>NC_140599.1:15318474-15959724 GCF_057381915.1 Diplotaxodon limnothrissa | reverse complement strand
CTTTTCCTGCAGGCTTTCTGATCCAAGCTGTGTAGTAGCCAGTAACAGAATAAGAGACCTGACAGGTGATGGTCAGACGGTGACCTGGCTGCACAGTCTCTGAGGCTGGCTGTGTCAGCTGTTCACACTTCACACCTGTTAAAAAAGAAATTTTTTTGTGAGAAATTACAGGTTATATCATAAAACAGATACTGTTGAATGTTATCAAAAGAGACTCACATGAAGTTGCTAAGAGCAGTAAGAGAGCTGCAAAAAACATGTTTTTTGATGAACGTGTCATGATGTGAACTCAACACCACATTCTGATGTAAAGCTTTTATAGCTGAGTAACAGAGGAAGTCAGCGAGTTTGCATGTAAATGCATAAACATTACATAGTAACTCTTTAATTTGCCTTTTATTTCCTTTTGCTTTTCTTCACTGGGCAGCCAGTATTCCATATCTATTGTTTCAAATATAATGTCCCTTGAATACAATATTGATGTCTGTGGATCTTTGATGTAGGGGTGAAAACCGTAAAAACACCATCAAAACATATTGAATTTATCTTTTTAGCATTAATGTTGATGTCTTCTTTTTAGAAACAACAAAGTGTGAAGTAGATAAGTCGTGGTATCTCATTGGCATTACTGTATTAATTAAGGAGAGATTATTTGAAAGGAATGAAGCAAAGAGCTAATGTAGCAGAGCTGAGGCCCAAGAGTCAAAGAAAGTAAAACAGAATCTGCGAAGTCTATATGCTAATGATAGTGAAGGTATGAAGACTTGAATAAGGCTCTTTGAATGACCAGGATGAGTTTAAGATCGGGAGAGAAAGGGTCACAGAAACTAGACTCCGTGAAGAGAGAATGACAGAATATACTGAGATTTAAAGTAAAGTAAATGGAAGCAGAGTTTCAGTTTGACTGACTGGGAAACCTTAAGTGAAATAAATAAGCAGCCTAAACAATCAGGAATGCAGACCAGAAGATCTAATTTACATTTGACTGAAGCTCTGTAAATGAACTTTCTTTGTAAAATGTGTCATAATAAGACTGCCTCTTCCTTCAAGTTTAAGTGGTCTAAGGACTCCTCTACTGGTGAATTTAACGATTGGGTCTCTCAGGGGTTTATGTACAGGTCGGCTGATTGTTTGTGTTACTGTGAGTCTCTGGCACAGTAATACACAGCTGTGTCGTCAGGCTGCATATTCTGTCCAGTTAATGTCACTGTTTTGCTGGAAGAGTCTGTGGAAATACTGAACTTGCTTTTAAGTGAATCTTTGTACTCTGTGGAAGATCCAAGTGCCATTCCAATCCACTCCAGTCCTTTCCCTGCAGGCTGTCTGATCCAAGCTGTCCAATAGCCAGAATAAGAGACCTGACAGGTGATGGTCAGACGTTGACCTGGCTGCACGATCACAGAGGCTGGCTGGTTCAACTGTTCACACTTCAAACCTGTTAATGAAGGCAATATTTTGTGATAAACTGCAGGTTATATTACAAAGCAATGTTCAACGTTACCCGTCTAAAGAGACTCACATGAAGTGGCTAAGAACAGTAAGAGAGCAACAGAAAACATGTTTTTTGATGAACGTCGCATATTGTGAACCTCACACCACAGTCTGCCACAGCTTTTATAGCTGAGTAACAGAAGAAGTCAATAAGTTTGCATATGAATGCATAAAGCGTTCAAGAGGATCTAACTGGTGGCCGTTTCAGAAACTGCCACCTAAGTACAAATTAAAAAAAAACCTTACTCACATGTAAGACATGAATAAAAAAAAAAAAAGCTGACTTCTGTTCACTGTTGGTTACATTGAGTTACATTTAAATTATAAGTCAAACAATGAGGTAAAAAGGACTGCTACTGTCACTTCTGTTAATGGTATATTATATTGCATTAAAGAGACATGGTATTCAGCTAATTGTCTGATTATTAAATTATTATTATAATATACTTGCTGTACTACATCTAATCGCTGCACAAATAAATGTAAAATTGTGACTCAATTAGTTTATACTCTGCTTCATTTTTTTATAAAGACTCAATTCTTTGTGGGAAGTATAAGTAAGGATGTAAAAAGTAAATATTGCATGTTTAAAATCAACTTTTAAATGAGTCCAGGGTCAGTGCCATTTAATCAAGATCAGTGTTTATCTTTAAGTGTCATTATAGTGACTTAATAGAAACAAGGATGAAACAGTCTGTGTGACATATTTGACATTTTACATAGATAATGCTGTAACTGCCGTTTGTTTCTGCTATTTCATACCTATAGAGAAACATTTTAGAAATAGACTCCTGTAACATCTTTAATTGTATTAGTAAGATGATGATATTGTTAGATGATGTGTGAGATAGTGTGACGTGTCAAATTGTGCACGGGCCTCTCTCAGAAGAGAATAAATACTAAT
The DNA here is from genome assembly GCF_057381915.1 of Diplotaxodon limnothrissa. Lineage (NCBI taxonomy): Eukaryota > Metazoa > Chordata > Actinopteri > Cichliformes > Cichlidae > Diplotaxodon > Diplotaxodon limnothrissa. Next base: position 15,957,329 of record NC_140599.1, on the reverse strand, counting down.
TGATTTCTTTTGAGACTTTTAATTGATTAATTTATTATGTACTCAGGTTGGAATTCAAACATTATTTGTTTTTGAATGCATGGTTGTTTTAAATAGCGTGCATACCTGTTTATGTCTACAAGCAGCGGTAAATGGACTGGTACTTATTTAGCACTTTTCTACTCTACTTGAACACTCAAAGCACTGTAGACGCCCTGTCTCATGCACTCTCCTTTTTTCAGTGCATAAGACCTTTGTACCTAATATTTACACTCCAATGAACACACCAGGAACAACTCAGGTTTCAGTATCTTTATTTTCCTTTTTACAATATGTATGAAAGTTCTCTTTCAGCAGGAGAATCCAGAAATCATCAGGATTATATTGCTACATGATATTAGTATATGGTGAGGTTTTTGTGCAGCTGCTCCAGTGTCTTACATCATTGTGCTTTGTCGAGCACAAAAGTAAACAGCAGAATCTTCTGCTGTCAAGCTGTTGATGTCAAGGTACTGTCTTCTGCTGGAGTCTTCTTCAGTCATGATGAAACGATGTTGAAAAGAACTGCCATAGCTAGGAGAATTATAGCCTGTGCTCATATACCCAATCCATTCCAGAGCTCTTCCTGGTCTCTGTCGTATCCAGTGAATATCATTTACTGTCAGGGTATAACCAGAAAGGGCACATGACATTTTCACTCTCTCTCCAAATCCTTTCACCTCAGAGGGAGACTGTTCCAGTTTGACCTCACTCCAAACTCCTGTGAGCAAAATAATCAAAAACAGAAAAAAACAACATGATCATCATGAATCAGACTTTTTCACCATTTTAAAGAATGAATCTCTTTCTTACCTTTGAGACAAACAATAAAGAATAAATTCAAGTAAATTATATATTCGATAATTTTTAAAACTTTATAATCAAAATGTGTAATTGGTAAAAATGTTCTTAAGATTTTCTCTCATGAATTAAATGAGAATTGGCAACAACGTTTTTATAAGGAAGCAAAACTTTGCATAGACCCCCCTCTACAGGAGGAATTTGGTATTCAAAAACTGAGTTACACAACTTCTTACTGCTAGCTATTTGGACACTACGCACAAATTAACAGACTCTATAACATGGCAAACATAGATACAGTCACCATAGAGTACCTATTTTGGATTGTGGCAGGAAGCCAAAATACCTGGAGAGAGCTCACACAAGTACAGCAAGAACATGCAAACTCGACACAGAAATGCTCCAGTCAGCTGATGTATTCAAACAGTCTTGCTAACAGCTCAGTAGCAGAGACTTGGTCAGTTAACTGGTCTTGGGAGTTGTGTCTTCTGGGTTTTCCAATAGTCTGTTTATGGCTGTGACCTGTCGTTAGGCTAAATGTTTGGAATGTGGATTATATGCTACTAGATGGTGTTATGTATTTGGGTCCTTATGACAGATGTCATTTTTCAGTGTGTGAGTTAATACTTTAAAGGACTCCATTTGAGCACAAGTTTGATATTTTTCAAACCAAAAGAGGTTAGCTGCGTAAAACCAGCAAGTAAAAGTGAAAAACTGTCACCACACAGACATCTACCTAAAACTGAACAAGTGGGAAGCAATATTGCAGAATTCTTGAGACTGGAATGACATGCAGCATCTGTTAGAAGAAAAGTATTTGATGTCTTGAAAGTGAACTTGATTAGTGTTATGCCATTTGGTAATATATACAGTGTAAACTGTGCAATCCTGGATAAACCCAAAAATTGCTGTTTTTTTAAAAAAAAAGAAAACATTCAATATCTTTATCCAAATGTAAAGTGTTTTCTTTTTCAAAATGACAAAGCAAGAAAAAGCTTTACAATAATTATGATAAAAAACATTTTGATCTTTTTTTAGTATCATTCATTATTATTATAATTTCATCGTATACTGTATTTGATCTGTTTAAAAGTGAACTGGCATTTTAAAGCAACAATGGTCTGTAAGCTTCCTCTTCCACTGAAGAGTTCTTGTTCAGGTCTACTGATGCTTTGTGTTACTGTGACTCTCTGGCACAGTAATACACAGCTGTGTCTTCAATCTGCACATTCTGTCCAGTTAAAGTAACTGTGTTGCTGGAAGAGTCTGTGGAAATACTGAACTTGTTTCTGAGTGAATCTTTGTAGTGTGTTGTCTGTCCAGCACGTGCTCCAATCCAATGAGAGTGAGTCGTGATGGGCCAGATGGATGGGCCCGTGGCTGGATTGGTAAAGGGCAGAGAGCTCCAGTCCGACTCAGACGCCAGCAAGGTGGAGGTGGAGTACTGGTTTGGGCTGGTATCATCAAAGATGAGCTTGTGGGGCCTTTTCGGGTTGAGGATGGAGTCAAGCTCAACTCCCAGTCCTACTGCCAGTTTCTGGAAGACACCTTCTTCAAGCAGTGGTACAGGAAGAAGTCTGCATCCTTCAAGAAAAACATGATTTTCATGCAGGACAATGCTCCATCACACGCGTCCAAGTACTCCACAGCGTGGCTGGCAAGAAAGGGTATAAAAGAAGAAAAACTAATGACATGGCCTCCTTGTTCACCTGATCTGAACCCCATTGAGAACCTGTGGTCCATCATCAAATGTGAGATTTACAAGGAGGGAAAACAGTACACCTCTCTGAACAGTGTCTGGGAGGCTGTGGTTGCTGCTGCACGCAATGTTGATGGTGAACAGATCAAAACACTGACAGAATCCATGGATGGCAGGCTTTTGAGTGTCCTTGCAAAGAAAGGTGGCTATATTGGTCGCTGATTTGTTTTTGTTTTGTTTTTGAATCTCAGAAATGTATATTTGTGAATGTGGAGATGTTATATTGGTTTCACTGGTAAAAATAAATAATTGAAATGGGTATATATTTGTTTTTTGTTAAGTTGCCTAATAATTATGCACAGTAATAGTCACCTGCACACACAGATGTCCCCCTAAAATAGCTAAAACTAAAAACAAACTAAAAACTACTTCCAAAAACATTCAGCTTTGATATTAATGAGTTTTTTGGGTTCATTGAGAACATGGTTGTTGTTCAATAATAAAATTATTCCTCAAAAATACAACTTGCCTAATAATTCTGCACTCCCTGTGATGGAAACTTCTGTAAACTGGTCGACATATCTGGTTTAATTTGTTCACTGACTTTTCTTAACTTATCAATACAACAAAATTTTTGCTGTACATTCGGACCCTAAATTCAAACACGGTGACACTGGGCAAGAGATATTGTTTGTAGATGTAGGGGAAAAAAGCCCTGAGTTTATCAAATATTCCCTGGTGTTGGGAAAAAGAGGAAGTAGTTTTTGTATGGCATTTCAATTGCTTTCTGTCACTGTGTCCCTCGGGCACAGTAATAAACTGCTGTGTCCTCAGTCTTCAAACTGTTCATTTGTAGATAAAGTTTACTGCTGGAATCATCTCTGGAGATGGTGAATCTACCCTGGACTGACTGGGAATAAAATGTAGCATAACTATAAGTTGAAGTCTCTATAAAAGAAATCCACTCCGGTCCTTTTCCAGGAGCCTGTCTGACCCAAACCATCCAGTAGTCTCTGAATGTGAATCCAGAGGCTGTACAGGTCAATCTGTGAGATTCTCCAGGTCTTTTAATTAGGTCTGGTTCAGATTGTGTCAGAGTCTGACCTTCAACACCTGGTAAGATATTTTTAAAAAATCACTTGAATTAAATTGTGTCAAAAACAGAAACAATGTATATCAACATTGAGATCAGTGAAAATCTTCACCTGCCCAGCAGAGAGACAAAAGCATCAGTCCTGTCCTGTAGTCCAACATGTTGTTTTCTGTTCTCTACCATCCTCTGCACTCATTAAAAAGAGAGACAGTGCCTAAGTTTTGCATAGACTCCTCCTAACAGGAAACAATGACAATGAACTCACTTTGCTTTTGCTTATTGAGAAATAAAAATTGTTACAGTCTTACAAAATTTTTAACTTTTTATTTTATTTTGCTTTAGGTGGGTCATATTCTTGGCAATAACCACACTGGTATGTTGCTTTTAAATGCAAACAGCAATTTAATTTATGTGTTTTAGGGTTGGTGGACAATGTTGATCTGTTTCACTGTTTTTCAAAGTTTAATTAAAGCAAGAGGAACTAAACATAAAGACACTTCTTCCGTGGGATTTATCAAAATAATAAAAATAAGTGGAGTAGGATTTTGTACAACTGCTCAACCAGCACCAGACACTGTGGCTTTGTCTGAATGTGAATCCAGAGCCTGTACAGGTCAGTGTGTGGGATTCTTCAGGTCTTTTAACCACTGGTTCAGATTCTGTCAGAGTCTGACCATAAAACCTGTCGAAAGAAGACAATAGTTACATAGTTGTTTATTCTTGAATGACAAATTTGATTCAACATCAGTGAAAGGTCTCACCTGCCCACAATGTTGAGAAGGTCAATTTTAAAATGTATTCCACTACAGATTACAGAATACATGCCCCAAAATGTATTTTGTAACATATTCCGTTAAGTTGCTCAATGAGAGTAACCTATTCAGAATACTTTGGATTACTTAATATATTGTCATGCATTGTACAACTACCTGAGTGTACTATTGCTGTGTGATTTATTACTAATACTGAAGGGTACTTGCATACCAATACCAACTAGATTTTTTAATCTTAATATAAAATGAGTAACAATAGGGTGGATATTTGGTAAGGCTGCACTTTTTTGCAGTGATCTCGTATCGAAAACCAATTCTGTATCAGTAATGAGTTTCCTTTTTGTACACTTTCAGAACTGCACATGATTATTTGCAGCTAGCAGGTTGTTATTGCAGCCTTCAGTAGACTTTAGTAATAAATTGCACAGCAATAGTACATTGAAGATACTGAAGTGGCACATAACCAGGGTAGTGACCACAACTAAAACAAGGTAGGTGCAGTAGGCTAACATTAGTTTTTAAAAAATAACTTACATGCAGCTGAGAGCAGGACATTAACAGGACGCTTAGATTAGAGCAGGTGTCTCAAACTGTGGACCACTACTGTCACTGTCATCTCATTGGAGGGTCACTTTAGTGTTCAAGTAGTACGAAAAAGACCAAAGAAACAAGGAAAAAAAACCCACAAATATTTCCTAAATGTAGTATTTGGTTTGTTTTTAACTTCAAATATTGTATAACAAGGCAAAACTGCAACTGCGCACGCAAGTTTTTCTCACTCTTAACTGAAGCTTATCATTGAACTACTAAATAAATTGCTGCTCTCTTTTGGCCAGACACATGACAGCACTTCTGCTATCATTTTGTTCATATTTAACAAAATAAAAATGCAGACATAAGTGTACACATTAGTTTTTGACTGCTAGTGAAAAATGTTTTCTTTTTGTTTGCACTCTCTTGTTACCTCGGCCATGTCCACGGCTCCAAACCGTAGTAAAGGGACCTCTGGCTAATACTTTGGGTTCCGTGTCCGGCTCGTAGTTGAAAACTAACTTTAGTGTCTGGGTCAATTTTGCTAGCAAGAGGAAGAGAGAGGCGTTGAAAGGCTGCTCCTACTTTGGAGGAAAACACGAACACAGTGTACAGCTGAGTCTTAATAGCTTACTTACAACTGGGCTCCTCAGGCACTCTTTTGGGCTGCAGTGGTTATTATTATATTTACATGCTTCCATCTCCTGTTTCTGGTCGGTGACAACTCGTACTTTTTGACTAGAGAGGGGCAGTCCCACACATTCTCCCTGCAGCACAGACTACACTGCCCATGAGGCTACATTCTTTAGGGCTATGCCTGTAACACTTTGCTCATATTGCCTTCACATTAAAACATTTTTTGAATAATCATTTTTTAAAAATATTTCTTCACGTCATTATGCGAGCCGCAAGTAGAGGTGACATGGGCCACAAGATCGAGACCCAGGCATTAGAGCCTCTTAATGTGTGTTTTGTTTGGGTTTCCACCAGCGTGGAATTATCAAAAGTAGAGAGAGCTTAGCTTAACATATGAAACAGGAAAAGACCACCGTCCAGTCCATTTATTTCAACAAAGTAACTGTGTTCTGATTATCACCTTTTTAAACAGTAACTGTAATGGAATACAGTTACTCATATTTTGCATTTTAAATATGTAATGCCGGTACATGTATTCCATTACTCCCCAACACTGCCTGTCCATAAAGCGATAAAAAGAAGCATTCCTGTTTTTATGGCCATTATGTTAAACTGCGTGAGCCATTGTCTCTGTCAACCTCTCTGCAGCTAAAGTAAGTTTAAGACATCCAGGTTTTGCATTGACTCCTCCTCACAGGTTTTTAGGAAGTACCTACTTCAACCACTGAATACAGCACTATAAATGATGCACGAATGACATGTTCTTGTTACTTTTATTTCTTTGTATTTCCCAGTGATGGCTATCACAACAGGATTGGCATTTATGTGTTATTTTTCCTTCCATTTAAGCTCAGATTGGTTTGATTTTTTATTAATTATATAAAAGAAAAAACTTTATTTAATAATTGTATACAGTGAATCATTTATACATAAATACATTTTGTGTTTTAATGGCCAAATGGATTGTATTCCTTCACCAATGAACTGATCCTGAAACAATCTGTGGCTTATTATGAATAATTGAATAATGCTCAGGATGAGGTTATAATGGGGGGTCAAAGGGTCACAGAAATGAGAGTCTAAAAGGCACAAAGATAGAATACATAGAGGTTGTGTCCAAATTCATGGACTGCATCCTCCTGAGGACCCGGCCTTCGCGGTCTACGTGGGCCAGGTCCTCAGAAGGTCGGGTAGGCCGGAAGTAAACGGCTGTGAAATTGGACGGTCTAGCCTTGTGATTAGCGTCACCGCTATCTCAGTGGAGTTCAATAAACTCAGCCGTCTGCTCCTTGCTATCTAAAATATAACAGGACACTGGCGTAAATTCTCGACCATCTCACACTTCTGTTTAATCAGTTTTCTGTTTGACGTTTAGTCAGCTGTGTAAAAACCAAGGAGGAACCCACCCGGGGGATTACAGTTTTTCTCGATTGCTAAAACACATTTCTTGAAACTACGCCTCATATCCTCACAACAGTAAACACAAATCCATAACCTCTCACTCAATTCCCCAAACATCCTATTTCCAGGTCAAAATGAAGCTCTACACCCAAAACTATTCACTCCTGCTGAAAAACCAAACTTTGCCCTCAGACATCAAACACAAGCCCTCAAAAACACACACACTACAACAGAGTTTTGCACACTGGTACAATTAATTCAAAACAATAGTTCCAAAACAATTAGGTTGCTTATGGTTCTCCCCTTCAAAACCCTTGTCACATGATAAACACAAAAGACGCAACCAATGTATGTACAGTGGCACATTGTCATTCATGTACTATACAGTACAACACACACCAGAAACATTATCCCACCTCAGCATCTTGTCTTTGGTCTGGGTCAGGCCAGAGAATCTCATCCACATCACAGGCTATATTGGCCCCAGCCAGGCAGCGGGGGTAAAATCCTCTTGCATGCCTGATCCACCCCTGGCATGCATCTACTGATATGTCTAGGCAGGCCTCTTCCATGGCCTGAAGGAGGTGAACACGGACATAAGGTTCTCGGTCATACACTTTCCACCGCCATGCCGAAAATAACTCCTCTATCGGGTTTAGAAAGGGAGAGTATGCAGGCAGAAAGATATTAGAAAACCTTGGGTTATTGGTAAACCAGTCACGAACCAGAGCAGCGCGATGGAAGCTGACGTTATCCCACACAACAACGTAGTGAGGCTGCTCTGGCTGTGCTGGTTCCCTGTAGTCCAGCTGGAACATATGTTGTCTTAAACCATCAAGAAAAGCAAGGAGAAGCATAGTGTTATAGGGTCCTAGTACGGCATGGTGGTGGAGTACCCCTCGTTGGCTGATGGCTGCGCACATAGTGACATTCCCCCCACGCTGACCAGGGACATTTACAATAGCCCGATGGCCAATTATGTTCCTCCCCCTTTTCCTTCTTTTGGTCAGGTTAAAACCTGCCTCATCCACAAAGATTATTTCATGGGGAACAGGCCGTCCTTCAATCTCAAAGATTCTCTGCAAAACACATAACACAGTAGAGTCAATCAGTACCCTGAACCACAGTTCAAGAGTGCTGAAATGGCAGCATAAACTGCCATGCTGTGATGGTACACAATACTTTATACAGTATCAAAACTCATACCTGAACATATTCCACACGTTGGTTCTTCACTCTGTCAGAGTTTCGTTCGAAAGGGACTCGGTATGCCTGTTTCATCCGGAATTGATTCTTTCGGAGGATGCGGTCAATTGTGGAGAGGCTGATGGCATTTATGCCTCGAAAAAGATGATCATCCTCAATCACTCTCCTTTGAATCTCTCGCAGGCGGATTACATTATTTGCAATTACCATGTTTACAAGTTCCCTCTCTTGCTCCTCCGACAAAAGCCTTAACCTGCCTCCACCAGGTGGTCGTCTCTGTGTCCTACAAAAATAGAAGCACTCATTACTGTAACTGTCACACATTCATTTTACAGGAAAATAATGGAAACATACTGAAACTCAAGACACATAAGTTCAGTAACTTACAAGTTACTGTACAAAGCAGTCTTACTGCAAGTACACCTACCTGTTTTCCTCCCTGAAGGTTCTGATGATGGAGGCAACAGTGAAGCGACTCAAATTTGGTTGTACTCGTTGCCCAGCCTCCCTCATAGTCATCCCATGGACAAGGACATGGTCAACTAAAGTGGCTCGAATTTCATCCGAGACTGACTGTCTTCGTGCCCTTGCTCTTCCCCTTCCTTGTCGCCGTCGTTCTCCACCTCCACCTCCTTCACCACGTCCTCCTCCTCCTCCACCTCTCCCTCCTCCTCCACCACCTTCCTGTTGTCCTAGACCACCTCCTCCTCCTCTTCCACCACGTCCTCCTCTTTCACCATGTCCTCTTCCTCCACCACGTCCTCCTCCTTCACCACGTCCTCCTCTTTCACCATGTCCTCTTCCTCCACCACGTCCTCCTCCTTCACCACGTCCTCTTTCTCCACCACATCCTCTTCCTTTGCATCTCTTTGGATCCATTGTTTCAAACCTGAATGAGCTGACTTTGGCCCTTTTATCTATCCATCGCAGGTTCTGATTGGTGTGTGCTAAATTTTGACTCCTAGTGTTTCCACCTGGTTAATTGTGTGCTAATTGAGCTCAAGCTATGCTGACTTAAGTTAACATTATTGCATGCTAGTGCTTTCTAAATGACTACATGGTGTAAGCACTGTAAAATGTAGGGATTTGTGTGTAGAGTTTTGCAGTAACAGTTCACCAAATTTGAGTCATGTGTCAAAGCAGGGAATAGTGTTTATAGTTCAGGGAAATGGGTGTGCTTTTTGACCAATAGCGTTACAGTTTTGAAATTTTAGTTTAGAGGCCTGGTTATAGTGTTTAAGCAATCGAGAAAAACTGTAAGATACCGACTCTATTACATGGCAAACAAAGATACAGCCACCATAGAGTACCTAATTTGGATTGTGGCAGGAAGCCAAAGTACCTGGAGAGAGCTCAGACAAGCACAGCAATATTATAGTTGTTTCAAGGCTCCTCCATTGTTGGATTAGTGAGGCACTGAAGAGTTTTTGTTCAGGTCTGCTGATGTTTTGTGTTACTGTGACTCTCTGGCACAGTAATACACAGCTGTGTCTTCAACCTGCACATTTTGTCCACTTAAAGTAAGTGTGTTGCTGGAAGAGTCTGTGGAAATGCTGAACTTGGTTTTGAGGGAATCTTTGTATTATGATGTGCATCCATCGCATGCTGTTCCAATCCACTCCAGCCCTTTTACTGCAGGCTGTCTGATCCAGTGAGTCCAATTGCTGCTCATAGAATAAGAGACCTGAAAGGTCATGGTCAGACGGTGACCTGGCTGCAGAGTCAGAGAGGCTGGCTGTGTCAGCTGTTCACACATTTTTAAAAAAAATTGTAACCACATTGGATATGGTCTACAAATGTAGCACAGTCTATAAATTACTTTTTTTAGGCTATTTTTAAATTAATATTGTTGGCAAAAATGAATAATACAAGTTTTGCATTAGTTCCTTCTTAGAGAAACAATATAATGGAAGTGGAGTTGACTATTAAATCTGAAGGGTTTTGAAGTAGATAGTCAATGTCCATGTACCACAAAAAAAAAAAAAAAAAAAAAAAAAATCACAATCATCCAGCTATAGGAATTATATTTTAATATTTTAATTTTAGACAGTGAGGATCAGACTTTTCCTGTCTGTGATTAAATGGAGTGTTATGTGAGTCCAGGATTGGTCAACCAGTTAGGGTCACTATTAAGAAGAAGAAGTTTAAACAAGGCAATCTTTGAGAATCTTGAAATTATGTCAATTTTGCTTAGGAATCAAATTTCTATTAATATATCTAATGAAAAAGGGAATTAAGAAGAGAAGGGTTACGACATAACCTTGACAATATTACTGGCCTAACAGTGAGGAAGGTAGGATTTTGTACAGCTGTTGAACAGTTTCAGTAACTGTAGCTTTCGAGCACAATAATAAACAGCAGAATCTTCAGTTTTCAGACTCATCTGCAGATACAGCTGCTGCTTGTTGTTGTCTCTGGAGATGGTAAACCGGCCTTGGACTGACTGAGAATAGTAAGTGCTTCCACCATCATATCTAATAATGGCAACCCATTGGTGAAATGCTGTAATAATTTGTTGATGTCGTTTGTACATGTTTAGATAGTGACATACTTATCAGTAATCTCTATTGTAAGTGATAATGACACTGTATGCTTTATTGATTTTTAAAAGAGTATATGCGTTCTTTTTTAATGTGTTTGAATTTGTGTTTATATTGTCTGTTAATGGGCAAAACTCTCTCTGTTTTGATGATGAGGCTAGTGTGAGTTTAATGGTACCGTCTGTAAACTTGTCGAAATATGTGGTTTAATTTGTTCACTGACTTTTGCTAACTTAACAACAAAATTGTTGCTGTACATTTGGACCCTAAATTCAAACAAGGTGACACTGGGCAAGAGATATCTTATTACTAATAATGATGACATTGTTACCATGAATGTTTAAAAATGTTCGACAAAGACCCTGAGTTTAGCAAATATTCCCTGGTGTTGGGAAATAGAGGAAGTAGTTTTTGTATGGCATTTCTATTGCTGTCTCTCACTGTGTCCCTCTCGGGCACAGTAATAAACTGCTGTGTCCTCAGTCTTCAAACTGTTCATCTGTAGATAAAGTTTACTGCTGGAATCATCTCTGGAAATGGTGAATCTGCCCTGGACTGACTGGGAATAATACGTAGCATAACTATAAGTTGAAGTGCTTATAAAAGCAATCCACTCCGGTCCTTTTCCAGTAGCCTGTCTGACCCAAACCATCTCATAGTCTCTGAATGTGAATCCAGAGGCTGTGCAGGTTAATCTGTGAGATTCTCCAGGTCTTTTAATTAGGTCTGGTTCAGATTGTGTCAGAGTCTGACCATCAACACCTGGTAAGATATTTTTAAAAAATCACCTGAGTTAAATTGTGTCACAAACAGAAACAATGTATACCAACACTGAGATCAGTGAAAATCTTCACCTGCCCAGCAGAGAGACAAAAGCATCAGTCCTGTCCTGTAGTCCAACATGTTGTTTTCTGTTCTCTACCATCCTCTGCACTCATTAAAAAGAGAGACAGTGCCTAAGTTTTGCATAGACTCCTCCTAACAGGAAACAATGACAATGAACTCACTTTGCTTTTGCTTATTGAGAAATAAAAATTGTTACAGTCTTACAAAATTTTTAACTTTTTATATTATTTCGCTTTAGGTGGGTCATATTCGTGGCAATAACCACACTGGTATGTTGCTTTTAAATGCAAACAGCAGTTTAATTTATGTGTTTTAGGGTTGGTGGACAATGTTGATCTGTTTCACTGTTTTTCAAAGTTTAATTAAAGCAAGAGGAACTAAACATAAAGACACTTCTTCCGTGGGATTTATCAAAATAATAAAAATAAGTGGAGTAGGATTTTGTACAACTGCTCAACCAGCACCAGACACTGTGGCTTTGTCTGAATGTGAATCCAGAGCCTGTACAGGTCAGTGTGTGGGATTCTTCAGGTCTTTTAACCACTGGTTCAGATTCTGTCAGAGTCTGACCATAAAACCTGTCGAAAGAAGACAATAGTTACATAGTTGTTTATTCTTGAATGACAAATTTGATTCAACATCAGTGAAATTTTGTAACATATTCCATTAAGTTGCTCAATGAGAGTAACCTATTCTGAATACTTTGGATTACTTAATATATTGTCATGCATTGTACAACTACCTGAGTGTACTATTGCTGTGTGATTTATTACTAATACTGAAGGGTACTTGCATACCAAAACTAGATTTTTAAATCTTAATATAAAATGAGTAATAATAGGGTGGACATTAGGTAAGGCTGCACTTTTTTGCAGTGATCTCGTATCGAAAACCATTTCTGTATCAGTAATGAGCAGAGATGGGCAGTAACGCGTTACTTGTAACGCGTTACTGTAATCTGATTACTTTTTTCAAGTAACGAGTAAAGTAAGGGATTACTATTGCAAAAACGGTAATTAGATTACAGTTACTTTCCCGTAGGAACGCTGCGTTACTGCGTTACTAAAACCGTGATTTTTTGCGAGAATGTCTCACGACAGTGACGTGAGCGAGTGCGCCGTTAGTGACAACAGCTGTGTGCAGATCAACAATGGATCACATATCGATTGAGCGTGCAGCGTTTAAAGCGTGGAAGTACTGACCTTACTTTGAGTTTGATTCCATAAAAAGTGACAAAAACATTAGCGTCCGTTGTGTGTGGGAAGAAAACTTCTTTTTACAGCGAAAAAAAACCCCTAAACTTCCAAGCAAGCACTGAGTGCGCAACGACGTAATGGGAAACTCACAGAGAAAATCGCGGATTCTTCAACTGACCGCGGCACACCTGCACCAGGGTAAACCTCTGCCTACCGAAGTCCTGCTTTACAGGTGAAAATAGAGCAACAGGACCGCTGAGTCTTTGACTTTATTTATGTTCTGCTGTGTTTTACTTGCATCTATTTGAAAGAGTGAGTGTAAACACAAAAAACATTTTATTTTATGTGCTGGAATGTGTAGAAAATAGGTTTAAATGTTAAACTAATTTATTCAAGTCAGAGAATGTTGCATATAATTAAATTTTTGCTTGATGCATAAAGTTAAAAGATTAAAACTGATAAAACAAGTTAAAAAAAGAGACTTTTCCATTTGATTACATTTTGTATGATGGATTATGTAGAAAAAGTAGAATTGGGCTGAAAGATCTATCGCTTTATCACCTCTTCAGGTTGTAAATCGTGTTTTTAAAAAGTAACTAAGTAACTAAGTAATTAATTACTTTTGAAAATAAGTAATCAGTAAAGTAACGGGATTACTTTTTTGTGGAAGTAATCAGTAATTAGTTACTGATTACTTTTTTCAAGTAACTTGACCAACACTGGTAATGAGTTTCCTTTTTGTACACTTTCAGAACTGCACATGATTATTTGCAGCTAGCAGGTTGTTATTGCAGCCTTCAGTAGACTTTAGTAATAAATTGCACAGCAATAGTACATTGAAGATACTGAAGTGGCACATAACCAGGGTAGTGACCACAACTAAAACAAGGTAGGTGCAGTAGGCTAACATTAGTTTTTAAAAAATAACTTACATGCAGCTGAGAGCAGGACATTAACAGGACGCTTAGATTAGAGCAGGTGTCTCAAACTGTGGACCACTACTGTCACTGTCATCTCATTGGAGGGTCACTTTAGTGTTCAAGTAGTACGAAAAAGACCAAAGAAACAAGGAAAAAAAACCCACAAATATTTCCTTAATGTAGTATTTGGTTTGTTTTTAACTTCAAATATTGTATAACAAGGCAAAACTGCAACTGCGCACGCAAGTTTTTCTCACTCTTAACTGAAGCTTATCATTGAACTACTAAATAAATTGCTGCTCTCTTTTGGCCAGACACATGACAGCACTTCTGCTATCATTTTGATCATATTTAACAAAATAAAAATGCAGACATAAGTGTACACATTAGTTTTTGACTGCTAGTGAAAAATGTTTTCTTTTTGTTTGCACTCTCTTGTTACCTCGGCCATGTCCACGGCTCCAAACCGTAGTAAAGGGACCTCTGGCTAATACTTTGGGTTCCGTGTCCGGCTCGTAGCCGAAAACTAACTTTAGTGTCTTTGTCAATTTTGCTAGCAAGAGGCAGAGAGAGGCGTTGAAAGGCTGCTCCTACTTTGGAGGAAAACACGAACACAGTGTACAGCTGAGTCTTAATAGCTTACTTACAACTGGGCTCCTCAGGCACTCTTTTGGGCTGCAGTGGTTATTATTATATTTACATGCTTCCATCTCCTGTTTCTGGTCGGTGACAACTCGTACTTTTTGACTAGAGAGGGGCAGTCCCACACATTCTCCCTGCAGCACAGACTACACTGCCCATGAGGCTACATTCTTTAGGGCTATGCCTGTAACACTTTGCTCATATTGCCTTCACATTAAAACATTTTTTGAATAATCATTTTTTAAAAATATTTCTTCACGTCATTATGCGAGCCGCAAGTAGAGGTGACATGGGCCACAAGATCGAGACCCAGGCATTAGAGCCTCTTAATGTGTGTTTTGTTTGGGTTTCCACCAGCGTGGAATTATCAAAAGTAGAGAGAGCTTAGCTTAACATATGAAACAGGAAAAGACCACCGTCCAGTCCATTTATTTCAACAAAGTAACTGTGTTCTGATTATCACCTTTTTAAACAGTAACTGTAATGGAATACAGTTACTCATATTTTGCATTTTAAATATGTAATGCCGGTACATGTATTCCATTACTCCCCAACACTGCCTGTCCATAAAGCGATAAAAAGAAGCATTCCTGTTTTTATGGCCATTATGTTAAACTGCGTGAGCCATTGTCTCTGTCAACCTCTCTGCAGCTAAAGTAAGTTTAAGACATCCAGGTTTTGCATTGACTCCTCCTCACAGGTTTTTAGGAAGTACCTACTTCAACCACTGAATACAGCACTATAAATGATGCACGAATGACATGTTCTTGTTACTTTTATTTCTTTGTATTTCCCAGTGATGGCTATCACAACAGGATTGGCATTTATGTGTTATTTTTCCTTCCATTTAAGCTCAGATTGGTTTGATTTTTTATTAATTATATAAAAGAAAAAACTTTATTTAATAATTGTATACAGTGAATCATTTATACATAAATACATTTTGTGTTTTAATGGCCAAATGGATTGTATTCCTTTACCAATGAACTGATCCTGAAACAATCTGTGGCTTATTATGAATAATTGAATAATGCTCAGGATGAGGTTATAATGGGGGGTCAAAGGGTCACAGAAATGAGAGTCTAAAAGGCACAAAGATAGAATACATAGAGGTTGTGTCCAAATTCATGGGCTGCATCCTCCTGAGGACCCGGCCTTCGCGGTCTACGTGGGCCAGGTCCTCAGAAGGTCGGGTAGGCCGGAAGTAAACGGCTGTGAAATTGGACGGTCTAGCCTTGTGATTAGCGTCACCGCTGTCTCAGTGGAGTTCAATAAACTCAGCCGTCTGCTCCTTGCTATCTAAAATATAACAGGACACTGGCGTAAATTCTCGACCATCTCACACTTCTGTTTAATCAGTTTTCTGTTTGACGTTTATTCAGCTGTGTAAAAACCAAGGAGGAACCCACCCGGGGGATTAATAAAGTTTTATTTTATCTAATCTAATCTAATAACTTTAATCTCAGCCAAACCGATTTACTCATGAACAAATAAAACACTGAAAAAAGCCCAACAATAACATTTTAAGGTTGTCTAAGTGACTTATATATTACGTTTAACCCGAGCAGCGAAAGTCCGCGGTGATCTGAAAATGATGTGCCGGGAGTTGTGCCGTTCTCGGCCGCATCAGTGACCCTCGAGCTCCCGGCTAGCTGTCGAGCTGGTGGGTAGCAGACGTCTCCGAAAACGTCGAAGCACTTTTGCAAATATGTGATATCTTGATAAACCGAGCAGGTATTTGATGTTTACACAGCTACTTTCTCGCCTGAAAATATGTTAAACGTTTATTTTGTGACCCAGAAAGATTAGTATGAGTAATTTTAAAACTTAGTAGCGGCCGCCATTGTTGGAAACTGGAGTTTGGCTGGGCCGCGCTATGAATTCTGGGATATGGTAGGCCACGAAGGACACACCCGACCCATCCTTCAAATTCGGGGAAAAGGAGGACGCATTTGTCGGCTGCATTCGGAGGAGTCTACGAATTTGGACAGCCTTCAGCGCGTCGCTGTGACGTAATCGGTCTACAAATGCGGCCTCAGGAGGATGCAGCCCATGAATTTGGACACGACAAGCGACTACAACTGCAGGAATTGAAGGCACTTTGACATGCATAAGGGAGTGAAGAAAATAGGTGGACCACAATCATAACAGGATTGAGCTTAACTGGGTGGGAAAACTGAAGTGAAGAATCTGTGGAAATACTGAACTGTCTTTAAGTGAATCTTTGTAGTGTGTTGCAGATCCAGTATGTGCCATTCCAATCCACTCCAGTCCTTTCCCTGCAGGCTGTCTGATCCAGGCTGTGTAGTAGCTCCCCACAGAATAAGAGACCTGACAGGTGATGGTGAGATGCTGACCTGGCTGCTCAATCACAGAGGGTGTCTGTGTCAGCTGTTCACACTTCATACCTGTTTAAAAAGAAAATGTTTTGTGACAAATTACAGTTTGTTACAAAAAAATACTGCTGAATGTTAAAGACACTCACATGAAATGGCTAAGAGCAATAACAGAGCTACAGAAAACATGTTTTTTGATGAACATATCATGACGTGAACTCCATGCCACAGTCTGAAGCGTTTATAATAACAGAGGAAGGCAATGAGTTTGCATACCAAGGCATAAAGCATTCATTAGGATCTAAATAAAGCCTGATGAAAAAACTGCCTCTTTTGGACATTATGAAAACATGTTTGGGAAATGTACATATGAGATTCTAATTTCATAACTCACTCAGATGTAAGGCATAAATTTAAAAAAAGGACTTGTGTTTACTATTTTTATTGTGTATTTAAGTTTAAGTCCAAGGATTAAAGGTGAAAAAGCACTATGAGTATTATTTCTGTTAATGTTATACTTGACTGCTGTTACACACACACACAGACATACACTCAGATACTTGCTGTACTTCAGAAATAATAAAATTAAATCTTTAGTTTGCTGTAAACAGTATAAACGATAGCCTGAAAGAAACATTTAAAAGAGACTCCAATCCCATTTTCTTCAGAGTCACTGTATCCAGTCCAGTCACTGTGGTTCTCGAGCATGGTACCAAATAGAATATTACTTTTTCAAACTGTTTCTCTGCAGATACATCTGCTGTTTGCTGTTGTCTCTGGAGATGTAAAAACAGCCTTGAGCCAACTGAGAATAGCATGTGTTAGTAACCTTTCAGTAAAATGGCAAGTCCAAAAGGACCAGACTAGATTGCCACTCATTGGCAACTGCTGAATGTAAATCCAGAACCTGTACATGTTAATCTTTCAGATTCTGCAGGCACTAAGCACTGATTCTATCAGGGTCTCACCATCAACACCTGTAAAAAAAAAAAAAAAAGTCCCTTTCTGTAAGCTGGTCCGTTTTTACTTTCAAATTCAAATCAGAATCAGTAAAACGCTTTATGTATTATTTCACGTTTTAGCGCTGACTTCTCACAGAAGAAACAGAATTCGAATAAACTTGTGAAAAATGTTCTCATCATTATAATTTATTTCTTTGTTATTAAGTAATTATTCATTGTTTAATCATTCTTTGGTGGATCAAACATGTTTGCGTCAACCCTTCTATATTTTAAAAGACACACATGGATTTTTCAGCCTTCTTAATTACATTTACAGTATTTAATCAGAATGGTTTCTGAAATTTACTGTTGACTATTAATAATTTATTTTGAACCTACAGGACTGTAGGTTGTGTGAGTCTGATCGTGTGAGTAGCTTGTGTGTGCAGAGGAACTGCTCTTCTTTGGGATGAATAAATCTCAAAGAAGGGATTTATTCATCCCAAAGAATCTGAGTCCAATAGGAACATTAACCCCAAAACTGAAAGAGTGGCTCCTTTAACCACTCAATCTATTAAATTCTCCTTTATCATTTTCTCGGTTTAGTTCCCATAGTTTGAAGATTTAGTTTCTTTTGTATTTTGTGTTTAGGCTTTTGTACGTAGGTTTCAGCCTAACAAACAGCTCATCTTTTGTGAAAGCTCTCTTGCCTCTAAATGCCTGCAATCGACTCCCCATTCACACTGTGTATGATCATCCCGAAGACCTTGAAAGTTCTCTGGTTTTATAAAATACCTAAAAAAAAACCAAAACACTTAGAATCTCCACACATTCAAACAATTTACCATTGTTGTAATGTCACTCAGGTACTAAAAGTTACTGTTAATGATTTTCAGCTTACCTGTGTTTCCAGGCTCATCATTTGCTTACAGTAAACTAAGTCACATGGCTGTTTCAGTGTTTTTGCACAGCTGTTCTTCTGTTTTCTGTCACTGTGCAGTGACGGGCACAGAAGTAAACAGCTGAATCATCAGCTGTCAGGCTGTTGATCTCAAGATACTGTCTGCTGCTGGAGTCTTCTTCAGTCATGATGAAACGACTTTGAAAAGAACTGGCATAGCTAGGAGAATTATTGCCTGTGCTCATATACCCAATCCACTCCAGAGCTCTTCCTGGCCTCTGTCGTATCCAGTGAATATTGTAGCTTGTCAAGCTATAACCAGAAATGATACATAACATCTTTACTCTCTTTCTCCAGGTCTTTTCATCTCAGAGGGAGACTGATCCAGTTTGATCTCACTCCAAACTCCTGTAAGTAAAAATCAAAAAGTGTGATGATCATGAATCTGATTTGTGTTCATGTTTTAAAGAATAAATACTTTTCCTACCTTGGAGAAAAAGAAATGAATAATAAACTCCAAAGAAACATACATTCGATAATTCAGAACACTTAATTATCTGAGTGTTTGTATAGTTAAAAAGTGTCCAAGATGTTGGTTGAGAGTTTGATGTGACATGTAAATAAAGAAGCTACTTTGCGTAGACCTCCCTCTACATAAACCATTTCTTATTAAAAATAATTAGACAATGCCATACAATACTGTGAATCGTCTCTGTTTTCTATGTCCAATAATCTGCACATAAGACATAAACACTATTTCAAAGTCTCACTCCCACTTTTTGTACTGACGAAGTGTTCTCACTGGGATTTATTGCACATTTTCTTCTAACACAAGTTCTTTTAAAACAAATGATGCCATTATGTCTTATACTTGTAAAAAATAGCAGAACATGTGTAAGAACTATTAACTAGAGATGGACCGATCCGATATTATGTATCGGTATCGGTCCGATACTGACCTAAATTACTGGATTGGATATCGGAGAGAAATAAAAAATATAATCCGATCCATTAAATATCACAAAAGCACCTCACAAAACTAGCAATGTAACCCAGCTCATAACCTTAGCACGTCGGAGCAGTGTGCGTCTTGTGATAGAGCGGCTGTGGCATGCGAGACCTGTTGGCGGTCTGGTTGAGCATTTGGAGCCTCGCTAAATGCTGCCAAACCAGCATTTCATCTCGGGGAAAGCTATCCCAGAGAAGTAAAGCAAGTGTGTAAGTTCATCTCTGAATGTTTGTAAGGCATTCCCACGTTAAGCTTAACAATATATATAGCAATATATGGAGCAACTGCTTCTTCTCTCTCTCCCTCTCCTGTTGCTACTTCAATCATGAAACTGATCAAAAATCAGCTGATCGGCTTTTCTGTCGCGAGTCCGTCTCTCTTCTTTGTTTTTGACCCACTTTGCGCCAGAAAGAGAAAACCAGTGGCTGAACAACAGCAGCACGTTTAAGCTTGATAAGCTGTTGTTAGAATTTATTTAATATTACTTTCTACACCAGGATCCTTTTCTAAGTAGCTGACAGCTGGTAACTGTGCAGGGGCGGGTCTAGCATGGTCCATCCATTATTGTATATAGTAACTATTAAGTCAAATGTATAACCTAGAAAGCTACAGTACTTTTTCCTTTGCAATTCTGTTGAAGAGAGATGTTGAATCTATTTAATTATTGTAGAAAAATGCTTTAAATTAAAGTTGATTATGTCAATTAAGCATTATGAGGGTGGGGGTGGTTCCTTATTTTTTTGTTTTTTGCTGGGAGTTGGCATTTATTATACCATTTATTAGTTAGGTTGTTTAATATTTCCACTAAGTACTCTACTAAGTACTAAAATACCAGAATAGGGAGGATGGAGTAGGTTTAAGTTTATCAGATTGATCAGTGTTGCTGAACTTTGAAATATTTTGCGTGCAGTGTATTTTTTGCATACAGGTTTAACAGAATAGCATTGGTGGGTTTTTTTTTTTAAACTTGATTATGAACTTATACAAAATGCAGCAAGATATTAAAAAAAATATTTTATTTATAATGAAATACCCTATATCGGATTTATATCGGTATTGGCAGATATCCAAATTTATGATTTCGGTATTGGACATAAAAAAGTGGTATCGTGCCATCTCTACTATTAACAAATGTTTTTAAGCCAGTCACTTACTCATAGTTATGTATTTAGTCTTTCCAGACTAATTTCAATTGAGCATTATTACTTCATATTGAAATAATAACTTTTTTTTCTCTTTTGCATGTGAAGAGTAAAATCATTGAAGTCAAATGGATACTTGAAGTTTTTGTGCAGCTGTTCCTCTGTTCTCTGCCTCTGTGTTTTTACAGGCACAGAATGAAAGAGCAGAGTCTTCTGCTGTAGTAGTAGTTATATATGACCATATGATAATACTTCTAAAATAAAATCTATAGAACTGTCAATCTCTTTTCCTCACACTTTTCTCAGTGGAATTCACTGTTTATTTCACCTTCTAATCTCAATCAGATCCTTTCGAAACAATTAATTGATTTAAAAACAACAACAACAGAAAACAAGAACTTATTGTCTTTTTACACCGCATTAAATATATAGTTTTAAAGGTCCAAATATTCCCTGCTGATGGTAAAAAGAGGAACTAATTTTTGTATGGCATTTCAACTGCTTTCTCTCACTGTGTCTCTCGGGCACAGTAATAAACTGCTGTGTCTTCAGTCTTCAAACTGTTCATCCGCAGATAGGTTCTAGAGATGGTGAATCTACCCTGGACTGACAGGGAATAATAGGTGGGATAACCCAAAGTGCCTATGTAAGCAACCCACTCTAGTCCTTTTCCCGGAGCCTGTCTGACCCAAACCATAGGGTAGCTGCTGAATGTGAATCCAGAGGCTGCACAGGTCAGTCTGTGGGATTCTCCTGGTCTTTTAGTAACTGGTTCAGATTCTGTCAGAGTCTGACCATCAACACCTGTGAGAATAGGACAATAGTTACATGCTGTAAAATTGTTTATCCTTGAAAGAAAAATTTGATTCAGCATCAGTGAAAGGTCTCACCTGCCCACAAAGCAATAAAAAGAAGCATTCCTGTTTGTATGGCCATCATGTTAAACTGTGTGAACAATTGTCTCTGTCAACCCCTCTGCAGCTAAAGTAGGTTTAAGACATCCAGGTTTTGCATTGACTCCTCCTCACAGGGTTTTTTAAACAATGCTCTTGTTCTACAAACCCCAAACCTTTATTAGATTACAGGTACCAGCTACAAATGGCTTATTTTTTTAATGTAGCTTCTCACTGTAAAGGTTTTATTATTGTATGTTATAATTGCTCTTTATAATTGAGATTATTTACTATCATTACATTCAATTGCATTTCGGTTTCTCTCTGTAAAATTTAAATGAGAAATTTTAATCACAATACAGACAGTAAGAAAAGCTTGACATTTATATTATGGTCTTTTTTTTCATAGTTTTCAGGTTCAAGCACATGTGTGAGTGTGAGCATACGTTGTGTCACATAAGACCTGTTTATATTTGCAGTGTGTGTAAACAAAATATTAATATTAATTAATGTAAAAAAAAATTATATTAATACTTTGAAATCAAATTATAAAATGAAATTTTTTAAGACTGCCTGTGCTCATATACCCAATCCACTCCACTGCTCTTCCTGGTCTCTGTCATATTCAGCCAATATTGCAACTCCTTGGGCTGTAGCTCATCCTGCAGATTATTGTTTAATGTTCAAACAGACATGTCTACTGGAATACTGGCTGTTAGGTAAGAGAAAAAATCAGCATCAAATGCTCCCATAATCAGATGTCTATCCTAGGAGATACTTTTTTTGTTCACCTTGAAGATTATTATTCATTATTCATTCTCCACACTGACCAGCTGAGTCACTGGAATCAAATAATAGTTACAGACAAGCACAACCACACTATAACTTTGCAAATGTAGGATGATCCGTGACAATGACATCTTCAACCATAACTTTGTGAATGTCTTCATCACAACTGTACATGATGAAATGCTGTAATAATTTGTTGATTGGTTTGTTGTTTAGAAGTATTAGATAGTGACATACTTATCAGTAATCTATACTATAAGTGATAATGACAATGTGTGTTTTATTGATTTTTAAAAGCATATACGTTCTTATTTTTTAGTGTGTTGGAAATTGTGTTTATGTTGTCTTTAATGGGGTTAAGTCTGTTCATGGGCATGCCAAACTCTCTGTTTTGATGATGAAGCTAGTGTGAGTTTAATGGGAGCTTCTCTAAAATGGTCAACATATCTGATTTAATTTGTTCACTGACTTTTGCTAACTTAACAATACAATAAAATTGTTGCTATACATTTGAAACCTAAATTCAAACAAGGTGACACTGGGCAAGAGATATTGTGTTACTATATAATGATGGCATTTTTTTTTACCATGAACTTTAAAAATGTTGGACAAAGACCCTGAGTTTAGCAAATATTCCCTGGTGTTGGGAAATAGAGGAAGTAGTTTTTGTATGGCATTTCTATTGCTCCCTCTCACTGTGTCCCTCGGGCACAGTAATAAACTGCTGAGTCTTCAAACTGTTCATCTGTAGATAGAGTTTACTGCTGGAATCATCTCTGGAGATGGTGAATCTACCCTGGACTGACTGGGAGTAAGATGTAGCATAACTATTACTTGAAGTGTGTATAAAAGCAGTCCACTCCAGTCCTTTTCCAGGAGCCTGTCTGACCCAAACCATCCAGTAGTTGCTGAATGTGAATCCAGAGGCTGTGCATGTCAATCTGTGAGATTCTCCAGGTCTTGTAAACACTGATTCAGATTCTGTCA
This sequence comes from Diplotaxodon limnothrissa, assembly GCF_057381915.1. NCBI lineage: Eukaryota > Metazoa > Chordata > Actinopteri > Cichliformes > Cichlidae > Diplotaxodon > Diplotaxodon limnothrissa. The sequence goes on along the minus strand of NC_140599.1, from coordinate 15,934,029 downwards.
GAGTCTGACCATCAACACCTGGTAAGACATAGACAAATAAATAAATAAATAATGAACTATTCTCCAAATAATTAATGTTAAAGCAAGAACAGGGGAAATCTTCACCTGCCCACAAAATAACTGAAAGGAGCAGTCTTGTCTGGTAATCCATGATACAGTACTACAAAGTGCCCAGAGTTGTCTGTTATCTTCTCCAACAGATGGATAAGTAGTGGTGGAATATGTTTGTTTTGCATAGACTCCGCCTTACTTACTGAGGAGTTTTCACAATTTTTCAAGTGACTTTGTCAGACAGGTTAACCTCATATCTGAATTTCACTCCAAATAAACTTGTTCAGCCACTATAATTCTGACTCAGAAAACACAACCATCAATAACACACTGACCCAAAAACGTTAACAGCTGGAAGTGAAGCTGGTTATAAAGCAATGTAAATGTATCTTTGTGGTTTGAATAATGTGAGAGATAAATCAGTCTTGCAGTTCTGCTGTTGAAAGAATGATGGTTTAATCTGCAAACACCCTACTGGCTTTGTGAAATAACTGGAAGAAGAAGGATAACAATGAGTGCAATAGAAAATGAACCTGTCACGGCTGGAAGCCAAAATATGGAGTGGACCCAAAAACAGATTCAAGCTGAGAAACAGAACTTTGACATGAACAAGGGTTTTATTTACAACAACGTGACGGTACAAGATGATGAAGATAGAAACTGTGAAATACAACAACTGTGAACTAAGAGCAAAGTGAGACATGCTATGACCTATGAATTCAGAAGGTGGCATGGAGCACTATGTACAAGGACTTTACCACGTTGTTTAACTAGATTGCCACAGAACATGAACGGTGGTCGACGGGACTTGGCGAGGGGCACAGTGGTACGAGAGAGGGTGGTGGAGAGGCATTGGTTGCAGGTGGGGTCATGCAAGAGGGAGGAAGCAGGATGAGGCCTGGGTAAGTCCAGTGGAATAGTGATCCAGGATTCCAAAGCAGAGTAGGCAGGGAGGCAAGTAAGTGAGACTGGAGAACACAGAGTTTTACCAGCGATTGGAGCACAATGGAGTCCAGCGTCCAGGTGAGCAAGGCTATTGCAAGTTTGTATTGTGAGTCAGGAAACAATTGGGAAGACAAGAACACTAAGGTGAGTACAGAGAACAATGAGCACTGCAAGAGACATGGGGCCAAACACTAATGTGGGTTAGCAGACAATCTGGCGATGGCTGGTTGTGGACGCTGGTCTTAAATATAGCTGGCTTAATCAGTCTCAGGTGGCACTCTGGGGAGGAACAGGCACTGTGTAAATTTATAATGACTCACCCAGACTATGACAGAACCTAAAGACATGCATAGTAGCTGATGCATCTCATTGCAAAGATGATTGCAAAATATTTTTTGTTTTTTAGAAGAGACAACAGGGCACAGCTGTCAGACATCAAAAAAGAATTAAAGAGAGCAAATGATTGCTTTTATTCAGGTACTAGGTGGCATCACAATGATTGAAGCAGGTACTTAAGTGGCAAAGTAATCTGGAGGATTGCGGTTGGATGTGAGAGTGACTGTTTATCCATAGCAGAAAGGAAAGGATTGTAATAACTATTAGATTTTTATGACTGAACAATGTGACTTCTATTTTTTTTGTTGTTGTTGTTGTTATTTAGTTTTAGAAAGTATGTGCCATCCAACAGATAACATCACTGACACAGTCTAAAACAGAAGATTCTTTAGGTTCACTATGTTAGAAGCTGTTTTTAAGTACAGCACTTTGTTTTCACATAGCAGAGAAAAGAGCCATTGTGACACTCATAATTCATTGTAGGGAAAGCATGATGAAAGAAAACCTAAAATTTAATAATGCAGTATACTATAGTTAGTATAAAATGAAGATAATGACACATTGACTCTCTTTTTAAAATGCTGCATTTGGATGTAAATTAATTAAACTCACACTCTCTCCTCTGTCACCTGCCAAACAGTCGCTGGTTACCAGCTTCTGTGCTGTGCAATGCTGATTAGGATCTCTGAAAGATGGTATTTACAAACATAAAAGCAAAGACTTGGGTAGAAATCAGTTTTACAGAAACTATTGATGAGTTCCTTCTGTTTATTTTTTGATTGTTTTAGTAACTTGCTTGGAGATGCAATGAAAAGAGTGTCACATTTTTTCAGATAAGATGCTTTGCACATTTTAATAATAATAGAAAAACAAATAATATTGGTGATTTTTCTATAGTGTTTAATGTTGCTAACACAGATTACAACTAGGAGTGCCATGTTCACGGGCTTTTTGTAATACATTATGATATTGTTTTTAGCCGCACTTTGAAACGATGTTTTGAAAATTATGTGATTTTTTTTTCAAACATAAGTTATTCATCCTTGTTTAGATACAGGTGTGTGTGTGTGTGTGTGTGTGTGTGTGTGTGTGTGTGTGTGTGTGTGTGTGTGTGTGTGTGTGTGTGTGTGTGTGTGTGCAGAATATATTAAATGCAACATTTATTATTCATCTATTGTTTTACTTTCTGTACCTGTTTTCTATAGTGGTGTCATACAAATGTACTTTACTTTAGCAAATGTGTTACAGGTTTTAACAGCAACATTTATTCATACATTGTTTTACTTTCTTATTTACTTTTTATAATATCAAATACAAATGCAAATACACTTAGCTTTAATTAAACATGATTTGGAGATTTTTGTGGACAAACCTTTTGTTCTCTCTGTTTGCAAATGTCAGACACAAAAAAACAGAGCTGCTTTGAAACTTTAACATATTCACTTCTTGTTTAGTAAAACAAGATGAAAATAAGTTTTTTTTTTTGAAAAGGCAGCATTTACAATAACTAAAGGACTGTTGAATTTACTCTGTTGTTGCTCGAAACTAATAACGTCAAAATGAAAAAAAAAATTTTTAAAACAATTGATCATTTCTTGTGCATAAACAAATAATATAAATCCCAATGGAGGATGTTTACTAAAAGATAAATGATTCAATGGGCCTTCTTTTTTCCTTAGAAAAATTTTAAATGTATTTGTGCAGTTGTACTGCTAACAGACGAGATTGTGTAGTATGTAAACTTTGGTTTGTTGTTTCTGGTTTGCATAAAGTACCCTTGATGTTTTCGGTTTCTGCAGATGTGTGAGAACAAAGATCTAACGTGATACTATAGGGAAATAACTTCTGAGGAACTGAAACTGTGTGTGAAAGCACGGTAGCCTTATGAGCTAATGAATATGCATGTGACCAGAGACAAATAAATATGTTATGTTATTTATTTATTTGGTTATTTTTGTTATGTTTGGCTTGTTGTAAGAAGAAACTGATGGTGAATTCAAAGCTGTGCAGTTTAATGCATGCAGTCCTCTAGGTCTTGTAACCACTGATTCATAAATGGATTGTATAAACTACATAATTTAAATGAAATGGATTTGAACTGTTGTCCAGTTTGGTGAGCCTGTGTCCTGTGTGTAGCCTCAGCTTCCTGTTCGTAGCTGGAGTGGCACTTGGTATGGTCTTCTACTATTACCCATTTGCTTAAAGGCTGAATATCTTGTGCCTTCAGAGATGTTGTGATGCAGGAGTGGGCAACTCCAGGACTCGAGGGCTGGTGTCCTGCAGGTTTTAGATATCACCTTTGGTCAACACACCTAAATCAAATGATTAGTTCATTACCAGGCCTCTGGAGAACTACAACACATGTTAAGGAGGTAATTTAGCCATTTGAATCAGCTGTGTTGGATCAAGGAAACATCTAAAACCTGCAGGACACCAGCCCTCGAGGCCTGGAGTTGCCCACCCCTGGTGTAATGAGTGGTTACAGCGAAAGCATTTTGCCTTTCTATCAGCTCCATTTGGCGATAGGCTCTGACTACCAGCATCAACAATGCACTGTTACCTAGAGAACTGCCACTCACTGGATAGTTTCAATTTTCCACTTCAATTTGGCCATGAGGCCCATGGGTCCACTTCAATTTTTGTGACAAAATCAGATGGAAGTAGGAATGTTGGTAACGCTTTCTAATGATGTCACACTATTAGCATCAGTAAGGTATTGATAAGGTATTAACAAGTGCATATACATTATCGTTTATATATCATTACTCCTCCTTAATATGTCATTTATACAGATGTGTTTATCCATCTGTTACTGTTAGACCATCACTATCACTGCTGTACACTGCTACTTAATTATTGCTAGTAATAATAATAATCATAATAACATATCTGTATTTATAAGTTGCATACTAAGGAGGAGTAATTCTTTATAAATAATAATTTAAGCACTTGCTAATAACTTACTAATACCTGATTAATGCTTAATAGATGGGACATTATTAAAAATTTAATTTGAATTGGTCTATTGTATGTTGGTTGCACTGCACCTTGCCACCATGACTGTAAAGTCTGTAAATGCATATGTGCATATGAGTTAAGATGAATTCAGTAAGATTTTTTACAGCTGCTAAGCCAACTTTAATCACCGTGGCTCTCGAGCACAATAATAAACAGCAGAATCTTCAGTCTTCAGACTGTTCATTTGCAGATGCACCTGCTGCCTGCTGTCGTCTCTGGAGATGGTGAACCGGCCTTGAACTGACGGAGCATAGTAACTGTTGCCATTGTCATTTCTGACAGTGGAGACTCACTCCAGCCCTTTTCCAGGAGCCTGTCTGACCCAGGCTATCCAATTGCTGTTGAATCCAGAGGCTTTACAGGTCAATCTGTGAGATTCTCCAGGCTGTTTTACTGCTGGTTCAGACTCAGTCAACGTCTGACCAAAAACACCTGTGAAAAGAAAACAAAAGAAGATGAAAAAAGATAGTCTATTTACAGCATCAGTAAAAACTGAGAACAATTATCCAAAGACCTTCACCTGCATAACATAGAGTTAGAAACAGCAGCCCTATTCTACAGTCCATCATATTAAACTTAATGTCCACTGCTCTCTGTGGCCCATTGCAGTCAGAGAAGTAAAGGTGAAGGGCACCTTTGTTTTGCATTGGCTCCTCCTTGAGGAAGGACATAATTAAAGTGAAGGCGGTAAAGGTTTCCCATATTGTGTGTTGATAGTGGCATTAAATATTAGAAAGTGACTTACTGAATACCATCCTTTTACTCCTCAGTTACACAACTAAGCAACAAATACAGCAATCCATTAATCCCAGTGACAATTATGTACAATTATGCTTCTGATTAATACTGACAATACTGCTTTTTTTTAATATTTTTTTTTCCATTTTTAAAAATGTCATCAATTCAGGGTCCATGCTCACATGAGCTGCTAGCCAGGTGTAATATACATACATATATTTGCCTAGTTTGGCATATCATTTTAAAAAGTAGTGATTTGTGTCACAAACTTTTTTGACTGCCCCCACAAAATTAAAACGAGCTTTTTTGGTATTAAAGCCACTTTCATACACCTGAAAATGCAATTGAACAATTGACTGACAACCAATTCCATGGCTAGATGGAGCCTGTTGTGGCTCATGTTATTTCATGAAAAATGAAAAAGAAATAATGTCTAAAGTCCATTCAAACTCTTCCCCGCCACCACGAGCCTGTCTCAACTCCTGTCTCCACAACATTCTTTATTCTTCAGCTTCCAACATTTATTGCTTACCTCTGTCTTCACTTGCTTCCTATTATTGATGTCCAAAGTCTGGTTATGATCTAATTCTGCCTCGTTACATTCCCCCTGACATTGCAACCTCATATCTCTTTCAGATTGAACCTTCTGCCTAAACATTGTGGTCCAACTCTCTTCGCCTTTTTCCACTCTTATATGTCATATTATGTTCATCCGTCTTCTTAAAGCGTGTTCACTACAGCCATTTTCATCCTTTCTGCAAAAACCCACCACTACTAGTCTTTCACCTTACCCATCCAACACTTCATCATCACCTCTGTTCCTTTCATGTACATGTCCACTGAAGTCCACTCCAGTCATCATCTCCCTTGCTGGGGTATCATCTATCACTCACATCATTCTCCTCTAACTGGCATCAAATTTCTGAGGCATTTTAGTGGCCATTTCTATACTGTTAGGGATCTATTGACACCTGTTATTTGGCAAGCTCTTTTTAGCATTTGCAGTTTTGCATCCAAAAAGCAAAAAAAAAAAAAAGCCACCCTTAGAATTTTCAGATCTAGCAGCTGTGTGAAGACAAAGATGTGGTGATACTGTAAGAAGCAAAACTGCTGAGGAACTGAAACCATGTATAACTACATGCAAAAACAATTTTTAGGCACAAACCAGAACTAGTCTTCTAATATAATAATAATGGATTGGATTTATATAGCGCTTTTCAAGGCACCCAAAGCGCTTTACAATGCCACTATTCATTCACTCTCACATTCACACACTGGTAGAGGCAGCTACGAATGTAGCCACAGCTGCCCTGGGGCAGACTGACAGAAGCAAGGCTGCCATATCGCGCCATCGGCCCCTCTGGCCAACACCAGTAGGGTAAAGTGTCTTGCCCAACGACCAGGACAGAGAGCCCGGGGATCGAACCGGCGACCTTCCGGTTACAGATACGCTTCCCAAACCCCTGAGCCATGGTCGCCCCGTCTATATGTATAATATGTCAAACATGTATGCAGTTTTCCTTTTTTGATGATAATACACATTTTAAGATTTTAGGTTACTTAATAAAAATTAAAAAAAGATCAAATGATATAACATGTGGACCCCCGCAAGGGATATTGGAGAAAAAAAAATTTGTGACCCAGAAAGAGTAATATTAAAACTACGTTGCTGCTGCCATTGTTGGAAAATGGAATTGGCTGGGCCGCGCTATGAATTCTGGGATAGACTGGGCCACGAAGGATACACCCAACTCATCCATCAAATTTGGGGAAATGAAGGACGTATTTGGAGCAGCCTTCGAATCTGGACAGCCTTTGTCGCCTAGCTGTGATGTATTCGGCCTTCAAATGCAACCTACGAAGCATGCGGCCTATTTTGCAAGATCTTGCAAAAGCATTTTTATTGTTTTTCCCTAATGTCCCTTGCAGGGCTCCGTAATAACATAAGTGTGGATTATTTTATTAGTTAGAAGTGACAAATGATAATAATTCTTCCTCCTCAAAAGAAATGAGCTACATTTTCTTTTTTTATCATTAAAAAGATCTTATCTAGAATTTTTTGTAGGAATCTCAGGGCTGGCTTAGACAAGTGACACTGGGCTGGATCTTTCAATGGTTAGAGGTCAGTCACTGATGAAGGTGGAACAGGACAGTGATGTTGCATCCCCCACAAACCTGAATTGGATAAGCGGGAGAACATTTTGTGTTGTGGACATTTTGAATATGAGTTCCATGACCATTTTTGTTCCTACCAGAAATATTTTTACCATATTACTGTATGTATTGTCATCCAGATATAAACTATGCTGGATCATCTTCTTATGCTCTTCTGTGGCATTTTCAGCCCAGCTGCTATTTCTAAATGTCTTGTTACAACTTCCATTATGTCCTTGTACTTGTAGCCTTTGTGATACTTCTAGATCTCCTCCATTGTGTAAAAACAGCTGATTCAAGTCACAGAGAGACAAATCAGTTTAATAATGCAGGTGTTTAGTAAAGATTGTGTTGGTGTTCTGTGGTATTCTGCTCAGCTGACACGAAGTCTCTGTTGAAAGCTGACTTGTAAGACAAGATATTGATCCAATCTGTCCATTTAAGAAATCTGTTTTGCTGGTTGTGGGATTATTACACTGTTTTATGTTATATTTTACTCCTGATTTATAATGTGAATTATTATATTTTTGTAAGATGTCCTAGACTGCTCATTCATAAGAAGTGCTGTGTGTGTAAAATCATGGTTTTCTTTGTCTAAGCTGAGAAGACAGAACATGTGGTGCAAAATATTTCTCCTCCACCCTGACTATGAGAAAAAGGATGTAAAGCTTTAGGTTTTATAACCTGGGTGAGGGGTAGAAGCTACAAAAGTTTCTGCAACGGTCAGCCATGTGGAGATCTGCACCACGCTAGGCTGAGCGCAAATCTCCTGCCCGGTTGAAGGTTGTATACAAAGATTAAGAGAATTAAAGAGTGTGAATTACTTTAACAGTGTTGTTTCTCTCCTTGGCCTGAGAATTAAAGAATCGGGAATTAACATGGTAGAAATACTGAACGTGCTCTTCAGCAAATTCCTAATGTTTGAGTCACTACTAATCCACTCCAATCCTTTTCCTGTAAGCTGTCCATTAGATTTCTGATTAGAAAAAGTTTTTTCTTACACTCACAAGGTGTTTAGTATAATTGTATCGTATCACATTTTTACTACTCAACGCAAGGGCATCATGCAGTTTTACTATGGTGTGGAGCCTGTACAGCAACTAAAAGTCAGCAACCATCACTGTGAGTTTTCAGTCTTGTCCTGAACTGAGAAACTATATTAGGTGCTCCCAAAAGGTTGATTCTGTTCATCTGGAAGTGGTGTTTTCAGTTGGAGAAACATTTCATCACTCATCCAAGTGACGTCTTGAATCTCAGCTGACTGCAGGTTTCCCCAACCTTATAAACAGTATATTTGTACAATAACTGAAACTAGCCTAATGAATGAACAATGGGCTGTGAGGCCAGTAATAGGGAAGTAATAGATAGGATAACTATAAAGTGCATAAAAGAGCAATCCCCTCCAGTCCTGTTCCAGGAGCATGTCTGACCCAGCTCATAAAGTAGCTGTAAATCCAGAGGCTGTGCAGGTCAATCTGATTCTCCAGGCCTTGAAATGACTACTTCGGTGAACAGGGTCTGTGTGAGGCATGACCAAAAAATTAGGAACTGGCAATGGTTCTTTAAAAACCAAAAACCTAAGATGGCCTGAAATGAGTCCAGAATTTAGCACCATTTCCTCCAATTAAGATGTGATTTAGTAGCTGGTGGATGGCCTGGATCAGACAGGAAACGGAGCTGATACTAATGGCAGCACTACTCTCAGGCAGTACAAGGCAGGTTTACTGCCTTCATAGACAGCAGCAGAGAAGTGTTTTCTGCAGATGAACAACTGGAAGACTGAAGATTATGCTGTGGATTATTGTGCTCAAGAGCCACAGTGACTGGACTCAGCAGCTGCAAATAATCCTATTTGCAACGTATGTCTGGCTCCTCAAACATACGTTGCAAATCCCAGATTTACATTTTTTTGAAATGTAAATATGTTATAAAGCTTGTACCTGATTCTCTACAAAATTCTGCTCGACTTATTTGGATTGTTTTGATGAATCCTAAGGGAGAACTGTGTGTTTATGTTTAGTTCCTGTTGTTTTAATTAAACTTTAAAAAGCAGTGAAACAGATTAACAGTACCCAATAATGCCAAAACACATGAATTAACTCATAAACTTGCTTTTTGCAGGTAAAGGCAACATGATGTACCTGTGACAAAATAAAATAAAAATGTAATTTAATTGTATAAATTATTTAAATTTCATACACATAAAAATAAAATATAGTTTTACATAATTATAGTTTAAAGGAAGTCACATAAAGGTTTTGAGTGTCTCTTTTTACACAGTTGGGAAAGTGAATGTCTCAAAAATATTTTCACATGTTTTAAATTGAGTAACAGTTGTTGACTTCACTGCAGCAACAATTAAAGGACTAAATATATAATGTGACTGATTACATGAATAATTCTTTTAACTGAGATTTCACACTGAATTTTCTATCATGATACTGAAACTGTTGTTTCTTAAATTTTATTCATAATATATATTTATATTTACTAATGTTCAGGCACTGTGAAGTTTTTGTTCAGGCCTACTGATGCTTCATGTTACTGTGACTCTCTGGCACAGTAATACACAGCAGTGTCTTCAGGCTGCACATTCGTCCCCCTGAGAGTGACTGTTTTGCTGGAAGATTCAAAGCTGATGCTGAACTTGTTTTTTAGTGAATCTTTGTAGTATGTGCTATATCCATCTCCTGCCCTTCCAATCCACTCCAGTCCTTTTCCTGCAGGCTGTCTGATCCAAGCTGTTGGGTAGCTGCCGAGAGAATAAGAAACCTGACAGGTGATGGTCAGGTGTTCCCCTGGCTGTACAATCATGGAGGCTGGCTGTGTCAATGTTTCAGAATTTACACCTGTTAACAGAAAAGTATATTTCATAATAAATGATCAAATTGTGCTGACAAAACTAAACTAGAGATTGTAACAAATCCAGAGAGACTCACGTGATCCAGCTAACAACAACAGCAGCAGAGCTACAGAAAACATGATTTGGGTTGAGACTGATATTCTGGAATCTCCACGCAAAGAAAATGTGCAGAGTTTTATGGCTGAGCAGAAAGGAATCCGAGTTTGCATAAAATCAAACATACAAAGCATCTTTGTTGACCTAACTCTGACTCATCAAAGAGGCTGTGTACCATCATTGTATGTTTATGTTATTAAACAAATACGATGTATTTATATCCTTATTTGTGCACCAGAAGCGATTCACTTTGTTTCAGATCTTAAAGACTGTTTCCACAGAAGCTTTAAACAGTGACATTTATTGATTCATACATTGCTTTACTTACTTATTTATTTTCTGTATCGTCATGGAAATACACTTAAACATGTTTGGAGAATTTTGCAGACATACCCTGTTTACAGATGTCAGACACACAGAAACAAAGAGCTTACAGAGAAAAATAGCTGCTCAGAAAATGTAATATATTTACTTAGGTCTCTTTTACATGTATGTATGCACTAATCTTAATTGTTGAAAAGCTTTTAAAAAAATGATGAATCTTTGTGGCAGTAAGTGCAGTTACAAAGTGGTTAATTTTATTGTGAAAAATAAATAAACAATTTTCCCCATTTTTGTGCATCAATAACATTTTATGTAAAAGAAAATCCATGTGTACCTTTGACTTTTTACAACTGGCAAACAAAGACACATTTCTTTTTGGTGGATGCACTTAAATATTAAGACGCAACAAGTTGCATCATGTTACTTTTGTTTCATTAGATGCAATTATAAAATTTACGTAAATATTTTCAGAGTGAAGAAAGTTGCTGTTTTTGTACTTATCTTTGATTTTTATATGATGAAACCTCGTTAATATCCTTATGGGTCTGAAAACTTGTTTTTTGGTTGGTTTACAGCTGTTTGGTGTTTGTTTGGTGTCTGTCACAGTAATACACAGCAGTGTCTTCAGGTTGCACATTTTGTACATAAAGAGTTACTGTATTGCTGGAAGAGTGTAAGCTGTTCACACTTTACACCTGTAAACAGAAAAGCATATTTCATAGAAATAAACCATCAGAGTTCTGCTGCTGAAGACAGAGGGCTGGTTGTGAAAGCTCTGATGGGGTCATATTAAGGCAACATAGAACAAAAAACCAAAAACTAACCATAAACATGGGTGATCCAGTATTTGTCTTTGTGTGTGTTTATATGAATGAGTCCATGTGCCTCTCTAAGCTGACCTGTTCTGCAATACATATGAAGAGACTGAAGACATCAGTACTCCACCTCTTCATCAAAGAAATACTGTCTCGATTCACTCACACTTACCATACATTCATTTTCAGATACAATTTGCATGTTATTTTTCAGTCTTAAAGCACTAAAAATGCAGTATACCATCGTCTAAACAAAGCTCATGTAGCAATTACACCAGGTGGTGACATTTAGCTGTTAACAAGCGAGACACTCACTCAATAGAAAATTCAGATTAGAATAAAGGTGTGAAAGAGTGTTAGAAAGACAAAAAATAGATCAATGAATAAATTATAATGTTGCTTTTTAACTGATGTTTACACAACAAACTGTTTTAGAAGCTGTTGTTCAAGCGTGTCATGCTGTGCATACCATTTTGTGTATATATATATATATATATATATATATATATATATATATGTATATATATATATATATGTATATATATATATATATATATATATATATATATATATATATATATATATATATATAAACAAACATTATTTATAGCCTTGAGAAGAGGAAGTGAAAGAAAAAACACAAGGGCAGCTGCACACATGAACATTTCTGCATATTTAGATGCATGACATGCTTTTCTTTCTCCTCAGTTTTCATGTTTTACTGCCACCTGGAGGTTTTTTTAGTATTTACTTTCTTTAAAAGGGTATTTGGCGTAGTAATATACAATAGAGTCATACTGCTGGACTGTACAGACCTGTGGAAACAGAAATGTAATTTCAATCTTTATCTAACTATTTAGTATTTCTTTTGTCTTTATAGGTGTGAATCGACTGAAAGCTCCTTCCAAATAAAGCATCAGAACTACAGAAAAGAAAAAAAAACTTTGTTGATCTTGATTTTTAATAAATCTATATTCTGAAATATGTTTCTGTCAACCAAGGTGTTGGGGATTATACAGCAACTCAGTTTTCAGTCCTCTTCTAAATTGAAAAAGTACATTATGGGTCAGTAGTTTGTTCCAATATCTTACAGTTTTTCTCGATTGCTTAAACACTATAACCAGGCCTCTAAACTAAAATTTCAAAACCGTAACGCTATTGGTCAAAAAGCACACCCATTTCCCTGAACTATAAACACTATTCCCTGCTTTGACACATGACTCAAATTTGGTGAACTGTTACTGCAAAACTCTACACACAAATCCCTACATTTTACAGTGCTTACACCATGTAGTCATTTAGAAAGCACTAGCATGCAATAATGTTAACTTAAGTCAGCATAGCTTGAGCTCAATTAGCACACAATTAACCAGGTGGAAACACTAGGAGTCAAAATTTAGCACACACCAATCAGAACCTGCGATGGATAGATAAAAGGGCCAAAGTCAGCTCATTCAGGTTTGAAACAATGGATCCAAAGAGATGCAAAGGAAGAGGACGTGGTGGAGAAAGAGGACGTGGTGAAGGAGGAGGACGTGGTGAAGGAGGAGGACGTGGTGAAGGAGGTGGAGGTGGAGAACGACGGCGACAAGGAAGGGGAAGAGCAAGGGCACGAAGACAGTCAGTCTCGGATGAAATTCGAGCCACTTTAGTTGACCATGTCCTTGTCCATGGGATGACTATGAGGGAGGCTGGGCAACGAGTACAACCAAATTTGAGTCGCTTCACTGTTGCCTCCATCATCAGAACCTTCAGGGAGGAAAACAGGTAGGTGTACTTGCAGTAAGACTGCTTTGTACAGTAACTTGTAAGTTACTGAACTTATGTGTCTTGAGTTTCAGTATGTTTCCATTATTTTCCTGTAAAATGAATGTGTGACAGTTACAGTAATGAGTGCTTCTATTTTTGTAGGACACAGAGACGACCACCTGGTGGAGGCAGGTTAAGGCTTTTGTCGGAGGAGCAAGAGAGGGAACTTGTAAACATGGTAATTGCAAATAATGTAATCCGCCTGCGAGAGATTCAAAGGAGAGTGATTGAGGATGATCATCTTTTTCGAGGCATAAATGCCATCAGCCTCTCCACAATTGACCGCATCCTCCGAAAGAATCAATTCCGGATGAAACAGGCATACCGAGTCCCTTTCGAACGAAACTCTGACAGAGTGAAGAACCAACGTGTGGAATATGTTCAGGTATGAGTTTTGATACTGTATAAAGTATTGTGTACCATCACAGCATGGCAGTTTATGCTGCCATTTCAGCACTCTTGAACTGTGGTTCAGGGTACCGATTGACTCTACTGTGTTATGTGTTTTGCAGAGAATCTTTGAGATTGAAGGACGGCCTGTTCCCCATGAAATAATCTTTGTGGATGAGGCAGGTTTTAACCTGACCAAAAGAAGGAAAAGGGGGAGGAACATAATTGGCCATCGGGCTATTGTAAATGTCCCTGGTCAGCGTGGGGGGAATGTCACTATGTGCGCAGCCATCAGCCAACGAGGGGTACTCCACCACCATGCCGTACTAGGACCCTATAACACTATGCTTCTCCTTGCTTTTCTTGATGGTTTAAGACAACATATGTTCCAGCTGGACTACAGGGAACCAGCACAGCCAGAGCAGCCTCACTACGTTGTTGTGTGGGATAACGTCAGCTTCCATCGCGCTGCTCTGGTTCGTGACTGGTTTACCAATAACCCAAGGTTTTCTAATATCTTTCTGCCTGCATACTCTCCCTTTCTAAACCCGATAGAGGAGTTATTTTCGGCATGGCGGTGGAAAGTGTATGACCGAGAACCTTATGTCCGTGTTCACCTCCTTCAGGCCATGGAAGAGGCCTGCCTAGACATATCAGTAGATGCATGCCAGGGGTGGATCAGGCATGCAAGAGGATTTTACCCCCGCTGCCTGGCTGGGGCCAATATAGCCTGTGATGTGGATGAGATTCTCTGGCCTGACCCAGACCAAAGACAAGATGCTGAGGTGGGATAATGTTTCTGGTGTGTGTTGTACTGTATAGTACATGAATGACAATGTGCCACTGTACATACATTGGTTGCGTCTTTTGTGTTTATCATGTGACAAGGGTTTTGAAGGGGAGAACCATAAGCAACCTAATTGTTTTGGAACTATTGTTTTGAATTAATTGTACCAGTGTGCAAAACTCTGTTGTAGTGTGTGTGTTTTTGAGGGCTTGTGTTTGATGTCTGAGGGCAAAGTTTGGTTTTTCAGCAGGAGTGAATAGTTTTGGGTGTAGAGCTTCATTTTGACCTGGAAATAGGATGTTTGGGGAATTGAGTGAGAGGTTATGGATTTGTGTTTACTGTTGTGAGGATATGAGGCGTAGTTTCAAGAAATGTGTTTTAGCAATCGAGAAAAACTGTAATATGGAAATCATTTAGATGATTAATAGATATTTTCTCATCTGTTTACACTTCACATCATGAATACTGAAATTAGTTTTCCAGTGAAGAAAACCCTCAAAATCACTCCACTCCAAACTCCTGCAAGAAAAAAAGAAAAACAAAGAAAAGAAGTTATCATTATAATCAGAGTGTTGTCTTCCTGTTTTAAACAATAAATTGTTTTCTCACGATGGAAACATATAATAAATAATAAACTCCAAGAAGTAATGTAGTCCATAATTTAGACCACTTTATAATCAGAATGTTTGTCTGGTTAAAAAGTGTCCAAAGCTGTTCTGTTAAAAAAAACTACATGAGAACTGATGACTGTCACGGTCCTGGGTCATGCAACCCAGTGTTTTGTGTTTCACTGTATTCTTTTATTCATTTATGTTTTAGCTTAGCTTATCCAGTTAATTTCTATTAAGCCTAGGTTGCTGTTATTGTTCATTGTTTAGTAGATTCCCCTTGTGTTTTCACCCTGTGTTTTGGTCTCTCTTACCCTTGATGTTGCCATGTCTGTCTCATCATGTTTCCTGTTTTATTTTGAAAGAGTCTGGTGTTCTTTGTTATTTGTATTTAGGTTCACCTTCCCTGTCCCGTCATTAGGTTTATGTGTGTCAGCTGTGTCCTCGTGTGTCTCTACTGCTCCTGATCACCTCATGTGTGTACTTAAGTCTGTCTCCCTTGTTCATTGTTGCGTCGTCTGTGTTCCTTCCTTCAAGTCAGTTAAGTGTTTCCTCAAGATTTTGTGCAGGTCATGTTCATTCATAGTTTATTCATATACCTGCACAAAATCTTGTTCATAGTCATCACAGTTATTTTCCCATGGTCGTTTTCCTCATATAGGTTTTTTAATATTTCCCAGTTTAGGTTCCAGTTTAGTTTTGCTGCTGTTGTCTTTTGCTTTATTTTTGTAATTCATGTTAATCAGCCTGAATAAACAGCTCACCTTCTGTTTGAAACCCAGTTCTGTGTCCCTCTGTGTATGCTCCTGGGTCCGTTACATTCACACACCGGCGCACCCCGCACTGACAATGATGATGTGTTTATAAAGGAGCAAAACTCTGCATAGACCTCCCACAACAGGAGCTAATTGTTTTTCACTGAGTTTTATTGGGCCTTTTCCCCTCAAACAAATGCTTCCAAAAGAAGTAATACTGTTAAATTTAGCCAGATCTAATAGGACCTGTAGGGTATCCCAGGGTGTTTTGTATAATTTCATTGTGTCATATTTGCTAAAAAGCAACTACCTACAGCAGCTCAAACAGCTCATTCAGCAACAATAACTGTGTCTTCAGTCCTAACCAGAGTTGACAAAGTATAGTATCTGCTAATAACGTCACTTCAGTGCTTTGCCAAGATCCTGTCTGATCCAGTCTGTCTGTCTGATTTAGTCATTCACTGGATGTGATGTGAGAGATTGTAAAATTCAGTCTCTGAGAATTATTTTTCCTGCTTCTGTGAAACATCTGACAAAGAAGGAAATCATCGCTTGTACCTATTCAAACAATTAAACATTATTTTAATGTAACTCAGTTACTCAAAGTTACAGTGAATGATTTTCAGCTTGCTCATGTTTCCAGACTGTAATCAAGTGTGCATTTTACAGTGTCAAATTACCATTTGTATTTACCTTTGATATTAATATAACTAACAGATATTTTCCAATTGCTTAAAGTAAAACTTTAAATGTAGACTCAAAGGTCCTTTTTCAGGTTAAGAAAAAAAAACAATACGTCATTTACTGGTTGAGGTTTTTGCACACTTGCTATTCTGTCTTCAATCACTGTGCTTTGTCGGGCACAGAAGTAAACAGCAGAATCTTCCTCTGTCAGGCTGTTGATTTCAAGGTACTGTCTGCTGCTGGAGTCTTCTTCAGTTACGATGAAACGATCTTGAAAAGAACTGCCATAGATAGCAGAGTTTGAGCCTGTGTCCATTCTGCCAATCCACTCTTCCAGGTTTCTGTCATATCCAATGCAAATAATGGCTTGTCAGGCTATAACCAGACAGCATACATGATATCTTTACTCTCTCTCCAGGTATTTCACCTCATCATCACAGTAAGTTATTTTTCAGTAATGTGTTTCATATGAGAAGGAGTCGAATTTAAACATTAGCTCTCTTCAGTTCAAAGGATAGTAAAAGACCCAGAAGTGACACAATTTACTACAGAGTCCAGAATCACTCATCAAATTTGTCTTCAGTGTTTTAAAGAACACATAATTTGCCATAATTTAAAGCTGTTTATAGTCAGAGATTGTTTTTCTGGTTAAAAAAGAAAAAGAACTGCAAGAAGTTCTGTGATCAATAAAATGACAATTGGTGATGATGTGTTAATAATGGAGCAAAAGTTTGCAGAGATCTCCGTCTACAAGAGAAATTTGGTATTCAAAAACTCAGTTATACAGCTTCTAAGTATTTTATCATCATCATATTATATCATTATCATATATCGTATCGTATTATTATATCAGGAGTATCTTTGCCATAGTACTTAAGCTTATAAACACCATGAGAATCTCATTCTCAACTGACCAGATTATTTACAGAGGGATGGTTTGTGAATGCTGCAGGATTGATGCGATGCTGATCTATATTTCTCATTGCTCTGCATGTAGTGCCGGAGGAATCAGCAGTATATTTTTGATGATATATTTCTCATGTACTGTGGATAACTATTATCCAGAGGTAGACCTTAAAGTGCAAAATGGATAAAATATGTGTTTTACTTTATTGGGAGGGAAAAATATTCTATGAAGTGAATTTAAAATTTTATGTGAGTGTATCTAATGAAACCATCAGGATTTTGTACAGCTGCTTAGCAACTTCTGTCACTGTGGGTGTCGAGCACAATAATAAACAGCAGAATCTTCAGTCTTCAGGCTGTTCATCTGCAGATACAGCTGCTGTCTGCTATTGTCTCTGGAGACAGTAAACCTGCCTTGAACTGACTGAGAGTAGTAGTTGGTGGCACTGTTAGCATCAGCAGCAATCCATTCCAGCCCTTTTCCAGGAGCCTGTCTGATCCAGTGAATCCAGTGGCTGCTGAGTGTGAATCCTGAGGTTGTACAGGTCAATCTGTGAGACTGACCAGGTTGTTTAACTGCTGGTTCAGATTCTGTCAGAGTCTGACCATTAACACCTGCCCCAATAAAGATAAAATTAAAAACAAACGCACAACTTAGGCATGAACCAAAATATAATGTTATATTATCATCAACAAAGCTTTTCACCTGCCAAGCAGAGAGTTAAAAACAGCAGTCCTGTCCTACAATCCATCATGTCAGGCTGTGTCCACTGTTCTCTGTCATCATCTCTGCAGTCAGACATAAAGTGATAGAAGCTGTCAGTGCTTTGCATTGACTCCGCCTCCTCATGAAGGGCAGCTCTTCATGAAATAAAGACGAGAATCACAACAACCTAAACCTATTCACCTTAACAAGAAAGAAGAAATAACATTTAGTGCCAGATTTACTAATGGTCGGTGGCAACAATAAGCCTTCTCTAACACTAAAAAGCTTCTGGGTTTACTAACACAATGTGGTGTATGTTTTGTGACTAAAAAATCTGGACAGGTAATTTTTGCAGATGGCCTTTTTGTATTTGTATCTGCAAGAGTTTCCACCTCAGGAGAAGAACAGAACATGAAAGAAATGAGTTAAATATTTAATTTACTATTACTACACACAATTTATTGCAAATTGTGCTAAATCCAGCACTGAAAAACACATATCTTATACACATAGTTAGGATAGCTGCTTCCAGAAGTGTTTATGTATTTGGAATGAGAGGGTGAAATGAATGAATGTTTAATTGACACATTCATTGTGACATTCTGCATAGATGTTAGTGCAACGCCAAAATTTTGGTTTTGTCGTAAAGCTCTTTACACAGTTTGTTCATGATCTGACAGTAAATAATGTTGTGTGTCCTTCTACACATCATACTGGTCAGCTGTTACCAAAGGATTTCAGTTATATGTGGTGAAATAGTTTATAATAACCAAGTTTGTCATGGCTGAGTGAAGGACCCAAGATGCATGCACTGACTGTGATGCGAATGAGCTTTATTTGTAAGGGGAGGATAAAAACAGAAACTAAGGAAAACCTAAACTGGGAAAACTAAGAAACAAGGAACCAACAAACCTGAAAAGCGAGGGGACTTAGAGAAGGGTAATGCGGGGGATGACAAGCAGAAAGGAAAGCATGAAGGTAACACAGACGGACCAGTAACAAGCAGAAGGGAACGCAGGGCTTAAATACACACTGGAGCACACACTCCACACAAAACAGGCACTATCAAAGTAGAACAGCAAATACAACAAGCACGCATAGACACTAGCTTAACACTAAGAAATCAGACATGGCAACAAGTAGGGAACACAGAGATATGGCACCAGGGCAGGCAGAGAGACACAGAACAGAACAGAGCTCAAAAAATACAAAACAGGAACTAACCCCTAAGAAGAAGAAAATCTTACCAAGAATTAACCTGAAACACAAGATAATAATAATCAAAACCAAAACGACTGAGTCACAGACTCAGGACCATGACAAAGTTCTTCTCTGGATAACTCCTGCATGCCACCTGAGTCTTAAAATGAGTTAATACTAACATGTGAATCCAGAAAATAAAACATTTAACAGCATGATGTAACTATCAGTGATGATGAAGCTGTATGTTATATTGTTTAACCGTTTTAATTATTAATTGGTGAAGGTAAATAGAGAAAGTATTTTTTGTATTTCAATTACAGTCTCTCACTTTCTTATTTGACACAATAATAATCTCCAGTGTCCTCAGTCAACTATTCATATGTATCCATACTTTGCTGCTGGAATCATCTCTGGAGACGGTGAATCTACCCTGAACTGACTGGCAGTATTAAGTAGGATAAGCTGCTGCTGAAGGCGAATCCAGAGGCTGTACAGATCAATCCGTGGGACTCTCCAGGCCTTTTAATGATTTCATATTCTGTTTAACCATCACTTTCTGCTTAAAATGTTTTTTTAAACCCCATGAATTAAGTCAGGTCAGAAACAAAAACAATTTATATCAAAACTAGTAAGAGAAAATCTTCACCTGTCCAGTAGAAAGATAAAACCAGCAGACTCTTTAGTCCATAGTGTTAGTTTTTGGTTTTTGCTGTCCTTTGAGCTGAATAGAGCTATTGTTTAAATTAGACTCCTCCTCATATGAAACACATTACTGAAAAATAACTGACTTGGTCCTTACTTGGTGAAAAATATAAACTTTATGTATTACTGCAGTCAAATTGTGACTGGTTATAACAGGAAGGACATCATGAAGTCATATTGCCTTTACAGTAAATGAAAGGTATTATTAGTCATAGTGTATAATGTATATTCTTTACCACAACAGGTTGTGGCAGATGGCTGGTGAGCTTGGGCCTGCCTGGACGTGTCTTCATATTAAAAGGAACTTTTAAAAAACTTCAGTCCTTTTCTGAGATGCTGTTTGATTCAGTGTCTGATGTGGTCATTCACTGGATATGAATTGAGAGAATGTAAAAGTTGATATGTGTGACTCTGCTGGAGGAGATTCTTGATCATAGATCTGTTAGGGAAAAAACTATTCATCACCTTTTCATCTTAAAAATTATCAGTACTGAAAATAACTAATTGCAATAACGAAGTTGATAACTGAACTAATTTCTATGGATAACTGTCATGTTCTAGTAAAATCAGGTATGGATCCAAAATAGTCATTTTGCTTGTGCAGAGCTCATCAAAGTCACGTGGCTAGTTGAGGTTTTTGCACGGCTGCTCTTCTATTTTCAGTCACTGTGGAGTAGAGCACAGAAGTAAACAGCAGAATCTTCAGCTGTCAGACTCTTGATCTCGAGGTACTGAGTGCTGCTCGGAACATCTTGAGTAAAGGTGAATCGGTTTTGAAAGGCACTGGCGTAGCTAGCAACAGTCGTAGCTGTGTTTATCCACCCCATCCACTCCAAAGCTTTCCCAGGTTTTTGTCGTATCCAGTTAATGCCGTAACTTGTCATTGTATAACCAGATGTGACACATGAAATCTTCACAGTCTCTCCAGGTCTTTTGTCCTCAGAGGGAGGCTGGTCCAGTCTGATATCACACCAAACATCTGTAATTAAGATTAAAGAAATGAAAATAATCATGTTATCACAAAAATGGTCTTTGTAGCTCTAAATTTCTTACCATGAATAGTCAGAACAAATAATAAACCCCAGATTATTATATTTTTCATTCCCTTCATTGTGAACACTGCTGCTTCTGATGCTCTTTCAGAGCTTTCTTTCTCTGTCAGATGACAGACTTTGCTGGAAACTTCTGAAAAAAGAAAACTCACCAGAGACCAAAGGATTAAAAAAAAAATACATAAATCATCATATATTCGTTAAGGGAAGGCCCCATGACTGAAAGGGGCCCTAGAAAATGGTAGAAGAGTCATTTAGTCTTTTTTTTTTCAACCACTCATCATAAAAAAAACAAAAAACGTTTGCTTCACAAATTCCATATCAATGTTTTGTAAGTGTTAGTTTTGTTTATGGTCAGCCTCTGTCTGTCACCCCCCACCCCTCAAGATATGGTTTGGCTCCAGGTTAAATTATAGTTAAATTTTTACTGCCATAGGTAGCAGAGTTTCTTCTTGTGTTCATCCACCCAATCCACTCCAGAGCTCCCCCTGGGCTCTGTTGTATCCAGCCAACATTGTAACCTGTGAGTCTATAACAAGATAGGATACATGACATCTTCACTCTTTCTCCAGGTCTTTTCACCACTGAGGGATTCTGCTCCAGTTTGATCTCACTCCAAACTTGAGTGAGAAAAAAAGCATGTGATCATGAATAAAAAGAATAGAATAATGAATAAAGCATTCCTGTGAAATTACACAATAAAGAATATAACGCATATAACCAAGAAAACTAAAATTAAAATATTTGTATGAAATATTCCGTCTGGAGCCTTTTGGTATGCAAAACTCACTTAAACAACTTATTCTCTATTCTTTATTTTTTTATAAAAGCATATGATGTAATGAACTCTCCCCATCGTAATTCAAAAGACTCTTTTCAAAAGAAGTAAAAATTTTCTCGTTTCATTTCATCAGAGTCGCTGTGCTTTTGTCTTTCACAGATGTAAGCAGCAGAATCTTCTGCTGTCAGGCTCCTGATTTCAAGGTACTGTCTGCTGCTGGACTCTTCTTCAGTTATGATGAAACGACTTTGAAAAGAACTGGCATAGTCAGCAGAGTTTGAGCCTGTGTCCATCCTACCAATCCACTCCAGAGCTCTGCCCGGCCTCTGTCGTATCCAGTGCAAATAATAGCTTGTCAGGTCATAACCAGATATGATACATGACATCTTCACTCTCTCTCCGGGTCTTTTCACCTCAGAGGGAGACTACTCCAGTTTGATCTCACTCCAAACTCCTGCAAGAAGAAAAAAAAGAGTTTTAAATATGTAATGCCATTTCTTGGAGAAACTCTTGAATATCACATTTTTATGGGCCTCATCTCCCTAAATTATTTACTGAACTGGGGACATTTGTTGCTAGTCAGACTTTTTTTAAAGTATCGAGGAGGTAATGTAACAAATATATGTGCAGACTGTCAGTAAAGGTCCGTCAGTTTTCATGTCATTTATTGATTTACATTGGGAGTAAAGTTGTTCTGTTTTATTGAAGGTGAGGAGGCAATAAAATAAAACCTGAAGGATTTTGTACAGCTGCTTAACCAACTTCTATCACTGTGACTCTCGGGCACAATAATAAACAGCAGAATCTTCAGTCTTCAGGCTGTTCATCTGCAGATACAGCTGCTCTCTGCTGTCGTCTCTGGAGATGGTAAAATGGCCTCTGACTGGCTGAGAGTAGTAGATGCTACTACCGCCATTACTGATAAGAGCAATCCACTCCAGTCCTTTTCCAGGAGCCTGTCTGATCCAGGTCATATAGTAGCTGCTGAATGAGAGTCCAGATGTTGTACAGGTCAATCTGTGAGACTCTCCAGGTTGTTTAACTGCTGGTTCAGATTCTGTCAGAGTCTGACCATTAACACCTATAAAAATAATGAGAAAATGAATGACGCACACAACTTTAAAGCATGTAACAGATTATTTTAGACCATCAAAAAAACAACTCTTAACCTGCCAAGCAGAGAGTTAAAAACAGCAGTCCTGTCCTGCAGTCCATCATGTTGAGATGAGTCTGATTTCTGTCATCATCCCTGCAGTCAGATATGAAGAAGCTCTCTGTGTTTTTGCATTGACTCCTCCTCTCAGACATTTGTGTCTAGTATCTAAAGAGTAAAGAATAATAAAGGCTTTTTTTAAAATCATGTTTATCTAAATTAACATTTTTGGCATTTCCCAAAATGTTTGCCTGACTTCACAGAGAGAAACAGAATCATGTGATTAGCAAATATTTGCTTTATATTCTTATGAAAGAGTATAGCAGAAGTGTATAGTCTTAATTTTAAATAATTTATTGAGAAGATGTGATATGCTTAGTAATAAATAGATTAGTTTGCTTGTTTTTTTTTTATTGTTTTTTCACAATATGTAAAAACACAACTTCACACTTATTTAACTTCACCTAGATCATATATCAGACAGTTTATCAAAGCAGTCTATGCATTTAAACAAAACATTTCCTGAAATAAATTATCTGTCATCCTTTTCTCTCCCTGGGATGTACCTGGGTTATACTTTCTCTCATTCTGTAACATTAGCTAAATACACACACAACTAACAGACTGCATCAGAAGCCTAATTGTAATGCTAAATACAGCACCATAAATGATGCGTAAATTATATGTTTTTGTCTCGTACATTTCTTTGTATTCATTAAAGATGTGATGAATATGCAATAGAATTTACTTTTATTTGTTAAATAAAATTATAAATTCATGAAACAAAAACATGTGAATTGTAAAAAAAAAAAAGAAGCATACTCATGGTCTCACCTGTCACCTGACATGCTGGCTTTAGGCTTTAATCTGTGGATTCTTACACTTAAAGTTATTCAGTCTATTTATAGTTGGACACTCCAGTCTCATCACCACATCTTTAGACAGACGTCTGAAGGAGTGTTTAGAAGGATTCTAAAAATAAACACTGGACATAACTAAGATTTTGAAAGGGAGATGGCCAGTTGAATTATGTGTTTGTTTGATCATTTGTTAGTTTGTATTGCTCAGTTTTTGTTTGTTTGTGTGTGTTTTTTAATGGATTAGCCTTTGTATACTTTGCAGAATTCCATATAAAAATGGGTTGAGTGCATAATATGAATCATTTATGTTTAAAATACATGTTGTGTTTTATTTGCTCTAAGAAACTCATCTACATTTACCAGTGAACTGATGGTGGTGCAGAGTTTAAATAACGTAAGGTGCTTTTCTTCTTGACTTCTTGACTTCAGCTTGACTTCACCCACCTGAAATTAAAGCTGACAGGAAGATAATTTCTTCAACTGTCATGATGTGACCTTGACTGAAAACCTTTGAAAACTATTTGTTTGATATCTGTTTAAACCATAAATGATTTGGTTCCATCCTGGTCACTGTGGTTGTCGGGCACAATAATAAACAGCAGAATCTTCAGTCTTTAGGCTGTTCATCTGCAGATACACCTGCTGTTTGCTGTTGTCTCTGGAGATAGTAAACCGGCCTTGAACTGACTGAGAGTAGTGGATATAACCACTAGTCTCACTGATCCCAGCAACCCACTCCGGTCCTTTTCCAGGAGCCTGTCTGACCCAGTGCATCCAGTAGTCACTGAATGTGAATCCAGAACCTGTACAGGTCAGTCTATGAGATTCTCCAGGTCTTTTAACTACTGGTTCAGATTGTGTCAGAGTCTGACCTTCAACACCTGTTAAACAACCAAAACAGTCACTTGCCGTAAACTGGTTAATTGTTTGAAGGCAAATATAACTCAGTATCAGTGAAACTGCCCAAGTGATAAAAAGCAGCAGTCCTCTCGTTATGTCCATCATGTCAAACTGAATTATGACCCCACACTCTCGTCTTCCCTGCAGTCACATAAGTAGGTTCAAGACAGCCAGGTTTTGCATTGACTCCTCCTTAATAATAATAATAATAATAATAATACATTTTATTTAAATAGCGCCTTTCAAAGCACCCAAGGACACTGTACAACAGATAAAAACTGGAAATATACACAATGATAAAAATAGAAGATAAAAGTTAAAACATACAGAAATTTAAGAATAGGCAATTTTAAACAGATGAGTTTTGAGGGTGGACTTAAAAAGAGAGAATGAACTAATATTTCTGAGGTCCGGGGGTAGGGAATTCCAAAGTCGAGGGGCAGAGCAGCTAAAGGCCCTCCCTCCCATTGTGATCAGACGAGCAGAGGGAACAGAGAGAGAAAGAGAAGATGAAGATCTGAGGCAGCGGGATGGGAGCTTCATCTGTAATAAGTCAGAGAGGTACGGTGGAGAGAGAGAATGAATAGCCTTGAATGTATACAGAATTATTTTAAAATGGATGCGAAATTTGACCGGGAGCCAGTGAAGTTGCTTCAGGATTGGGGAGATGTGGTGGGTAGAAGAAGTCCTAGTAATAATACGGGCAGCAGAGTTCTGGACACGTTGGAGCTTGTTGATAGATTTTTGTGTAAGGCCAAATAATAATGAGTTGCAGTAGTCAATTCTAGAGATAACAAGATTATGGATGAGAATGGCAGTGGCGTGAGGTGTGAGGAAGGGGCGGAGGCGATTAATGTTACGGAGTTGGAAATATGCTGCACGTGTAATATTATTGATATGTGAGTTAAAGGATAATGTGCTATCGAGAATGACACCCAAGCTTTTCACAGAGGGAGAGATAGGGACCAGCGAGTTATTGATGGTGAGAGAGAAATTGTTAATTCTGGATAGCAGTCGTTTAGTGCCAACCAGAAGAAGTTCCGATTTATTGCTGTTGAGTTTAAGAAAGTTGGAGGAGAACCAAGAATTAAGTTCAGCTAGACAGAGGATGAGGGAGGGTGGAGGAAGAGTAGAGTCAGGTTTGGTAGAGAGATAGAGCTGGGTGTCATCGGCGTAGCAGTGGAACTGAATATTATATTTACGAAAAATATGTCCGAGTGAAAGAAGGTAGATGATGAAAAGAAGGGGCCCGAGGACAGATCCCTGGGGCACCCCAGTGGATAAAGGAGAAAGCTGAGAAGTGAAGGATTTTAATTGAATGAACTGAGTGCGGTCAGATAGGTATGATTTAAACCAGGCTAGTGGAGTGTGAGAGAGACCAATAGAAGCTAATCTGCTAAGGAGAATGGGATGAGAGATGGTGTCAAAAGCTGCACTCAGATCAAGAAGGATAAGGATGGAGAGGAGACCAGAATCAGCTGCTATAAGAAGGTCGTTTGTTATTTTTATAAGAGCAGTTTCAGTGCTATGTAGAGGACGAAAGCCGGACTGGAACTGTTCGTAAAGGTTATTATCAGTTAGGTGAAGATGGACTTGTGAAGCAACTATTCTTTCAAGGATTTTTGAGAGAAATGGTAGATTGGAGATAGGACGAAAATTATTAAAGTTGTTGGGATCTAGACCAGTTTTTTTCAGAATTGGGGTAATAGCAGCAACTTTGAAGGAAGCAGGAACAGTTCCAGTGGTGAGTGAAGAGTGAATAATAGCAGATATGAGGGGAAGGAGAGGGAGTAAGCAGGCTTTGACGAGGACAGTGGGGATAGGATCGAGCTGGCAGGTAGAAGGCTTTGATTTATGGATGAGATCAGCAATATCAGCTAAGGATGGAAGTTGAAAAAAAGAGAGGAAGTGAGAAGGGGGAGAAGTTAGGACAGAGAAGCTACATTGAGCATTAGGGTCCAGGTCTAAGTGTATTTTATGAATTTTATCAATAAAGAATAGCATTAGAGCATCACAGAAGTTAGATGAATAGAGATGAGCAGGGAGAGAATCAGGTGGCCTGTTAAAAGAGTTGAATAGTGAGAAAAGGGTCTTGGTAGAGTTCTCACTTGAGCAGACAATAGCAGAGTAATAAGCAGATTTGGTTTGACTAATACATTCCTGGTAAAACAGAACGTGGTTATTAAACATATCCTTATGAATAGTAAGGCCAGTTTTCTTATAGAGACGTTCAAGCTGTCGGCCTTTAGCTTTCAGTAGCCGGAGTTCAGGGGTGTACCAGGGTGCAGAGCGAGAAAAAAGTACAGTTCTGGTTTTTTGTGGAGCCAGGGAATTTAAAATACTACTAAGGCTATGATTATAAAAAAGTACCAGGTCCTCTTGAATAGCTAAGTTGTTAGAAGACAAGCAGCTAGAAAAAGCAGAGGAAAGGATATCAAGATTTATATTCTTGATATTCCGGAAAGAGATAATACAGGGATTGTTAATTACAGAGAGGGTCATGTGAACATTAAAGGAGAGAAGTAGAAGGAAAGAGCTGATGTAGATGTGGCAATTATCCTCTTACAGTTCACATTTAGATTTTTCAATACATTTGATTTATTCATTAATTTAGTTCAGTTCACTTCAGTCATTGTATTGTTCCTACTGAAAAACCTGGTTCACAGACAGGCACACAAATGTCATCCAAAAAGAGAAGAAGAAGAAGAAGAAGAAGAAGAAAAATGACATAAAACCAACAAAAACAATAAAAAAAAATAGATCAAAAATTTTATTCACGCACAAAATACAGAAAAATGCAAACAACATAACAAAAATCACAAAACACAATCAGTAAAAATTACTACAATATACAAAGTACAGGTATCACATAAACTGATTTAAGAACACTATTAGACTGGGTCCAGCTGAATTTTTGGTGCTATTACACCTTACTTGTGAAAGCACATTGATGGCTTTTCTTGATCACTTGGTCCCTTGGTCACTACACCCTTGGAGTATAAGGGTTCGTTAGATGGTATGCATTGCTCAATGCACTGGAAAACCATTCATGTGTGATGGACTTTAGAGCACAGTGGTGTAGTCATATTGTTTGTGAACAGGTTTTCATGCTGTTTTACTATTTAACTGTTTTGAGATTCTTCAAAGAAGCTGAGCAAATGTGATTACTGTCACCACTGCCCCATACAGACACAAAAACAGCATGTACAGTTTCACAGATTTCCTGAAACAACCAACATACACCAATAGCTCTATCCTCTGTTTCAATAGATACTGGTTAAATTTGACCTTGGACAGGCACAGTTTACAAACAAATTGCAGCACCTGTAAAAGAAAATACAATTTTAAAGTATTTTTCTTTTTGTGTATTTTGAGTCACTATAATAAAAATCATACAATTTCGGGTTAAAAGAATAACATTTTAGGGTATTTTTTAACACTTTCATAATAACTAATGATGGATGTATTAAGGTTATATTTTCTTGATTGTCATCTTTGAGGATTAAACAATGTGTAACTAAGTGATGATCTACGTCCTTTGCAGACTTTACTGGGAATAAGAATTAGAGGGACTAGTGCAATATTGTGAATGAAGCAACTGTAAAGTATTGCAACAAATTTTTAGTACAATGGCAATAAAGATATTCTGATTTTGAAATAAACATAAGCACGTAGCTCTTCCTTGGGATCCACTAATACAATAAAAATGAATCATGGCAGGATTTTGTACAGCTGCTCAGCCCGCAGCTGTCACTGTGGTTCTCGAGCACAATAATAAACAGCAGAATCTTCAGTCTTCAGGCTGTTCATCTGCAAATACACCTGCTGTCTGGTGTTGTCTCTGGAGATGGTAAACCGGCCTCGAACTGACTGAGAGTAGTATGTGCTAGTAACTTGGATAGTTGCAACCCACTCCAGTCCTTTTCCAGGAGCCTGTCTGACCCAGTGCATCCAGTAGCCACTAAATGTGAATCCAGAACCTGTACAGGTCAGTGTATGAGAATCTCCAGGTCTTTTAACTACTGGTTCAGATTGTGTCAGAGTCTGACCATCAACACCTGTCAGAACAAGTTACATGCAGAAAGTTGATTAGTTGTTGGCGACAAGTTTGACTTAACATTAGTGAAATCACTCACCTGCCCATAAAATCATCAAAAGTAGGAGCCCTCTTCTTAGATCCATCACTCTAAACTGTGTGACCACTGCTGTTTGAAATCTGTCAACTTCTGCAGGACAAGCAGGTTTAAGACATCCAAGTTTTGCATTAACTCCTCCCCACAGACGTTTTTGTTTATTTGGGTTTTTTTTGAGCATCTTGTATTACAAACACAAAAGTTAAATTAGCTCACATGAACAGGCTGCATAAAACAGTTTAGCTCTTTTAGTGTATTTTACGATATACTTGTTAACTTGTTATTTTCTGTTTTATCGCGAGAGTACTGTTGCCCGCGAAGTGTTGTTGTTGTTGTTAGTATGATACCGTATCCAATTTAAAATTCTGCTGTTTACTTTTAAAATCACTAATAACACAGCACCGAGCTATCTTAAGGAACTCTTAAGCTTATATGTTCCTGCTAGGGCTTTAAGATCATCCTCACAGTTACTGTTGGTGCGGCCTAGATCTCGGCTGAAGTCTAGAGGTGATCGAGCGTTTGCCCTGGCCGCACCAGAGTTGTGGAACAGCCTTCCGATTGGCATTCGGGCGTCTGACTCTATTCAATCTTTTAAATCACGGCTTAAAACGTATTTGTTTAATCTTGCGTTTTCTACCAGTTAAATGCTGGCCTTGTCTGCAGTGATTTATTTTACAAATTTTCCTATCTTGCTTTTTATTTGCGCTGTGTATGTCTTATCCCCATTGTGTGTTGATGGCATAGTTATATTGTGCTATAGCTATGTGCTATAGTTATATTTTTTCTATTGGTGGCTTTTTCCTGTGAACATAATTCTACACTTTTATTTTTATGACTCTGATTATACTTGTGTTAATTTGTTCTATGTTAAGCACTTTGGCATGCCGTTGGTTTTTAAATGTGCTCTATAAATAAAGATTGTTGTTGTTGTTATGAAAAATGGCGGAACGAATAAAGCGCTGTGAATGAGAGTACGACGTCGTGTCTTTTGAGTTAACATTGGTAGCAGAGGATGTTTTCCAATTACAAAGTACCACCAAAGCTTGATGAAGCCAGGCCATACGAATGCTGGAAGAATGAAGTCAATATCTGGAGACGAGTTACGGAGCTGGATAAAAAGAAACAGGCACTCGCGGTGGCGCTGGGGCTCGAGGGAAGAGCCAGAGAAACGGCCATGGAGATACCCGCGGAAGATTTGGACAAAGATGACGGTATGGAAATACTACTTGCAAAATTTGACGCGGTGTTTCAGAGAGAAGAGGAAGACCACGCTTATGAAGCCTACTCGTGTTTTGACTCCATTGCAAAGAACCACAGTGTGTCCATGGCAGACTACATTATAGACTTTGAACAGCGTTATAACCGGATGAAAAAGTACAACATGATGCTGCCTGACGCTGTGCTAGCATTTAAGCTTCTAGATACAGCTTGTCTTGATGAGAAAAGTCGACAGCTTGCACTGACAGCGTGCACGGACTTAACGTTTGCGTCTATGAAGTCTGCACTAAAACGGATTTTCGGTAGGAAAGTAACCGGAGTTTTCAGCGGAATTCAACTGAACCAAGAAGCAGTTTTCCTTACGGAACAAAAAGGTCCCAAATACAAACGAAACAACGGTACTTCGTCGCAGAGTGGACAGCGACAACCACTACAAGGTACCAACCCACTTGACAAGTTTGGCAAGCGAACAAGATGTGCTATTTGTCAGAGCACTTACCACTGGGCGAAAGACTGTCCTCATCGTAATGGTGACCAAGTAAAGCTAACTGAAGATGGGAAAGTGGAGGAGTGTAACATTACTTTGTACACTAAAGCCTCAATGACAGACTCTGAAATCTTCCTGACCGAGGCACTGGGGTCAGCCATTATTGATACTGCATGTACACGTACAGTTTGTGGTCAGAAGTGGCTAGATAGTTACATGCGTGACCTCAGTCAAGGCCAAGTAAACAAGCTGTTGCAATCAGAAACCCCCAGCTCCAGACCATTTCGCTTTGGGGATGGTATTGTAGTGTATTCCAGCAGAAAAGTGAAACTTCCAGCCAAAATTGGACAAACAAAATGTGACATTGAAAGTGAAGTAGTTCCTGTTGACATTCCACTACTACTGAGCAAAACATCTCTCAAGAAAGCAGGGACTGTTCTAGACATGGAGAATGACAGTGTTGCCATGTTCAAGCAGCCTGTTCCCCTAGAGCTCACTAGTTCGGGACACTATTGTGTGGACATTAGAGATGAAAATACTACAGAAAGCTGCAATGAAAATGAAGTTCTCATGGTAACTGCTGAAATGTCTACAAAAGAGAAACAAAGTCCTTGTGAAACTTCATAAGCAGTTTGGTCATGCATCTGCAGAGAGGTTATTGAGGCTCATCCAAAGCTCTGGCAATACAGATAAACAATGTGCAGTTATTCTACAAGAGATAGTTCGTGACTGTGACATTTGTCAGAAATATTGCAAAACCAAGCCGAGACCTGCTGTTGGTCTACCCCTGGCTTCTGAGTATAATGAGACAGTAGCGATGGATCTACATGAGCTGGAGCCCAATGTGTGGTACCTTCACATCATCGACCACTTCACACGCTTCAGTGCCAGCAGCATTGTGAAGACAAAGAAAGCTGCAGAGATCGTCAACTCCTTCATTCACACCTGGATAAGCATTCACGGTGCCCCCAGACGGCTCTACACAGACAACGGCGGAGAGTTCAACAACACAGACATTCGGGACATGGCTGAAAACTTCAACATTGAGGTAAAAACAACGGCGGGGTATAGTCCCTGGAGCAACAGACTACTGGAGAGACATAACATGACACTTACAGAAATCCTGCTGAAGGTAAAAAAGGAACGTGGATGTGACTGGCACACTGCGCTAGACTGGGCCCTTATGGCCAAAAACAGTATGCTTAATGTACATGGTTATAGTCCACATCAACTTGTGTTTGGCCAAAACCCCAACCTTCCTTCTGTGTTGATGGATAAGCCACCTGCCTTAGAGGGCACAACTGTAAGTGCAAGAGTAGCTGAACATATCTCAGCATTACATGCTTCCAGGAAAGCATTTACTGAGGCAGAGTGTTCAGAAAGGATCAGGAGAGCACTACGCAAACAACTTAGGCCTACAGATGACAAATATGAGGCAGGTCTCATGTCTGTCACACAAACTGCAAATGAGCCCTCTACACCCACTGATCATGTCTCTGCAAATGTAAAGTTAAGATCAGGACAGCTGATTGCTTTTACCAACAGAGACAACGGTGTTCAACACACAGCCAGAGTGCTAGGCAGAGCGGGAAAAGCAAAAGGGCAATACAAAAACTGGTACAATGTGCAATATCTTGAGCATGATGGTAGTGAAGGTGAAAAAAAAGCTGTAGACATGTCACTTGTTGATGGACTTTGCACTGAAGCTGAAAACAGAGATGCAGATGTACTCATAACAAAAGATATTTCCTTTGATTCTGCTAAGCAGCAGGAGATTGAGAGCTGGCAAAGTAATGGTGTGTTTGATGAAGTGAAAGACCTGGGTCAAAAATGTGTCTACTAGATGGGTCTGTACACTCAAAGAAACTACTAATGGTGTCCCAAAGGCTCGACTTGTGGCACAGGGGTTTGAAGAGGTAAATACTAAAGAACTACAGAAAGACTCTCCAACATGTGCGTCTGAGTCCCTCAGACTGGTGCTAGTTGTGATATGTCAAAACAAGTGGAGAGTAAATTCAATGGACATTAAATCTGCCTTCCTGCAGGGAATGGAACTGTCAAGAGTCATTTATCTTCGTCCCCCACCTGAAGCTGGCAAGGACAATGTTCTATGGAAACTGAAAAAGTGTGTTTATGGACTTGCAGATGCTTCACTTTATTGGTACAATAAGGTCAAAGACATTATGCTCAAAACTGGTGGTAAAATATCACAGGTTGATCCTGCAGTGTTCTATTGGCAGAATGAACAATCTGAGGTTACAGGAGTGCTTGCATGTCACGTTGATGATTTCCTTTGGGCTGGTTCAAGTCACTTTGCAACTCATATCATTCCTGTACTGAAATCTACCTTCTTTGTGGGCCGTGAAGAACATGACAGCTTTTCTTATGTTGGTATGGACATTTGTACAGTTAATGATGTAATAGATGTGCATCAACAACTTTACATTGACAACCTACAACCGGTTCAGTTACAAGCAGCACGGGCTGTACAGAGGGAGGCTTCCTTAAGTGAAACAGAACGTGAGCAACTCAGGTCAAAAATAGGACAGATTTTGTGGGTTGCCAAACAAACAAGGCCTGATGTTATGTTTGGCACATGTAGCCTTGGATCTAATATCAAAGATGCAACTGTACAGTCTATTCATGAAGTGAACAAAGTTATCCGTAAACTTAAGGCAGAGAAAGTGACTCTTAAGTTTCAGCATTTGGGTAACAGTGAGGATCTGGCATTGGTTGTTTTCAGTGATGCTTCATTTGGCAACCTTCCTGATGGCGGTACTCAAGGAGGGGCATTAATCGTCCTTATGGGTAAAGGAGGAAAGTTTTGTCCTCTCTTCTGGCAGTCTAAAAAAATCAGGCGCGTGGTCAGAAGTACACTGGCAGGAGAAACTCTTGCCATGTCAGATGGAATAGACAGTGCTGTCTTCCTGGCAACACTTTTCTCTGAGCTTACAACTGGTAACACTGGTCTGAATGCTCTTCCTTTGATCTGTGTGACTGATAATCATTCCTTGTTTGATGCACTCAAGTCTACCAAGCAGGTTACAGAGAAGAGACTAAGGCTAGAAATGAGCAGCATTAAAGAGCTCATACAAGCCAAGAAAATCAGACAGGTTTGTTGGTCAGATTCAAAATCCCGACTTGCTGATTGTCTGACAAAAAAGGGAGTTTCACCTTTAACCCTTCTAAAGGCGCTAGATGAAGGACTCTGGATACTGTAATCCTTTGTTTACAAAGTTGTCTTTGCATTCAAATGTACCATTGTTTATTGTGTGCAATGATAGTATGCTTTAAGTAAAGCAAAGCACTTTTGAAATGTTTTTTTGTTTATATAAATATATACATATATGTATACAAATGTTTACAGGGGTGTGTTTGTACTTTTATTTTATTTTATTTTTAAGAAAGAGGGAGATTGTTAACTTGTTATTTTCTGTTTTATCGCGAGAGTACTGTTGCCCGCGAAGTGTTGTTGTTGTTAGTATGAAAAATGGCGGAACGAATAAAGCGCTGTGAATGAGAGTACGACGTTGTGTCTTTTGAGTTAACAATACTTACTCATTCTAATTATTTAAGCATAGTGTGATAATATTGTCTAATGTCAGAATATTCTTTAATATCACTATACTGAGATGCTATTATATTGTGGTTTATCTCAGTGAAATAAATTAAAAATGGAAATATTAATGAAATAAAGAATATAAAAATCTTACTAAAAACCATAGTCACAGTAAGAAAATCCCACTTTTTTAAGGATGAAAGTGTTGTGAAAGCTTTCATAGTAAGGCAGTTTTAGTGAGGGTGTGTATAGTCCCTTATAGTCTTGGAAGTCAAAGTTTGAGAGAGGCATCTGACGAAGGCAACAGCTCTGTGAAGGAAGCTGTTTTCCTTAATCTATAAATGCTGGCTTATTTCATCCAGAATCATCTGCCAGACAGCTGTGCTTTGGACAGAGAGAAATCAGGATGCATAAACAGTTTTTCTTAACATAATTGAATAAATAAATCTTAGCATTGTCAGTCCCCTTTCCACTCATAAATATGAATCTGTTCTCAAGAAATAATATTTTCAAGTTACATTTTATACTGAAAAAGCAGAATGGAATTCACTTAAAAAAACATAAATGTGCACAAATCTGTACCCAAGCTTGGCATACAAACATTTCTCACACATATGTGTAATTCTTAAATGTGTGGATGGGTTAAGTTAATTGGAAATTCTAAATTAGCCTCATGACTGATAGCGACTTCTTCAGGTTGTATCCCACCTTGTGACAGCAGGTAAAGTCAGCCTGGGACCCTCAGTTCAATAAGCAGTTAAGACTAATAGATGCTCCATGTTATCTAAGTGAGGTAGGAAAAATGCCAGCATTGAGTGTGACCAGAAAGTGCAGCAGTGTGTAGCGTACTTCTGAGCTGACTTGCACATAGATTAAAGAGATATATCCCTACAACCTGCTGTGCTGCTTTCACCAGATCTTTCATGTGCGGTTGTAGTCAGTTTGGCACACATTGACTCAATAGTTCCCAATGATCTCAATGGTGTTTGTTTGTTTGCTTTCCTGACTTTGTTAATATTTTGTTTGTATGTAGCAATGTGAAAGCTTTTTACTAGTAATAGAGATACAGCAAATATAGCTTTTCTTGAAGCTGAGGACTCAAAAATGGCCTGCGACCTGAGGTTTATAAATGTCATTGTTTTGAACTTGCTGTGATTGTTCAAATAGTAAGATCATTTTGGTGTTCAGCATTATAAGATATGAAAACACACACATAATAAAAATATGTATATTTTTCACATACATATTATTTTTATAATATACTTTTTTTTTTGAAAACTCAGACCTTGAATATTTAGATGAAACTTGGATATACTAGTCGAAGGTTTGTACACACGTTCTCATTTATTGCTTTTACTTTATTTTCATGACTACGTATTTACATTGTAGATTTTCACTGAAGGCATCAAAACTGTGAATGAACACATATGGAATTATGTAGTGAACAGAAAAGTGTGAAACAACTGGAAATATTATGGCAAGAACCAATCAGCCAAGTAAAGAAAAACAACAGTCCATCATTACTTTAAGAACTGAAGGTCAGTCAGTCCAAAAAATTGCTAGAACTTTGAATGTGTCCCCAAGTGCAGTCGCAAAAACCATCAAGCACTATGCAGCACCTCAGATTAGAGCCCAGATAAATGCCACACAGAGTTCCAGTAGCAGACACATCTCTACATCAAGTGTTCAGACTAGACTGAACACATCAGGCCTTTATGGTTACGTTGCTAAGAAACCACCTCTAAGGAAAAGCAACAAGCAGAAGAGATTTGGTTGGGCCAAGAAACACAAGGAATGGAAATTAGACCAGTGGAAATCTGTGCTTTAGTTTGATGAGTCCAAATCTGAGACCTTTGGTTCCAGAATAATGAATTTTCTCATCTCTCTATGGTAAAATTATATATGGGGACATGTATATGCAGAAAAACAATAGAAAAGACACAAGGTCGCATGGTTACTTAAAGGCTGCTCCTCTGTTGTCTGTTATTGTTTGATCAAGCACAGGAATAAACAGCAGAATCTTCTGCTGTCAGACACTTGATCTCAATGTACTGTCTGCTGCTGGAGTCTTCTTCAGTCATGACGAAATGACATTGAAAAGAATTTCCATAGCTAACAGAATTTAAGACTGTGTTCATCCACCCAGCCGAAAGCTCTTGCTGGTCTCTGTCGTATCCAGTGAATATTGTAGTCTGTCGGGCTATAACCAAATACAACACATGACATCTTCACTCTCTCTCCTGGTCATTTCAGAACAGAGGGAGACTGTCCCAGTTTGATCTCACTCCAAACTCCTCTAAAAAGGACAAAGGGAACAAACCATAAATAATAAACTTGACCTAATAATATGTGCCATAATTTACAGCTGTTTAAAGTCGTTTGCGTGGTTCAAAATAGCGTTTACAAGGTGCTATTTGACAAATATTGGTGATGATGTGTTTAGAAAGGAGCAAAAGTTTGCATAGACCTCCCTCTACAGGAGCAATTTGGTATTTAAAATACACAGTCTCTTAGTAATTTAGGATATGCTATAGCATATCCTAAATTAAATATGATAGAAAATTTGTGCTCTCATATCTAAATATATAAACGCCAAGAGGACCTCATTCTAACTGAGCAGATTATTTAGGGATGGTGTGTTCATACTGCAGACTGGGAGCGATGCAGCTCTACATTTCTCGAAGTCAAGCAAGAAGAATAACAGCACTGTGTGCCACAAGAATCAGCAGTATATTGTTGATGGCACATTTCTCATGCACTCTTCAGTGAAGATAATTATACCCTAAACTGTTTGTAAGAATAGTGTTTGGAATTTTCAACATATGTTTTAATGTATTTTAGTGCTGTCAGCATTAATCTCGTTAAAATAACGTTAACGCCAGAACCGCATTAATGCAGCAAATCTC
The DNA here is from genome assembly GCF_057381915.1 of Diplotaxodon limnothrissa. Lineage (NCBI taxonomy): Eukaryota > Metazoa > Chordata > Actinopteri > Cichliformes > Cichlidae > Diplotaxodon > Diplotaxodon limnothrissa. The sequence continues at coordinate 15,897,090 of NC_140599.1, read as the reverse complement.
CGTTAGCAAGTTAGCGCAGATCGCCCCGTGCGTGGGACTCATTGGCGTCAACGTGTTAGAGAGGTTAGCTCGTTAACGTATTAGCACCGTGCAGCCCAAAACAATGGCATTAACATCATTTTAACGGGATTAACGCGGACAGCACTACTTTATTTGCAGTGAAGGAAAAATTATAACTGAATGGACCATTATATATGAGTGGATGTAATAAGTTGTGTAGGATTTTGTACAGCTGCTCAGCCACTTCTGTCACTGTGAGTCTCGAGCACAATAATAAACAGCAGAATCTTCAGTCTTCAGGCTGTTCATCTGCAGATACAGCTGCTCTCTGCTGTTGTCTCTGGAGACAGGAAACCTGCCTTGTACTGACTGTGAATAGTAATTAGTGCTACTGCTAGTATCAGCAGCAATCCACTACAGTCCATTTCCAGGAGCCTGTCTGACCCAGTGCATCCAGTGGCTGCTGAGTGTGAATCCAGAGGTTGTACAGGTCAATCTGTGAGACTGACCAGGTTGTTTAACTGCTGGTTCAGATTCTGTCAGAGTCTGACCATTAACACCTGCCCCAGTAAAGAGAAAATTAATGACAAATGCACAACTTAAAAAGGATGGCCTAAAATATAATTTTAGATTATCATCAACAAAGCTCTTCACCTGCCAAGCAGAGAGTTAAAAACAGCAGTCCTGTCTTACAGTCCATCATGTCAGGCTGTGAGTCCACTGTTCTCTGCCATCATCTCTGCAGTCAGACATAAAGAGATAGAAGCAGTACTTTTGCATTGACTCCACCTCCAGCTTTTTTCTAATCTCACTGACAACGTGATCTAGGTCAGGATAGGTGGGTCCAAAAATCGATAAGGTTGAGCGGTGTGCTAAGAATCGCAACAACTTTACACTACTCTCCTTGACAAGCTTGTTGTGCCCACTGTGTAAAAGCTACTAATTACAGTAGATGGACAACAAAATAATTTCTTACTTTCTTACAATGTGTTTGTTTTATGCGGGTCATATAAATGAGAACAGCTGCTTATCAGTCAGGAAAGAACATTTACTGGCAGATTTACTAACAGCCTGTGGCAGCACAAAGCCTTCTTTAACACTATCTAAAAAACTAAAAATCTTCTGAGTTATAATAAAGAGATGTGTTGCCAATTTCATGACTAAAGGCTTTGCCCAGTTTTTTGCAGATGGCCTTGTGTTGTACGTTCTACACACACATTCACACGCACACACACAAAGGTAGCAGAGTTTCTTGCTGTGCTCATCCACCCAATCCATATGACACAGACTGGGGGGAGCTCTGGAGTGGATTGTGTGGATGAGCACAGGAAGAAAATCTGCTACCTTTGTGTGTGTGCGTGTGAGTGTGTGTGTAGAACGTACAACACAAGGCCATCTGCAAAAAACCTGGGCAAAACTTTTGAATCCAGCCAACATTGTAACCTGTCAGTCTATAACCTGATAGATGACATCTTCACTCTCTCTCCAGGTCTTTTCACCTCAGAGGGATTCTGCTCCAGTTTGATCTCACGCCAAACTCCACTGAGAAAAAAAAAATCATGTGATCATGAATGATCACATGCATCAGTGCACACTGTCAGTAGAGATTCATCTATATGTGGTGTAAAGTTGTTCTGTTATATTGCAGGTGGGGAGCCAAACTGTAATCTCAGAGTTAAGAGAAATGCCAGCTTTTCTCCAGAATCAGCAGTAAATTTTCATGTGTGCTCCTTAGTGACGATAATTATAGAGTGTCACAGCTTAAACTTCTTATAAAATAGCAAATGGTGTGTCACTTTTTAAAATATATGTTATACTTTATTGGGTGTGAATAAGTTCTCTAAATGGTACACATTAGGTGAGAGAGTATAATAAAGCCTGAAGGATTTTGTACAGCTGCTTAACCAACTCCTATCATTGTGGGTGTCGAGCACAATAATAAACAGCAGAATCTTCAGTCTTCAGGCTGTTCATCTGCAGATACAGCTGCTCTCTGCTGTTGTCTCTGGAGACAGTAAACCGGCCTTGTACTGACTGAGAGTAGTATTTGGTGCCTCCATTAGCATCAGTTGCAATCCACTCCAGTCCTTTTCCAGGAGCCTGTCTGATCCAGTTCATCCAGTAGCTGCTGAATGAGATTCCAGATGTTGTACAGGTCAATCTGTGAGACTGGCCAGGTTGTTTAACTGCTGGTTCAGATTCTGTCAGAGTCTGACCATTAACACCTATAAAAATAATGAAAAAATGAATAACTTGCACAACTTTAAAGCATGAACCAAAATATTTAGACCATCAAAAAAACAACAAAAAAAAAACAATAACTCTTAACCTGCTAAGCAGAGAGTTAAAAACAGCAGTCCTGTCCTGCAGTCCATCATGTTGAGATGAGTCCACTGTTCTCTGTCATCATCCCTGCAGTCAGATATCAAGATGAAGACGCTCTCTGTGTTTTTGCATGAACTCCTCCTCTCAGAGATTTGCAACTGGACTGTGAATAACATTCAGACACTATGAGGTCAGTGTTAATAATGAAAGAGTGAAAAACAATGTAGGCTAGTTTAAATTATAGGTTTATTTGAAACAACATTTTTGGGTTTAACAAAATCTTTGGTTGATATATCAGAGAGAAACAGAATGTTGTGATTAGCAAAATTTACTTTATATTGGAATACAAGGATATAACAGAAGTGTATATGCTTCTTTTTAATAACTTATTGAGAATATGTGATATGCTCAGTAATATATTGATCTTTTTTTGCTTCACAACATGCAAAAACCATACATCACACTATGTAAAGATCTTATATTGGATTTACCCATGTACTTTTCATTTTCATTTTGTCAAAGCAGTCCATACCTTTAAATATAGTTTAAAAATGGCTTTGCTAGTTATTGCGAACACTTGTTTGCAGTTGTTGCTGCTAAGGGTGCCCCAACCAGTTATCATGTTAAAGAGCCATGTAAGTTTTTTTCCCTTCATCATAAACACCTTCACAAAAATGCAAAAAAATGGGAAAGCAGGAAGGGGGCAAACACTTTTTCACACCACTGTATATGCTTTTGTGTCTTCTTGATGTGCTTGTGTGCTGTATTCTTTGTGGATACACCAAAATGATTAACTTTTATGTGTTATAATATTGTTTCACTCTATTTAGGGAATTCAGATTAGTTTGATGTTTGAAGGGCTGCAGTGATATGAAGTAAAATGTCCCTCAACTGCATCAGATAACACTTTGTTTTGAAAATGTAAGAAGTAGAAAGTAGATAGATATGTCTTTCTTAATTTAGGGAGTAAAATTAAAATCAGTCAAAAATATACAACTACATATACCTGAAAATTTTGCTGAAATACACTAGTAAAGTATTTGTTTCTTCCCACCTCTGTTTATAAGTCATGTTTAGACCTCATTAAGTCATAGAACCTTTTAACTGTGTCACTCTGTGGCACAAATTCATGAAGTGCAACTCTGTGAGTTTGTGCAAAAATGATTAGCATACTCATGGTCTCACTTGTCACCTTATGTGGCTGCTTTAGGCTTGAATTGAGTGATTAAATTTTCTCACTTGTAGTTGGAAACTTCAGTCACATCACCACTGGAGTTTCCAGTGGACAAATGTATAAGGAATCTAAAAATAAACACCAAGTTAAAACATTTGTGGGCATACCTGAGATTTTGAAAAGGAGAAGACAAAAAGTACATTTTTGTTTGATTGTTTGTTTAATCGTTTGTCTGTTACTTTGTCTGTAGACTAGCCTTTGTGAACCTTGCAGAATGTTGCGTTTTAATTGCTAAATAGACTTCTATTCCATTTGCATTGAGTGTGACCAAAAAGTGCAGTACATTTTTGATAATGCCTTTGGCATGCACTCTTCAGTGAAAGTATTTATCCAGGGCCATACGTGAAACTAAGTTACGAAAGCATGTAAAATTGTTCAGATATATATACGTGATGTTTTTTTAGGAGGTAAGGAGTTCTCTGAACTGATGTTGCCGCTATGAGAGTGTATTTAATAATAATAATAATAATAATAATAATACATTTTATTTGAGGGTGCCTTTCTAAAACCCAAGGTCACCTTACAAAGAGAAAAAGATATTAAAAAGACAGTAGATTAAAATAGATAACTTTTATGGGCAACCAGTGAAGCTGCTGAAGAATTGGGGTGATAAGGCAGTACAAGTTATGACCTGAGCTGCAGAATTCTGAAGAAGTTAAAGTTTAAGGAGGACCTTATTGGGAAGACCAAATAAGAGGGAGTTGTAATAATCGATCCGGGAAGTAATAAGACTATGGACAAGGATGGAACAGCATGGGCAGTAAGGAAGGGACGAAGTCAGTTAATGTTACGTAAGTGAAAGTATGCAGACCGGGTTATGTAATTAGTGTGAGACTGAAATGAGAGAGTCCTGTCAAATATGACACCCAAACTCTAATTGTGTCTTGGTGATTTGTATCACTGTGGTGTGATAAACATCTTCTCTTCAGGCTTCAGATTTTGTCCCTTTATAACAACCAAACAGACATGTCTCTGCTGTAGCCAAACTCAGTCAAGGATAACCAGACACAGTGATGATCATAATGTACAGGCTGCACAACCATCTGGCTGAATGAGATCAATGCTGTACACACCTGTGAAAACACAAATAAACAGTGTATACATAAGTCCTCTAAATAGTGTGAATCTGTTAATTAGTGTGGATTGACTGGAAATATCTCACAGACTCCCAAAAGCATGGCTGCTCATCTGAAGATACGGATGTGAGCCATTGAGTAGTGCAACAAGTAGTTACTGAATATGAATCCAGAACTTGTACGAGTCTTTTAACCACTGGTTCAGATTCTATCAGACTCTGACCATCAGCACTGGAAAAACAAATAGTCATATGCTGTAAGCTGGTAAGGTTTTGAAGATAAATTTCACTCATCATCAGTGAAACTGTTGACCCCTCCACCAGGAAATAACCAATAATAATAAATAAATAAATAAAATCAGAAGAAATCACATTGCCAGCATACACTGATACAGCTTCCCAAATCAAACAGTAAATACCCAATATTCTTCACCTGTCTAGCAGACTTAAGCAGCGTTCAAGTAGTCCTGTCTTAACATGTTAGACCATCTGTCAGCTGCTCTATTAATTTACTTACTGAAGCAGGTTAAGGACTTTTGCATTTTCCATTGCATTTGTGCTGAAATTAGGCAACTTAATAAATGAATGACCAGTGTTGGGTAAGTTACTTTAAAATAGTAACTTAGTTACATTACTAGTTACTTCTCTCAAAAGTAACTCAGTTACTTCAAGTTACTCGTTACTTTCAAAGTAACTAGTTACTAGGGAAAGTAACTTTGGTTTTACTCAGAATTCTCTTGTTAATGTGTTGCTTCCATAACTTTGCCAATCTTCTAGCTTGCTTACTTGCCACAAGTGCACTGTGCCACCTACCAATAGAAAGAAAAAGATAATGTGCATATTTCCACGAGAGAAATCCCACGCCTGGACCGTCATTGACTGCTGCCATGATTCTAGCCTACGTCACAGTGTCATCTGCGCCTTTTACATCCAACACAAAAACTGCAGTCGTGGTGCTTTCGATTGTACTCAGAACTCGGAAATTCTGCCTTCCGAATAGGAAGATGTAGGCAACACCAGACTGCAGATGAGCTGCATACAGAGCTGGACTGGGACAAAAAAATCATCCCGGGCATTTTGACTAGAGACTGGCCCACCATTATAGGAAAAATCATAAAGCCTTTGAATGAAAATAAACACTGTTGTGACAGTGATGTACACTGTCTGATGGTATATATGCATCAATCTATCAATCGTTTGTTGTAAGATTCAGATAATTATTTTTTAAAAGCTAGACATTTTAAATGAGAATAAGAAAGAAAAGTATTTCTTTGTGCCCCCCTTTCCCTGTTAATGCCCTACCTGCCCCCCTGGCAACACTTTGCTAGACCCGCCCCTGCACAGTTACCAGCTGTCAGCTACTTAGAAAAGGATCCTGGTGTTATTTGTCTCTCAGAAACAGTTCATAACTTCCCTCCAACTCATTCATGTCATCTAAAAGGTAAACCTGTTTCTCCATCACCTGTTCAGCTCTGATGATCCAGTAAGGACATCTCCTGGTTTCATCTTCATGTTTCCCTCTCACCACATAACCAAACCATATCATGACCAGCAGCTTTTTTGCAGCTGTGGCTCCAGCAAACATCAGCTGATACTAGAAATTAATATTAAATAAATTCTAACAACAGCTGATCAAGCTTAAACGTGCTGCTGTTGTTTAGCGCGACATCCGCTGGTTTCCTCTTTCGGCGCAAAGTGGGCAATAAACACACAAGAGAGAAAAGACGATCAGCTGATCACTGATCAGTTTTCATGATTGAAGTAGAAACGGGAGAGGGAGGGGAGAGAATGAGAGAAGAAGAGGCAGCTGTGCAGCGTAAAGACACAGAATAACTCCAGCTTTGTGCCTTTTTCATTGTAGCTGAATTACGGGACAAACTGTCACCTCAATAAGAAACGCGTAATATTTTCTCTGAATACCAGACGGGACGGTTGGCAACTCTAATAACTTATGAACAAAATAAAGTTTAACATCGTTAACATCATAGCACCACCCAGCTGTATAGAAACTCCGTCATGCTAGCTAGCACGCAGTACGGAAAAAGTCAGAATAACGAAAATAAACTCCACCTAAACTTGGTTCATATCTGACCCAGAGAGACTGCAGGTCATAACTTCTTACCTGAAGTTCAGTTCACACTTGGACCGGCGGCCGCCTGGGGTCTCTTTTCCGTCTGCGTCCCTTTTCCTTCATCCACCTGCTGGCCTCACCACTTGCTAATGTTACTGAATCTGTGGAAGCTCCGCGATAGCCACCACACGAAGTAACGAGTAACGACCCTATCTAAATCCCAGTAACGAGTAACGCGTTCCTGATTTTGGCATAATAACTAGTTACCGTGCTCGTTACCACAATAATAACGTAGTTACTGTAACGCGTTACTTAATAACGCGTTAGTCCCAACACTGTGAATGACACATTCTTGTCTGATACATTTAACGACATCTACATACAAACAAAGAGTACCTTGCCTGTGTGTGTGTGTGTGTGTGTGTGTGTGTGTGTGTGTGACCCCATAAATGACTTCCCTAAACCTGCTGGTCTGGAAGTCCAGCAGTTCATCTAAACAAAAGGCTCTTAGACTAAAACAGATATACTGTAGCTACGTTTATCCTACCATAAAACAATATGAGAAGGTACGACCTCTCCCATGCTCCCAGAGTGCTTTGGAATGCACACAAAGTTTGCAGACTATTAAGGATCAAACCTCTACCAATCTACAACTAGTTATAAAACTCTAAGCATATATAAGTAGATATTTCTAAGCATAAATGACAATCAACAATACAAAACCTAACATTTATATTTTGTCAGGGAAGGTTAGATTAGTTTTAATGATGCTAAAAGATAAACACAATTTGTGAAACGATTTGTATCTCAAATACATCAAAACCAATGCCTATTTAAAAAAATTTAATAGAATAGCAGAAGGGGTCAAAATGGTTTAAAACATACGAGATAAAGATGTCTAATGAGCACTGCAGTGTTTTGTACAGCAGCGTAACTGCCTCTAGTTACTGTGGATTTATGCACAGTACAAAATAGCAGACTCTACAGTCCCTCTGCTGTGACTCCTGCTTTGACTCCTAACATTACACAGCCACAGCACTCCCAAGTAAACTCACTTTAAGTCTATACTTAGTAACAACTCTTTAAAAACAGACCAAATATGTAATCAATATAATCAAGCTGTTTTACATTTTCACATAAACTTGGCTATATATATATATATATATATTGTATCCCAAGTGTTCAAACTAAATGTACATTCACTCAGTTTGTTATTTTATCACACACTCATTGCAAGATGATAAACACAAATTATTACTTTACAGTACTTTCCATTCTGTGTTATTTTAAATACATAGATTAATAAAAGAGAGTTTTGTAGTTGTAGTTAGAACTGAGTACATTATGCTCATGTTGTCTTTATCATAGTAGCTATTATATTATATTCTGCATGAAGGGGTGAAATTTGAAGTAAACCACAAACTTTCACATTTCTACAACATTTCTTCAGGCACTTTACCTTCACAAATTTAGCATATGACTGTCACGTAAAGAGAGGTGTAATGTCAGGTTAGTTAAAATCAATTGCATGTCTTAAACTTAACTTTAATATGCAGTCATCTGTAATAAAAAAATAACATTTTAAGCTTAATGTATCAGTGAGGTCAGGGAAAATGGCTGATTTTGTTGAGACAATACCATCTGGGGGAATTTCACCCCCAGGAACTCTAAGGGTTAAATGCTTTAGAGTAAAGGGAAGGCAACACATGCTTAAAAATATACCACATCAAGAGTTCTGGTTTCAAATGTAAATATAGCTTTATTAAAAATTCCCAATACAAAACCAGTAACAATCTAACTATTTATAGCCTTAAAACCATAAATATATAAGTCAAGTTCACTTCTGAACTGAATTTGAACCAAACGTCTGGGAATGCAGGTCAGAAAGGCAATGAACTTACTAATTACTTACTGAAGTTACACCAAGGCTCTGTAAATGTTGTGAGTCAGACAGAAATATTATTTCCTTTCTTGTTTTGTTTAGTTTTTTAAATTAGCACATATTATTTTTACATATTTTTAAAAGTAATTTGTATTTTCCACACTATGTATCTATGTTAATAAATAATAAATGGGCTGATGGCTCCTCCTACTACATATTTAAGTGTTGAGGCTCTGAGAGGTTTTTGTCAAGGGCTGCTGATTGTTTGTGTTAATGTGGGTATCTGGCACAGTAATACACAGCAGTATCATCAGGCTGCACATTCTGTCCATTTAAAGTCACTGTGTTACTGGAAGAATCTGTGGAAATGCTGAACTTGTTTTTGAGAGAATCTTTGTATGCTGGTGTGCATCCATGACATTGCTGTCCAATCCACTCTAGATTTTTTCCTGCAGGCTGTCTGATCCAAGCTGTACTGTAGCTGCTCACAGAATAAGAGACCTGACAGATGATGGTCAGACGTTGACCTGGCTGCACAGTCACAGCGCCTGGTTGAGTTAAATGTTCACACTTCACACCTGTTAAAAAAGAAAATGTTTTGTGAAAAATCACAGGTTATATTATTAAAAAACAAACTGTTATTATATTACACATTTAAGTAGACTCACGCCCAGCAGCTATAAGTAGTAACAGAGCTACAGAAAGCATGGTTTTTGATGAACGTGTCATCATGTGAACTCTACATCACAGTCTGATGTGAAACATTTATAGCTGAATAATACAGGAAGTAAATGAGTTTGCATAGACATACATAAAAAATTCATTAGGGACTGAATGAAATTTGTTAAAGAGGCTGCCTCTAATGGAAAACATGAAAACATCTTTGGGAAATTAATTTGTGCTTTTCTAATTACATAATTGAATCAATAAGACATAAATCAAACAGGTGGGTTCTGGTTACGATTGCATACTAATAAAATTGCAAAAATCTAAACTATACTCATTAAAGTGGAAGTGCATTTAGTGTATTTTCAGATTATTGACATTGATATATTGAATACTCTGTTCTAGACTCATTTAAGTGCTGAACACATAAATATAAAGCTGTGCCTCAACGAGGGTCATAGGGAGTTAGTATGACAACAGAAAACAAAAAACAGACTTTTCTTCAATTTCTTTAAAAAATATATCATTTTCATGCCATGGAAGCAGATATTAATGAATAAACTTGACAAGATTGTATGTTCTTTAATTGACAAAACTTTATCAGAATATTTATATGGTACAGTTGTCCAAGATCCTCTGCAACAAATAAAATGTCAACTGGTAGTGATTTGCTATTCAGAAAGTTACGAGTTCTACATCAGCTTCTAAATAAGTGGAAAAGATAGATAGATAGATAGATAGATAGATAGATAGATAGATAGATAGATAGATAGATAGATAGATAGATAGATAGATAGATAGATAGATAGATAGATACACTCAACAAAAATATAAACGCAACACCTTTGTTACTGCTCCCATTCCCCATGGGATGGACGTAGAGACCTAAAATTCATTCCAGATACACAATATAACCATCCCTCCCAAACAGTGGTCACAAATCAGTCCAAATGTGTGGTAGTGGGCACATCTGCCATATTGAGATAATCCATCCCACCTCACAGGTGTGCCACATCAGGATGCTGATCTGACATCATGAGTAGTGCACAGGTGTACCTCAGACTGCCCACAACAAAAGGCCACCCTGGAATGTGCAGTTTTGTCTCACAGCAAAATGCCACAGATGCCACAAGCAATGAGGGAGCGTGCAATTGGCATGCTGACAGCAGGAATGTCAACCAGATCTGTCGCCCGTGCATTGAATGTTCATTTCTCAACCATAAGCCGTCTCCACAGGCGTTTCAGAGAATATGGCAGCACATCCAACCGGCCTCACAACCGCAGACCTCGTGTAACCACACCAGCCCAGGACCTCCACATCCAGCAGGTTCACCTCCAAGATCGTCTGAGACCAGCCACCCAGACAGCTGCTGGAACAATTGGTTTGCACAACCAAACAATTTCTGCAAAAACTGTCAGAAACCGTCTCAGGGACGCTCAACTGCATGCCCGTCGTCCTCATCGGGGTCTTGACCTGACTCCAGCTCGTCGCCGTAACAGACTTGTGTGGGCAAATGCTCACATTCGATGGCGTCTGGCACGTTGGAGAGGTGTGCGCTTCACGGATGAATCATGGTTCACATTGTTCAGGGCAGATGGCAGCTGAGAATGTCCCAGTTCTTGCATGGCCAGCATACTCACCGGACATGTCACCCATTGAGCATGTTCGGGATGTGCTTGACCGGCGTATACGACAGCGTGTACCAGTTCCCACGAATATCCAACGACCTCGCACAGCCATTGAAGTGGAGTGGACCAACATTCCACAGGCCACAATTGACAATCTGATAGACTCCATGCGACGATGTGTTGCACTGCATGAGGCAAATGGTGGTCACACCAGATACTGACCGGTTCTGGGTCCCCAGACCCCCAATAGCGCAAAAAACTGCACATTCCAGGGTGGCCTTTTGTTGTGGGCAGTCTGAGGTACACCTGTGCACTACTCATGATGTCAGATCAGCATCCTGATGTGGCACACCTGTGAGGTGGGATGGATTATCTCAATATGGCAGATGTGCCCACTACCACACATTTGGACTGATTTGTGACCACTGTTTGGGAGGGATGGTTATATTGTGTATCTGGAATGAATTTTAGGTCTCTACGTCCATCCCATGGGGAATGGGAGCAGTAACAAAGGTGTTGCGTTTATATTTTTGTTGAGTGTAGATAGATAGGTTAATATTAACATAAAGGAAACCATGCTTATGGATCCTGTGGACTTCCACTGAATATAGCTAAAACTACTCAGTTGTAGATTGACACTTCAATCTCATCTCCACAACTTAATACAAATGTCCAAGGAATTTCAAAATAGGCCCCAGACACAAGGAACATGTCTTAAGAAACCTGAGATTTTTGAAAGGAGATGACCAATATTTTCTTAAAATTTACCTCAGCCCTTGAGCACCTTGTGTAGGTTAAAAATTGAATATTACTCTATATAGCTCTATAACCCATTTCTGTTTATAAGTATATACATGCGTCTCCTACCAGTGAACTGTGGTCTTAGGGCTCCTCCTCTGGTGTCTTTGTATTACAAGGGTTTGTGCTCTGAGGGCTTTTTGCTAAGGTCTCCTGATGTGTTGACTCAGTGTGGCTCTCTGGCACAGTAATACATAGCAATGTCTTCCGAACGCACATTCAGTACTTTCAAAGTTACTGTGTTGCTGGAAGTGTCTGCAGAAATGTTGAATTTTCTTTTAGTTAAAGGACTCTTTGTAGTTTGTGGGAGATTCAGCTGTATCCACATTCCCTCTAGTGTTTTCCTTGCAGGCTGTCTTATCCAAGTCTTACAGCAGCCACATAAGACACCTGACAGGTGATGGTCAGACAGTGACCTGGCTGTAAAGTCACAGAGGCTGACTATATCGAATGTTTATTCTCTACAACTGTGAAAAACAAAAAAAGATGAACAACAAATATCTAGTTGAATAACAAATATCAACAACTGACTATGACAAATGTAGAGACTCACATCCAGCTGCTAAGAGCAGTAACAGAGCTGAGCACATTTTTCACATGTACATTTGTGAGAAAGAAGAGTTTGAATGTGTGAAAGTACATCTCAAAAACTGTGAGAATAAAACTATTTGATGTCTATTTAACCCTTGAAGGAGATTCATTACCATTCAGTTATGGTCAGTGTTTATTATGTAAGTGCCACTGTAAGTACTCCTCAGGTAAAATAAATAAATAAATAAATAAATAAATAAATAAATAAGGCACAATTACATATTTTACCTTTTTACTTAAATCATACTGTAGTTGCCAGTTAATGCACAGATACTGTGTTAATTGATGTATTTTATGTTTTTGTTTTTGGGTGATAATTATCTTTTTCTGTGTTTTTCATCAGAAACGACAACAACTAAAGATACAATAAACACATTATACTTTCTCAAAAGGTATTAACACAACAGAAACAAGCAGGGGATTTTGTACAGCTGCTCAGCTAGAGTCAGTCACTGTGACTCTCAAGCACAGTAATAAAAAGCAGACTGTTCATCTACAGATACACCTGCTGTTTGTTATTGTCCCTGGAGATGGTAAACCGACCTTGACCTGACTGAGAGTAGTAAGTTCTGTGGTAGTAATGAACAGATGTAACACACTCTAGTCAGGGCTGGACTGGGACAAAAAATCGGCCCGGGCATTTTGACTAGAGACCGGCCCACCAGGATAAAGATTGAAAATGTGACGTCATTCAGGGGTAAAACCGCAAAGGATTCTGGGAACTTGTGGCAAGAGGTACTAGCGCACGCAGGCTTTCAATTGAACTCAGTTACACAGCGATAAAAAGAAACCCAAAAAATGGCAAGAAGCTGTTGTATTATTAACTGCAATAGCCGGTCGCATGACAGCCACGGGAAGCCGACGGGTAAAGAGATCTTTTTTTTTTATCGGATTACGTTGTTGAAGAGAAATTTTTTAAGCCATGTTTCCGAAGTAAGAGCCGACGGATGGTCTGGATATACCAAATATAACGTCTCAGAACACTCCAGCTCACATGTTAGTCTGCTCCAAGCATTCCCACAAAGGTCAGAGTTTTGTAGTAGTTAATACGTCATTTTTCTTAACATAATTGGTGATATAGGTTACAAGCAAGTCTGGCGCTGAACAGAAATTGTCGTGCTATGCTCCTTTGTTTATTGTGCATAAATAGTGAATTGTCCTGACACAATATTGCGTTTCGCTTCTGTTATTACCATGGTACATTGACAAAAACATATACTTTTATTCACAGGATAAAACAGTTGTTTTGTATCACTAATTGTCCAGTACGATTACAACATACAATATTATTGTCATTGCTACATTTCTGTAATGCAACCAGAAATTATTTCCACTACTAATTAATTACCGTTGAGCTCAAAGGTTATATTAATAAACGGTTAATGAATGTGTGTTTATGACGACGATTTGTGAGACTGGTAAACTTACCTTTGTTCATACGATGGTCTTTCGTTCTACAGGGTGCATTTCAAGGTCCTGTACCCATCCGTCGGTAAACTGTACCTGGGCTTGTTGCAGTGACCTGAAGTTACTAAACTTCAAGAGTGCATGCACTCACTCCAAGAACCGTATAATTATAAATCTGAGCGTGGTGAAAGTTGGGCAGCACACTGACGTCTTTTGTCCACTCTGTGTGCTCGTAAGGGTCTGACCCTTTCACTCCTTGGATTTTTTCCTCGTATCTTTTCTTTGTCTTTTCGTCGAGTCTGTCTTTGTACGGCATTGTTCTCCTTTTGTTTTGTACATTCCTTTTTTGTGCGGCAAAGAAAAAACAAGAAGGTATTGGAACCGGAGAATGAACGTGCTGCAAATGCTTGCATTTGATGCGGTACTTGGATTGTTTTGCCACGAGTTCCCGGCATGCAATGCGCGAAAATCACGTGATTGCTAAACAAGGGGGAGGGTGCATCCAGCCTCCTCGGCTGCAATTGGTCCAGCCCAGAGTCGATCATGACCAATTGGCCAATCCAACACCTTTCATTATATATACCCTTCCTAAAAAAAAATAAATCCATCGGCCCATAGAAACAAAAAATCGCCAGCGGCCCACCGGGCAAATGCCCGGTATGCCCGATGGCCAGTCCAGCTATGACTCTAGTCCTTTTACAGGAGCCTGTTTGATCCAGTTCACATAATAGTCACTGAATGTGAATCTAGAACCTGTACATGTCAGTCTGTGGTTCAAATTGTCTCAGAGGCTGACCATCAACACCTGTCAAAAAAGAAAAAGAGTCACTTACTATGATTTGGTTACTTTTCAGTGGCAAATATAACTCAGTAACAGTGAAATGCTTCACCTGCCCAGAAAGTGATAAAAAGCATCAGTCTTGTCCTAATGTCCATCATGTCAAAGTGTGTGACCACTCCACTGTCATCCTTCCTGGATGTAGGTCCAGAAGTAGGTCTAAGATATCCATGTTTTGCACTGATTCCTCCTCACAGAAAGGACAGTGCTGATGTAGACTTGGCAATGATTTTCCTATGATATATAGTGTAGTTAATGATTTGATAACTCGATACTCTTTAACTAATTTATTTGTTGAGATTTTAATTCAAACAATGTCCCATTTTTCAGTTTTTGAATTAGACAATAGTGCTTACAGGCTTTATTCGCATCCTCAACAAGTACAGTGAAGGCTGAGTCATTGTTTAATATCTGGAAGCCAATTTTACAGTGTAGCTGTAATTGCAGTGGTTGAACACCTTGTGTTTGGGGGGACTTATATATACCACACATTACCATATAAGATCACTCTTATTACACATTCAAATAGAAGATGTATGCACTTCACTGACTGCTATGTTGAGCAAATGGCCAAAATTTTGTTGGCTAGCTGCTAAGCTCTATCTGTATTTTGTCATTTCTTGTGATGTTAATGATGTGTTTATAAAGGAGGAAACGTTTGCATAGAGCTCCCTCTACAGGAGCAATTTGGTATTCCAAATACAGAGTCTCTAAGTACTTTACGATATGGTATGATAGAAAATTGATATATGATAGATAATTATACCCTAAATTGTTTGTAAGAATAGTGTTTGGAATTTTTTAAATATATGTTTTACTTTATTGGAAGTGAAGGGTGAGCAAAACATAAACATAAGTACAGGCTCACTTTGCATTCCCATACAACTCTAAATTTAAGAGGAAGAAAGTGAACATAACACTGACAGGACAATGTGACATCCAATAATTATAACTGAATGGACCATTCACAATAAGTTGTGTAGGATTTTGCACAGCTGCTCAGCCACTTCTGTCACTGTGAGTCTCGAGCACAATAATAAACAGCAGAATCTTCAGTCTTCAGGCTGTTCATCTGCAGATACAGCTGCTGTCTGCTGTTGTCTCTGGAGACAGTAAACCTGCCTCGGACTGACTGTGAATAGTAATTGGTGCTACTGCTAGTATCAGCAGCAATCCACTCCAGGCCTTTTCCAGGAGCCTGTCTGACCCAGTGAATCCAGTAGCTGCTCAGTGTGAATCCGGATGTTGAACAGGTCAATCTGTGAGACTGACCAGGTTGTTTAACTGCTGGTTCAGATTCTGTCAGAGTCTGACCATTAACACCTGCCCCAGTAAAGAGAAACACAATGACAAATGCACAACTTAAAAAGGATGGCCCAAAATATAATTTTAGATTATCATCAACAAAGCTTTTCACCTGCAAAGCAGAGAGTTAAGAATAGCAGTCCTGTCCTACAGTCCATCATGTCAGGCTGTGAGTCCACTGTTCTCTGTCCTCATCGCTACAGTCAGACATAAAGAGATAGAAGCTATCAGTGCTTTGCATTGACTCCGCCTCTAGCTTTTCCCTGATCTCACTGACAACGTGATCTAGGTTAGGGAAAGGTGGGTCCAAAAATCGATAAGGATGAGCGGTGTGCTAAGAATCGCAACAACCTTACACTGCTCTCCTTGACAGTCTGGTTGTGCTCACCATCTTGAAACTACTAATCACAGTAGATGGACAACAAAATGATTTCTTACTTTCTTATAACGTGTTTGTTTTATGCAGGTCATATAAATAGGAACAGCTGGTTATCATTCAAGAAAGAACATTTAGTGCCAGATTTACTAACAGCCTGTGGCAGCACAAAGCCTTCTTTAACACTAAAAAGTGTCTGGGTTTACTAAAGCGATGTGGTGCCAATATTGTCACTACAACTTTTGACCAGGGAATTTTGCAGATGGCCTTTTTGTATTTGTATCTCCAAGAGTTTCCCCTTCAGGAGATGAATATAATTCATATTTAAATATTTTGTTTATTTTATTCATTAATTGCAAATTTTGCTAAATCCAACACTGAAAAATGCACACCCCGTATATTTAGTTGTGATAGCTGCTTCAAGGGGGGTTTATTTATTTGCAAAGACAAAATGAATGTGTAATTGACACATTAGTTAGATGGCTATAAGTTGTGAATGCAGAGCAAACTATTTAATTTGCTCCAAAAGCTCTTCACTTAGAGTTGCGTGATGATCTGACAGTAAATAATGTTGTGTGTCCTTCTACACATTATACTGGTCAGCTGCTACCAAATGATTTCAGTTTTATGTGGTGAAATAGTTTATAATAACAGAGCTTTTCCCTGGATAACTCCTCCGCTCCACCTAAAAAAATCAATACTCAGGTGTGAACCCAGAACATAAAACATTTAAAAGCACTGTATACTGTAACCATCCGCATTAAAAAGCTGCACGGTATGTTCTAATGTTTAATTATTTTTTGTATTATACTCAGTGGCGTGTCTAGAAATTTTTTGTTGGGGGACCAGGTAGGGGCACAGATTTGGAGAAGGGTGGCAGATGTAATTGGCAGATAATGTTAAAAACAATTCTACCTACCGTTAACCATAATTAAATAACCCTGTAAACCTAATAACCGAATGTGCTTTTAACTCTTATTAGAATGAGATTTTAACCACTACGGTGCAAAGTTTTTAGATAAAGTACAAGAGATACAATCAGTCAGTGTTTATTCAGCATTTAAGGACAGCAATATTTGCATAGTATTTTTACTGACATGTAGTGCACATATGTTTTGGGCAAAAACATTTTTGAATATTAAAATACAAACATTTTTAACATACAATTGGCAAATTAGCCAATGCCAATGCAAAACCAATGCCTGTTAAAAAAAAAAAGATAATCTTCTCACAAACTGGTGTTTGATTTTGAAACAGGAAAAAAGTGGGGAAACAACTGAAAAGACTAACATTTGAATAAAACCTGAAAGCAGGATTTTGTACAGCTGCTTAACCAACTCCTATCACTGTGACTCTCGGGCACAATAATAAACAGCAGAATCTTCAGTCTTCAGACTGTTCATCTGCAGATACAGCTGCTCTCTGCTGTCGTCTCTGGAGATGGTAAACCGACCTTGAACTGACTGAGAGTACCAAGTGCTGCCCCCACCATTACTAATGCTTGTAATCCACTCCAGTCCTTTTCCAGGAGCCTGTCTGATCCAGGCCATATAGTAGCTGCTGAATGAGAGTCCAGATGTTGTACAGGTCAATCTGTGAGACTGGCCAGGTTGTTTAACTGCTGGTTCAGATTCTGTCAGAGTCTGACCATTAACACCTACAAAGATTACAAGAAAATCAATGACATGCACAACTTTAAAGCATGTGACAAAATATTTTAGACCGTCAAAAAAACAAAACAAAAAAAAACCCCTCTTAACCTGCGAAGCAGAGAGTTAAAAACAGCAATCCTGTCCTACAGTCCATCATGTTGAGATGAGTCCACTGTTCTCTGTCATCATCCCTGTAGTGAAATATAAAGAAGCTCTCTGGGTTTTTGCATTGACTCCTCCCCTAGGATGTTTGTGTCAGGACTGTGAATAAAATTCAGACACAGGTAAGTGTTAATAATGAAAGAGCGAAAAACAATATAGGCTAGTTTAAATTATAGGTTTATGTAAAATAACATATTTGGGTTTGCCAAAATGTTTGCTTGACTTATCAGAGAGAAACAGAATGTTGTGATGAGCAGATATTTACTTTATATTGGAATACAAGGATATAACAGGAGTGTATAGTCTTTATTTTTAATAATTTATTAAGAATATGTGATACGGCCAATAATACTTTTTTACTGATCTTCTTTTGCTTGATGTTTCACAATATGTAAAAACCTAACTTCACACCATATAAAGATCCTGTATTGGATTTACATCCATACTATAGATTTGCAATTTGTCAAAGCAGTCCAAACCTTCAAACATAACATTTCTTCTTCTTCTCCTGGATCCTCTGTAGCCTCAGAAGATCTACTAGATGATGTGAACATATACAGTGTTGGGGAGTAACGGAATACATGTACGTATTTAAAATACAAAATATGAGTAACTGTATTCCATTACAGTTACCGTTTAAAAAGGTGGTATTCAGAATACAGTTACTTTGTTGAAATAAATGGGTTACACGGCGGTATTTTCCTGATTCGGACAGGTCAGGACTGTTTAGGTTTTGTTTGACAGCTATGTTCTGTTGTTCCAGGCGGCAGTGTTACGGTTGCCATGGTTACAGGGTGTTTGCGCTCTCTCCCTTTTTGTTGTTGTTGTTGTGCTAAGCTAATAGGCAGAATGCTACAGGCATAGCCCTAAAGAATGTAGCCTAAAGAATGGAGAATGGACTGCCATACCCGTTATGTGTCTGTGAGCGCGAGTAGGGAGAAAAAGGAAAAGTATGAGTTGTCATCGAGCAGAAACGGGAGCTGGAAGCATGTTAATATAATAATAACCACTGCAGCCAAAAAAAGTGCCTGATGAGCCCAGTTGTAAGTACGCTATTAAGACTCAACTGTACACTCTGTTCGTGTTTTCCTCTGAAACAATTAGTTCCGTTGGAGCAGCCTTTCTCTGTCTCGCGCAAGAAAACTTCACCCAGACAACAAAGTAAAGCTAGTTTTCGGCTACGAGCCGCGGACCTTCAGTAATAGTAATAAATCACATTCATGTAGTTGTAAACAGCATGATATTATATTAAGTAATCCAAAGTATTCAGAATACGTTACTCTCATTGAGTAACGTAACGGAATACGTTACAAAATACATTTTGGGGCATGTATTCTGTAATCTGTAGTGGAATACATTTTAAAAGTAACCTTCCCAACAATGTATATATATATATATATATATATGTGTGTGTGTATATATATATATATATATATATATATATATATATATATATATTACATTACATAGTTAGATGATGTGTAAGATAGTGTGACATAGAGCTGGGCGATAGAACGATAACGATATGTATTGCGATATAACTTTTACTCCATAGAAAAATTAAACTATCGCGATAGACCTCGCCGCTCTTGTCCTCTTAAAAAAAAAAAAAAAAAAAAAAAAAAAGGTCAGCCAATCCAAATTAAGTAGCGCAGAGCCGAACCAATCACAGCCGCAGCGTCACGTCGCGTGACTTGTTACGTACAGCACAAGTGCCAAGCCGCACGTGTGTTTGTTTGGGAAGCAGCCAGCGGGTAATGGAGCCAGCGGGTAATGGAGCCAGCGGGTAATGGAGGAAATGAGTGTGCCGACTGGAAAAATCAACCGAGCGTGACCGAAGGTTACCGAAGAGAAAACAGATGATGGTTCCAATGCCGGAGAGATTGTCGAACGGAAGAGCCATAGAAGTTCCGTAGTGTGAAGGTATTTCGGCTATTTCAAGTCTGACAAAAAACAGAGTAGCGTGCACTGTAAATTGTGCCGAAAGCAAGTCTGGAAATACAATAAACTGGTGCATGCGTCACACTGTGCGCCACGTTATTGTTTCGGTGAAATGAATTTCTACAATACTGTTACTGTTAATTCTACTCTCTGCAGTGTTTAAATGCTTACATATACACACAGTTACTGTCCGTCCACACATACGACTCGGTTCTGCTTCTATGCCCCAGCTTTGTTTACTTTTTCCCACCGAGGCTTCTAGACTTCTGATTGGCCAACATTTCTGCACGGTTAGGAATCTAGCTCCACCTGCTGCTTTGGCATGTTCATAGCAGCGTTTTCCTTCATTTCTGCCTTTATGTGTGGACGGGATTATTTTTTAAAACGAAAATGGAAAATCTCCGTTTTCAAAAATACCCGTGTACGTGTGGACGTAGCCTCAGTCTCTGACTGGAAGCGCTAATTCGTCATTCGGCTTTTGTCAGACTAAAGTAACTGTTAAAACTGTTTGAAAAGCTAAGCTATACAACAAGGAGAGATTGAGAATTTCCTTTTAGTTCTCAGTTTATTTGATATTGACAAAAGTTAGTCAGTTTTGTCTGTTCTTCTGTAAAACAAACTAAGATTTATTTTTAGAATTAATATTTTGTTTCTAAGTGGAATTGACAATTTAGTAGTCTGTTTCGTTTGTTCTATTTTGAAACTTAAACGCTTTAGCGGCTGCCTTTTGTGTACTTTGCAATATTTGCCTTTATTTATCTGAAAAAGTCTCATGTTCCTTAAGTACATCTACCCTGTTGAACTTATTATGGGAAATAAATATTTAAATAAAAACAAGCTGCTGATTATTTCACATTTTACTTGTGAGCAACGGCACATTTAAATCTTACAAATATAGTTATTTGGCTTATATCTTGATAGATATCGTTATCGCCTGAAATGAAAAAAACATATCGTGATATGAAAAAAATCTTATATCGCCCAGCTCTAGTGTGACGTGTCAAATTTTGCAAAGACCTCTTACAGAAGAGACAGAATAGAAATAGATTTCTTTTGAGACTTTTAATTGATAATTTATTATGTATTCAGGTTGGAATTCAAACATTATTTCTTTTTGAATACATGGTTGTTTTAAACAGTGTTCATACCTGTTTTATGTCTACAAGCAGTGGTAAACGGACTGGTTCTTATTTAGCACTTTTCTATTCTACTTGAACACTCAAAGCACTGTCTCACGCACTCTCTTTTTTTCAATGTCTAAGATCTTTGTACCTAATATTTACACTCCAATGAACACACCAGGAACAACTCAGGCTTCAGTATCTTTATTTTCCTTTTTAAAATATGTATGAAAGTTCTCTTTCAGCAGGAGAATCCAGAAATCATCAGGATTATATTGCTACATGATATTAGTATATGGTGAGGTTTTTGTGCAGCTGCTCCACTGTCTTACATCATTGTGCTTTGTCGAGCACAAAAGTAAACAGCAGAATCTTCTGCTGTCAAGCTGTTGATGTCAAGGTACTGTCTTCTGCTGGAGTCTTCTTCAGTCATGATGAAACGATGTTGAAAAGAACTGCCATAGCTAGGAGAATTATAGCCTGTGCTCATATACCCAATCCATTCCAGAGCTCTTCCTGGTCTCTGTCGTATCCAGTGAATATCATTTTCTGTCAGGGTATAACCAGAAAGGGCACATGAAATTTTCACTCTCTCTCCAAATCTTTTCTTTTTTTTTTTTTTTTTTTTTTTTTTTTTTTTTTTTTAATAAATAGGACAGGGGGAATGAATGAGAGAGAGAGGGGGAGAGAAAGAAAGAAAACCCAAGGGGAGAAGAGACGGTGAGAAGGGGGGGGAAGAGAGACAAAAAAAAAAACAAAAAAAACAAAAAAAAACTCCTGGGTCACCTGT
Source organism: Diplotaxodon limnothrissa (assembly GCF_057381915.1). Classification (NCBI taxonomy): domain Eukaryota; kingdom Metazoa; phylum Chordata; class Actinopteri; order Cichliformes; family Cichlidae; genus Diplotaxodon; species Diplotaxodon limnothrissa. Next base: position 15,875,227 of record NC_140599.1, on the reverse strand, counting down.
ATGGAGAAAAAAAAAACAAACAAACAAACAAACAGAGGAGACAGCAAACAACAAAGAGCAACATAATAATAGAGAAAGCAAAGCACCATCACAATAAACTAGCTAGTCATAGATATCAGTATTTACTAAGTAATAAACGATATTGTGCAGCACGCAAGATAGACAGCGCACAGTGTGCTTTGAGGCAGCAGCCAAGAAAGCTTTAGTCCGCGTCTGTGAATACCCATGTGTGCATACCTGTGTGGATCAGCATGCTTGCATTCCAAAGGTTTCTCCATGTAATGATCTGCTAGGGAGTGTGGGGGGGCCACAGCCCCGTCCTCCAGGGTGTGAAGCGGGTATGGAGGAGATCAAAACTCCAGACATCCAGAGGCCCCCAGAACACAAGAGACCATGGAAGACCAACAGAGGGGCAGCCGCGCCACTGTTCCAGTAAGAGCTGAGGAGAGTCCCAGATGAGGGCTCACTCAGCAGCCGCGGAGCAGAAGCCAGGGGGGGTTGCAGTGACGCGCCCGTGAGCTCCGCCGGCCCCCAGCTGCGCCTGAGTGACCGAGCCCTAGGCCGAGAGGCCGGGGGCACCCCACCTCCAAAGGGGCCCGAGCGAGCCCCAGGCCCCAGGCCCCGACAAGCGGCCGCCAAGGAGTGAGCCGGTGTGTACCCGGACGCCCACCCCCAGACACAGAGAACCACCAACACACCGACACCTGAGGGAGTCCGCCACCGGCAGGGGAAGTGGTGGTGGGTGGAGATAGGCCTCCAAACCTTGGAGGGCCTGAGGTGTCCCCAGAGAGGTGGCGTCTGATACCCAACCTGACATATAGACACAGACATACAGGCACACACAGACACAAACATCCATTCCCACCCTCATGCTCTCATATGCACTCACTCCACACTCAACCAACGTGGAGACAGACATAAAGAGACGCTGTACACACAATCACACTCCCCAAGCGTACTCTATAAACCGGGTCTAGGTACCCTTGCCCCTGGAGGGGGGAATTGCACCCAGACCCAGGTGGTGTTACCCTTTTCCCTGCGGTGGGGAGAGGCAGACCACCCCGACTCCGCAGCAGCAGGGAGGCCCCACACCCCAGACCGCAGTCGGACGGCCAACTCCTCCTACTAGCCCTCCCGCTCCAGCAGGCCGCAGAGAATGGGGGTGGGAGAAGACTCCAAACCTCCCTCCACCCGCTCATTGTAGTGTTGATGCATATGTGTTCTAAGGTGCAATTAAAACCCAGGAGGGCATGATCTCCAAATCTTTTCACCTCAGAGGGAGACTGTTCCAGTTTGACCTCACTCCAAACTCCTGTAAGAAAAACAAACAAAAAAAGAAAAAGAAAACAACATGATCATCATGAATCAGACTTTTTCACCATTTTAAAGAACGAATCCCTTTTTTACCTTTGAGACAAACAATAAAGAATAAATTCAAGAAAATCATATATTCCGTAATTTTAAAAACTTTATAATCAGAATGTGTAAATTGGTAAAAAAGTTCTTGAGATTTTCTCTCATGAATTGAATGAGAATTGGCAACAACGTGTTTATAAGGAAGAAAAACTTTGCATAGACCCCCCTCTACAGGAGGAATTTGGCATTCAAAAACTGAGTTACCCAACTTCTTACTGCTACTACATGGTTTTATGACAGATGTTATTTTTCGTGTGTGAGTTAATGTTTTAAAGTGCTTCATTTCAGCACAAATTTGATATGTTTCAAACAAAAAAGGGGTTAGGTGTCTAAAACCACTAAGTAAAAGTGAAAAACTGTCACCACACAGACATCCACCTAAAAGGGAACATTTATTAAGTGGGAAGCAATATTGTAGAACTGTTGCGACTGGGATGACATGCAGCATCTGTTAGAAGAAAAGTATTTGTTGTCCTGAAAGTGAATGTGATTAGTGTTACGCCATTGGGATATATATATAGTGTAAACTGTGCAATCCTGGAGAAACCGAAAAAAAAAATAAAAACATTGAATGGTTTTTATCCAAATGTAAAGTGTTTTCTTTTTGCAGAATGACAAAGCTTGAGACATCTACAACATCTGCAGAGCCCGGGGGGGCTTACTTGGGCTTAAGCCTGGGTCATTTTTTCAGAAGCCCGGGGTCTTTTGGAGTGTAATTTGTTTCATAGTTAGATGCATGACTGACAACTGTATAAAACAAAAACTACACACAATATTCGAAGCACATAGCGCACAGTCGTAAATTCCCCCAAATTTTGGTATGATCTGAGCTCAAGCATTAGCTGACTGAGCACAGAGCTTACATGGGAAAAATCAAGAGATGCCAACCAAAACACCAGGAAAAGAATTGTGGATCTCCATAAGTGTGGCTCAATTTTGAATACAATTTGGTGCCATTTACAATTAAGAAATACAGACAATGTCGCTCTTAACTCTTAAATTTAACAAATATGTTTTTTATATTTATCAATCTAAAAATGATAAACATTCTCTGATTTGATGTTACAATTAAAAAAAGTGTTTGTGTTTTTATCTGAAGAGTAAATATCTGGTTTTAACTGTATATTTGATGATGTTGGTGTTTGGTTTGATTGTCAGCACAAAGAGGGAGAGAGAGGGAACAGAGGGAGAGAGAGAGGAGAATGAGGACAGAACAGAGAGGGAACAAGAGCAGGTGAGACAGACATGTTAGTCAAATGGTTGTTTTGGCATCATCAGAACATGTATCTGGTACCAAGTGTATCTTTTTAGACACCATTTGTTACTTTTCAAATTCTATATTTATTAAGTTATGCAGGCTTGTTTGCACAACAAGGGTAAATAATTATATAAACTATATAATCTAAATAGTGTACTTTGGTAGAATTAAAAAATAAGTGTAGTGCAGGTCTATGATGATTTTCAGTGTTTTGATTCTGGTTCTGTCTTGGTTAAGTCCTAAAGTTGTCCTGATTTTGAACTGTTGTAGTCCTGTTTTAATTCCAGGTCAGTTCTGGGTCTGGTTGAATTGGGGTTTAGTCCCTGTGTCTTGATACAGCCCTGATTTTGTTCTGCCTTTTTTCCTATATGAAGTTATTCTTTTTTGAACAAAACTCAAAACACAGCCTAAAAAATCTTTCAGTCATTTCTATAACTATTTATATAATTTCTATAATTATTTATTTATTCCTTATAATCATTATCATATTTCACCAATTTATTTGTTGCCTCCTAAAGTTCTTTTAAGTTTTAAAAACTCTTAAGTCTAACCTGGACTGGTTTGCTGCTTAAATAAATGACCAAATGACCAAAAATATCTATTTAAAAATACAAAATAAAACCATATCAAAATTGGGTATGGTCTATAAATTTAGGATAGTCTATAAATTACTCTGTTATACTATTTTTAAATTATTATTATTAGCAAAACTAAATAATACAAGTTTTGCATCAGCTCCTCCTTAGAGAAACAATATAATGGAAGTGGAGTTGACTATTAAATATATTGGGTATTTTCCTCTGTTTTGAAGTAGATAATCAATGTCCATGTACCAGGAAAAAAAAACCCACAATCATCCAGCTACAGAAATTATATTTTAATATTTTAATTTTAGACATTGATGATCAGACTTTTCCTGTCTGTGATTAAATGGAGAGTTAGATGAGTCCAGGATTGGTCAACCAGTTAGGGTCACTATTAAGAAGAAGTTGTTCAAACAATGCAGAGGCAATCTTTGAGAATCTTGAAGTTATGTCAATTTTAGTTGGTAATTAAATTTCTATTAATGTATCTAATGAAAAGGGGAAGTAAGAAAATGTTCCCTCTAAGCTGAGCGCGTGAGCAATCGCACACTGCTGACATGGTCTCCCCGCACAGAAAATCTCCGCTGCGCACAAAAAAAAAATCCTTGTTGTTGTCTCTGGAGATGGTAAACCGGCCTTGGTCTGACTGAGAATAGTAAGTGCTCCCACCATCATATCTAGTAATGGCAACCCATTGGTGAAATGCTGTAATATTTTATTGATGTTGTTTATACATGTTTAGATAGTGACATACTTCTCAGTAATCTCTACTGTAAGTGATAATGACACTGTATGCTTTATTGATTTTTAAGAGTATATGTTATTCTTTTTTAATGTGTTGGAATTTGTGTTTATATTGTCTTTTAATGGGGTGTAGGTGTTTCAATAGCCGTGCCAAAGTCTCCCTGTTTTGATGATGAGGCTAGTGTGAGTTTAATGGGACCTTCTTTAAACTGGTCGGCATTTCTGGTTTAAATTGTTCACTGACTTTTGCTAACTTTTCGACCCTAAATTCAAACAAGGTGACATGTGGCAAGAGATATCGTATTGCTAATTAATGATGACAATTTTTACCATGAATGTTTAAAAATGTAGGAAACATTCCCTGGTGTTGGTAAATAGAGGAAGTAGTCTTTGTATGGCATTTCTATTGCTTTCTGTCACTGTGTCTCTCGGGCACAGTAATAAACTGCTGTGTCCTCAGTCTTCAAGCTGTTCATCTGTAGGTAGAGTTTACTGCTGGAATCATCTCTGGAGATGGTGAATCTACCCTGGACTGACTGGGAATAAGACGTAGATTGACTATAACTTGAAGTGCGTATAATAGCAATCCATTCCAGTCCTTTTCCAGGAGCCTGTCTGATCCAGTGCATCCAGTAGTTGCTGAATGTGAATCCAGATGTTGTACATGTCAGTCTGTGTGAATTACCAGGGTTTTTGACCACTGGTTCAGACTGTGTCAGAGTCTGGCCATCAACACCTGTCCAAATGAAAAAGAAATGTATTAGAGAGAGAGAGAGAGAGAGAATACATATAAACCATATACATATACAATTTTCACCTGCCCAGCAGACAGTTAAAATCAGCAGCCCTGCCCTATAGGCCATTGTGTGATCTGAGTGTTAAATGTTCCCTTCAACCCTCAGTTAAGTAGAAGTTGAGTTTTTGCATTTGAATTGTTGACTCCTCCTCACAGAAAGGAATCAACTGCTTCTGACAAGATTTGTGTTGCACTTTGTATTATAGCTGCGTAATAATGGGGAAAGTAGGGTAACAAGGCAGGAACAAGAACGTAATAATGCTGTGATTTTCAAACCATTACCACTCAATTACCTGTAGTTTCTGTCTAATAAGCAGGAAACAGAAGTGCAAAATAGGTTTACATTTTGCACTTCTGTTTCCTGCCTTTTTTCAATGAAATATATTGTCTAAACCTAAACTTAGTATAGAGAAATGACCATATGAGGTATAGTAGAATATTAAGACATGTAAGAACAAAATAAGCTGTAAAATCTGTAAAAATTTCCATTGAATGATTTAAACAAAAAGTATCTCACTGTTTCTAATATGTAACCTCATACTTTACATATTATTGAGAATTTTTATTTTTGTCTTCATAGGAGGAAATTTTTGCATAAAATGAAAAAATATATATATTTTAGTGTAACCAGTATTTTTGAGAAAAAACATTGGAGAACCGACAAATTATAAAACAGTGAAGTTTGATTTTACAGGGAATTTTTTTCTTTCTGTAAATCTTCTCCTTCTAAATTTGACATCATGAGAGTTTAAACTTTAATTGTAAAACAGAGATTTAGATGGATACGTTTTATTTAGAATTTGGGAATAGTTGGTGTTTTAATCCAAAAAATGCAACTGCCAGATTTCCTACTAAAACCAAAAAAGGAGAACACATCCAGCCTTCAAACCATCCATCTTCTTCTTCTTCTTGTTCCGTTCAGGGTTGCAAGACGGCTGGAGCCTATACTAGCTGGCATTGGGTGAGACCTGTTGTCTTTCTGTCACAGGACTAACACAGTACAGACATTTGTACTCAAATTCAATTAAGAATTGCCAATTAACCTGACATCACTAATTCTGTGGCTTTGGACCCAGTCAGTCAAAATAACATGGGGAGAACATGCAAGCGGAGTCTCAAGACTGGTAGGAAGTAAAACAGAACTCCAGAGTCTATATCCTGATGCTGAAAATGAACCAGATGCAGAATAATACATAATGAATAACTGAATAAAGCTCAGGATGTGGTTAAGATGGAGAGTCAAGGGTCACAGACACGAGAGTCTAAAAGGCACAAAGACAGAATACATAAAACAGCAAGAATTGAAAGAACATTGACATGCATACAGCAGTGAAGAAAATTAGTGGACCAACTAATAGACTAAATGTTTTGAGGCAAATTGACAACAAATGGAAACTAAAGACCCTCCACCAGAATTGTGCCAATGATTTATTTAACTCCTTATAACCTTACCTTGTTTATTTATTTGTTGCATTCTGAAGTTGAGACTTAAAAAGGTATATTTAATTTGTGTATTTTTAATGTATATTTGGACAAGTAATTTTCTTTTTCTCATCGACTGTCTCTTCCTTTAATAATCATCTATGTCAAAACATAATAAGTGGCCTGGGGGCTCCTCCTCTGGTGAGTTTAAGTATTGAGGCTCTCACTGGTTTTTGTACAGAGCTGCTGATTGTGTGTGTTAATGTGGGAGTCTGGCACAGTAATACACAGCTGTGTCTTCAGGCTGCATATTCTGTCCTGTTAAAGTAACTCTGTTGTTGGAGGAATCTGTGGAAATGCTGAACTTGCTCTTAAGTGAATCTTTGTAGTATGTTGTATATCCAGCTGCTGCCATCCCAATCCACTCCAGACCTTTTCCTGCAGGCTGTCTGATCCAAGCTGTGTAGTAGCTGCCCACAGAATAAGAGACCTGACAGGTGATGGTCAGACGTTGACCTGGCTGCACAGTCTCTGAGGCTGGCTGTGTCAGCTGTTCACACTTCACACCTGTTAAAAAAAAAGATTTGTGACAAATTTGTGACAAATTGTTTATATTACAAAACAAATACTGTGAATGTTAAAGAGACTCACATGAAGTGGCTAAGAGCAATAACAGAGCTACAGAAAACATGTTTTTTGATGAACGTGTCATGACGCGAACTCCACAACACAGTCTGATGTCAAGCTTTTATACCTGCATAACAGAAGAAGTCAATTTGCATACAAATGCATAAAGCATTCATTAGGGTCTAACTGAAGCCTGCTGAAAAAAAACTGCCTATACAAACAACATGAAAATATGCAAGGAAAATTATTCTATTAGATTCTAATTTCATTGCTCACTCAGATTTAAGAAATAAATTATGAAAGATGACTTCTTTTTATTGTTGTTATTTTGCATGAAAAGGGTGAAAAGGGACTATGAGAGTTATTTCAGTTAATGTTATATTAGACTGCTGTTACACACACAGCCAGGTGTACTCTACCTAAGTGCTTCAGAAATACATTTTACATTTTGACTCAATTAGTATCATTTAAATGGTTTAAAATTTTAAGAAGAACAGTTATAACAAGTGTATTTTTGTGAAAGACAAAGTAAGAATGTAGCAAGTATGTCCTGGATGTTTGAATCACCCTTTAAATAAGTCCATGATCAGAGTCACTGCGTTCAGTCCAGCCACTGTGACCCTCGAGCACAGTAACAAATATAATCTTCATTTTTCAAACTGTTTATCTCCAGATTCACATGCTTTTTTGCTGTTGTCTCTGGAGATGTTTAAACAGGCTTGAGCTGACTGAAAATTCTCACATATCCTGAGATAAAGCTTCATTCTTTTTATAATGTGTCTCACTGAAATAAACATACAACCAGTGTTGGGTAAGTTACTTTAAAAAAGTAATTAATTACTAATTACTAATTACTTAATCAATGTTGTATTTAAAATACTTATCTAATTACTGTGTCTGAAAAGTAACTTAATTACTCAATAAGTAATTTAACTAAATACTTCTTAAAATCCCTATAAACCTTGAGTGGACAAACAACAGAAATTAAATAATAAAAAAAAAATTTAAAGACGGAGACTCTACAGTACGCAGCGGTAGCATCTCTTCCACAATGTAGCCTGCAATCATTTTTTTAAGCTCACCTTCAGATGCTTTCTGTGCTGCTGAAGTAAAATCAAGTTTTGCCTGCTTAGCAGGAGTTGCCGCGGTGTTATCCATGGATGATGAACAAGGATCACTCAGACGTGTTCGTCTATGCTCTCGTGTCAGGCGCTTCAGTAGATTACTCGTGCTATTAACAGCAGCCAATAGTTTTCACATATTACTGTACTGTTCTTGTCTGCTTGTTTCAGAAAAGTGAAGAGACGGGAATATGTCCATTTCATAAAACAGCCACTCGCTTCAGCCGAGTCCGACATCTTCCGCTTTAGAATACGACATCATTAGGAATGCTATTAACCAGTAGATCTGCCCTGCTTTTAACTCAAGTCATTTAAACAACTTTGTTAAGGTTTTGAATGAGAAACAAATGAGAAACTCTTGTGGTCTGTGTTTGGGTCCTCATAAAAACACACAATCTGACATTACAGTGACAATTGGCCTTTTGTAATAGCTTGTATTCAAGTGAAGCTGCTGGAGGTTAGGGCCTTTATGAAAAAAATAGCTTTATTTTAAAATGCTGCCAATCTCAATGCTGTCATTTTTCTAGTCCAATCATCTTCTTTCCCTCCTTCTTTGAGCAAATCAGCCTCTGCTTAATGTGGTTTAAATCTCAGTGCTCTCGTCATTCTCCCTTTTAGTTTTCAGCCATTTTCACAGGGTTGCGCGTCCACATTGAACCGGCCGAAAACGCTTATGTTCCAGTACTGCACATGCGTGAAACGCAAGAAGATTCGACCTGCCTCATTTCTGTCTGCCGCTTATTTACTTCTTTCCGGCTCTTTGAAACGTGTCTTTGAAAAGCACCGAGTTTTTCAAATGGACTAACAATGAGGTGGAGTTGTTCCTGCGAGTAACACAAAAGTACAAAGTTGCAAAAGCGGGTGAGAATTAGAGAATTTGAAGAAAAGCTATCTGGAGCATGTACAAACTGATATTAATCTTTAATAGGGCTGTCAAAATTGAAAGCAAACAAAACAACTGCTGTATAATGCTCTCCGCTATCTTGGTTGAAGTGGTCACATGACTGCATCATATGACTAACATGCGTCATCGTTTTCAAGTGTCCACACTGCGACGGGAAAGCTCCGTTTTCAAATGTGCGCGTTTTCCTTGAGCAAAAACGCTGTCTCAGTGTGAACGGGAGGCCAAAACAGAGAGAAAACGATGCATTTTTAAACGAAAACTCATTAGTATGGACGTAGCCTAAGACATGCTAAAATCCAGTGGCACCAAGGCATTATACAATAAAATAATGTGAATAATACATAATTGAAAGAAATTCTTCCACACACCCTCATGCCACCCTAAGAAAATTTCTCTGGATCCACCGCTGTTCGCATTGTCACATGTCTGAATAACTTTTACTCTACATTATGCCTACATTTTTACAGAGCTCCGAAGTGAGACAGGCGTTAAGGAAAAAATAAGTCATTTTGATGAATTAGTCTTTGAAGAATTTTTTTAAAGATTTTTATTCATTCATCACAGTGACAAAGAGATTGAATGACCATTCATGTTTTGCAGTATGTCAAAAAGTTTCCGATTGTTGTAGTGTGTTTTGCACAGGTGAGTTTGTGTTAGGAAAAATTGTCATGAAACCAAGTGGTCAGTACCAAACCTGGACTCAGGTGCAGAAACAGCAGGTAGTTTTACAATATATTTATTGGTTAGACTTAGTCTTAGAAAACGTGGCAAGAACAAAAAGAACTGAAACGTAGAACTTGATGTGTCATGGCTATTGGGACGTGGAACTAGAGAGGGGAAACGGGGCCTGAGATGTAGCCTGGAGACAATCTCCTGAATCACCTGTTGAGAGAAAAAAAAAGAGAAAACAAGCAAAAAAGAGAGCAACATAATAAACACAACACCATCGCAATAATCTAGCTAAGTGTAAATAGCAATAAATAATAAATATTGAATGTTTTTGTGCAGCACGGACTGACAGCACACAATGTGCTTTGAGGTAACAGTCAAGAAAGGTGTAGTTTGTGTCTGTGATCAGTGCACACCCATGTGTACACCCATGTGTACACCTGTGTGGATGTGCTCTTATATTCAAAAGGTTTCTCCATGTAATGATCTGCTAGAAGGTGAGGAGAGCCATAGCCCCGTCCCATGAGGGTACGAAGCAGGCATGCAGGAGATTCAGGCCCCAGACATCCAGAGGCCCCCAGAGTTCGAGAGCCCAAGGAGGACCATCAGAGGGGCAACCGTGCCACCCTCTCGGGAAGAGCTAAGGAGAGCGCCAGATGAGGGGTTTATTTAACTTCTAATCTCAAACCAGTTCTTTCAAACCAAGTAATAGTGATATATTTTATTTTGAAAAGAAAAGATACCTTATTTTATTTAAATTCATGTTTTTGATGTTGTTACTCAAGAGGTGATGGGTCCTCCTCAGCCTGCAGATCATTGTTTACTAGTCAAACAGCACCCCTCTCTCCACTCTGATCAGCTGATTCTCTGAAATCAAATAATAGTTACAGACAAGCTCTTCTGAAACCACACCATAACTTTGCATATGTAGTATGATCTGTGAGAATGAGCTCTTCATCCATAATGTTTTGAACGTCTTCATCACGACTGTACATGATAAAATGAAGTAATGATTTGTTAATATTGTTTATAAATGTTTAGATAGACAGATGTGACATACTGATCAGCAATCTATATTCAGAATCAGAATCTGTCAATGGAAAATTGTATTTAGTAGTCAGTATAATCTTTTGGTGATATAAGTTTGCATATGGTAGAATACTGCATGTAGTTATTTGTATTAGGAAATATTCAACCATGTATACTTAGAGGCATATAATCAATTGTGTGTGATCTCTAACAGGCTGCAGGCTTGGGGTGCACTCCAGGAATGCGCCCCCACACCCTGGGAGCATGAGAGAGTTCGTACCTTGTCTTATTGTTTTACGGCAGGATTAACGTAGCTATGTCTGTTTTAGTTTACAGTGGGGCAAAAAAGTATTTAGTCAGCCACCGATTGTGCAAGTTCCCCCACTTAAAATGATGACAGAGGTCAGTAATTTGCACCACAGGTACACTTCAACTGTGAGAGACAGAATGTGAAACAAAATCCATGAATTCACATGGTAGGATTTGTAAAGAATTTATTCGTAAATTAGGGTGGAAAATAAGTATTTGGTCACCTCAAACATGGAAAATCTCTGGCTCTCACAGACCTGTAACGTCTTCTGTAAGACGCTTTTCTGTCCCCCACTCGTTACCTGTATGAATGGCACCTGTTTGAACTCATCATTTGTATAAAAGACACCTGTCCACAGCCTCAAACAGTCAGACTCCAAACTCCGCCATGGCCAAGACCAAAGAGCTTTCGAAGGACACCAGGAAAAGTATTGTAGACCTGCACCAGACTGGGAAGAGTGAATCTATAATAGGCAAGCAGCTTGGTGTGAAAAAATCAACTGTGGGAGCAATCATCAGAAAATGGAAGACATACAAGACCACTGATAATCTCCCACGATCTGGGGCTCCACGCAAGATCTCATCCCGTGGGGTCAAAATGATCATGAGAACGGTGAGCAAAGATCCCAGAACCACACGGGGGGACCTGGTGAATGACCTGCAGAGAGCTGGGACCAAAGTAACAAAGGTCACCATCAGTAACACACTACAACGGCAGGGAATCAAATCCCGCAGTGCCAGACGTGTTCCGCTGCTGAAGCCAGTGCATGTCCAGGCCCGTCTGAAGTTTGCCAGAGAGCACATGGATGATACAGCAGAGGATTGGGAGAATGTCATGTGGTCAGATGAAACCAAAGTAGAACTTTTTGGTATAAACTCAACTCGTCGTGTTTGGAGGACGAAGAAACCATGTTTTGACCAGTTTTAGAGGTAGCCGAAATTATCTCGTGACAAATTAGCTCGCAAATGTCTATGTGTGTGTATGTGTCTGGAAGTAAGTTGATTTTACAGCACAATACGCTGCTGAACTACTTCCATTTTTTGTTTTCTTTGCTGAGGCTCACGTGCTGGTGACAAAGGAGAACGGTTGAGTTTCATCTCATAAAACTGATACCGCTTCACCGTTAGGGTGAAGTCGAAGGCCGTATCAGTAAACCACTCTGAAGTCAAGCGTGCCAGCGACGGCCCAGCAAAATTTTTGAAAATGGGGAATCAGCCCATTAAACTCACTGCTGACGAGCAGTGGCTGGAAAAGACATGTCCAGGCGCCGGACAAATAAGTGCAAATAGGTGGAGAAATCCACGAAAAACAAAAAGCTGTAACTGGGAAGGGAAATGCAGCCCCTCAGCTGTTATCCAGCTGGGAGCTGCCCTAAAACAAGAGATTACATTAACAAAAGACCCAAAAAAGAAATTAAAACGTAAGGAAGAGTATAGGTTTTTCCAAGCATGGAAAAGTGAAACTGAAAGGAGAACTGAAAATAAAATAAAAAAGAGGAAAAGAAAAAACAACTAGCAGCAGCTTTAATAACCCCTGATGATGAAACTACAAAACAAGCATGCACCGAACAAAGACCTCCATTAATAGACCCACATAACTCTCTTTTAGACCCCTCCGTTAAACTTTCCGCACCAACTGTAGGAGGAACAACCAGCATTACATCAAAACCTCATTTTAAACGATCTCCCATGTGGCTAAGACAGAGGAAAATCAAATTTGACAATGTATACGGGGATGCACAAACACTGTTAGCTGAGCATGAAATAGATTTTCATCCAGGAAGATCTGATCATGGCTCTGAAGAAGGGTGCAACAGTCGTGGTTCACACCCAGACCCACCACCACCATCATCTACATTAGCGTGTCCATTAGTTGAAGTGGCAAACCCTAGATATGGCACGCTCCTAGGTGATAGTCATGGAGGAGGCAGGGATGACAGGCCCACGATCCTTGTTTACCGCCCGTGGACACATAAAGATAGGCAGAATGTAATATTACTGCCAAGCATTAGGTCTCACGTAGAAAAATACTGGGTAACACAAGGTACAGGCACAGTAGATGAGGCGCTTCAATATGCTAATCATGCACAAACAGTAGTGAAAAACAAAGAGAAGGCCTCAGTCTTTGCCCTAGACACTGACACCGTCTTTACGGCTTTTAGTGGGAGTGGGGGCTACAGGGGAGTTTTCAGAGGTCAAAGGAGAGGGAGAGGAGTGCATAGTGGAAGAGCAAGAGGTAGAGGCAGAGCTACACACACACCAAACAGTGGCTTTAACACTACATGCTGGAGGTGTGGAAAAGAGGGACATTTTGTACGTGACTGTAAGAAACAAAGTCTTACACGCTTCTCTGCAGCTTCTCTCCTCCTGCTACCCCCCCAAAAACCCATCTCCATAGAGACTGTGTCAGCTTCCAAAAAGACAAAAAACAAACTAAAAACCAGCAACAAACAACTTAAACATAAACAATTACAAAGAAAGAACAATACAGTATCCACATCTGAACCAAAGAGTAAAACAGTGAAATGTGGATTATTAAATATTAGGTCTCTCTCCTCCAAGTCTCTGTTAGTACATGACTTAATAATTGATCAACAAATTGATTTACTTTGCCTTACAGAAACCTGGTTGCAGCAGGATGATTATGTTAGTTTAAATGAATCAACACCCCCGAGCCATTCTAACTACCAGAAATCTCGAAGCACAGGCCGAGGGGGCGGTGTGGCAGCAATTTTTCACACCAGCCTATTAATTAATGAAAGACCAAGACAGACTTTTAATTCATTTGAAAGCCTGATGCTTAACATTGTCCACCCCAGCTGTGAAACTCAGAAACCAGTCTTACTTGTTATCATCTATCGTCCACCTGGGCCTTACACAGAGTTTCTGTCTGATTTCTCAGACTTTATATCTAATTTAGTTCTGAGCTCAGATAAAATAATTATTGTGGGTGATTTTAACATCCATGTAGATGCTAAAAATGACAGCCTAAACATGGCATTTAATCTGTTATTAGACTCAATTGGTTTCTCTCAAAATGTAAAAGAACCCACCCACCACTTTAATCACACTCTAGATCTTGTTTTAACATATGGCATCGAACCTGAACATTTAACAGTGTTTCCTGAAAACCCTCTCCTGTCTGATCATTTCCTGATAACATTTACTTTTACAATAATTGATTACACAGCGGTGAAGAGTAGACTTTATCAAAGTAGATGTCTTTCTGAAAGCACTGTAACTAAGTTTAAGAATATAATCCACCCACTGTTATCATCTCCAATGCCCTGTACCAACACAGAGCAAAGCAGCTATCTGAACGCTACCCCAACAGAGGTCGATTATCTTGTTAATAATTTCACCTCCTCACTACGTACGACTCTGGATACTGTAGCTCCTGTGAAAACTAAGGCCTCAAATCAGAAGTACCTGACTCCGTGGTATAATTCTGAAACACGTGCCCTAAAGCAGATGACTCGTAATCTGGAGAGGAAATGGCGTGTCACAAATCTAGAGGATCATCATTTAGCCTGGAGAAATAGTTTGCTGCTTTATAAGAAAGCCCTCCGCAAAGCCAGAACATCTTACTATTCATCACTGATTGAAGAAAATAAGAACAACCCTAGGTTTCTCTTCAGCACTGTAGCCAGGCTGACAAAAAGTCAGAGCTCTTTTGAGCCAACCATCCCTTTAACGTTAACTAGTAATGACTTCATGAACTTCTTCACAAATAAAATTTTTATCATTAGAGAAAAAATTACCAATAATCATCCCACAGATGTAATATTATCTACAGTTACTCTTAGTACCATTGATGTTAAGTTAGACTCTTTTTCTCCAATTGATCTTTCTGAGTTAACTTCAATAATTACTTCCTCCAAACCATCAACGTGTCTTTTAGACCCCATTCCTACAAAACTGCTCAAAGAAGTCCTGCCATTAATTAATTCTTCGATCTTAAATATGATCAACCTACCTCTAATAATCGGCTATGTACCACAGGCCTTCAAGCTGGCTGTAGTTAAACCTTTACTCAAAAAGCCATCTCTAGACCCAGCAGTCTTAGCTAATTATAGGCCAATCTCCAACCTTCCTTTCATATCAAAAATCCTTGAAAGAGTAGTTGTCAAACAGCTAACAGATCATCTGCAGAGGAATGGTTTATTTGAAGAGTTTCAGTCAGGTTTCAGAGCTCAGCACAGCACAGAAACAGCTTTAGTGAAGGTTACAAATGATCTTCTTATGGCCTCTGACAGTGGACTCATCTCTGTGCTTGTCCTGCTAGACCTCAGTGCAGCGTTCGATACTGTTGATCATAATATCCTATTAGAGCGATTAGAACATGCTGTAGGTATTACAAGTACTGCGCTGCAGTGGTTTGTATCATATCTATCTAATAGACTCCAATTCGTGCATGTAAATGGAGAGTCCTCTTCACACACTGAGGTTAATTATGGAGTTCCACAGGGTTCAGTGCTAGGACCAATTCTGTTTACATTATACATGCTTCCCTTAGGCAGTATCATTAGAAGACATAGCATACATTTTCACTGCTATGCAGATGACACCCAGCTCTATCTGTCCATGAAGCCAGATAACACACACCAATTAGTTAAACTGCAGGAATGTCTTAAAGACATAAAGACCTGGATGGCCGCTAACTTTCTGCTTCTTAATTCAGATAAAACTGAGGTTATTGTACTCGGCCCTGAAAATCTTAGAAATATGGTATCTAACCAGATTCTTACTCTGGATGGCATTACCTTGGCCTCCAGTAACACTGTGAGGAACCTTGGAGTCATTTTTGACCAGGACATGTCCTTCAACGCACATATTAAACAAATATGTAAGACTGCTTTCTTCCATTTGCGCAACATCTCTAAAATTAGAAATATCCTGTCTCAGAGTGACGCTGAAAAACTAGTTCATGCATTTATTACTTCCAGGCTGGACTACTGTAATTCATTATTATCAGGATGTCCAAAAAACTCACTGAAAAGCCTTCAGCTAATCCAAAATGCTGCAGCAAGAGTCCTGACAGGGACTAGAAAGAGAGAGCATATTTCTCCTGTTTTGGCTTCCCTTCATTGGCTTCCTGTTAAATCCAGAATTGAATTCAAAATCCTGCTCCTCACATACAAGGTCTTAAATAATCAGGCCCCATCTTATCTTAATGACCTTGTAGTACCATATCACCCTATTAGAGCGCTCCGCTCTCGCTCTGCAGGCCTACTTGTTGTTCCTAGAGTATTTAAAAGTAGAATGGGAGGGAGAGCCTTCAGTTTTCAGGCCCCTCTTCTGTGGAACCAGCTTCCAGTTTGGATTCGGGAGACAGACACTATCTCTACTTTTAAGATTAGGCTTAAAACTTTCCTTTTTGCTAAAGCATATAGTTAGGGCTGGACCAGGTGACCCTGAATCCTCCCTTAGTTATGCTGCAATAGATGTAGGCTGCCGGGGGATTCCCATGATGCATTGAGTTTTTCCTTTCCAGTCACCTTTCTCACTCACTATGTATTGATAGACCTCTCTGCATTGAATCATATCTGTTATTAACCTCTGTCTCTCTTCCACAGCATGTCTTTATCCTGTCTTCCTTCTCTCACCCCAACCGGTCGCAGCAGATGGCCGCCCCTCCCTGAGCCTGGTTCTGCCGGAGGTTTCTTCCTGTTAAAAGGGAGTTTTTCCTTCCCACTGTCGCCAAAGTGCTTGCTCATAGGGGGTCATATGATTGTTGGGTTTTTCTCTGTATCTATGAAGCGCCTTGAGGCGACTTTTGTTGTGATTTGGCGCTATATAAATAAAATTGAATTGAATTGAATTGAAAGAAGACAGTAACTCAGAATAGGATAGCAGCTCAGGTGAAGAGAGCAGTTCAGACTAGGAAGAACATAATAATCCCTCACCCAGTGAAAATTAGAGATCACAGTAGTTTGAAGTAGTTTAAAAAAGGGTTGGAAACAGACCCGACTGAATAGATATAAATGCAAGAGGAGTAAAGTAAAATGAACAAAAGGCTAAATTACAACTTAATTTTAATGCATTCAAACTAATAATAAAAAGGATAACAACCTATAAACTGGTATTAATAATGAAAGCAGATAATTCACACAAACAGAACTATGATAACTGTGATAACTGGAGTGTGCAGTGTTTCCATGAGCAGTTTTCCTGCATCTTGACTTGTGTGTAGAGTGTTCATAACATCAGCATTATGTTTTTGTTTATTTGTTTTGTTGGGTTGGGTTGAAAAATAGTTAAATAAACTGGTGATCATATTTATGGATCACCATGGCACATATCATCAGCCATGTGATTTATTTACGCAGATGAATAAGTGAGTGTGAATGTGTCTGACGTCACAGTGTTTTTGTGCGCTGTGTAAAAGTAATTGCCTTTGATTGTGAAAGCGGTGATTCTGCAGGTCACCAGCTATTTAAAAAAAAATAAAAAATACAAACAAAAAAAGAGTGAAAAAGAGACAAAATTTACATTGTAGATGAAAAATAATTATAGGAAAAAGGTTTTGTGTTGATCAACCAAGAACAACTACAATCTTATTTTCTGCTTTTAAGAAAGGACGGTTCACAAAAACAGAGAGAGAGAGATGTGTGTTGATTAAGCAGTGATGATAGAAATGAAAGTCTCTCAGTCTGTCGTTTACAGGTGGGGAACGGACCTGGATCAATTCTCCACGGGCAGCAGTCGGAAGAAAATTATAGGTTGAAATCATTAGAAAAAATTAGAAACACTCAGCCAGAATTTTTTTGGCTGAATTGTTTTGCAGCTTCCCGTCCTCATCCTGAACAAGCAAGCTCCAAGGAAACTAATCTCTCCCTGAAGACACCGAGTGCAGTTTCAGAAGCACGAGCATGAACATCAACAGTGGACAGGAGTCCAAGAGACAATAACAGAGTTCTGAGCAGAGAGGTCCAGCAGCGCTGTGGGCAAACGGCATCAGAAAGAGAAGAACCACCATCTAGATTGGATGGATGGAGATGCGTTTCCAGCCAGCTGCAACCTCACTGTGTGTGAAGGACTTTTGAGAAGACTGTCTGAGTTTGACATTTGCCATGTTTGGAGTGAGATGGCAATAAGAGAGACACGAGACAAAGCTGAAAAAACTGACTGCCATTGGACTGAAAAGTGGGAGAGAAGGAAAGGAGCAGAAGAGGGCTGAGGCTGCTGTTTTAGTGTGGGGAATCAAATTAGGTTAAGGAATCCGGGGAGACAAGCGACTGCCTGGAAGTGGAGGATTGACAGTGTCCAGACCACCACAAAAGGGGGAGGAAGACAAGCACTGAGGTATGCAAGTGTACTGTTAGAAAAATGGAAAGTGACACGACACATACAGATAATATGCACCAGAGATAAAAAAATCATACACAAAGTGTTACACATTAAAAGAGGGCATTTGTAGAAGGGGTTAACAACACACAGTGTGGTTGCCGATGGTAACCTGCAAGCATTTGGGGTTTAGCTGTGCCTGACTATGACAGAGTTTTTTATTTAGATGTTTCTGAAACAAAATTTGGAGTGAACGGAGTTTTGTTTCAGAAAAAAGGGGGGAAGGTACATGAAAGGATACATAAAAACAGAAAATGTATTAACCCTACTAATACAAACACAAAATAACTCATGACGATTAGACAACATCTTAAGCGTGTGAGTCTGTTTATCATCTTGTCCAAGTCTCTTAGTGTGATGCAAAGACCAGTGGAACTCATAGCACATTAGTTAAGAAATGATCAAATAATAGCAGAGAAGTGTGTAGGAAAGGCAGCTTTAAGAACATGCCCTGCTGGAGATGCAGCTCCACAGACATGCATTAAACCTGCCTAATAACACAAACACACATGCAATGAAAATTAGCTTGTTATCTTTCATCAGTGTTAAAATAGTATCAATTTAGCAGACACTTGTTATCAAATACTGAATTTATCCAATGCAAAAAATTGACTCTCTGGGTTGCAGGACAACAGTTTAACTTTTGTGGGAAAAAAGATCCTGGTTTGACCAACCAGTGATCAGACAATAAATTTAGTTGTTAATATAGTAAATTGGGAGAAGCTTCCTGCTTGATTGATGCAGCACAAGTAATTTACTGTATGAGGGAAATTGTCTTTTGTGATACTATTTTGAACATGCTTTTCTGTTGTCCTGTCAACTTAGTGGGTTAATAGCTGATATGCAAATTAGTTGATCAGTTTTAGATTAATGAAAGGTGACTGAATTCTAGCACGAGTGAATGAGATGTGTTGGAGTTTGTTGTGTGTTGAGTGGAGACTCTAAAACACTGAGTTTCCTGTTTTGATGTGCGAGTGAATCCTGTATTTAGATACACAACTCTGAATACGTCAGAACAAACTTTTTTTGTGAAGTGCATGACAGCATGTCACATGTTTTATGATGAAGGGAAAAGGAAAACTGAATAGATCTGTGGCCTAAATGAGTGAAGAGCACAGACCTGGTGATTAAACTCATAGCTAATAAGACATTAGGCTTATGTTGTGTGTTGTGCAGCTGATGGTTGGTTTGGAGTGAATCTAGCTGATGATTTTTCTTTTGTTGTGAAGTTGAGCCTGCCAATTAGTATGATGGTATGATGAACCATGCTAATGGTATGATTTATCCCCCTGGCATGAAGAACACGTGTCATGACTTAAACAAGGCCTTTCTTTCCTTTGATTTCCTTTATTTTCTTTCTTTTATTTGTTACTTTCATGGTGCACTGAAAGTTTTGTTTGATGATCTCTGTTTGAGCAGATCTGCACGATTAGAACCGAAGCGTCGTCGAGAAAACTGTTGCAAAGTGAGCTTCTCCAAAATTAAAATGGGCTCAGGAGAAAGCTACTTATTTGGGACAATATTAAATGAAAGTCCCGGCCTAAAAAGGATTCAGCAAGGTAATCTGATCTAAAAGTTCTTCTTTTTCTTTTGAAATGACGTTGTTTTGCTGAGCGTGGAAATGAATGCGACGATAATTTCCACAATTAGCAAAAGAAGGAATCACTGAGTGAATGAGTAAGAATTTTAAAATAAATGGGAAACTGACTGACTGACTTAACACCATTGTGTGAAGTTAACCCCCACCTGACAAAGGTGTGGATGTATCTCTGTGTGTGTCTCTGTTGCAGGAGCAGAAGGAGACCACAGGAGGAAACTTGGGTCACATGACTATGTGAACTCTGAAAATTTAACCTTTTTAGTTTAAATTCTCTGTCTGTGAATTTACCAGGTAGCTTTCACTACCTTGTGTTGCTCACAGAGATTACTGTGAGAAAGAGTGTATATGCATCACCTGCGCAGCGCTAACATTTACATTTCTTTTTACAGCAGATGGTTAATCATGTGTTTGATCATGTGATTTATAAGAGGATTAGTTAATGTTTTTCTACTATAGGATTTCTGGGTTTATATGTGAATGACATTCTTTCCACAGCTAGGGATGGCTAACTTTATGGTGTTTTTATGGCGCCTCTGGAATGTGGATGGCCGACACCTGACAACCAGGACGAACCGTGTGTTTGGCTAATGTTTATTTTTCTTTTAGAGTGCTTGTAAAGGATTCAGCACAGACAGACAAGTGACGATTGAACAGATGTGCAGTGGTTACAGAATAGTTAAATGGGGCTCATTATCTGACCACACTATTGGGCTCATGGTGAGTAACAAACTTAAGTAAAGTCACTGATTACAATGTGGAATGACGTTGAGATGTTAAATGATTTGGAACAAATTATGGGAAAAAGTAGGAGTTTAATGAGTTTAGAATAAACCTGCAATGATACTTGTCTCTGTGATGCTGAATACTTTATCACTCTCATGATCTATAGTTGGTTGCAAATGTGAAATTTGATTTAACAGATTTGTTTTCCAGGTTACAGGCTCCAGGTGGAGCTGGGAGTTAAACAAGCTTAACACGTGACTGCTGATTAACCCTTTACAGCCGATCGGAGCGGGCACGCTCTGTTTTGCGTAACTATTTTTAAATCCCAGTAGCACTGCAACCACGTAAGCTAGCGCAAAATTTTTTTTGCATATGAAACCGGAGGAGTTATACTTACATCTTATGCTATCAGCTTGTCCTAGCTCACGGTTTCCTTCCACATAAAGCTTTGCAAAAACTGCATAAAAAGCGCTTGCAGGAACAAAAACACAATATTCCAGAAACACGCTTTGCTGATCCGATCAGCTGTTCATAACACTTCCTACGTTGGAATAGACATCAGCGCGAACTTTTGCATTTCCGCCATTACCTGCCCAAAACCGGAAGTGACGTCATTTTCGCGGAAATGTAGTCTTTTTTACTATCAGGGCCTCAGGGCCTATACTCGTCTTTTTAAAAGTTATCTTTGACTTTATGACTTTCTGTGTCGTTTCTGGGATGCTTAGGACTCATATTGCACTGCTGGAAATAGTTTATTTTGATGCATATGCTGCTTTTTTGCAAATTTGCAGTATAATATTTATTTTCGTTTTTCCTGCAGTGTATAAAAATTGGTGTATTTCAAAAATAAAACTATGAAGACACTCAAAATAAATTTCCTGTGGTGGGAAACTATTTTGTGCAACTTTTTTGTATTTACAGTTTTGAGGGATAAGCCTCTTAAATTTCTCTAACTACAAATATATGTTAAAAAAGCAAAAACGATTTTCAATGTTTTTGTAGTTTATTGCACTTTTTTGCGATTTATGTAATTACTATGCACTTAATGAATACATATTATTAAAATCTGGGCTATAATGGTTGTACTGATGTATAGCAACTTGAAATGCTCCCAAAAATGGCTCCACAGCAGGTAAAAATATAATATAAGCTCTGGTGGACTTGGTTCTTTGGTAGGTCTTAAAGGGTTAATGTTCTGAGACTGTGCAACATTCTTGTGCATGTCTCATTGGGGAGTTAACACATGGCGAAAGCCGTGTGGCGAGAGGAGTGTTATTTTTTTTCAATTTGTAGATGTTGTGAGGTGCCATGACGAGAAGGAGTGGCTGAGAGGATCGTCCACAAGATGGGAGCTGAGGCCAGGAGAGAGGCTTCAGGAGGATCAGAGATTATCTTCAGCACAGCGGACATCACACAGAGAGCTGTGCTACTGAGCTTCCAGGAGATCAAGAGGAGACTTCCCACACACGTTGGAATATGAAAACTCGAGGGATGGAGAGAGCGTGCCAAGCTCCATCGACAGCGCAGAGAGAATCTAAGGATGGCATCATGATTCTGTGAAAGCACAGGAACCAGAAGCTATGGTGGTGATGACAGCAGTTTCCTATGAACAACACCTAATGCTGTGCCACTATACTGTGCATACGATGACACTCTGAAGGCTGCTGGGATCACAACAGCAGTAAGATAACTGAACCCTGCACCCTTTCCACAGAGGTGTTTTTCTGCAGAGGATGGACAGTAGAAAAGTCATAAGTATTCCTACTGCAGGATAAAGGCCTGAAGTGAGGCGATGGGGGGTTGATAGAGGCCAATTCAAGTGCTTCTGACCATTTCAACTGCCTGCAAAATAGCGGAGAGACCCTCCTGGATTTATCAGAGCCACTGCAAAGAGGTCGAGGTCCCAGGAAACCCCGGCACCCTCAAGACAGCACAATAGAGAAATCTCACACTTGGTTGTTTCAGTGGTGAGGGGGGAGTGCTGATTGAGCCCCCGTAGGGTAAGCTCGCACTTCAACCTCCAGCCTCTGATCAACTCTAGGGCAACCAAGTGCGAGGCGTGACGGACCTGTGTGCAACCATGGGAAGGTGGACCCTCTTGGTTACCTTGACTACGACGCTCACCTTTACAGGACCCCAGCTGGTGCCGGAAACAGCTGAACCAGGAGGAAGGCAGAGAAGATGGACACACGACAACTCTCACCTAAGAGATATGACGCAAGACCACATTCATCCATGGATGAATAATGCCTGGTACCGTTATATCCACAACAGAACAAAGGCAGAATCGGCAAATACAGACTGTTATGTCTGTTCCCATCTACCCAGCACGGCAACATACCCCACACTATATATGTTCCTGGACTAACTCTCAGGGAAGAATTACTCTATGATACTAGCAGAGAAAGGGGACTTTGTGCCCTCTTCAACAACACATGCTGCATTTACATAAAGAAGACGCACATTCATCAAACATGACTGACGCCCTGAATGTTTTGAGACAGATCCAGCAGGCCCAAAATCAGGACTATGTAAGTGATACAAGTGACTGGTTTTCTTGGCTTTACACTGGCTCCTGGTTACAGGTGCTAAAAAGACTACTCATCAGAGTTGGGATATTTTTACTTTTATTTTGTGTCTTTGTAACGTGTATATTGCCATGCCTAAAACTCATGGTTAACCGCATAATATTTTCTACTGTTGCTGCATAGATAGCCATGACAAGTGATGATGATGACCCCGACCTGTTGAAACATGAAGTCTTTGTGTGATTAATGACGATGTGACAGGAAATGTACAACAAGATGTTACAAACTGGTATCTCACTTTAAGTTTTACTGACAACAGGCGGGAATGTCAATGGAAAATTGTATTTAGTAGTCAGTATAATCTTTTAGTGATATAAGTTTGCATATGGTAGAATACTGCATGTAGTTATTTGTATTAGGAAATATTCAACCATGTATACTTAGAGGCATATAATCAATTGTGTGTGATCTCTAACAGGCTGCAGGCTTGGGGTGCACTCCAGGAATGCGCCCCTACACCCTGGGAGCATGAGAGAGTTCGTACCTTGTCTTATTGTTTTACGGCAGGATTAACGTAGCTATGTCTGTTTTAGTTTAAGTGCTTCTTTACATATAGATGAACTGTTGGATTTTCCAGACCAGCAGGTTAAGGGAAGTTGTTTATGGGGTCACACTCTGAACACACACACACACACACACACACACACACACACACACACACACACACACACACACACACACACACACGGAAGTATAAAATAAAGGCCGGGGCAGTTTTTCAGGCGCGAGTCTCTGAGACTGCCCTTGCTAGCAAGAACTTCTGTGTGTTTCTTTTCTCTGAGTCTTTACTGAAGAAGTGTTTTAGAATATTTTCCCTAACAGAATCAGAATACTTTATTCATCCCGAGGGAAATTAGGGTTACAGCAGGCAGCACGAAAATACACTACATGAGGTAAGAGGAGGAGAAAAAAAACTCCACTCAGACTGAGCTCCTAGTGGGAGAACAGTTTGATAACAGAAAAAACACCTCAGCACAAAAGCACATGACTATCAATACACCATAGAAACACAAGACAAGCAACAGGGGCGGGTAAAGGGTAAGAGAGAGCCGGTGTAGACAGCGCATCCGGTCCTGCAGCATTGGTGATGGTCCAGTTGACTGCTATCTTCCCGGTAGGGCACAAGCATCGAAGGCGTTGGAAAGGGAGGGGGGATGAGTGAGTGCTTATCAGTGTAAGTGTGTGTGTGTGTCCATAGTTTAGCTGAGACAGTGTCCTTCGGCCTATCAGGCTAAGTAAACAGTCCTCCAGCCAATCCAGGTGTCCTTGCATGGGACGGGAAGAATAGCCGTAACACAGTCGTTATCAGGGAGTGATTGTTCGGCTCCAGCCTTGGGCCTGCAGCTGGCGCCGTTATGGGGGTCCGCAATCTCAATGTTGATTTTGTAAATTTCCATGCGAGCAGCCCAGGAGAATTTTCAGGCTGCCCTAACACTCCGGCACTGGCCTCTCGATCTCCCGTTGGAGAGCCGCGAGCCTCCCCATGATGGTATCAAACTTCTATTCCATGGTGTTGTCATTCTTTCGATTCTGAGACCTCACAACTGCAGTGATCCGTTCTGTGATGTCGTCCAACTGTCGCTCAAGGGTCTCATTTTGAGCAGGCCTCTCTCTGATGTATCCCCCCATACGCTCAATGTTGTTGCTTTGAGCCTTCACAGCAGCTGTAAGCATCTCCAAGGTGTTGACCATATTACGTTCATTGTGAGAGGTCGCGCCTCGTCCCATCGCTTCAATTCCAGCGGGCAGCCTTGGGGGGATTTGAACAGCCGGTTCCGCTCTCTTATTTCTCCGATAAACCAGGGCCAAGCCAACTCCAATCAGCACGAACCCTGTTATCATGGTTCCGAATAGATAGATATCTTCAGCGTCCTCGATCGACAGTCCCGCCAGACACATGACCCTCCAGTTCTGCCACCCGTCCATCGTGTATCCGGCAGGGAAAGTCCCTCCAGGGCACTCAGGCTCTCCCGAGCCCAGACTTCTCGTTGAGAAAAGGGTGTCAATAGCATTCAGAGACCAGTTGATCAAATCCATAATTCTCTTTTAGGTTTTAGAGAACGACCGTGTGAGTCTATTCCAGGGAAAGTAATGCACACGAGACAAAACAAGGACATAGAGGCTAAGCAGGGAAGATAAGGGTGAGGAGGAGAGGAGAAAAGTGCGACCGCCTTCGCTGAGAGCCAAAGAGAAAAAAGAGAAAAAAAAAGAGAAAAAAAAAACAAAACAGAGAAACAATTATAAGAGATAATGACACTGTATGTTTTATTGATTAAAAAAATAGTTTCTTCTTTTATAATGTGTTGGAATTTGTGTTTATATTGTCCTTTAATGGGGTGTAAGAATGACAAATTGTCCCTGTTTTGATGATGAAGCTAGTGTCTCTAAACTGGTCAACATATCTGGTTTAATTTATTGACTTTTCCTAACTTAACAACAACAAAATTGATGCTGTATATTTGGAACAGAAATTCAAACAAGGTGACACTGGGCAAGACACACTGTAATAATAATTAATGATGACATTGTTACCATGGATGTTTAAAAAGTTGGACAAAGACCCTGACCTTAGCAAATATTCCCTGGTGTAGTTTTTGTATGGCATTTCTATTGCTGCCTCTCACTGTGTGTCTCTCGGGCACAGTAATAAACTGCTGTGTCCTCAGTCTTTAAACTGTTCATCTGAAAATAGACTTTACTGCTGCTCATCTCTGGAGATGGTGAATCTACCCTGGACTGACTGGGAATAAAACGTAGCATAACTATGAGTTGAAATGCTTATAAAAGCAATCCACTCCGGTCCTTTTCCAGTAGCCTGTCTGACCCAAACCATCTCATAGTCTCTGAATGTGAATCCAGAGGCTGTGCAGGTCAATCTGTGAGATTCTCCAGGTCTTTTAATTAGGTGTGGTTCAGATTGTGTCAGAGTCTGACCTTCAACACCTGGTAAGATATTTTAAAAAATCACCTGAATTAAATTGTGTCACAAACAAAAACAATGCATATCAACAGTGAGATCAGTGAAAATCTTCACCTGCCCAGCAGAGAGCTAAAAGCAGCAGTCCTGTCCTGTAGTCCAACATGTTGTTTTCTGTTCTCTACCATCCTCTGCACTCATTAAAAAGAGACGGCGCCTAAGTTTTGCATAGACTGCTCCTAACAGGAAACACTGACATGAAACTCACTTTGCTTTTGCTTAGTGAGAAATAAAAATTGTTACACTGCATTAAACTAAACTGTTTGTTTCTGTAGTGCAGAACAGCAAATGTCATCTTACCATGTTTTGTACTGATTTGTTCTCATAGGTAAGATGGAGTTGGGAACTTTATTTGTCAGCTAAAATCATGCAATCATACGGCCTTAACAGTAAATTAAAATATTATGAGTCGTACAATTCTCAGCATTTGGTTACAGGAAACTTAGATATGGAGAGATTTTTACTTGTTTAGTTCTTATTTCTTTCTTTCATTGAAGACATACTTTAAAATCATTTAAGTCACATGGCTGTTTCAGTGTTTTTGCACAGCTGTTCTTCTGTTTTCTGTCACTGTGCAGTGACGGGCACAGAAGTAAACAGCTGAATCATCAGCTGTCAGACTCTAGATCTCAAGGTACTGTCTGCTGCTGGAGTCTTCTTCAGTCATGATGAAACGACTTTGAAAGGAACTGGCATAGCTAGGAGAATTATTGCCTGTGCTCATATACCCAATCCACTCCAGAGCTCTGCCCGGCCTCTGTTGTATCCAGTGTATATTGTAGCTTGTCAGACTATAACCAGAAAGGGTGCATAATATCTTCACTCTCTCTCCAGGTCTTTTCACCTCAGAGGGAGACTGATCCAGTTTGATCTCACTCCAAACTCCTGTAAGTAAATATCAAAAAGTGCGATGATCATGAATCTGATTTGTCTTCATGTTTTAAAGAATAAATACTTTTCCTACCTTGGAGAAAAATAATGAATAAACTCCAAAGAATCGTATATTCCATAATTCAAAACACTTAATTGTCTGAGTGTTTGTATTGGCACCTGGGGTGGCCTGGGGGGGGCACAGGCCACCCCAGGTGCCACCCCGAAGCTAGAACAATAAAATTTAATGAAATATCAAATGTACGATTATGGTTTCACAGTGAAGCTCAGATATCCGAGGGTAAGTTAATGCAGCTCCGGCTTCTGCACTATGAGCATCATGTTAGCAAAGTAGGAGAGCCAAGCACGAAAGACGGCACCGCAGAAAACAATTTTCGGGGAAAGATTAACAAGTTAACATAGCTGGACTAGCCATCGGACGTTTGCATGGTGGGCTGATGACTTATTTTTTTTTTTTTTTTTGTAACGGCATGAACAATGAGAGGTGGTGGATTGGCCAGATGCTGGCCGATGTGTAAAAATAACTCAGTTGTTTGGTGGTGGCTATGGCGGAGCTTCCACAGAGACAACAGGTGGATGAGGGAAGGTGAGGCAGGAGGAGAGACCCGAGGTGGCCGCCGGTCCAAGTGTCAGGTGAACTGAACTTCAGGTAAGAAGTTATGACCTGCAGTCTATCTGGGTCAGATATAAATCAAGTTTAGGTGGAGTTTATTTTCGTTGTGCTGACTTTTTACAGTCAGTTAAAATACCTCATACTGCGTGAGCAGTTTCTATACAGCTGTTCGGTTGCTATGATGTTACTGATAGTGAACTTTATTTTATTCATAAGGTTAGTTAGTAGAGTTGCCAACAGGTCCTTAAAAAATGGAATGGTCCCTCCTTCAGAGAAAATATTACGCATTTCGTGTTGAGCTGAGAAGAGACGCAGTTTGTCCCGGACTTTAGCTAGAATGGAAAAAGACACAAAGTTATTCTGTCTTTACAGCTGCCTCTTCTATTGCTACTTCAATCATGAAACTGATCAATGATCAGCTGATCATCTCTCTTGTTTGTTTATCGCCTACTTTGCGCCAGAAACAGGAAACCAGCGGATGTCGCGCTAAACAACAGCAGCACGTTTAAGTTTGATCAGCTGTTGTTAGAATTTATTTAATATTAATTTCTAGTATCAGCTGATGTTTGCTGGAGCCACAGCTGTAAAGCTGCTGGTCATGATATCGGTTTGGATATGTGGTGAGAGGGAAACATGAAGATGAAACCAGGAGATGTCCTTACTGAATCATCAGAGCTGAACAGTGATGGAGAAACAGGTTTACCTTTTAGGTGACATGAATGAGTTGAAGGGAAGTTATGAACTGTTTCTGAGAGACAAATAACACCAGGATCATTTTCTAAGTAGCTGACAGCTGGTAACTGTTCAGGGGCGGGTCTAGCAAAGTGTTGCCAGGGGGCCAGGTAGGGCATTAACAGGGAGAGGGGGGCACAATGAAATACTTTTCTTTTTTATTCTCAATTCAAATATTTAGCTTTTATTAAATAATTATCTGAATCTTGCGAACAAAGTTTTTATCTGACGTAAAATGTATAGAAATCATACATATACCAACAAGACAGTGTACATCACTGTCACAACAGCATTTGTTTTCATTCAAAGGCTTTATGGCTTTAATACCTGGTGGGCCGGTCTGTAGTGAAAATGCCCAATTTTTTGTCCCAGTCCAACCCTGCAGGTTAATACTGGCAGTGTCACCATGCCAGCTGACTGTATTTCATCATCAGCCAGTGTTGTTCTTTGTACATCAATATTACCAAAGTTTACCATAAGGCAGCATAGAAAGTATTTACTTGCTTTCAGGTTTTATTCAAATGTTAGTCTTTTCATTTGTTTCCCCACTTTTTTCCTGTTTCAAAATCAAACACAAGTTTGTGAGAAGATTATCTTCTTTTTTTAACAGGCATTGGTTTTACATTGGCTAATTTGCCAATTGTATGTTAAAAATGTTCGTATTTTAATATTCAAAAATGTTTTTGCCCAAAACATATGTGCACTACATGTCAGTAAAAATACTATGCAAATATTGATGTCCTTAAATGATGAATAAACACTGACTGATTGTATCTCTTGTACTTTATCTAAAAACTTTGCACCGTAGTGGTTAAAATCTCATTCTAATAAGAGTTAAAAGCGCATTCGGTTATTAGGTTTACAGGGTTATTTAATTATGGTTAACGGTTGGTAGAATTGTTTTTAACATTATCTGCCAATTACATCTGGCACTCTTCTCCAAATCTGTGCCCCTACCTGGCCCCCCCCAATAAAAATTTTCTAGACACGCCACTGGTAAAAAGTGTCCAAGATGATGGTTAACAGTTGGATGTGATGTATAAATAAAGAAGCTACTTTGCATAGACCTCCATAGACAAAACCCATTTGTTATTCAAAAAACTGTTTGCTATGTCTAATAATATGTACATAAGACATAAACACTATTTCAAAGACTCACCCCCACTTTTTGTACTGACTAAGTCTTCTCACTGGGATTTATTGCACATTTTCTTCTGACACAAATTCTTTTAAAACAACTGATTTGTGTCTTATACTTATAAAAATAGCAGTATGTAAGGACAATTAACAAATATTTTTATGCCAATCACTTACTCATAGTTATGTATTTAGTCTTTCCAGACTAATTTAAATTGATTATTATTACTTCATATTGAAATAATAACTTTTTTTCTTTTGCATGTGAAGAGTAAAATCATTGAAGTCAAATGGATACTTGAATTTTTTTTGCAGCTGTTCCTCTGTTCTCTGCCACTGTGTTTTTACAGGCACAGAATTAAGCAGCAGACTCTTCTGCTGTAGTAGTAGTACTATAATATAATGAAATAATTTTCTCACTATGGAAAAAAATAAATAATAAACTATGCTCCATAAAGAAACCCCATGCTCCATACTTTTCACCACTTTATAATCAGAGTCTGAGTGTGGCTAAAAATGTGTCCAAGATGTTCAATAACAAACTAAATGAGAATCCTGATGATGTTTATAAGGGAGAAAAGCTTTGCAGACCTCCCTCTACAGTAGCAATTTGGTATTAAAAAAAAACAACAAATCAAATAATTAAAGTATGAAGTATTTCTAAAATGAAATCTCTTTTCACCACTTTCTGTAAATGTTCTCAGTGGAATTCACTGTTTATTTTACCTTCTGATCTCAATCAGATCCTTTCAGAACAATTAATACTGATTTTTTAAAAAAGCCAATAACAACAGAAAACAAAAACTTATTTTCTCTTTGCACGACATTCAATGTATAGTTTTAAAGGTCCTGAGTTTACCAAATATTCCCTGCTGATGGTAAAAAGAGGAACCAATTTTTGTATGGCATTTCTATTGCTGTCTCTCACTGTGTCTCTCGGGCACAGTAATAAACTGCTGTGTCCTCAGTCTTCAAACTGTCCATCTGTAGATAGAGTTTACTGCTGGAATCATCACTGGAGATGGTGAATCTACCCTGGACTGACTGGGAGTAATAGGTGGGATAACCTAAAGTGCCTATGTAAGCAATCCACTCTAGTCCTTTTCCAGGAGCCTGTCTAACCCAGACCATAGCGTAGCTGCTGATTGTGAATCCAGAGACTGTGCAGGTTAATCTATGAGATTCTCCAGGTCTTTTAATTAGGTCTGGTTCAGATTGTGTCAGGGTCTGACCTTCAACACCTGGTAAGATATTTAAAAAAAATGAATTAAAATTGTGTCAAAAACAGAAACAATGCATATCAACAGTGAGATCAGTGACAATCTTCACCTGCCCAGCAGAGAGCTAGAAGCAGCAGTCCTGTCCTGTAGTCCAACATGTTGTTGTTTTCTGTTCTCTACCATCCTCTGTGCTCATTAAAAAAGAGAGACTGTGCCTAAGTTTTGCATAGACTCCTCCTAACAGGAAACACTGACAACGAAATCACTTTGGTTTAACTTGGTGAGAAATAAAAATTGTTACATTGCGTTAAACTAAACTGTTTGTTTCTGCAGTGCAGAAAAGCAAATGTCATCTTACTATATGTTGTGGTGACTTGTTTTCATATGTAAGATGGAGTTGTGACCTTGAAACGACTGTTTTGGTGAACTGGCTCTGCACAAACTGGTAATTGGCCTTTAAAAAACAAAAACCTGAGCTTTCCTGAAACGAGACCAGGATTAAGCACCATTTAGTGAAGCTCTATGAAACACCAGTGTTTCCTTAGTGTCTGAAAGACACTCAAAACCTTCATGTGACTTCATTGAAATTATATTTATGTATATTTTGTCTCTATGTGTATCAATTTGATGTAATTTTGAGATGTGCTTTTGAATTTACGTTTCATTATATTTTAGGTAGGTCATACCCTCAGCAATAACCACACTGACATGTTGCTTTTCACTGCAAACAGCACAGTAATGTGGGTAATTTATGTGTTTTGGGGTTGGTGGACAATGTTGATCTGTTTCACTGTTTTTTAAAGTTCAATTAAAGTAAGAGGAACTAAACATAAAGACAGACTTTATGTTTAGTTGATCAAAATAATAAAATTATCTGGAGCAGGATTTTGTACAGCTGCTCAGCCAGCATCAGACACTGTGGGTGTCGAATACAGTAATAAACAGCAGAATCTTCAGTCTTCAGAGTGTTCATGTCCAGATACACCTGCTGTCTGTTGTTGTCTCTGGAAATCGTAAACAGGCCTTGAACTAACTGTGCTTAGTATTTGCTAGTAACATCAATAGTGGCAACCCACTCCAGTCCTTTTCCAGTAGCCTGTCTGACCCAAACCATTAAGTGGCTGCTGAATGTGAATCCAGAGCCTGTACAGGTCAGTCTGTGGGATTCTCCATGACTTTTAACCACTTGTTCAGATTCTGTCAGAGTCAGACCATCAACAACTGTCAGAACAAGACAATAGTTACATGCTGTAAATGGTCTTTTTTTGAAAGACGAATGAAGCATTTCTGTTTTTATGGCCATCATGTTAAACTGTGTGAAAAATTGTGTCTGTCAACCCCATAGTATAATAAAAGTAGAAAGTTAAGTATTAAAATGATGGTCTTGTGATTTTTTTTTTTACAGTTTTTAGGTTCAAACACGTGTGTGAGTGTGATACTGTATGTTGTGTCTCACAGACCTGTTTATATTGCTGTGTGTCTGTATGTTGTCATATGATCCTTGGAATAAGTGCTTTGTAAGTAAACGGCTTTTGCATCTTTTAACAAAATATTAATATCCATTCATATTAAAAATTAATATTAACACTTCGGATTCAAATGAAGTATTTTCAAGACTGCCTGTGCTCATATACCCAGTCCACTCTACAGCTTTTCGTGGTCTCTATCGTATCCAGCCAATATTGCAACTCAATTAGTTATAATCAGATAGGATACGTGACATCTTCTCTCTCCTGCTAGGTCTTTTTTTTCTCAGAAGGAAACACGGTCTTCAAACTGTTCATCTGTAGATAGATACTGCTGGAATCATGTCTGGTGATGATGAATCTACCCTTGACAAACTGGGGGCAGTAGGTAAGATGACCTAAAGTTTCTTTTAAATCAATCCATTTCCAGGAGCCTGTCTAACACAGACCATAGTGTAGCTGCTGGCTGTACAGTTCAACCTGTGTTCATGCCCACATCTCTTTGTTAACAGTTGAATTGTGAGACATTTTTTTCTTTTGTTAACCGTCTTTATAAGCATTGAAAGGAGTAAAGGACACAATGAAGAGATTTTTCTTTCTTTATTTATTTGTGTGTTTGTTTTGTCTCCTGCTACTTCACAACCAGATTGTTATGTTGCTGCAAATCTACAAGCAGTTAAAGTGTTAACTGATGTGTTTTCTTTTTGCTGTTATTGGAACAGTCCACTGTGAGTTTTCACTTCTGTTCTGAACTGACGAAGTGTAGTATTTGGTAGTAATTTTGTCAAAATCCATTTCAGTCCTTGTCTTTTCTTAACACATGTTAATTAATTTTTGTTGAAAATAGATGTCTTTTCCTGCTGAGAAAAAAAAACAGCAGGAGAAAGAAGAAAACAATGAAAGCATGACAAATAATTAAGGGTTATTTAAATATCTGTCTAAAATGGGTTTTTTTTGTTTTCATTTTTTTTTGGGGGGGTTCCCAAAATGTTTGCTTGACTTCTCAAAAAGAAATAGAATTTTCATTATTTTCTCTCTCTGGGAAATACAGCAGCTGTAACTTTAGCTGGCAGACGCACTGTGTGACAAAATGCACAGAAACAGTTTCTGTGCAGTTTGATATTTGCTGATTTGATAGAATTTTTTTATTTGAAATTATCTGACACTTTAGAAAACATTACTCCATTTATACATTCCGTTGTTCTGTATCACCAAAGAGTGATGTTCAAGTACACGCAACAACTAATGGACCAAAAATGCCCTTTCCAAGTCTTTACATCCAACTTCAACTGCTGAGTACAGCACTATAAATGATGCATGAATTACATGCTCTTGTTTCTTTTATTTCCTTGTATGCAATAAGTGCCAGTGATTTATGTGTTATTGTTCTGTCCATTTAAGCTCAGATTGGCTTGATGTTTCAAGACCTGCAGTGCTTATTTGTTTGTTCGATTTAATAGATTTTTAATATTCTAGCCTTTGTATACTTCACAGAATTATATAAAAAGGATGGCTTTTCCTCAGCCTGCAGATTATTGTTTAATATTCAAACAGACATGTCTACTGGAATACTGGCAGTGAGGTAAGAGAAATAACAAATCAGCATCATATGCTCCCATAATCAGATGTCTATCCTAGGAGCTACTTTTTATTTATTATTCAGTGTCAGCGTTTCAAACAGCACACTTCTCTCCACCCTAACCAGCTGATTCACTGAAATCAAATAAAGTTAAATAATTGTTTGGTGTGCTTTCTTCTGAAACCACACTTGAAACTATAGAATGATCTGTCACACTGACCTCTTCATCCATAACTCTGTGAATGTCTGCATCACAAACATACATGATGAAATGGTGTAATAATTTGTTGATATCAATTATACGTGTTAGTGTACATTCAGAACCTAAATTCAAACTAGGTGACACTGGATAAAAGATATTGTATTACTAATTAATGATGAAATTGTTTTACCATGAATGTTTAAAACATGTAGGAAAAAAGCCCTGAATTTACCAAATATTCACTGGAGTTAGGAAACAGAGGAAGTGGTTTTTGTATGGCATTTCTATTGCTCTCTCTCACTGTGTCCCTCGGGCACAGTAATAAACTGCTGTGTCCTCAGTCTTCAAGCTGTCCATCTGTAAATAGACTTTACTGCTGGAATCATCTCTGGAGATGGTGAATCTACCCTGGACTGACTGGGAATAAGAGGTAGCATAACTATAAGTTGAAGTGCTGATATAAGCAATCCACTCCGGTCTTTTTCCAGGAGCCTGTCTGACCCAAACCATCCAGTAGTCTCTGAATGTGAATCCAGAGGCTGTGCAGGTCAATCTGTGAGATTGTCCAGGTCTTTTAACAACTGGTTCAGATTCTGTCAGAGTCTGACCATTAACACCTGGTAAGACATAAACAAACAAAAAAAACCCCAATGATAATAATGAATTATTCTCCAAATAATTAATGTTAAATCAGGATCAGGGGAAATCCTCACCTGCCCACCAAATAACTGAAAGCAGCAGTCTTGTCTGGTAATCCATGATACAGTACTGCAAAGTACCCAGAGTTGTCTGTTATCTTCTCCAACAGATGGATAAGTAGTGGTGGAAGATGTTTTGCATAGACTCCGCCTTACTTAACTGAGGAGTTTTCACAATTTTTCAAATGAATACTTTGGCAAAAAGGTTAACCTCATATCTGAAACTCCAAATAAGCTTGTTCAGCACTATGTTGTTCAACCATCAATAACACACTGAGCTAAAAACATCAACAGCTTGAAGTGAAGCTGGTTATTTAAAAAAACAAACAAACACAGAATTTATCTTTGTGGTTTGAATAATGTTTCAGATAAATCAGTATTGCAGTTCCGCTGTTGAAAGAATGATGGTTTAATCTGCAAAAACCCCACTGGCTTTGTGAAATAACTGCAAGAAGGGGGATAACAATGAGTGCAACAGAAAATGAAACTGAAGACATGGATAGCTGATGCATCTCATTGTAAAGATGCTTGCAAAATATTTTTTAGAAGAGACAACAGGGCACAACTGTCAGACATCAAACAAGAATTAAGGCAAGCAAAGGAAAGGATTGTAGTAACTATTAGATTTGTACGACTGGACAATGTGATTTCAATTGTTTTTTACTTTTGGTATTTAGTTTCAGAAAAGTATGTGCCATCCAACAGATAACATCACTGACACAGTCTAAAGCAGACGATTCTTTAAGTTCACTATGTTTTAAGCTGTGTTTAAGTATAGCACTATGTTTCCCCCATAGCAAAGAAATCTATTGAAAGGAAAGCATGATGAAAGACAAGCAAAAATTAAATAATGCAACATACTATAGTAAATATGACTGAAGATAGTGACACACTGGCTCTCTTTTTGAAATGCTGCATTTGGATCTAAATTAATTAAACTCACACTCTCTCCTCTGTCACCTACACAAACATTTAATAATAATAGAAACACAAATAATATTGGTAATTTTTCTATAGATAGTTAACATTGCTAACATAGATGACAAATAGGAGTGTCATCTTTTTTTTTTTGTAATACATTATGATGTCTTTCACCACACTTTGAAACAATGTTTTGAATATTATTAGTTATACGTTATTCATTTCTTGTTTAGATGCAGGTGTGTGTGTGTGTTTGTGTGTCTTCAGAATATTTTAATTGTAAAATGTATTTATTAATCTATTGTTTTACTTTCTATACCTGTTTTCTATAGTGGTATCATACATTTACTTAAGCAAATGTGTTACAGTTTTTTGCATGCAAATTATTTGTTCCTTTTTCCAATATTTATGTTGAATCTCTTTTCTTTCCAATCATCCATTTACCTCAACTTATCTGGGCCAGGCCTCCCTTTCCCTAGACACCACCTCCACTTTATCTGGGGGATCACAGTTTTTCCAAGGCCAGCTGAGAGACATAATCTCTCCAGGGCGTCCTGGGTCTGTACAAGCCATCCTCCCAGTGGGACGTGCCTGGAACACCTCACCCAGGAACAATGTTCCCTCTAATTTTTCATGTGTCTGAGCGAACACACAAACTCCCTGAGTGGACACTTGGACCACGGTGAGCAACATTAGACGTGTGCACTGTGGTCATGCCAGCATCGAATCCATCCAAGTTACATGGTTTATTAAAATAATCAAATTACAGCATTTACATTTATGTTAGACTACTTTTAATTAACTGCTTTAGCCCACTTACAATGAAAATGTAAAAAAAATCTTGTTCATAACACTATTGGAAGTAAAAATAACTTGAACTCCAACTTTGAAAACAAAACTTTCTTTTTTTTCTTTTTTTTTTCTTTTTTTATAAAGCTCTGACTTGTATTATGAGTCTGAGTCTGTGGTCTGGGAGAGAGTCCTGTAACTCTCTGTCTGCAAAATACGGGATATAATGACCAATGCTGGGCAACTAATGATATAGTTACTTCTTCAAAAAAGTAACTGAGTTATGCAAACAACAACGTTTTTTTCAGCTGTTTACCTAAAAATGCAGCAAAGGCATTATTTTAAATAAACATTTCAAACTATTTACAGAACAATCAGCTGTTCTGCATCAAATTTGATGCCACACAAATTATTTGTGCCACTCCAAAAAATAATTTCTGTCCACTATGAGATAAAGGAGAACAACAGCCTGATACCTGCAGGCCTGACAACAGGAGATGTATCACTCCTGTAACACCTGTAACACTCAGTAGTTGCCTCATTGTTCTGACACACACAACAAAACTATTGACTACACTACACACTAACTACACAAGATTTGCGCTAAACATTGCAAATCTCTCACATCTCAAAACAACTCCTAAAACTTCCCCGTTCCTAAACAACAAAATGCCATGTTGCCATATCATTTTTTGATTGGTCGACATGGTACATTTTTCAACCAATAGGAAAGGGCTTTTTTGGTTTTGTCTTTGCTCACAGGCGGAGAGTGCCTTCGAGCGTTTTCCTTATAAAACGCAGTTTTTACCGTTTCTTCCCGCAGTAAATATAAACAACGATAGTATTCAGGAAGAAAACCAAACACTGCATATATTTTTATCATAACTCTGGTTTTATGTGACCTATCAACACAATTTAAAAACTGTTAAAAACTAACGGTTGTACACGTTATCATTAACGCGCTTTGCTAGCTAAAACACCGGTGTCGGCACATAAGGACGCTGTCATAGCCTGTCAACGACGTTGATTAGCTGCGTATGTATGAAAGTGAATTGCATCATTGGCTGGACTATGGGATAAGGTGGCGTCGTTCTAATCCCATACGGGAGCAGCCAGTCACTTACTGACTAACACTGCAAAACAGAATTGTTAACGTATTTATTTTAATTTCAATTCAGGTTTTTTTTTCTGTGCGCAATGCAGATTTTCTGTGCGCAGTGACTCTGCCAGCAGTGCGCAACTGCGCCCGTGTGCAGCTTAGAGGGAACATTGCCCAGGAAGTGGATAATCCTTGTGAGATGCACACGGTTTATAATTTTATTCAAAAATATTTTGTGGATGTCCAGTGTTCACTTTTAACGTGTAATAATAACTTTTCCCACGTATGTGTATTAATAATAAGTTATGTTGAAAATACACATCCACAGAGCATCCATTCCTTTGGTTAAAAATATTAAAAATAATGATAAGAATTTAGGAATTTATGTTTCTATTTCCATTTCTTCATTAAATAAATTTACAAAATAATGATTCACATAAATATTGTTAGAGTGAGGAGATTCTTTAAAATCATTAGTGGTCAGGGAGCTCCTCCCCACAAATGAGCTCCTGCAGTGTCTCAACTAATGTTGAGGCATTGTGAAGATTTTCAGGTCTACAGGTTCAGGTCTACTGATGTTTTGTTTTCTACTGACTCTCTGACACAGTAATACGTAATAGTGTCAGTTGGGGAGCTGCAGAGAGAATAAGAAACCTGACAGTTGATGGTCAGGTGTTCCCCTGGCTGCATAATAATGGATGAGACTGATATTCTGGAATCTCCTCACAAAGAAAATGTGCAGAGTTTTATGGCTGAGGAGCTAGGAAGCTAAATTTACATAGAATCAAACAAATAAAGCATCGATGTCACTCTAACTCGTTATAGTAAAGGCTGTTGACCATTTTTTCACCTGAAGGCATTCACTTTGTTTCAGATCCAACTTCTGCAGGTTTTAACTACAATTTTTGTTCATACATTGTTTTACTTTTCCTATTTATTCTATATCAAATACAAATGCAAATACACGTTACTTTAGCTTTAGCTAAAACATAATTTGAAGATTTTTGTGGACAAAACTTTTGTTATTCTCTCTGTTTGCAGATGTCAGACACAGAAAAACAGAAAATTTTAACACACAGACGCATTTAACACATGCATTTTACTTAAAGGGATAAGAGATATCATTGAAGCTATTTTGTATTGATCTTTGTTTGTTTGTTTGTTTGTTTGTTTGTTTGTTTGTTTTAATCATAAGCCCTTTTTAAGGCCATTAGTGGTCTGATAACTCCTTCTATGGTTGATTTACAAATGTTCAGGCAATGTGAGGTTTTTGTTCAGGTTGTCGGTAGGTGGAACAGAGAGAGACTGACGAGAGACTGAAGTCCCCTTCCCTACATCTGTCACAATCCTGGGTCTTAGGACCCAGTGTTTTGAGTTTTAGTTCATTTTGATGTTTATAGTATGTTAAGCTCATCAGGTCTCCTATGTTCATTTGCTTATTAGTTCCCTCTTGTGTTTTCAACCCCTGTGAAGTCTCCCTTGCCCTTCGTGTGTTTCATGTCTGTTGTCTTATGTTGTCATGTCTGCCTCTCATGTTTCCTGTTTCATTTTGGAGAGATCTCGTGTTTTTATATTATGGATTATGTTTTGAGTCCTTTGTGGTACTGTTTCGTGTTTCCCTAGATCTGTTATGGTTATCTTAGGTTTTGCTCTTTGGCTTTGTCATATGGCTTCCCTGTGTTCCATGTTATGTCTCCCCTGTTGCTGTTAAGTTTGCATGTTTAGAATTCAGTCAGTGTGTTTCCTGTTTTACTTTGTAGGTCCATGCCTCATGTGAGTGTTTCTAGTTTTGCGTCTCTGTCTCGTCCAGCCTGATTGCTCCCCTTCTGTGTCTCATTCCCTCGTTATCCCTCTGTGTATTTAAGCCTTGTGTTTCTCTTTGTCAGTGTCGTAGTCTCCATCATAGCTGTGTGATTTTTCCCTGTGCTTTAGTTTTCCCAGTTTAGTTTATTTTGTATTGTTTTTCGTGTCCCACGCCAGCAATAAAGCTGTGTTTTTTGAGTTTACCTTTTGTCTCTGTGAGTTTGCGTTTGGGTCCTCTCCTGCCTGCCACACAGCCGAAACATGACAGAAGACTACGACCAGACAATGGACCCAGCAGCTCACAATCCCTCTGCTGAGCTCCAGGAGGACATGATCTACACGGTAGAATTTCTCTGCCAGGAGTGGTTTGCGCTGCCATTTAAGGAATACCAGGAGGAACTAGCTCTCCGCTTACAACGGATGATCTCTGGACTCCCCTGGTTATTTGGCATGCTCCACCCTTTAATCCAGGACTTCCTTGTTTCTACTGTGCGTGTCTGCACTGAGCAGCCACTCCTGTGTGAAGAGCCGGAGGCTTTTCAGACGAGTCCGCTTGAGGATTTGCGGGCCGACTCGTCTCCTCCCTCTTCCAGGAGAAAGCGGCATTCACGCCGCCATCGCTCCACAGCAGCTGAGCAGACCGTTTTTGTGAGTAAAAGTGACTGTTTGCCACATTCTGACTCCAAACCTTCTGCCATTTCATCCACTGTTAGTCATGCTGCTCCTATGAACACTTTAGTTTTTCAACCAGCTCCTCCGAACCTTCATGATTCCAATCCTGTGTCTGGGACTCTACGTGACGCTCTTCCAGTATCTCAGGCAGTTATTTTTTCTGTGCCTCAGCTGGGAGGTGTAAACAGTAACAGAGTGCCTCCCACCATAGTTAAACTGGCTAGAAGACTTGGACTTGATGCCACTGAGCTCATGAATCAAGTTGAATTTTGTGTTCCACAGCCAGCCATGTTCAAACACACTCACCATGTTTTAGAGTCAGACCAAGTTCAACCTGCACCTCAAGTGACTGTTTTGGGTGTGGCCTCACCCCTGGACTTTGCTGCTCACCAGTCAGCTTATTCAGAAACTGCCTTTGCAAACCTACCTACGCCTGTGACCGCTCCTGAGCTCCGCTCTCCACCACCTGTCCCGGCTCCCAGGGTGAGGCCAGCCAGGGCACAGCCTACCTCCGCACCCGTACCTACTCCTCGGGTGGGAGCGGCTCGTGTCCGGCGGGTGCCTGCACCCATTCCTGTGTCCGCTGAAGTCTCAGACGAGCCTATCCAGCCCCTGTCCTTGTGTTCTGTAGGCTCGGAGATATGTCAGCAACAACTACCACAATCACTACAACCTCTCATTTTTTCCATAGTTCAGTCTGTTGCTCAGTTAGCTCAGTCGTGTGTTCAGGCTTCAGTTTTGTCTCCAGGTCAGGCTTCAGTTTTGTCTCCAGGTCAGGCTTCAGTTTTGTCTCCAGGTCAGGCTTCAGTTTTGTCGCCCACACCCCTTTCTTTGGCCCAATCATCTGAACAACCAACCGCTCAACAGTCTGCTCAGCACTCCGCGGCTCCCACGCCGCCTCATGCCACGTCAGCTGGAGGGCCCGAGGAGCCCGTCCGGCCTCATGCCACGTCAGCTGGAGGGCCCGAGGAGCCCGTCCGGCCACCCGCCACCGCTGGAGGGCCCGAGGAGCCCGTTCAGCCGCCACCTGTGGCCGCCTCTGCTTCATCGTCTACGCCTGGTCCGGCCTCTGCTTCATCGTCTACGCCTGGTCCGGCCTCTGCTTCATCGTCTACGCCTGGTCCGGCCTCTGCCTGTGCTACGCCTGGTCCGGCCTCGGCTCCTGCTTTGCCGTCGCCTGGTCCGGCCTCGGCTCCTGCTTTGCCGTCGCCTGGTCCGGCCTCGGCTCCTGCTTTGCCGTCGCCTGGTCCGGCGTCTGCCTCGTCTGGTCCAGCTTCAGCCTCTGCTTCTGTGTCGGCCTCGCCTGGTCCTGCGGCTGTGTTGCTGCCGCCCACGCCACGTTTTGCCCTTCGGAATCGCCAGCCGCTTTCCGGGCCATCAGCTGGACATCGTTGCCATCGGGGTCGGCCGCCTGAACTGTTCCACCTGTGGTGCTCTCGACCTCCGGGTCGGCCCCCTGAACTGTTTCCACACCGTTGCCGTCCGCACGGTCGGCCCCCTGAACTGTTTCCATGTCGTTGCCGTCCGCACGGACGGCCCCCGGAACTATTTGACCATGAACTCCTGTGCCGTCGGCCTCCGGGCCGGCCCCCTGATCAAATGAACTATGGACTTCTGGACCGTCACCCTCCGGGTCGGCCCCCTGAGGAGTTGTGAACTGTTCCCTGCGCTCCTGTGTTTTTGATGGACATTGTGTTTTTGTGGCTTTGTTTCTGGCCCTCCGTCCTGGACCCCCGCCGCCCGCCCTGGGTGGGTTGTTTTTGGTTTTGTTTTTCGTGGTTTTGGGCGTCTGGAATCCGCCCTTGAAGGGGGGGCTCTGTCACAATCCTGGGTCTTAGGACCCAGTGTTTTGAGTTTTAGTTCATTTTGATGTTTATAGTATGTTAAGCTCATCAGGTCTCCTATGTTCATTTGCTTATTAGTTCCCTCTTGTGTTTTCAACCCCTGTGAAGTCTCCCTTGCCCTTCGTGTGTTTCATGTCTGTTGTCTTATGTTGTCATGTCTGCCTCTCATGTTTCCTGTTTCATTTTGGAGAGATCTCGTGTTTTTATATTATGGATTATGTTTTGAGTCCTTTGTGGTACTGTTTCGTGTTTCCCTAGATCTGTTATGGTTATCTTAGGTTTTGCTCTTTGGCTTTGTCATATGGCTTCCCTGTGTTC
Organism: Diplotaxodon limnothrissa; assembly: GCF_057381915.1. Lineage (NCBI taxonomy): Eukaryota > Metazoa > Chordata > Actinopteri > Cichliformes > Cichlidae > Diplotaxodon > Diplotaxodon limnothrissa. The sequence continues at coordinate 15,833,129 of NC_140599.1, read as the reverse complement.
CATGTTATGTCTCCCCTGTTGCTGTTAAGTTTGCATGTTTAGAATTCAGTCAGTGTGTTTCCTGTTTTACTTTGTAGGTCCATGCCTCATGTGAGTGTTTCTAGTTTTGCGTCTCTGTCTCGTCCAGCCTGATTGCTCCCCTTCTGTGTCTCATTCCCTCGTTATCCCTCTGTGTATTTAAGCCTTGTGTTTCTCTTTGTCAGTGTCGTAGTCTCCATCATAGCTGTGTGATTTTTCCCTGTGCTTTAGTTTTCCCAGTTTAGTTTATTTTGTATTGTTTTTCGTGTCCCACGCCAGCAATAAAGCTGTGTTTTTTGAGTTTACCTTTTGTCTCTGTGAGTTTGCGTTTGGGTCCTCTCCTGCCTGCCACACAGCCGAAACATGACAACATCTGAGAGAGCTTTGTTATCATCTCTTATGTTAATGGGTCAGTTTTGACCCATGTATTAAATCAGCTATAAAATACACTAAAAACGATAATAAGTTATCATCCAATTTGTTTCTCATCTTTTGGTTACCTTGTTAGGCTTCCTTATCCATGAAAATGTTGGTTTTAATACTTTTGGTGTGGTGTTTTTTGTCACTATACCTCTCGATTTCAATTTAAAAAAATAGTAAAATTAACCTCAAAAAATCATATTACTTAATAAAAGGTTTTTGTGTTACCTGACTATTACTGAGGGGTCTAGGACACATCTCTTAAATAAGTTTTATTGATTTTTTTCATTTTAATATTAATGACTAAAATGACATCTATGGTGTTACGGGTCAATTTTGAAGAAAAGACAAAAAAATGTTTGGTTTTTTTCAACAGTAGACCTTTAATATAAACTGGAAAAAAAAGAAAAAAGTCCACTCCTCCTTTGTTTTGGTTATAGTCGTGGGTAATTGTGGGCTTTTTATCACTTCCCAATGATACAGCTACACCTTTGTGAAGTTTCCTTTGTGAAGTTCTTGTCCGAGGTCATATCTCGTAAAAAATAAAATATCACAACTGATATTGTGACCCTGCAGTCCAGTGGTCATATCGAGGACCACACATTTTCATTGGTTCTTCTCAGGGGTGCCACTCACAGCTTTGACTGTGAAAATCTGTACATTCCAGGCATAGTTTGTTTTTGCATCACAGGCTTCCCAGATTTTTCTGCCGTATTTCCCTGCCTCACTGGGTATGTATTGCCGGAAGGGGCATTTTCCTCAACAGGTGGACAAGACGTTCATCCACTGTCACCTCTGGCCCTGGGATGAACATCAGTGGAAGAAGCTGCACCCATCTCTCCCAGACATCCCTGATGGGAACAAGCTTGTCAGACCTCGGTCTGGTCTCTCTGTTGTCAAATCTGAGAACTCTTGAATCAAAATGATATCAAATGTGTGAAGTGACATCGTTGCCCAGAAAATATTACTGCCTGTCAGTGGCCTCAATGCAGCATCTGTACACTCCAGCAAGAAGAAGAACACCAATGAAACCATCCAGGTATTCCGCATTATTATCTTTCCACATGTCGCCATGGACTTTTTTTCTTTCAAGGTTTATCATAGTAATGATAATTCTTTTTAGTCGCAATGGCATAAATAGCTCAAAACATCTGTTGATGTAACTGGCTTTGGTCAGAGCAAACCTTGTAGTTCCAGGAGTCATTTTGATGACATTTGCAGCAGCTGTCCTGCCATGTACATCATGAGGTACTGAGCTCCAAAAGATCTTACCATTTTTGGACTTGAATCTTTCAGCAGGAGTAGCTTCAGCGCCAGCGGCCTCCACCTCTGATCAGATGTGTCTGTGTGTTCTGGATGATAGTCTACATTGTCTTCCTCCTTAGAAACCTGCCCATCTCATTATGCTGCTCTGTGTCCTCTCCTTCATTTTCACTAAAAATGTGATCCAGAACTTGGCTCACTGTCAATCTTCTTCTCATTTTTGTATACTGCACATTGTAAATGTGCACTCTGGAAGTCAAATGGCCACTCAAATGAGTGAATTCACCTCACATGTCTTGACATGCCCGTCTTTATTTTGTTTTGTTTTTGTGCAGGTATACTGGAAAAGCATGCAAAATAAGAATCCCCTAAAGCTCATATGATTAGGAGAAGAGCTTGCTGTCAGTGTTTTAGCTGACAGTGCACTTATGATTTCAGTTTTGGCTTTAATTATTGCTGTATACTCATAATATTATAACTGGGTCAAAACCGACCCTAACAAGACAAAGGTCATGATTTCAACTAGGGCATTTTATAATTTAGTGAAAAGATTTTTATTTTTTTTTATTTTGTAGAAATAGAGATTCCTGACAAATTCAAAAAGCCTTGATACAATAAACAAATGTATGTAATTTTTTATGCATTTGAAATTTAAAATGGGTCAGTGCCGACCCTAACACAAGAGAAAGTATATTTACTAATAGTAAATCATCTTTATTCATAACCAAAGAGATAAAGGAGAAATGAGTCTGAGAACAGGAAGGGTAGACAGGAAAAAACACACCCCAAAAGAAAACCATTGGCTGCTCTATGCCTCAGATCAAGTCTTTTCCACGCAGGCTGTCTGATCCAGGCTGTGTGAAAGCTGCCAAAACATAAGAGACCTGACAGGTGATGACAACATCTTGTCACGAAAAGATTGGCAACTCGAGAGGTTTGGATAATTTCTGTTATTCTATCTGGATTACATACCTGGAAATCATATCAGCTTCATTATTTTCGTCATTCACCGAATTGTGTGTGGGTTTTTTTAAAAGGCAGCATTTACAATAACTGAACGACTGAATCTACTCTGTTGTTGCTCGAAACTAATAATGTCAAAAGTGGAAGATTTATTTTTAAAACAATTGATAATTTCTTGTGTATTAGCAAATACTATAAATCCTAATGGAGGTGATTTATTAAAAGATAAACAATTCAATGGGCTTCCTTGTAGACTAAGGTTATTTAAAAATCAAAACAACATACTGGAAAAAATTATTATTTTTCCTTGCTGTGCAGGTGTACTGCTAACATACAAGATTGTGTAGTATGTAAAGTTTGTTTTGTCATTTTTCATTTGCATAAAGTACCCTTGATGTTTTCAGTTTCTGCAGATGTGTGAGAACGAAGATCTAACGTGATACTATAGGGAAATAACTTCTGAGGAACTGAAACTGTGTGTGAAAGCACGGTAGCCTTATGAGCTAATGACTATACATGTGACCAGAGACAAATAAATATGTAATATTATTTATTTGATTGTTTTTTATGTTTGAGTTACTATAAGAAGCAACTGATGGTGAATTCAAAGCTGTACAGTTCAATGCATGCAGCCCTCCAGGTCTTGTAACCACTGATTCATAAACGGATTATATAAAGTATATAAATAACATTTCATTGATTTGAACTGTTGTCCAGTTTGGTGAGCCTGTGTCCTGTGTGTAGCCTCAGCTTCCTGTTCTTAGCTGGAGTGGCACTTGGTGTGGTCTTCTACTATTACCCATTTGCTTAAAGGCTGAATATCTTGTTCCTTCAGAGATGCTGTGATAAGTGATTACAACCAAAGTATGTTGCACTTCTATCAGCTCCATTTGGTGATGGGCTCTAACATCCAGCATCAACCAGGCATTTTCTCCTAGAGAACTGTCACTCACTGGATAGTTTCAATTTTTCAGATCTGTCTAAGCCCCAGAAATGGCTGTTTGCTCCTTTGCTTGTGTTTTTGCTCACTGTGTGTTTCCCTTTGTACAGACCTTCCCTGGAATCCCTTACTGGAGTGTGGTTTTGGATGCCTGTTCTCGCTGAGCCCTGGTGCCAATCCCCGCCTGCACTTTGCATGTAGCACATAGTTGGTGATCACTTTAAACACATTATTGTCCCAATGGCAGGATTCAAACACTTTAAACTAGTGCTGTCAGCGTTAACCCATTACGCAGTCATCACGATTAACGTGATTAAACCCACTCAACCCGTCTGGAGCTCAGAATGGAAAAACTTCAGACAAACTGCCCGAAACGTGTTGACAGAGACATTCCAGGGATTTTGAGTCAGTCTGCGCTCCAGATGAGTTAATTGTTAATCGTGTTAGCTGAGGTGGCGTTAACGCGCTTAAGCTGCATTAACGCGTTAATGCCGAACAACCCCTCACAAGGGCTAATCTGTGTTAACTCGTCAATGGGGATTTGCCAGTTTTGACAGGTTAATGTTCGCGTTAACGCAATTAATGCTGTCACAACTACTTTAAACATGATGAGAGATGAGGTTCTAAGGCTCGTATCAGGAGTATCACTTATGCTATGATGCTTGGTGCCAGAACAAAATTTGCTTTATAAATGATAAATAAAACGTTGAAATCAATCCTAGAACATAAAGGAATTCAGTAAAACTCTGGAATCAGTGTGGATGTGAGAAAAATTTTTTATTCATAGCAGAAGGGAGGGGATTGTAGTAATCATTAGATTTGTATGACTGAGCAATATGATTTCTTACTTGTTAGATATTCAGTTCAAGAAAAGTATGTGTAAAACTCACAGTGTCTAGTAGATGACATGTCTGAGACAGTCTAAAATAGAAGAAATTTTAAATTTTTTGTTTTAAACCATTATAAACCAGTATAGCTCTGTGGCATCTGTCCATGATCCATCTGTCTTAAGATATACTATAGTTAATGTGGGGCGTAGATTTTGACAAATTGATTCTCTATCATGCTTTAATAGAGGGTTTTTAAATAATTTGCTCTTTTCTTTAATAAAACAGTAATTCAACTCACGTTTAGATACAGGTGGGTACAGAATATTTTATTTGCAACATTTATTTATTTAACTAATGTTTTACCTTTTGTACTTGTTTTGTGTAACATTATCATATTATCTTAGGTCAATTTGTTACAATTGTTTGCATGTAAATTATTTGTTGTTTGTATTTCTTTCAACAATAACAAAATATTAAACAACATTTTCTTATTATTCAGCAGTGTCTGCAGGCTGCACATTCGTCCCCCTGAGAGTGACTGTTTTGCTGGAAGATTCCAAGCTGATACTGAACTTGTTTTTAAGTGAATCTTTGTAGTATGTGCTATATCCATCTCGTGCCCTTCCAATCCACTCCAGTCCTTTTCCTGCAGGCTGTCTGATCCAAGCTGTTGGGTAGCTGCCGAGAGAATAAGAAACCTGACAGGTGATGGTCAGGTGTTCCCCTGGCTGTACAATCATGGAGGCTGGCTGTGTCAGCTGTTTCAGAATTTACACCTTTTAACAGAAAAGTATATTTCATAATAAATTATCAATTTGTGCTGACAAAACTAAACTAGAGATTGTGAGAAATCCAGAGAGACTCACGTGATCCAGCTAACAACAACAGCAGCAGAGCTACAGAAAACATGATTTAGGTTGAGACTGATATTCTGGAATCTCCACGCAAAGAAAATGTGCAGAGTTTTATGGCTGAGCAGAAAGGAATCCGAGTTTGCATAAAATCAAACATACAAAGCATCTTTGTTGACCTAACTCTGACTCATCAAAGAGGCTGTGTACCATCGTTGTATGTTTATGTTATTAAACAAATACGATGTATTTATATCCTTATTTGTGCACCAGAAGCGATTCACTTTGTTTCAGATCTTAAAGACTGTTTCCACAGAAGCTTTAAACAGTGACATTTATTGATTCATACATTGCTTTACTTACTTATTTATTTTCTGTATCGTCATGGAAATACACTTAAACATGTTTGGAGAATTTTGCAGACATACCCTGTTTACAGATGTCAGACACACAGAAACAAAGAGCTTACAGAGAAAAATAGGTGCTCAGAAAATGTAATATATTTACTTAGGTCTCTTTTACATGTATGTATGCACTAATCTTAATTGTTGAAAAGCTTTTAAAAAAATGATGAATCTTTGTGGCAGTAAGTGCAGTTACAAAGTGGTTAATTTTATTTTAATGTGAAAAATAAATAAACAACTTTCCCCATTTTTGTGCACCAATAACATGTTATGTAAAAAAATCCATGTGTACCTTTGACTTTTTCCAACTGGCAAACAAAGACACATTTCTTTTTGTTAGGAACCAAAATGCACTTAAATATGAAGAAGCAATAATTTGTGTCATGTTATTTATTTTTTTCATTAGGTGAAGACGCAATTATGAAATTTACATAAATATTTTTAGAGTAAAGAAAGTTGCTGGGTTTTTTTTTTTTTTTTACTTATTATTGTTTTTTAAATCATGAAAACTTTTTAATATCCTTTTTGGTCTGACAACTTATTCTTTGGTTGGTCTACAGATGTTTGGTGTCATTGTGTTTTTCTGGCACAGTAATGCACAGAGGTGTCATCAGGTTGCTGAACTTGTTCTTTAATGGATCTTTGTATGTGGCCCATCCAACACCTGCACTTCCAGTCCACTCCAGTCCTTCCCCTGCAAGCTGTCTGATCCAAGCTGTCCAGTAGGTGCTAACAGAATAAGTGACAGTTGATGGTAGGATATTAACAAAGCTCTGAAGTCTCAGAGGCTGACTGTGTCAACTGTTCACACTTTACACCTGTAAACAGAAAAGCATATTTCATAGAAATAAACCATCAAATTTCTGCTGCTAAAAAAAGAGGGCTGGTTGTGAAAGCTCTGTTGGGGTCATATTAAGGCAAGATAGAACAAAAAAACAAAAAACTAACCATAAACATGGGTGATCCAGTATTTGTCTTTGTGTGTGTTTATCTGAATGAGTCCATGAGCCTCTCTCAGCTGACCTGTTCTGCAATACATATGAGGAGACTGAAGACAGTTTTGTAAGTACTCCACCTCTTCATCAAAGAAATAGTGTTTTGATTCACTCAAACTTAGCATACATTCATTCTCAGATACAATTTGCATGTGTTGCTTTTCATTGTTAAAGCACTGAAAATGCAGTATATCATAATCTAAACAACGCTCAGGTAGCAATTACACCAGGTGGTGACATTTAGCTGCTAACAAGCGAGACACTCACTCAATAAAAAATACAGATTAGAATAAAAATGCGAAAGAGTATCAAAGAGTAAAAAGTAAGTAAGAAGAAGTATTGTTGTATTAAGAAAAACAACTTATTTATAGCCTTGAGAAGAGGAAGTGAAAAAAACAGAAGAACAGCTGCACAGATGAACATTTCTGCATATTTACATGCATGTCATGCTTTCCTTTCTCCTCAGTTTGCATGTTTTACTGCCACCTGGAGGTTATTTTTAAATATTTTATAGTCTTACTTTCTTCAAAAGTATATTTGGCACAGTAATACACAATAGAGTGATATTGCTGGACTGTACAAACCTGTGGAAACAAATTTAATTTCAATCGTCACCTAACTATTCAGTATTTATTTTGTTTTTAGGAGTGTGAATCCACTAAAGGCTCCTTCCAACCTAAGCATTAGAAGTACAGAAAAAAAATATGGATTTTAATAAATCTCTACAACAAGGTGTTGGGGTTATTGTACAGCAAGTCAGTTTTCAGTCCTCTTCTGAATTGACAAAGTAGATTGTGGGCCGGCAGTTTGTTCCAAGAGCTTAATATGGAAATCATTTCTGCTGTCAGGCTCTTAATCTCAAGATACTGACTTCTGCTGGAGTGTGAAAGCAGTCAAAGCAGTCATGATAAGACAGCTTTGAAAAGGACTGCTACAGCTAAGAGAGTTTGAGCCTGTATTCATCCACCCAATCCATCCCAGAGCTCTCCCTGGTCTCTAGACAGCATACATGATATTTTCACTCTTTCTCTCTCCAGGTCTTTTTATCAGACTGCTCCAGCTTGATCTCACTTCAAACTCCTGTGAGAAAAAAAATCACACTTTCATTTCTTCTCTTTTTAATCTTTCTTCCCAGTGTAGTAAACTGGATATCTTACATTTTTATCTCTGCTTATACATATTTTTCTAGTCAGAGTTTTCTCACAGGATATTTAATATAAAAATCATTCTTTTTCTAAAATTAGGGACATCTTTTTTTTTTTCTTTTTTGTTGTACTGATGAAAACTGTTGGAGGTTGTACAGCAGCTCAAACAACTCAACAATCACTGTGAGTTTTTGGTCCTGTGCTAAATTGGCAAAATATAGTATTACGGTATTTAATAACTTAGTCAGAATCCACTTGTCCTTTTCTAAGACCCCATCTGACCCTCTGTATCTAGTTTTTTTTACTGTACATTAATTGAAAAGCTGTAAAAGTTCATCTGTGTGACTCACTAGACGGACATTCTGGTTCCTGGTTCTCTTCAAAGAAAACTGATAAAGAAGAAAAACATCACTTTCTGTTAGTAAAACTGCTCTATCATCATCATCTCAACATCTCGTGCATGCTATCTCATTCTCACATCCAGCCCATTCATTTATGTCCTCTGTAATACATATTTGTTTTTTGTCTATATCCTTTGACTTATTTCAGCTAACCCAATAAGTCCTGATGTTCTTAATAGAGAACAGCCTGGCTTTTCCAGTGATATCTAATGTGTTTGGTTGGCCTTTTTTAGCTCCAAAGAGGCTGAAAATTAGAAAATGTTAAACTGAAAGATGACTATTTGAGGTTTTTGTACAGCTGTTCTTCTGTTTTCTGTCACTGTGCTTTCTCGGGCACAGAAGTAAACAGCAGAATCTTCTGCTGTCAGGCTGTTGATTTCAAGGTACTGTTTGCTGCTGGAATCTTCTTCAGTCATGATGAAACGACTTTGGAAAGAACTGGCATAGCGAGCAGAGTTTGAGCCTGTGTTCATCCTCCCAATCCACTCCAGAGCTCTCCCTGGCCTCTTTCGTATCCAGTGCAAATAGTAGTCTGTCGGGATATAACCAGATATGATGCATGACAGCTTCACTCTCTCTCCAGGCCTCTTCACCTCAGAGGGAGACTGCTCCAATTTGATCTCACTCCAAACTCCTGCAAGAAAAAAAAGAAAAACAAATACAAAAGTTATCATCATAATCAAAGTATTGTCTTCCTGTTTCAATGAATGAATCCCTTTCTTACCATGGAAACATATAATGAATAATAAACTCCAGGAAGTAATATAATCCATAATTTAGAACACTTTATAATCAGAATGTTTGTGCAGTTAAAACGTGTCCAAAGCTGTTCTGTAAATAAACTAAATGAGAACTGATGATGATGTGTTTATATCTGAGCAAAACTTTGCATAGACCTCCCACAACAGGAGCTAATTGGTATTTCAAGAAAAAGATAAAGACATAGAATATCATGAACTGTCTATTTTTTTATATTTATTATGTCAAATTTTCTGCACATGAGACAAACTATCACTAAATATTTTTAAAAAGTCAGTCCCACTTTTTATATTGTGTAACCATTTTCACTGGGGTTTATTGCACCTTATCTTCTCAAACAAATGAAAGAAAAGGAGTAATACTGTTAAATTTAAAATTTTATTACTGATAAAATGAATCAAAACATAAAATGAGCCTGTTTCAAGTCAAAGAATAATCAGAAGTGTGACACTGTCATCTTCTAAATTATATTTACAGTAATTGCTTATTTTTGAAAAAAAAATAAATAAAGCAACGCTCTAGCTATAATTATTTTACATGATGCATGTTACATGGCTCTGATCATCTTTTAATGAACAAATTATGTATTTTAATTATATAGATTTAAAAAAAATTATTACTCAAATTAAGCTTGCTATTCTGTCTTCAATCACTGTGCTTTGTCGGGCACAGAAGTAAACAGCAGAATCTTCCTCTGTCAGGCTGTTGATTTCAAGGTACTGTCTGCTGCTGGAGTCTTCTTCAGTTACGATGAAACGATCTTGAAAAGAACTGCCATAGATAGCAGAGTTTGAGCCTGTGTCCATTCTGCCAATCCACTCCAGAGCTCTTCCAGGTTTCTCTTGTATCCCGTGCAAATAATGGCTTGTCAGGCTATAACCAGACAGCATACATGGTATCTTGACTCTCTCTCCAGGTCTTTACATCTCAGAGGGAGCCAAACTCAAAATGAAGAAGAAATAGTAGAAGTAGTGATCATCTCAGTAAGTTATTTTTCAGTAATGTGCTTAATATGAGGAGGAGTCAAATTTAAACATTAGCTCTCTTCAGTTCAAAGGATAGCAAAAAACCCAGAAGTGACACGATTGACTACAGAGTCCAGAATCACTCATCAAATTTGTCTTCAGTGTTTTAAAGAACACATAATTTGCCATAATTTAAAGCTGTTTATAGTCAGAGATTGTTTTTCTGGTTAAAAAAGAAAAGAACTGCAAGAAGTTCTGTGATCAATAAAATGACAATTGTAATAATGGAGCAAAAGTTTGCATAGATCTCCCTCTACAGGAGAAATTTGGTATTCAAAAACCCATTTACACAGATAAGTATTTTATGTGATACAATATCATGAGTATTTTTGTCGTAATTCTTAAACATATAAACACCATGAGAATCTCATTCTCAACTGACCAGATTATTTACAGAGGGATGGTTTGTGAATGCTGCAGGATTGATGCGATGCTGATCTACATTTCTCATTGCTCTGCATGTAGTGCCGGAGGAATCACCAGTATATTTTTGATGATATATTTCTCATGTACTGTGGATAATTGCTATCTAGAGTTAGACCTTAAAGTGTTTGTAAGGTAATGCAAAATTAATAAAATATATGTTTTACTTTACTGGGAGTGAAAAAATATTCTATAAAGTGAGTTTAAAATTTTATTTAAGTGAATCTAATGAAACCATCAGGATTTTGTACAGCTGCTGAGCAACTTCTGTCACTGTGGGTGTCGAGCACAATAATAAACAGCAGAATCTTCAGTCTTCAGGCTGTTCATCTGCAGATACAGCTGCTGTCTGCTGTCGTCTCTGGAGACAGTAAACCTGCCTTGAACTGACTGAGAGTAGTATTTGTAACTACTGCCACCATCAGTAGCAATCCACTCCAGTCCTTTTCCAGGAGCCTGTCTGACCCAGGCCATCCAGTAGCTGCTGAGTGTGAATCCAGAGGTTGTACAGGTCAATCTGTGAGACTGACCAGGTTGTTTAACTGCTGGTTCAGATTCTGTCAGAGTCTGACCATTAACACCTGCCCCAGTAAAGAGAAAATTAATAACAATTGCACAACTTAAACAGCATGGACCAATATATATATATATATTTTAGATTATAATCAACAAAGCTTTTCACCTGCCAAGCAAAGAATTAAAAACAGCAGTCCTGTCCTACAGTCCATCATGTCAGGCTGTGTCCACTGTTCTCTGTCATCATCGCTACAGTCAGACATAAAGAGATAGAAGCTGTCAGTGCTTTGCATTGACTCCGCCTCCTAATGAAGGGCACCTTTTCCCTGATGAAATTAATATGAGCGGTGTATCGCAACAACCTTACACTATTACACTATTCACTTTAACAACATCACCATGTTGGAACTACAACAGTAGACTACAGACCAATATCTCACTTCAGCACATATTTGTTTTATGCGGGTCACATAAATGAGTGATAACCAGCAATAAAAGCTGGTTATCACTCAAGAAAGAACATTTAGTGCCAGATTTACTAATGGTCAGTGGCAGCAATAAGCCTTCTTTAACACTAAACAGCTTCTGGGTTTACTAAAAAGATGTGGTGTATGTTTTGTGACTGAAAAAAATCTGGACAGGTAATTTTTGCAGATGGCCTTTTTGTATTTGTATCTGCAAGAGTTTCCCCTTCAGGAGAAGAACAGAATATGTTTAAGCGTTAAATATTTAATTTACTATTACTACACAAATCCAGCACTGAAAAACACACATCTTATATACGTAGTTGTGATAGCTGCTTCCAGAAGTGTTTATGTATTTGGAAAGAGAGTGTGAAATGTCAGCATGAATGGTTAATTGACACATTCATTGTGACATTATGTGTAGATCAAAGATGAGAGTGAAAGGCCAAAATTTTGGCTCTGTCCTAAAGCTCTTCACAGAGTTGACTCATGATCTGACAATAAATAATGTTGTGTCCTTCTACACGTCATACTGGTCAGCTGTTACCAAAAAATTTCAGTTATGTGTTGTGAAATAGTTTATAATAACCAAGTTCTTCTCTGGAAAAAATAAGTTAATACTCAGGTGTGAATCCAGAAAATGAAATATTTAACAGCATTATGTAACTATGAGTGATAATGAAGCTGTAAGTTATATTGTTTAACCTTCTTTATTATTATGTATTTAAATTACAGTATCTCACTTTCTTATCTGACACAGTAATAAGCTCCAGTGTCCTCAGTAGTGATGGGTCGTTCGCGAACGAAATGGCTCTTAGAGCCGACTCTTTTTTTTTTTTCTTTCTCTCACCCTCTCTCTCGCCCTTTTTTCCGCTAAAGTCCGCACGCGCGGCCTGTACTTTGCGCTGGGCAGAGGGGGGAGGGGCGTTAGTTACACTGCAGTAGCACAGGAACAGAGCCAGAGAGAAAGAGAGCGAGGGACAACAACATCACATTAGAAAGGTATAGTAATCATCCACTATTTTCAGTTGCAGATGATAAAGGATTCAGAAATCATGCAGGCCCATATGACAGAGAATATGCATCTTCTTTTTGTTTTAATATTTTAATTTATATTTAATTGTGTTGTGGTTTGCAGTGTTTTGTGTTGTTTCACGTTAAATTTGTTTAAAAGGAAAAAGCTGAAAATTTAAATAGTTAAAAGTTTAAAATGTAAATAGTTGTTTTTTGTATTATATGATTTATTTATTACATTTTATGTGGAGTGAATAAATAAAGTATATTTATGGTGGCCCTTAGAGACAAAGCACGTACAAACTCCAAAACACGTACAAACTCCTAAGCATGTACAAACTCCAAAATGCGTAAAAACTCCAAAACACGTAAAAACTCAGAAGCACGTACAAAAGACAACAGAAGTGCTCCAGGATGCCAGGGCGCAGTGTTGAGCTTTTGTTACCTAGTGGCTACACAAACCAGGAAGTATCAACAACCAGGCTGTGTCCCAATTCAGGGTCTGCACACTTGAAGTACGCATTTTAAGTGCGGTTACGTCACCGCCACGCATCCCAATTCGAAGTGCACTTCAAATGCATACTCCAAATGCGCCATCGATTTCCCCAAATATCAAGTCCGGTGCACGCTTCGTGATCCCATATATCCCACAATTCATAGCGCGGCGGTGGGTGTGGAGAATTTTGCCGCAAAATACGGCAGAAGGGAGCGGCTGAAGAGGTTTTTTTTTTCCAAACTTTATTGAAATTATAAAGCGAACAGTCAGTCATTCCAGTTCAGTTTGCACAGTAGATATACAAGGCAAATAAGAGTAACAATATACAGTACAATGAAATAAGAAGGATAAATAAATAAAGGGGAAAAAAAGAAAAAAAAGGGGGGGAATGTGACAGACTTCATAACAACTTTGTACTTGAAAGTTGTGACAGCTCATTCGTTAAACATTTCTGAATGCATTTCAATCAATGATAAACCTTTCTTATTGGAAGTTAATTTAAGAGAGTTTAAGTAATATTCAATTTCAATCAAAAACAAATTAAATGATGGGGTTGAGTTTTGAAATTTACATTTATGTATATGGAATTTCCCTAATAAGATGGAGCGGCCGAAGAGTGAACTGTCAAAAGTACTGAATATGACGTCACTTATTTATGTGCGAATGTTTAATAATTAAAGTCAGTCATATATCCACAAACACAACAAGCTGAAAGTCAGTGATATATGTGTGTGTGTGTATATATATATGTGTGTATATATGTATATATATGTGTGTATATATATATATATATCATAATAATCTGACAATACTATAATATTGGTCATATTATATTTACATTACCACAGTGAGATGACTTTAGTCTCATGAACAACATTAACTAATTGTTATTTACTAACTAATCTTAAATGACTGTTCAGCACAGAAATGAAGCCCAACAATTTTACAGTCCTGTGGTCTCAATGTCAGATATTCAACTAATCAAAGTGATGTCACGACAAAAATGAATGACCAACAAAACATTTTTCTCCTTCATTTCTGTCAAACCATGCTGTATGTAACGTGTCTCGCGGTTAGCACAAGCCTCTCACTTCCGCACTTCTTGTACTTATAGTACGCACCGTACGTAGTACGCGTAGTTCGCGTACTTCAAGCGTGCAGACCCTGAATTGGGACACAGCCCATGATTTGGTGTGTGGTAGTAACAGGTAAATGAACTTTTTTTTTAAATTATTTGAATAAATATGAGTGCTTGTCTATAAATACACAAACAATACACACATGCTTTCAATTGTGTAATTTAAGTGATCTGGGTAGCTCTGTTTTGGAAGTTCAGTTAACGCTAGAAATGTGTTTTGGAAATTGTACGTGCTTTTTGGAGTTTGTACGTGTTTTGTCTCTAGGGGCCATATATAAACATATATAAATAAAACCACTTTTTTTACATTAGTAATTCCTTTTCTGCATAATTTTATATTGTTGTTAATGATAAATTAATTAAAGCAACAAAACAACCTGAAGAGCCAGTTCGGAGCCGAAAGAGCCGGCTCTTTTTAGAGAAGCGGCTCTTTCGCCTCGGCTCACTAAAAAGAGCCGGAATTCCTACCACTAGTTCTGTCATAAAACTTCTAGCCTATTTTCATCAATCTTTCCATCTTGTGGCCGCAATTTTCTTTTATCACTGGTAGTACACTTTCCTGGCATCCCATTGGAAAGAGCAGCACACCTCTCTTTCCAAGGAGTATTCATTTCTTATTAACATTGACCAGCAGCCAGGAATGTGTGAAATCCTCAAAGGTTTTCATCACCACCTGATGAGCTCCCATTACCACAGTGACATTCCTGTGGAGAAAGCCACGTGCTTTTATCTGCTTGAGGAATTTCTCATCACACGTTATTTGTAGTGGCAGGTTGACACAGACCAAGACAAAGTAATGTAGTTGAAAACTAGCTGTGTAACCAAAGTCCACTGATGTATACTCACTGTACACCAGCAACAAGGTCTTGGGCGTTTCTAATTTCCTTTCCATCATTAAATGTGGAGCTGTTTCCCACAGTTATCACCCCTCCTTTCATGCCCAAAGCTGGGAAGCACCTGCAGGTGACTGAAAGAAAAGTAGAGAAACATGTAATTGTCAAAAATACAAAAACAAACAAATGAAATATGTTTCCCTACATGTGTAAAGAATGTCATTTGAAAACTATTTAAAATAAACCTATTATCATTTTCCTCACATTCTTTAATACATTTACTGTTGCAAAGGTGGATGTTCAGATTATTCTCAGCTAAAGTTTCAAGTAATCCCAATGAGTCAAAGCTTCAGGCTGTAATCAAAAATGCTCTGTTTCCAACAGATTTTTTTTTTTAGCTCTGTCACTTTTTGTTACAGTAACTGGAGGGACTCAAACGCAGGACAGGTTTATTCACGAACACAAGGTGAAATGTGTGTAACGCAATCTGTACTTACGCCAAACCTTTAATGCGTGGAAATCAGGACTGTTGACCTTGGGCAGTTCACTAGGTGTCGGTGTCATCAATTTCACCCCGATGTTTAACCCAGAATCACAGTTTCTCTAAAAATAGGTTACAAGAAATCAAATGTATCCCAAATATCTATATCCTGTCAGAAGCTAGTTTCGTAAAGGAGATTGGTAGTAGCTGCTCCACCACAGGAACAATAAGGCTTCTAGCACACAATGGACACCACACTTACTTAACATAAACACATTTATTAGACACAATTTTAAATAATAAACCCTTCTTTTGTAGTGTCTTTCCACTCAGTGTCATAAGAAAAATAAAATAAATAAATAAATAAAATCAAATATGTATCCTTTAAGGTCCTTTGGCCAAAAGAAAATCACCTGAGCTCAGGGAAAAATAAAGCGCATCGTTGGGGCCCTTTGAATTGTTCCTACCGCTCTGTTGGAACGGTGTAGCATCCAATAATAGCATCCAGCAAGCAGCAACGACCATCTATTTGCCAGGACGGTTCGGCAGAGTCATCAGATGAGGACTTCCACAAGGCAGTTCATCCAGTAGGATCCAGGGCACCAAAAGGGCAAACAAACCAGCCTACACACAAGTGTGCAGAAGAATTAACTAAAATGTTCATAAGTCTCAGTACCACTGACTCAGTGTCCATGTCACTAATGGCTTATTTAACAGACTTACCATCATAATAATACAGGTTTGTCAAAATAAAAATATAACAGAATATAAATGCTGTTAACAATGCTCATTAATGCTGTTCTCTTAGGCATAACATAATAACACTGTAACTGACCTCGTGTCGGCCGCCATTTTAGGACATTAGCTAGGCTCACTTAACGGCTAGCTTGCTAACAGTCAGCCAATAACACACGTTATACAATATTTAGCCTCTTTCTTAACAACATGACAGCGGTAGATTTGATACCTCGCTGCAGTATAATAAGGCACAAAACATTTCATACGAACATGAGCTGCACGCTAACTCACCAGAGGGGTTCATGTAATGGCGAATGCTGTCGGACTCAGCTCCGCTTCACGTTTGTAACTGCTACAAGACCTTTTCCTAACAACATATTAAATCATTAGCTTCACATATAAAGGTTTTTAAAACTATTTACAGCGACTCAAATGTCTACTGTACCCGAATTTCCAGCTCGTAGAGGGCACGAGAGCAGCATGCGCCTCATCGGACGAACGGAAGGAAAAACTCTGTAGCTGGACTAGAGAGTGGCTATGCGCACGGCACAGTGGTGCGTTCAGTGACCACAAATAATCAGAAATCCCATACTCAAACAATGATCTGGGTTACACTCTCCCCCTCTAAAGTGCATGAGTCTCTGCATGCACACTTGACTTAACAGGTGTGTGAAGGAAAGTGCTCTGAGAGAATACAATTGCGAAACTCTGACAAAAAGGAACTGAGAGCCAAAATTAAAGGCTCACCTAACTCATCATAAGTTAGTTTACGAGGTTGGCGTCTCTCTCTCCCAGAACGCCGCAACTCTACTGTCTCTGGCTCTGAACTCTGCTCAGCAGTGTCGCTGCTTTCTTGATTCATTTCAACAGGTTCTGTTTGTTCAAGAATGTCAATAACAACCCAACCTGGACCTTCATCAGATGGAATGGGAGATGTGGTCACCTCATTGCTTTCTGAGTGTAACAAAGGCTCAGGTTCAGAAACATGACTGGGTGTTTCTCATGCGTGTGACTCGTCTTGTGGCTCTGCACGGGGCAAACTAGAATGCACATCCCCAGTGGACAGCTGAGGTGTGATAACCTGCCTTTCAGTCTGGATAAAAGGACCTCTGGTTATTATTTCTGGAACCACAAAAGCTGGATACACTTCGTCCTCATCACTGTATACCTCATCTTCCTGACCATCAGGGTTATCAGAAGATTGTACTTCTCTTTCGGCTTTGTTCCTTGGTTTCTTCCCTTTAGAGGGCCCATGAGATCTGCTCCCTGCCATTTCTTCCACAGGTAAGAACCCACACGGTAGAAGGAGATCCCTGTGTAAGGTGCGTTTTGGTCCGTCTCCCAACTCGGGTTCCACAACATAGACAGGGCCATCATTGATTCGTTTAACCACAACATGTACTTTCTGTTCCCACCTGTCTGAGATTTTGTGTTTACCTCTGATACTCATGTTCCTAACCAAAACCCTGTCACCTGCACAGAGCTCGGCCACTCTAATCCTCTTGTCAAACCTAACTTTATTCCTTTCTCCGATCTTCTGGGAGTTTTTTGCAGCTAGAGTGTAGCTCTCCTCCAGACGTTGACGAAGGTTGTTCACATACTCTGAATGAGACTTATGGTTGGCATTTTCAGGTTGGATACCTAAGACTAAATCAATGGGTAGTCGGGGTTGTCTGCCAAACATCAGTTCATAAGGAGAGAAACCAGTTGTGTCGTTCCTCGTGCAGTTATACGCATGAACTAAGGGTTTAACAAAGTCCCTCCAGTGAGATTTGCCTTCCTCTTCCAACGTACCCAACATATCAAGAAGCGTCCGGTTAAACCTTTCCACCGGGTTTCCGCGAGGATGATAAGGTGTAGTGCGGATTTTGTCTGCTCCTATCAAAGCACATAGCTCTTTGATTGTGTGAGATTCAAAGTCTCTACCCTGATCACTGAGTAGACGACTGGGAAACCCATAATGAACTATGAAGTTCTCCCACAGAGCTTTTGCAATGGTCCTGGACTTCTGATCTTTAGTTGGCACTGCCACAGCAAACTTTGTAAAATGGTCAGTGATAACTAATATGTTCCGGGTGTCTCTGTTGTCTGGCTCAACTGACAAATAGTCCATACAGACGAGTTCAAGCGGGTAAGTTGCTATAATATTTTCAAGAGGCGCTGCCTTCTGAGGCACTGCTTTCCTCCTGACACAGCGTGGACACTGTCTGCACTTCTCTTCTACAGACTTTGTCATCATTGGCCAATAGAATCTGGAACGGGCAAGATGCAGTGCTCGTTCAAAACCAAGATGACCAACTTCATCATGCACTCCACGCAACGCTTTCCCTCTGAACTGTTCAGGTAGGACTAACTGCCATACAGTGTTGTCTCTATTTGTCCATTTCCTGTACAATACTCCATCTCTCATTTCGAGTCTTCTCCACTCCTTGAGAAGGAGCCTAACATCAGGAACTTCAAGGTTTGTTTCTCTGAAGCTGGGCTTTTGAGCTCTTTCAACGAAGGTAATGACACGTGAGACAACCGGGTCATCCCTCTGAGCTTTATACCAGTCAGAGCTTGTCATAGATGGTAATGTGTCTTCTCCAAATACATCCGCAACTGTTGAGGGATCAACAGCAAGAGACTCTACAGCCAAAGGTTGTTCTAGATTTGAACAGTGCTCGATCTTTGACACCACAAGATGGCGTTGACATAAGGCAGATACCACCTCGTGACTCATCTCGTTGCTCACCTCTAGAAGACGGTTTTTCATGTCATCAACTCTCTCCCTTTCTTTGATGAAATCCTCATCTTCAAAAGGAGGAGCTTGTGGTCATCTGGACAGCCCGCGATTGGCATGACCGGCCCTGTACTTAACGGTGAACTGATAAGTAGACAGCGCAGCTAACCAGCGATGACCAGCAGCATCTAACTTTGCAGATGTCAGTACATACGTGAGAGGATTGTTATCCGTCACAATGGTGAAGTTAGCGCCATAAAGGTAGCTGTTAAACTTCTCACAAACTGCCCACTTCAAAGCTAGAAATTCAAGCTTGTGAGTGGGATAGTTTCTCTCACTTTTGGAAAGTCCCCTGCTTGCATAAGCCACAGCTCTCAGCTTCCCGTCCTGCTCTTGGTAGAGCGCTGCACCCAAGCCTTCACGACTGGCATCAGTGTGCAGGACATATGGTAGCTGTGGGTTGGCAAAAGCAAGGACAGGTGCCGATGTCAGTCTCTCAATCAAAGTCTTAAACGCATTTTCACATTCAGGTGTCCACTCCTCTCCAAAAGGTAAGTTAATGTTTGATGGTTGTCTGAAATGTTCTCCAAGATACACTTTACCCCTCTTTTTGGGTGAGTAGTAACCAGCCGTGAGACTATTTAAAGGCTTTGCGATCTTTGAGTATCCATCAATAAATCTCCGGTAATAACCGGCAAAGCCTAGGAAACATTTTAACTCTCTCTTGTTTGTAGGACGAGGCCATGTTTTCAAAGTTGAGATCTTATCAGGATCTGTGTGAACTCCTTGGGCATCAACCACATGGCCAAGGTACTTCACCGAGGGCCTAAAGAAATGACATTTTTCTGGGGACAGCTTCAACCCAAAGTCCCTCAACCGGTTCAGCACCCTCATGAGTCTCACCTCATGTTCCTCCAGGGTGTCTGAAAACACAATCAGATCATCCAAAAACACAAGTACCTCACTCAAGTTCAAATCCCCAACACACTTCTCCATCAGTCGTTGAAACGTACTTGGGGCATTTGTAACGCCCTGAGGCAAGCGATTAAACTCGTAAAACCCAAGAGGACAGACAAAAGCAGTTTTAGCTTTATCTTCCTCAGCCATCTCAACCTGATAATAGCCTGATTTGAGGTCCATGACCGAGAACCACTTGGCACCACTAAGGGCCGTGAAGGTCTCCTCAATGTTTGGGAGGGCATAAGCATCCCTAATGGTCCGTGCGTTCAACTTGCGGTAATCAACACACAACCTGATTGAACCATCCTTTTTACGCACAACTACTATTGGAGATGCGTAGGGGCTCTCTGACTCCCTAATAACCCCTGCATTAAGCAGTTCTTTGAGGTGTTGCTTGACAGCTTCTCTGTCACTTGGGTGGATGGGCCTCGACCGTTCCTTAAACGGCGTGTCATCGTTCAGCCGAATGTGGTGTTTTACCACAGTGGTGTGACCATAAGACAGATCATCAACCGCAAACACTTCTGAAATAGACTTGAGCTTGGTGGTGATGCGCTCTTTCCATTCTTCAGAGATGGGTGACTCATCAAGATTAAACTTAAGCTTCTCTCCATCAAACTTGTCATGAGAAGAAGCATTTGAAACAGGCACCAGGGGTGAAATGTGCTGGGCTACACATACCTGGGCAACTGTACTTCCTGGTTGCAATACAATACTGTGCCCACTCAAGTTCTGCAAGACGACTGGAACCTTACTCTTAGCTTTGTAAGGGATGTCTATCAAAGCAGTTTCAAGAAATAAACCACCAGGTAACTTGTCGTGTTCATTTGGTTCAAGGACAAAACTTACGTTAGGAGTGTTCTTTCTCAGCCTAACATCGCCCATTAAACAGCACTTGTGGTTGGCAGGGATGGTGACTGGTACTTTCCCGTGCAACCTCACTGGGTGTATGTGGCAATCATCCATTTGTTTAGCCAAGTGCTGGAGAACCAGTGCTACATCTCTGGAACACAGTCTGTGAAGGAAATCTGGACCGTCACGTTCAGATAACTTATCATGGAGTCTTAACAGTGCATTGGTACCAATCAAAACTGGTATTCTGCTGTTAAAATGGCACTCAGGCACAACAAGAGCCAAAACAACCAACTCTTCCTCTTTGCCTGTAATGTTGTGAGGAAAAGTGATGTGGGTCTCAACATAACCAAGGTAGGGAACGTGCTGTCCACCTGCACCCTCAATCTCAAGCAATGCTTGAATGGGCTGAATGGGGAGATGTGCCAGCTTATCCTTGTGAAATGATTCGGAGATTGTAGTGACTTGTGAACCACTATCCATGATAGAGTTGCATTGCACACCCTCAACCAAAACAGAAGCTGAACAACGAGGACCTATCAGACCGGGTGGCAAGCGGGATTGGGAACTGAAATCTTGAACCGTTGTCTGGGTCTTTATTTTGCTCTGAACATCAATCCTTTGGTCACTTGAGGCGGGACTAATGCTGGTCTCAGCTCCTGGACGTCCCACAGCAGGAGCCGCTACAAGTTTAAAGCAAAAGGCTCAGTAACCTGTTGGGCTTGGAACCTTCCTGGCTTTTCCTTTAACTCAGCATTCTTCTGGCGGACTAGTGCCTGGTTGGGTTCATTTGGGCATCGAGCGGCAATGTGGTTATCTTCACCACATCTAAAGCAGAACCATGCTTTTGGCATAGAGGGGACCTTAACTGGTCTCCTGGCGCTGCTATTTCTTGCCGTAAGGAAGTCTTTGCCACTATTATTCTCTTTAGGACATTTTTGGTTCTGAGTGAGCTCTCTGAGTTGTTTAGACAACTCATCTATTTTGCTTTCAAGTTTAACAGTTTCTTCTTGTCTCTGTTTTAACGCTGCACTAAGCTCACTGTCAAAAGGAGAATTCTTGGACCTTTGACTCAGTTTCTCTATCTGCTTTGAAAGCTCATCCATTCTCCTCTCAAGCTTAGATGCTTCGCTCTGCTTTGCAGTCTGTGTTGGAACGGGCTCATCATCATAGGAGGGTACATCAAAAATGGAGTGGGCATGTACAGCTGCTTTTGTAGCACCCAGATGTTTTTTCATCCTGTCTAGCTTTGCAGATCTACGACCTTCCTTGGTCCTCAACATAAGGAGTAGATCTGGGAATGTTGGTGGACTGTTCTTTTTGTTTTCTAGTTGGAGAGCTATAATGAGACTCTGGTCCCAGCAGCCTCTAATAAACTGTCTGAGTAGGTGTTCGCTCAAAGTTTCGACAGAGACTCCCCCTCTAGAAATAGCTCGAGTAAGGAGGCTATGGAGTCTGTTCAAATATGCTGAGGGCTTTTCTCCGCTATTCTGGTTGGAGCTGAGAAAGGTTGCAAATAACTCTTCTCCGTCCTCTACAACACTGAAAGCGGAATCGAGCTGCCTAACATAAGCCCTGGGTGGTGAACTCACACCAAGCAACTTAACAACATCGGCTGCTGGACTTAGCAAACTTTCAAGTATTTTCCTAACCTTTTGCACATCACTAAGAGAGCAATCACTGACAAGAAGGTCCACTTGTGTGCGCCATGTTTCATAGTCTACCTCACCATTGGGCCTAGGAGCACGGCCAGAAAAGGTGCGCAGTCTGGTTTGTGTAGACCACGGGGCTGTTGAGTCATTTCTGATAACGTGCTCAACGACAACTTTTTGAATCTGAGGTGGGTTAAGGAGACTGCGGTCGATATTAACAGGGTTCACCACAGCACTATCAGGTGCATTGTGGGTCTGTGTGTAGTGATTAGGTTCATCATGATCACTAGCTACAATGTCATGGAGGGATGTGTCACCATCCTGAGCTGTGTGTGGCTGTGTGTCAGGAATCTCAGAGTTATGTCGAACTTCTTTGACCTCACTCTGAATAACACTCAAGAAACCTGCTTTACCACTATCTCCAACAGCCTTCAGTTCTTCTAAATATCTACGAGCTAACTCCTTGCCTACCTCTTCCTGAGCAACATCTCGAATGGTTTTGACAGACCAACCGATAGCAGGATCCTTGGGGCTCGGCAAGTCGCCTAAGATCTGGGGGTTGATCTTGGAAATGGCTTGATCGGACAAATATTGTATCAGGACTCTACCCTCTGGCTGGTTTGATTCATCTGGAATTCGAACTATCCGAGAAACTTTACCATTTACTGAAAAAACACTAGCAATGTCATCATCTGTGTAAATCCCTTCAACGCCAGTCACAAAAAGTGAGCACTGGCCATCTACATCAAAACGTCTGCAAAGATCCATGTCCAACACAATAGGGTCAAGGAAAAGAGGTAGGTGTTGTGAGCTGGAAAGTCAAGGTGCTACTTTTCACCAATCTCCTGGCTGGCTCGCCACTTGTAACGCAATCTGTACTTACGCCAAACCTTTAATGCGTGGAAATCAGGACTGTTGACCTTGGGCAGTTCACTAGGTGTCGGTGTCATCAATTTCACCCCGATGTTTAACCCAGAATCACAGTTTCTCTAAAAATAGGTTACAAGAAATCAAATGTATCCCAAATATCTATATCCTGTCAGAAGCTAGTTTCGTAAAGGAGATTGGTAGTAGCTGCTCCACCACAGGAACAATAAGGCTTCCAGCACACAATGGACACCACACTTACTTAACATAAACACATTTATTAGACACAATTTTAAATAATAAACCCTTCTTTTGTAGTGTCTTTCCACTCAGTGTCATAAGAAAAATAAAATAAATAAATAAATAAAATCAAATATGTATCCTTTAAGGTCCTTTGGCCAAAAGAAAATCACCTGAGCTCAGGGAAAAATAAAGCGCATCGTTGGGGCCCTTTGAATTGTTCCTACCGCTCTGTTGGAACGGTGTAGCATCCAATAATAGCATCCAGCAAGCAGCAACGACCATCTATTTGCCAGGACGGTTCGGCAGAGTCATCAGATGAGGACTTCCACAAGGCAGTTCATCCAGTAGGATCCAGGGCACCAAAAGGGCAAACAAACCAGCCTACACACAAGTGTGCAGAAGAATTAACTAAAATGTTCATAAGTCTCAGTACCACTGACTCAGTGTCCATGTCACTAATGGCTTATTTAACAGACTTACCATCATAATAATACAGGTTTGTCAAAATAAAAATATAACAGAACATAAATGCTGTTAACAATGCTCATTAATGCTGTTCTCTTAGGCATAACATAATAACACTGTAACTGACCTCGTGTCGGCCGCCATTTTAGGACATTAGCTAGGCTCACTTAACGGCTAGCTTGCTAACAGTCAGCCAATAACACACGTTATACAATATTTAGCCTCTTTCTTAACAACATGACAGCGGTAGATTTGATACCTCGCTGCAGTATAATAAGGCACAAAACATTTCATACGAACATGAGCTGCACGCTAACTCACCAGAGGGGTTCATGTAATGGCGAATGCTGTCGGACTCAGCTCCGCTTCACGTTTGTAACTGCTACAAGACCTTTTCCTAACAACATATTAAATCATTAGCTTCACATATAAAGGTTTTTAAAACTATTTACAGCGACTCAAATGTCTACTGTACCCGAATTTCCAGCTCGTAGAGGGCACGAGAGCAGCATGCGCCTCATCGGACGAACGGAAGGAAAAACTCTGTAGCTGGACTAGAGAGTGGCTATGCGCACGGCACAGTGGTGCATTCAGTGACCACAAATAATCAGAAATCCCATACTCAAACAATGATCTGGGTTACATGTGCAACAGTGGCAAAGTGCTATATACAAGGGTGCGGGGATCAGGGCTCCAGAGAATCCACAGGGAAAAGCAGGGTGAAGGAAATTTCCCTCCCGGGTTTCCTCCGAGGCGTGAGCACCGATAAGCAGAGTTTTGTCCTTTCCTTATAAGACTCCTAATTATTCAAAGTAACACTCAGGTATGCCGTTCAGCGGGTTAGTTACAGCGCCGGGAGCAGTTAGGAGAACAAAGTGACACAGACTGTTCAGATTGCTCTCCCATAATCAACTCAAAGGTTTATTAAGTACACAACAGCTTATATAGAGGAAAAAGGTTCGTGTGTCAGCAGGTTCTCAGTTCAAACCGGTACAGACCAAATAAGGAAACGTCTTCCTGCCTTGTGAGCAAAGAAGTATCCTTTGTGTAGTTTATCTCTTCAGTTACAATTTATGATCATCCCAGCAAAATACACTCCTAGACATAGAATACAGAGTTCTTTCATTAGTGAATTCTGAAACAAACCACCTGGCTTTTTATCAAGCTCTTTTCTAAAAGATAAGGAAGGGAGGATGGGAGTAAGGAAGTGGTCTCGTCTCTGTGGTATTTTCGACCTTGGGGTACCAGCCTGTGATTCTTACACATCAATTCTTGGGTCAGAGAGAAAGAGAAAAACAACTAGTAAATGGGCCTTATTGAGTAATAGTTTTCCTGTATAATATCACAATAAAACAATATCCTGTAAATGCTACCATGGTATCAAAATATCACAACAGTTCCCCCCTTTTATCATGAAATGATAACATAGTATAAAGACAGAATGTAATAACATAATATAAAGACAAATCATAAACATAAAACAAATCATAAATGTAACTGGTCCTTCGAGCAAGCTTAATATCAAAAATTCTGAGAGCGTATACATGGTATCACACAACAGACAATAATCATCGAAAACATGCTGCAACGGTTACAAAGGCTACAATTAGTTCCTTCCATTTTCCAAACGTGTCCTGCAGCCACTTGTCTAGCCACTGACCGTGGCCTGTATTGGCAATTAGTTCTATCTGTAATGCTTCAAGTTTATTCATAGCTTGTGTGAATGAACCGTTAGGGGCGGTATTATTGGGAATGAAAGTACAGCAAACATCAACGGTTACTAGACCACAGGTACCGGTCCAATTAACAGGTAAAGCTAATCTAAGGGTATTATTGCACAACCAATAACCATGTGGGATTGGTCTGGTCAGGCGCGTGACCATGTGTGATTTAACTAACTCCCCCCAGTCAGTGTCATTTAATACACCCTCTGGGGGAACAATGATCGATTCTCCGCTCGAACTTGAACTGTGTGTGTGTTCCTCCAGATATGATACAACTTTAGCCACAGAGACAGCTAGCCATGTCTCATTACAGCGTGCACCTGGGGAGTCAGAGAAGAATGTTTAGTTATCCTTTGTATAATCTATGTGGGTGTCTGGGCCAGTTAACTTTAGTCTGCGCAGACATATCATACTAGTGTTAAAATGGAGAGGGATCTGTCCTAAGGGCAGTGAGGGTTTTAACCTATTCTTGGGGCGTTTCATTGGGGCGCAGGTCCCTGCGGTGTCATTAGATAACTTCAATAATTCGCCTAATGGAGTCTCAGGGTTAGTTGGTGTGTGTGTGTGTCTAAGTAGGCAGTCGAGAGGGCTCAGAGTCAACTGTAAAGTGTCTTTAAGGAGAGCATTATCTCCGCCGATTTTCTCTAGTCCCTCAGTGAGGGGGAAACCGGATATGGGGTATCCTACTATAACCTGTTCCGGATTACCCTTTGAACAGACATAACAGTTACTGTTTCCTAAGTCACGAGCGGCTATTCTGGCATTTTCATACCAGGCGTTAACTCCTGCTCTAGGGGGCGCATAAAATGGTTTATTAGTGGCGTCTATGTTGTCATTTACTGATTTTAGGGAGCGTGAGGAGTGCATTAAGTAGGTGTCTTGCAAAATAGAGCATGAGGTATCGTCAGCAAAATACGACCTGCAGAAATGTGAACATGGTTGCAGTTTACAATACAAAATAGCAAAGAAAAATCCTAAAGTTAATGCGATAGATATGATAAATAACCTAAATATATAAGAAAATATATAAGAAAAAACACAGTTCTTCAGTCGTCTCCTGGCCTGGTCCCAGGTTCGAGAGACATTGAATAAGCGTCGTGTGATGACAATGGGCATTTCATTTTCTCCATTATCAGGATGGAATGAGTCTAGCTTTATCAGATTAGACATCATGTGGTACTCTCGGCTTTCTGTTCCTGCTGGATGTTGAGTACCTTGTTCTTGTTCACGTGAAGGATCAAAGAGCTCTGAGCCTTGGCTCTTTCAGGCGTTGTGTGTTAATCAGTAATTGCGTGTGTGTATGTACATTGGATCCGGGCGCTGGCTCGCCGGAGATGTCGTCTGCTTGATCCGATGCCTGAGATGGTCCGATTGGGCTGGTCTTAACCCTGCTGGCATGAATCCACTGAGGTTGTCCGTCCGTAAGGATGCTGGTTCTCGTCACTGCCAGTACAGCCTGGGGGCTGGAAAACGCGCGGCCTCCCAGAGTGTCCTTGGTTTTAGCGGCTTCACCAACACCGCATCTCCTGGTCTCCACTGGTGGAACTGTGGAGGGGAAAGGCTTAGAGAGACAAACTTTCTGATAGTTATTATTCAGTGTTTCTACCAGATTGTGAACGTAGTCGGACAATGCAATATACATCACCTTCTAATAGCGGTGCCCCTCTGGAAGCTGACCATGGTGTTGGAAATGGTCTTATTTCAAATGGAGATAATTTGGTTACTGCAGATGGAGTCATTCTAATCTCACAGAGGACTTGAGGAAGTAATTTGACCCAGGTCATTAAAGTTTTAGCACACTTTTGAATTACTTCTGATGTGAATGAAGGTCCTCTATCACTGTTAATTTGGTGAGGTATTCCGAATCTGGGTATTATTTCATTGCTCAACTTTTGATAGACTACTTCTGCAGTTTCTTTTGAGGTTGGATAAGCTTCTACTCATTTACTAAATTGATCCTGGTAGTACTTGATGCTTCCTTGTACTGGCATGTGTGTAAAATCAATTTGTAATGTATGAAATGGAAAATCTGGTTGTGGTAAATGCTGATGTTTTGCTTTTGGTTTTCCTACATTAGTTCGTGCACATGTTAGACAAGTTGCTAATATGCTTTTTACAATGTTTTCTCAATTACAAATCTTGATTTTATTGCCCCTATTACCCCTCTTTGTCCGACATGACTCACCGTGAAAATGTCGGACAAGGACTGGCAGCAGGGAAGATGGGAGGGCAATCAAACCCTCAAGATTTTGTATAGGCCATCCTTGTCATCTAAGGTACAGTCATTATTCTCCCAATAGGTGTAATCACATGCAGAGGCTTGCTCTTGTATGAATTTTAAATCAACATTTGTGTCTAAATAGTCTGGGAGTTTAACAAGTGGCAGCTGTACGGGCACAGATAATACTTCCTGTGGAGGTGCTGCAGCTGTGATGCAGCTGCAGCCTTGGCTGTCACGTCTGCTAAGGCATTACCTGTTGCTTCGTCTGTATCAGCTGTACTGTGTCCTTTCGTTTTCACAACTGCAATGGCCGATGGCAGCTGTATAGCCTGCAAAAGTCTTTGCACAAGATCAGAATTAGCAATCGGTTTTCCATCAGCAGATCTAAATCCTCTTTGTCTCCACAATGTGCCAAAGTCATGTACAACGCCAAACGCATAGCGGCTGTCTGTGTAAATCGTCACACGTCTATCCACATGTAGCTCACAGGCGCGTATTAAAGCCATGAGCTCTGCTTTTTGTGCTGAGTGAAATGGTAATGAGTGAGCCTCTAGTATGATGTCAGGCAATGTCACCACTGAATAGCCACAAAGAAATGAGTTGTCATTCGGCCTTGAACAGGACCCGTCCACATAAACCGTGGCTGAGTCTGAGATAGGTGTTTGCTCTAAATCTGGACGTGGTGCTGTGGATTCCTGTATACGTGTCATGCAGTCATGAACATCAAGCCTGTCTGAGCCATCCTGTCGGTCAGAAGAACACAGCATATGGATCAATAAATGTGCTGGCGAATTGGGTGTGCTGCTCGCTTTTATGGTGAGGCTTGCTGTGGAGGTCAGTGTAGCTTCATAACCTGAGCGACGTTGTGCGGTCATATGTTGTGTAGTTATGTTTGCTAGAATGGTCGTGACCTGGTGAGTGGTGTGTAGAATAGTGTCATGTGAGAGTGTGAGCTTCTCGCAGTCCCTTATCATGATAGAGCAAGCTGCTACTGCCCTCAGGCAGGCCGGCATCCCCACAGGCAGCACCTTTGAGTGGCGGAGGTCAGCACTCCCTTTAATGCATTGAAAGAGGCAGTCATTTCTGTGGACCACAGTATTCGAGGAGGCTTGTCTTTTTTACAACAGTCACGCAGAATGTGGTCATGAAAAGAACAGTCTGGTATCCACTGTCTGCAATAGTTCACCATGCCTAAGAAGGACAACATTTCCTTCTGTGTAGTGGGCCGAGGGACGGAGGTCACAGCTTTGACCCTGTCTGCAGTCATGGAACGTTTTCCGTGAGACAATGTGAATCCCAAATATTGAACGGAAGTCTGACAGTACTGCATTTTCTTTGCCGATGCTTTGTGGCCAGTCTGTTGGAGGTGCTGGAGAAGCATGTGTGTAGCAGTTTGACATAGTTCCTCACTGGAGCACAGAGGAGGAGGTCATCCACGTGTGGATCAGGGTACAGCCCTGGAGGAGTGAATCTGTCCAGGGTAGCACGGACCACCATTGAGAAAGCAGCAGAGCTGTCTACCATGCCTTGGGGCAAACGGGTCCAAGTGTACTGCTTATTTCTATGTGTGAATGCAAATAACGGCTGTGTGTCTTCATGCACAGGCACTGAGAAAAAGGCAGAGCATAAATCCACCACAGTAAAATGTGGATGGAAATGTATGTCAATATCCTGCGAACGTCTGGAACGAGCGGTGGCAGAGGCATAATGACTGCATTAATTTGCCTTAAGTCTTATGTGAAACGCCATACGCCAGGTTTGTTAGGCTTTGGCACAGAATTGACAGGAGTGTGGGCTTTATTACTCCTGTAGTCAATAAATCTCCTATGATGACATCTAGAGCTGAGGCTTTTTCGGCAGAAATGGGACATTGCTTGACATATACTGGCTTGTTGCATTTCATGAGCTGTGCGTGATGAGGTGTAAAGTCAATATAAGGTAGGTTAGATCTATGTGTCGACATATGTCGTAACCTATGTCTGAGTTATGTGACAAAATCACTGTTTGACCTTCACTTGTGTGAGCAGTTATCATGTTGTTGAACAGTGTGAGAGAAACAAAAGTGTGGCTTGTTATATTTGTACACGTTTTTTTTTTTTTGGCACAGTGTGTGACGTGGAATACCAGAAAAAAGGATGTTGAGTTCATTCTCTGCTGAGGCGTCCAGCTGACACAGAGGCTGTTCCTTCTCCATCAGGTCGGTACATAGGGCAGAGAAAACATAAGCTGTTATCAGTGTCAGCAAACATTTCACCCTTTGTGTTAAATTAAATACACAAATTCATTTTTGCTCTGGGTGTCTGCGGCTGCTGGAAAACTGAGCTAAATTTGCACCTCTAGCTTGTCTACCTTGTGGATTGTAAGGCTGCTTAGATGTGGAGCCAGTATTGCGTGCTTCCCGTTGTTGCCAGTTACCTTGACTGGAAGAGCTCTGCTGACGCCTAGTGGCAGGAACTGGTCCTGTGTTTTGTGGTTGAGACCTATGTGCTGCTGATTTGCATTCCCTCCTCCAGTGTCCTATTTTTCCACAATAAAAACATACGTCTCTACTCTTATCTTTCCGTCCTCTGAAACTTCCTTGCTGTGCTGGAGCAGATCCTGCATACATCATTTTTTCACTTTCCTCTGAGCCTTCAACATCAAAATTCAACATTATCTTAACACTTTTAGCTTTTGTGGTAGTAGGAAAAAGGTCTGCACTAGCCTTCAGTTTTACTGACCTGTTTTCTGGCGATAATCGTTCGGGATAGGGCTCCGGAAATAAATTAGAATGTATTGAACTTACAGTTCTTAAGTTGTAAACAAAGTCAGTCACGTAAGTACTTCCGCATGTTCTGGATACGTAATCATGGAAGTCTTCACCGATTCGCGGACGTGAGTTGCACGTGACCGGAAGTGGGAGGCGTACTGAGCCGTTATTTGAAACTTTATATTTTATTTTTTTTGGTTTTACAGTTGATTTCGATTTTTTCTCGGACCTGTCTGAGTTTTTTGAATTATTCTGACCCATGTTCAGTGATTTCCAGAGGGGTTTACACGCTTTGAAGGATTTATGTTAGTATTTTGCTGTGGCACAGCTGAGGTTACTTTAAATTTATTGCTAGCAATTTTTGTTTGGGTGAGCAACTTCTCACTTAACGAGCAACTTCTCGCAATACAACAGGCAACTTCCTGTGTCTTTCTGCTTTTAATTTACTTTATCCGGGGACTAAGGAAGTCGTCAGTGTATCTCTCTGGATCACTAAGTGAAACTTCGTCAGCATATCCCGTTTTTTTTATAGGTTGATCACTGAGAGAGGTATAATACGGTCTTATATAAATATAAAAGATGCATATTTACCTTCGTCAGCAATCCCACTTCTGACACCAAAATTGAAGGAAATTTCCCTCCCGGGTTTCCTCCGAGGCGTGAGCACCGATAAGCAGAGTTTTGTCCTTTCCTTATAAGACTCCTAATTATTCAAAGTAACACTCAGGTATGCCGTTCAGCGGGTTAGTTACAGCGCCGGGAGCAGTTAGGAGAACAAAGTGACAGAGACTGTTCAGATTGCTCTCCCATAATCAACTCAAAGGTTTATTCATCAGACAACAGCTTATATAGAGGAAAAAGGTTCGTGTGTCAGCAGGTTCTCAGTTCAAACCGGTACAGACCAAATAAGGAAACGTCTTCCTGCCTTGTGAGCAAAGAAGTATCCTTTGTGTAGTTTATCTCTTCAGTTACAATTTATGATCATCCCAGCAAAATACACTCCTAGACATAGAATACAGAGTTCTTTCATTAGTGAATTCTGAAACAAACCACCTGGCTTTTTATCAAGCTCTTTTCTAAAAGATAAGGAAGGGAGGATGGGAGTAAGGAAGTGGTCTCGTCTCTGTGGTATTTTCGACCTTGGGGTACCAGCCTGTGATTCTTACACATCAATTCTTGGGTCAGAGAGAAAGAGAAAAACAACTAGTAAATGGGCCTTATTGAGTAATAGTTTTCCTGTATAATATCACAATAAAACAATATCCTGTAAATGCTACCATGGTATCAAAATATCACAACACAGGGGAACACTCTCACTCCTCTTCAGTCTCTCTTGGTGTCTCACCAGTCTTTCACTTCTCTCTCGCACCAGAGTCTCTGTAGGGAACAAAGGTAGGTCCAGGGTATGTGTACACAGGGAAACAATGTGTTAACACAAGAAGCAAAACTACGGGAACTACACTGTACTTAAAGGTTTTGTATAGCTGCTCCTCTGTTGTCTGTTATTGTTTGATCAAGCACAGGAATAAACAGCAGAATCTTCTGCTGTCAGACACTTGATCTCAAGGTACTGTCTGCTGCTAGAGTCTTCTTCAGTCATGATGAAATGACATTGAATTGCCATAGGTAGCAGAGTTTAAACCTGTGTTCATCTACCCAGCCGAAAGCTCCTCCTGGTCTCTCTGTTATCCAGTGTAGTCTGTCAGAATATAACCAGATACAACACATGATATTTTCACTCTCTCTCCTGGTCATTTCAGAACAGAGGAAGACTGCCCCAGTTTAATCTCACTCGTAACCCTAACCCAAAAAGGACAAAAGGATAAAGTAGTGATTGTCACTCACCACGTTTGTCTTCAGTATTTTAAAGAATACATCATTTTCATGCCATGGAAACAAACAATAAATAATAAACTTGACAAAATAATATGTGCCATATTTTACAGCAGTTTAAATCAAAATATTTGCATGGTTCAAAACACAGTTTCCAAGATGCAATGTGACAAATATTGGTGATGGTGTGTTTATAAAGGCGCAAAAGATTGCATAGAGCTCTCTCTACAGGAACAATTTTATATTTAAAACACAGTCTCTAAGTAATTTAGCATATGATGGAAAATTTGTGCTCTTCAGTGAAGATAATTACACCCTAATTTTTTTGTAAGAATAGAGTTTGGAATTTTTTACATTTTTGTTTTACCGTAAATGTCGGGCTATAAGCCGTTACTTTTTGCACAAGCTTTGAACCCTGCGGCTTTTAGTCAGGTGCGGCTTTTCTATGGATTGTCCGTGATTTTTGTCATATCGTAAGACGATTTGTTTTGTGTGTTCCGCTGTTGTACGGCACTACGTTGCCTGGCGGAAGGATCGGGGTTCAAGAGTGGTATGTTAGTCACATGTCCGTCCGCCAGGCAACGTAGTGCCGTACGAAGTAGCGCGAAAAACAAACTTCAAAGTAGCGCTACGCGTTCAGCGGGAGTCGTGGATGATGAGCGGCGATAAACTTGCAAGTTATGCCCAAAAAGCAAGTTATGCCCAACTCCACCGGTGGATTCTGACAGCGTGGAAAAGTGTGAAAACATCCACGATCACCAACGGATTTTGAAGGGCTGGACTGCTGCATGATGGAGAGGAGGACACCGCCACGGCCCTTCTGAGGGTGTTCGACTCTGACACTGACAATGAGGATTTCTTTGGTTTTGAAAGTGACAACGAAGGAGAGAAGAAGAGTGGATGACGAAGCCATCATGAGCCTGTTTGTATCCGACACTGGAGAAGAGGACTTTGGTGGTTTTAGTGCGTAGGAAGAAGAGAAAGATGGTGGTGAATGACTGACTTTTCTTCTTGTTAAAGCTGTGTCACTGCACCTGAGCCTAAAAGGTAGGCCGAATCTATTGTTCTGGTGTGCTGTAGGTTATTGTTATGTACTGCATGTGCAAATATGTACCCATAACTTGTTTTTCAAAATATTAATAAAAGTGATGTCTCCAAACAGCCATCTCTTTCCTGACAATTCCCTTTGTGCATATTCTCTTACATATGATAAGTCAACATTGAAACACCTGCGGCTTTTGGTCAGGTGCGGCTAATGTATGTACAAAACAGGATTTTCCCCTGATTTTAGCTTGTGCGGCTAATATTTAGGTGCGCTTTGTAGTCCGGGAAATACGGTAGTTTAGTTTGATAATAACACTGCAGCTATTAAGATCTAAGTTATTTATTTTAAATTGGAACTTGTGCGATGCCATTTCGTAGAGAAATTCTTAATTTCTAAATCACATTTTTATGGGCCTCCTCTCCCTAAATCCTTCACTGAACTGGGGACATCTGTTGCTACTCAGACTGTTTCATCAGGTGTCGAGGAGGTAATGTAACAAACATATGTGCAGACTGTCAGTAGAGATTCATTTATATGTGGTGTAAAGTTGTTCTGTTATATTGCAGGTGGGGAGCCAAACTGTAATCTCAGAGTTAGGAGAAATGCCAGCTTTCCTCCAGAATCAGCAGTAAATTTTCCTGTGTACCCCTTAGTGAAGATAATTGTAGAATGTCACAGCTTAAACTTCTTATAAGATAGAAAATGGTGTGTGATTTTTTTTTCAAAATGTATGTTATTCTTTATTGGGTGTGAATAAGTTCTCTAAATGGTACACATTAGGTGAGAGAGTATAATAAAACCTGAAGGATTTTGTACAGCTGCGTAACCAACTTCTATCACTGTGACTCTCGGGCACAATAATAAACAGCAGAATCTTCAGTCTTCAGGCTGTTCATCTGCAGATACAGCTGCTCTCTGCTGTTGTCTCTGGAGACAGTAAACCGGCCTTGTACTGACTGAGAGTAGTATTTGCCACTACCAAGTGCCTCAGTTGCAATCCACTCCAGTCCTTTTCCAGGAGCCTGTCTGATCCAGTTCATCCAGTAGCTGCTGAATGAGATTCCAGATGTTGTACAGGTCAATCTGTGAGACTCTCCAGGTTGTTTAACTGCTGGTTCAGATTCTGTCAGAGTCTGACCATTAACGCCTACAAAATAATAAGAAAATGAATAACTTGCACAACTTTAAAGCATGTGACAAAATATTTAGACCATCAAAAAAAGAAAAAACAAAAGAAAAAACAATAACTCTTAACCTGCTAAGCAGAGAGTTAAAAACAGCAGTCCTGTCCTGCAGTCCATCATGTTGAGATTAGTCCACTGTTCTCTGTCATCATCCCTGCAGTCAGATATGAAGATGAAGACGCTCTCAGCGTTTTTGCATGAACTCCTCCTCTCAGAGATTTGCAACCGGACTGTGAATAACATTCAGAAACTATGAGGTAAGTGTTAATAATGAAAGAGTGAAAAAACAATGTAGGCTAGTTTAAATGAGTTTTATTTGAAACAACATTTTTGGGTTTAACAAAATGTTTGGTTGATATATCAGAGAGAAACAAAATGTTGTGATTTTGTGATTAGCAAAATTTACTTTATATTGGAATACAAGGGTATAACAGAAGTGTATATGCTTCATTTTAATAATTTATTGAGAATATGTGATATGCTCAGTAATATATTGATCTTTTTTTGCTTCACAACATGCAAAAACCATACATCACACTATGTAAAGATGTTATATTGGATTTACCCATGTGCTTTTCATTTTCATTTTGTCAAAGCAGTCCATACCTTTAACCTCCTAAGACCCGAACTCTTCCACGGCATGCATTTTTAATTTTTCTTTGATATTTGGGCATATTGGGGCCTGATAAATCTAAAAACAAAGAATTACCAGATTTTTTTTTTTACCTTATTTTTGTTTTTAAGAAAAATAAGAGCCACAAATGAGGGTATTCGTCTAAAATTTTGATAGAACAGTAGCAGTATAATGTCCTCGTAAGTGGATATCAGGCCCTTGTAGAGCAAAATTTAGTATTTTGGTCTAAATAACCCAAAATGTGATGTCCACATATGTGGACGCCAGGTCCTAGGAGGTTAAATATCATTTAAAAATGGCTTTACTAGTTATTGCGAACGCTTGTTTGCAGTTCTTGCTGCTAAGGGTGGCCCAACCAGTTATCATGTTAAAGAGCCATGTAAGTTTTTTCCCCTTCATCATAAACACCTTCACAATCATGAAAAAAATGGGAAATCAGGAAGGGGGCAAACACTTTTTCACACCACTGTATATGCTTTTGTGTCTTTTCTTTATGTGCTTGTGTGCTGTATTCTTTGTGGATACACCACAAGGATGAACTTTTATGTGTTACAATATTGTTCCCTCTATTTAGGGAATTCAGATTAGTTTGAGGGGCTGGAGTGGTATAAAATAAAATGTCCCTCAACTGCATCAGATAACACTTTGTTTTGAAAATGTAAGAAGTAGAAAGGAGATATTTCTTTCTTAATTTAGGGAGTAAAATTAAAATCAGTCAAAAATAAAAAAAAATAAATAAAACTACATATACCTGAAAATTTTGCTTAAATACACTAGCAAAGTATTTCTGTTTCTTCCCACCTCTGTTTATAAGTCATGTTTAGACCTCAGTAAGTCATAGAACCTGTTAACAGAGTCACTCTGTGGCACAAATTCATGAAGTGCAACTCTGTGAGTTTGTGCAAAAATTATTAGCATACTCATGGTCTGACTTATTTGGCTGCTTTAGGCTTTAATCGATGGGGTCGTCCACTGGAAATGATTATATTTACTCACTTGTAGTTGGAAACTTCAGTCATGCGTGTATTCAAGTCCTCTGTCTCCCTTTGTTCGTTGTCGTGTTGTCTGTGTCATCTTTGGACTTTTTGTTTTTATTTAGTAAGCTGTGTTTGGATATATATAAATACATATATATATATTTATATATATATATATATATATTTTTTTTTTTTTACATAGACAACGAGAAAATCTTACAAATCATCAAAGCCCATCTCTTTAATAGATGTACATGAAGGTAATGACACTTGCAAAAGCAAAGAGGTTGTTCCAAAAAATGTAAATATGAAAACAATAATGTAATTATTATAATGAAATAATAATTTCATTATTGTTTTCTTAACAGGGTTTTAAAACATATGTCTGAGGTCCACTCGAGGATTTTGTTCAGCTGCTTCACTGATTCCAGTCACTGTAAGTGTCGAGCACAATAATACACAGCAGAATCTTCAGTCTTCAGGCTGTTCATTTGCAGATACAGCTGTTTTCTGCTGTTGTCTCTGGAGGCAGTAAACCTGCCTTGTACTGACTGAGAGTAGTAGTTGCTGCCACCATTAGTATCAGTTGCAATCCACTCCAGTCCTTTCCCAGGAGCCTGTCTGATCCAGGCCATCCAGTTGCTACTAAATGAGAGTCCAGAGCTGGTACAGGTGAGTCTGTGAGACTCTCCCGGTTTTTTAACAACTGGTTCAGATTGTGTCAGAGTCTGGGCATGGACTGTTAAATAACAACCAAATCATAGTCAGTTTCTTTCATTTTGCAGCATTTTATTGATAATTAAAGGTCATTTAGCTTTACCTCCCCAGCAGATAGTTAAAAGCAGCAATACTTTCTTGTAGTCCATCATGTTAAACTGTGTGACATCTGCTCTCTCTGTCATGCTCCTTGCAGTCAGATAAGTAGAGGCTGAAGATAAATTTTGCATTGACTCCTCCTCACATTGTACTATCAGACTGGTTCTGCATGAACTCTTTTCATGGTGAAACTAGAATAAATGCTCGGTGTAAGCAAATGTCTTAAAATGTTTTCACAACCTTAAAAATTAGCAACATTTTTAATGTCTCTTCAACAACAATTATAGCACTGAATATATAATCTGACTAAGTGAAATATTTTGCTTTGTCACATACTGAGCTTTGACACTGTGTTGAAAAGACAAAAAGTTTAATATTTAGAAATTTGAGGTCATTTTCTTCTGAGTGCACTTAGTATCTCTGTTGTTGCAATATTATAACACACTTTGCAAAACTATTAGCACAGCTATTACACATAACAGAACCTGTTTTCTTCTTCTTTTTCTCCCTTTTTTCCCCCACCTGTCCCGTTTGGTTCTTTAGCCGTCAAAATTGTTGTCTGAAGGCCAACAAAGATACCCAACATTACCAAGTGGATCTTCATTGCTTTGCCTTATTGGTCCACTGGATCACCTGTTGAGAGAAAAAAAAAGAGAAAAAAAGCAAAAAAAGAGAGCAGCATAATAAACACAACATCATAGCTAAGTATAAATAACAGTAAATACTAAATATTGAATGTTGTTGTGCAGCACGCAGGACTGACAGCGCACAATGTGCTTTGAGGTAGCAGCCAAGAAAGGTGTAGTTTGTGTCTGTGAACACCCATGTAACACCTGTGTGCACACCTGTGTGGATCAGTGCACTTATATTCAAAAGGTTTCTCCATATAACAATCTGCTAGAGAGTGTGGGGAGCCATAGCCCCCCGTCCCCACAGGGCATGAATCAGGCATGGAGGAGATCCAGGCTCCAGATATCCAGAGTTCCCAGAGTGCGAGAGCCCAAGGAGGACCGAGCAGCAGGTCCAGAGCCCGGAGGCTCCTGGGCCCCCTACCCCCCGGAGGAGGCCCGACCGAGCTACGGACGCCCGGCCCCTCCAAGCAGCCACTGGGAGTGAGCCGGTACATACCTGAGCGCCCAGCCCCAGACACCAAGAACTACCAATGCACCGACGCCTGAGGCAGGGAGAGTGGTGAGGGGTGATAGGCCTCCATACTTTGGAGAGCCTGAGATGAACCTGTTTTCTTCTGAATACTCATCCATCAGTTACTCATCGAATCTAACTGATCTCTATTACAAACTACTTTGCCTTGTATACGGATCAAATCAAATCCATTTTTTAAAAGTTAGTTTGTAATGTGTTCCATCTGGATATTTGAATGGTGGTTTGTATGTAATATAAAAAGAAAAATCAACCTTTATCAAAACTTGTTTGCACTTCTAACACCGGTGCAGTGTTTTGCTGGCTTTTGTGGTCACTGTGTAGTGTTTTTCAAAAGTAGTCTATGTTTACACAGATAGTGCCTTTGTGTAAAAAGTAGTCATGGTAATTTATATTGTTTTGTGAATTTTCATACATACATAATAAATGGGCTTATCAGGACAACATATCAGGACAAGGAAGAGTAAAAGGGAATAGTTTTTGCATGAATTACTTGCAAAAACGTTATTACTGTGTCTCATCGAGCAGAGTAATAAACTGCTGTGTCCTTAGTCTTCAAACTCTTAATTATAGATACACTTTACTACGGGAGTCATCTCTGGAGATGGTAAATCTACCCAGGATTGACTCGAAGTGAGAGCTAGGAGAACTGTAAGTGCTGATATAAGCAATCCACTCCAGTCCTTTTTCAGGAGCCTGTCTGATCTAGTTCATTTTGTAGCTGCTTAATGTAAACCCAGAGCCTTTTAATCACTGCTTCAGATTCTCTGAATCTGATGATCAAGACCTTGCAAGACATTGACAATCAAGATCAGGGAAAATCCTGACCAGACCTGCAAACAGCTAAAAGCAGCAGTCCTGTCTTGTAATCCATCATACAATATGGCACCCAAAGTTGTCTGTTATCTGTCATTAGGTAGCAGTTAGAGCTGCTGGTTTGTATGGACACCTCACAGGAAGAAGATAAGGAAAGGAAAAAATATCACCTTTTCCTCAGTGTCATCAACACTGTGGCATATCACAGTGTTGATGACACTGTGATATGCCACAGTGTCATCAACACTGTGGCATATCACAGTGTTCAATTGTTGCTTTATATTCCTATTAATGTGAGCTGCAGACAGTGACTAATTAAGTCTCTTTCAGAAATGCTACACTTGGGTCTAAATGATTTAAAGCTCTGCTTTGAAAAAAACTTTTCCTTCAAATCATCATTGGCTCTTCCTCTGGTGGGCTCATATAAGTGTATATATATATTCTTATATGTACATATCTAATTCCTTGAACCTAAAACTATGAAAAAATAAATAAATAAAAAGGAGCAAAAATCATTGTAAGACCTGTGCAATGATTTGTTGGTTTGATGCAAGTTTTAGCTGTCACTTTGTTGCTTTTTGCAAAAGTAGTTTATGTTCTCCATGATAGTACCTAAATAATCACAAATAAATAAGTAATTATTGTAGTTTAGCCTGTTTTGAGAATTTTCATCCACAGGTAAATGAATAAATTTAGCATCTCAGGGCAACCACTATGAGACTACTGTGTGTTACTAGGGGTATTGGTGAATCTGGGAAGTAGTTTTTGTATGACTCTCCTATTACTGGCTGTCACTGTGTCACACCGGGCACAGTAATAAACTGCTGTGTCCTCAGTTTTCAAACTGTTCATTTGTAGAAAAAGTTTACTGCTGGAGTCATCTCTGGAAATGATGAATCTACCCTGGACTGACTGGGAGTAATAGATATGAGAACTGCCTGTGTGTATAAAAGCAATCCACTCCAGTCCTTTTCCAGGAGCCTGTCTGACCCAAACCATCCTGTAGCTGCTGAATGTGAATCCAGAGGCTGTACAGGTCAGTCTGTGGGATTCTCCAGGCCTTTTAATCACTGGCTCAGATTGTGTCAGAGTCTGACCATCAACACCTGTCAAGACATTAGAAAAAAATCAAATGACTTATTCTTCAAAATTTCACGTCAATGTCAATTTAAGCTCAGAGAAAAACCTTGCCTGCCCAGCAAACAGCTAAAAGCAGCAGTCCTGCCTTAAAATCCATCATAATGCTATAGAAGTGCACAAAGGTGTCTGTTGTTCTCTCCAAAGAGGGTTAAGTAGTAGTGGAAGATGCTTTGCATTGACTCCACCTCACAGGAAAGTGATAACTGAAGGAAATGTTTTAATTCACAGTTTTTCAAATGCTAGCAAGTCTGTGCTATGAACACGCCTTTTGTCTGAAGAATTAATCTCTCCTCCAAACCTCTGCATATTGTATAAAAATGATGACAATATCACTTTTTTAATAATGCATGTTTCCATAACAATTACAGATTTTTACACAGATTTGATATTATTTTTGCTTTCTCTCATAGCATTCATGTTACAGTCTTCACTATACCAGGGTACTCATTCAGCAGTAACAATAATAAGCTAATTAATATTATAGTGTCTTTGAAAACATAGTTTAAGTTCAATTTTAGATTTGTCTCAGCTTTGGATCAGCTAGAAAGCCCTAATGCATAGAAGTACTAAAGGTCATATTATGATTAACAATTTTAGTTTGATGCCAGACCCAGATTTAAAAATGATGAAAAGTGTATCGAAAGTACACTGAAAAAAATTTGGAGTGACATTTACTTAAAAAAAGCTAGGCAACTTTTTCCACACAGAAAGTGCTTGTAATCTTTACTCGGGCTATTTCTAAGTAATATTTACTTACTAGAACCATCTATTTTTTATGTGAAATACACAAGTAAATTGCACTGGCAATACTCATCTACAGGTTGTAACTTTTACTCAGAATACCATTGCACCCAATTACAAAACCCAAGTGAACATTGCTGATATTTCTTTGTGTTTCTTACTCATCTTTTCTTTGTTATATTCTATGTAATTATTAAGTAATATTTATTATGAATGTACTAGTTAATATTAATCGAATTGAATAAATATTCTTATTATTCTATTAAATAATAAATCAATATTTTCTAAAAACAAATATTTGCAGCTTAAGAGACACTTTTATTTCACAGTTGAAATGGCATAGATATATTTAAAATATCTACATAACATTATAACCACAAAAAACATGGCCATAGAACTTCTTGATCGCAAATTTCAAAACAGAGCATATACACATATACAAAAAAACAACAACATGCTATTCAAAAACTCAGTGTGCACTGTCCCCTTTCTTCTAATCAACTTTCAGAACACATACATCAACTCTGTCCATTAACAGTTGCAATCACTACCTTTGCAGACATTCTCAGAACGTTCAGGACAGAAAGAACTTGTATAAAACTGAGCAACATTTGAAATTACTGTCAGAAAACAGACAAAATGCAAACAAATTAATTGTGCTGGACAAAAGCACAAATAACACTGGAACACTCACACTAAAAGTTTCTTGTGGAGAGACTGGACCTTTGGTGACATTTTAAGGATGTCAAGCTCAAGAAACAGCTTCTGAAATACCTCAAACGTATATTTCAGTTTCAGTGGGTAACTTAAGTTGACAGCATAGATGACACCCATGAGCAGGAGGCAAGCGTTTGTCACACTTCCGCAGTCCTCCAGAATTTCTGTCCCCTCAATGATGACCGACACGTTCACAGGATCTTGGTTTTCCTGTGCCACATTGGGATGGATTACGATGATCTTCATCATGTGATTACTGCAGTCCTCTTTCAATGCTTCTTGGCTGACGTCCTCCTGTGAAAACAAACAAACCACAATTAGAAATAACTAGAATAGATTCCAAGTAAAAGAAAAGGTTAAGAGAAAAAAAAATGTAAAAATAAAAAAGAGGTAGAGAATCTTTGACCTTCAATATATCATCACAAGTGAAGACCAGATTATAAGGTTAGACAATTTTAATACAGTCATTATGATCATCAGATACCTGATGGTCTTTGATCAGCTCCTCTCCACTCTCTCCAAGATACTCAACTAAGCAACAAATGATAATGTCCCTTCTGCCATCGACATGATGCTATTAAACCCAAAAAGAAAATTTATTGCAGAAAATACACAACATAACATATGTAACATACATACATAACAGCACATACAGACGTAAACAGAAAGTTACCCATGGAGAATGTAAGCCTGCAGCTACATTCTAACGTTGTGAAGTGTACAACTTAACATGAATTTCTCAACGATGTGTGTTAAGACAAGAGTCCAGTGCATGTCATAATCTGTGGGTCCAGAAACTGTCTCTGCCCAGTGAGGAAAGTTTTCTGCCTCATCACTGGACATGCAAATGAATTTTTTGCAACATATCAGTACCTCCTATCACAATATTAACCAGTCAAGGACAGGAATTCCCACACACAAGAGTAATATTTTGGGAAATAATTGTATTGGAGTCTATGGGCAGCAGGAAGGGATCTCGCTGCACTCAGAGGGTCACTTTGAAAATTCTGTAAATTTCTCTGCTTTTGAGCGCATATTAAGGGAGAGATGACAGGTTTGTATACACTTGTAGAGACAATCATGTGCATAAATTGTTAATTGTGGCCACAGTGTCAGGATCAGGAGAACAGTTTCAGCCAACACAGACACTGATCAGAATAAAGGACAAGTTCAGTATTTTACACTTAAAGCCCTGTTTTCAGTTTATGATGAAATCGAACGATTTTGATTGAAATTTGGACACATGCTGCTGGCCCGAGCTTTTTTGGTTTCTGTGGTAGCACATCCCCACCTCCACAATGGCTTCATAGGTGCACTGGAACAATCCTTCCTAAAATGCATAAAACTGTCGTTTACAAAGACGTGAAACTCACCGAGTGGTCAGAAGTGTTCACTGATATGTTCACACAAAAATCGCTGCAAAAGATACTTTCCAACTGGTTTTTATTGTAGTTTTTGTCCAACTCCATTGACTTGTATTAGATGTGCTGTGATGTACGGTATTAGTCCGCCGCTATTCCATTCTATTATTCAAGCTCTCGGCGGAAGAATGTACAGGTGTAAGGCGTTTGAAAAAATAGGTCCAGTTTTACAACAAATGGTAAAACACCTGTTGGAAAGCATTTTTGCAACGATTTGTGTGTGAACATATCAGTGAACACCCCTGACCACTCGGTGAGTTTCACGTCTTTGTATGAAGCCATTGTGGAGGTGGGGGTGTGCTACCACAGAAACCAAAAAAGCTCCGGCCAGCAGCATGTGTCCAAATTTCAATCAAAATCGTTCGATTTCATCATAAACAATCTGAAAACAAAGCTTTAAGTTTAAAATAACAAACTTGTCAACTTGTCCTTTAAATAAGAGTGATACATTCTCAGTGTGTATGACCTCATCTTTTCCATTAGATTATGTAATTAAAATAATTTAAAATTTTACCTTATTGAGTGAGTCCAACATTGGTTTTATTTTGGTCCCTGCAGTCCCGCCCTTCCTTCGAAATATCTCCAGGAGTTTGGTGGTGTACCTGTCCAATCTGGACAAAAACGTTCGCTCCAGATGAATTGTGGTTATTCGCTTAAACTCCTCTTTGATCTGAAATGAGAGATAAAACACAAAATCATGTCAAAGATGACTCATGAGATCTCACATACACTTAGTTGCTGCATGAACAAGAACTGGATTTACCTGATTTTCACAGAACAGAGAAGGCCACCTCTCTAAGAGGTCTTGGATTGCGGGGCAATCCTTGACAACCTCTTTTCTTCTCATAGCGAAAGACTTCTCCATTTTCTCATTAATTGCCCTCTCATTGTTCTTCTTCTTCATTTCCTTCAGCAAATCTAGTCTATCCATCTCTAAGGTTTCCTCAGTCTCACCGAATGGCAGTGGTGGCAGATAGTTGACTTCAGCTTTTTTGGCCCTTTTAAAGCCTTTAAGTGAACCCTCTTCACTGGAGCATCGTCTCTTCAGTGTGTTCACCTCGAGCTCTGGAATGGCTAATTGGCGACCTCTTAACTTTGCCCTGTAGTTGCCCATTTTATACTTTATCCTCTGTTGCCAACCATATAGGCCATTAAAAGAACCTGGCTCTTTGAGGCATGGGTATTTTGCTACCAAGGCTTCAGCAACAGCTAAAATCTGGACACCAGTTGGATATGCTGTGAAGCCAAATATAGTCTCTGCAAGCTTCTCAAGAATGCTACTAGTTACGCTTGGGTTGTTCAAAAGTGTGCCATCATTTTCATAAGCTTGCTTTCCTGCTTCCAGTGCAAGGTCTATATCATAAGAGAAGTCTGGTATTTCAAACTTAAATGGCCATGGCTTAGACCTGTAGGATGGTCCACTCTCATCTGGGGAGGACAACAGGATTGTGTCGCATACAGATGAGGAGGAGCTTGCTTCTGTAGATAGTGGAACTGGAGATTCGACTTCTGACATGTCCACAGT
The DNA here is from genome assembly GCF_057381915.1 of Diplotaxodon limnothrissa. Lineage (NCBI taxonomy): Eukaryota > Metazoa > Chordata > Actinopteri > Cichliformes > Cichlidae > Diplotaxodon > Diplotaxodon limnothrissa. The sequence continues at coordinate 15,788,547 of NC_140599.1, read as the reverse complement.
AGTGAGACTTAAGATTACTGGTTCAGTTTTTACTACTTTGAGGTTAGCTTTATCTTGTACTTCCTCAATCGAGGTCAAAGTGAAGAACTGACCATCGAAATCCATGTCCTGGTACATAACAGTGAATGGTCCTGTAATATCAAATGTCTCTCGAAGAACATCATTGAGGTCCTGAAGTGTGCTTGGGATGCCTGCAGGTAAAAGTAGTTTGTGGACATCATCCTCCCCAAAAATTATCCGCAGTTTCGCTGAGGGTGCCATATCAACAGGAAGAAGCTGCAACAACAGAAGAGAAATACAGACATTTATTCACAAGCTTCTCTCCTCACATTTCAAAAAGATAGGCAAATGTGGTGCTTTAAAGTTGTCAGGCGTCTTCCTGCAAGGGTGTATGAAGCCAAAGGATAAAAATCTTTAAGCTCTCTTTGCTCAAGTAACTGCACACTCCCTGTGTTCTCCAGCTCATAACTCCTCAGGTGTTCATTGTACCATGTATTTTGTTGTCTCACGAAAAAAGTCAGTTTGTTACAAATCACCATTATCTGTAACACTTCAGAAAAGTCAGGCAGTCCTGCAGTGGAACCACAACACAACAACATTCCCACTGCATAGTTGGTGCCTAAACTGCACACATTATTGGCAACATGCACAGCTGTAACAGCAGGGAATCTGCATTTCACCAGGTCTTTTAGATCATCCTTAAGCACATCTAAAGAGACCTCTGTTGTTTTTGTGACCGCAAGTGATGGTTTGACAGAATGTGATTGATGATATGCAACCATGAGCTGGTGCTTATTTGCAAGAGACAGCAAAATATTCCTGAAACAACCAGTGTGTCTTACCACCTTCTTGAAAAAGCTGTGTTTGGCCTCGAATCTCATTGTCCAGAGGGCAGCTAGGGGGCCAAATTCCCGAATGAGCTGAGGATAGTGCTCAAGGAAATGGTGCTTGGGAATGAGCTTATGTTGGGGGAAAACATCAAGGAATCTGCTTCGGTGTTCTGAAATGATGCTGTCAAGATAGCAAATGCTTTCTTCAGTATGGACTCGAGACATGACAAGGTCCACAATGTCTTTCAGTGTCATCAGCATCTGCCATACAGGCTCTTGTTGGGGTACTTTTAAACCTATAATCAGAGGCAAAAGACGTAATAAGCACCAATTTTCATGTGCGTTGCCCCCTACTGATTTTCGAGTCGAAAAGTTAGCAGGAATGAGATGAGGGCGATTTGTTTTATCACTCCACTTGTATGGGAAATTGGAAATGGCATCATTCAGTTCCATGAGAGAAAAATATTTTTTCTTGATCAAGTTATCAAATGCCAAAGCCAGTTCCACTGGAACAATACCCTCCAGCAGATCATGTAAAACATCTGGAGGGTAACCAGACGTAACATGAAAATGCTCAAGTTTTTCTGACAATGCACACTGTTTTTTTACACCATAACAATGAGGGTGATCTGGACTAGACACAGCTGTCTGTACATGCAGTGTATGTTGATCTTTGGTTCTTTGATGAAAAGACCCAGATCTCACTTCATTGGACTGAAACTTGGATCGCTCCCCAACACAAAACCGGCAGATGTATGACCCTGCAAAGCTTTCGACAAATCCTGCCACAGAGTGCGCCCCCAAATTATCTGCCACCACACTGACCACAGTCCCTTTAATGGCTTTCCCTAACGCTGGAACAAAAAGACCATCTTTCTCCAAGCTTTGGATATCTGTTAACAGTGGCTCTAAAACTCGCTGGAATCCAAACTGCTTGGTGTCTTCAGCCTTACACAGAATTGCAAGGTAGATTGATATCAATGTGGAACGTAATTGCACCGGAATGTTTCCCAACACCCAATAGACAGCTGTGACTTTGTGCTTTTTTCGAGATGTCCCAAGAGGATTACATACCTCAAAGTCATCAATGTACAGGATGAGACTCACTCTGTTCTCCTCTACAGAGAAAAACTTGTTGTTTTGATAGTGAGATCCATCACGAAATGTCTGGTACTTAAAGTCATTTTCAGTTTTTTTTTCACCTTCAAATGTGTTTTCTTGAAAAGACTTACTTAGGACCTGCACCAAGGAGGGCAATATTGGGACATACTGGAAGGTTTTGCCCTTTTTTTTATCAAGTATGTGTTCTTCTGGTTCAACAACTGAAAAATGCTTCTTCATAAATTCTCTTCTCTTGTAATAAGTTGTGAAAGGGCCACCTGTCCCCAAGGCAGTACTTATAGGGTGTGTCTCACAAAGATTTTTCACTAAATCTGAGATAATGGCTGGATCCAGATCACAGTTATGGCTTTTCAAGGTGGACACCACCACATCTCTTAAAAGTGGACCAGATGCAGAGGTGGATATAAACTGAAGCTCATCTACTATTTCATCAATGCATTTGTTTGGGACATTGAACATGCTTTCTAACTTTAAAAATAGATGGCCAAATTTCTCTTTTATATCTTGAGACAACTCCTGTGGTTCCCCATCCCAAAGCTCTAAGCTCTCTTCCACATAGGTCTCATCCTGAGCAAACATGGGTTCATTAGGTTTGCTTTTTAATACTTCAGTTTTAAAATCCTCAAGGGTGTGTGACTGGTGTTTTCTGTGTCTATGTGTAGCAAAGGTGGAATAAATATTTGTACTGAAGTTGCAGTCTTTGAAGACACATGCAACTACTTCAAACTTCCTTAAGTGGTTGTTAAGATGCTCAAAATACTGCTTCTCTGAATTAAAAAAAACAGAGCAGCAAAGTAGACAAGTAAATGAAAGAGGTCCACTTTGTGTGACCATCTTCACATGGTGTCGAGACAAATGGGTCTTAAGGGCATTAAATGTTTTAAACGAGCAAGGGCAATCAGTGTGAAGACAAGGGACTGACTGGCTGCGACCACCATTTCCATGCTTTAGTCTGTAGTGTTTTAACAATCCCAACCTCTTCTCTGACTCAAAGCTACATATCTTACACATCCATCTCATGTTGTGGCACCTTAAACAGACAAATTATGTGACAAGTTAAACCTAATCGTTACTAATTTGATCTTACCTTGTGGAGTTCAAATTAGCAGTCAGAAGGTCCTATGTTCTGTAAAAAAAAAAAGAAAAAAGAAAAAAAAAAGAAAAAAGGTTATCTATATGCTTTTCAACTAATTTCTACTAACTCAAGGATGCACACTGATATTATTATTTTTTTTTTTACATATGTTAGTTCGGTGGCAAATTTAAAACAGGTCAATATGAAGACTTGAGTGAAATCGAGTGCGTATATCGTTTTTTGTTTTGTTATTTTTCAAAATACACCTCATGGCAGCTGTGCAGCAATTATTTTAAACTGGACCGTGGTCGTTTTATTCACAAAGACGTTAGTTAAGGCAGCAGGCGTGTGTTGTTTAGGTGGCCATCTAAGCTGTAAAGTGCTGTGGGAAATTCTGGACATACCTCCTGCCAGGAAAGTTAGTCAGCAAGTCTAGCAGGAAAATACACTATTTGCTAGCGCAGCTTCTTTCAGTGCGGAGAAACTGACTTAAGTAGGTGAGCCAACAGGAACGTACAAAGTTTGTTCCGCTTAAAACTTACATTCATGGTTCTACTTCTTCCCGTTTCCGTCAAGTCTGCCAACCGTCGAAATGTGGACCATGGTATGTCTGAAGAAAGACCGCTCAAATGTGGGGAGGGGCTTTGACGTCATGCTCCGAATGCAGAGAAGGTGGCCATATTCACTGATGTCACTCCATTACATTTTACTTGGAAATATCAACTAATTAAGCCAATGAATTGGTTTAGTGAATATTACTTGGATCGAATGATTCAATTTACATACAAAACTGAGGACACATAATTACAAACAATCCTCAAGTAATGCACTACAAGAAAAACTGCTATTTTAAAGTAATAGCACTGAATTTGTAATTTTTTGTAAAATTTATATAGCTAATTGAAATAATAATTACAGGGCCAAAAAAACATTTTTTTCAGTGTACTTTGTATGCATTTCATTCATTACTATATTCATCACTATACAGTGGTGTGTAAAAAAAATGTTTGCCTCTATCTGATTACCTATTTTTTTTGTATGTTTTTCACACTTAAATTTCAATATTAGACAGAGATAGCACAAGTAAACACAAAATGCAGTTTCTATATGAATATGCTTATGAAGGTGTTATAATGTAAATTACCTTTGGTTTATCACATGTTTGGAAAGTGTTTAATTTCTCTAGCCACACACAGGCCTGATTAGTGCCACACCTGTTCACCTGAAATCACTTAAAAGGTTGTTAAGATCTCCCAATTCTTTGAATCTTTGGGCTGAAGGAAGGACAATACACAGCAAATCCAGCATGTCCAAATTAACACTGTCGGATTTGATTTCAACACTATTAAAGTGTCTATATGGGTCCACACCAGAGAGTGTTAATTTAACTCTTTTTGGAGAGTTGGTACGTTAACTCTCATTTAGTGCTAAACACCAAATCTGTCTGGAGTTGATAATTTAACACTTGGTGTTAAGAGTTTATATATTAACTCTCAAAGAGTATTTTAGTTTAACTACATAAGAGTTATCTTCTAATTCATTCTAAAAAGCGGGAATTTTACTGTTCTGAACTTCTAGAAATTTCTTTTGGAAATAAACATTTACTAAAAAGATGCAATGGTTTTTGAAAAACATTTATTCTGAACTGTGCACCAAGATTTCAAAACATTTTCTGAAAGATGTAACAGTATACATGTTCTCACTTTCATTAGAATTGTGTTTATCAAAAGGTCTGACATGGCAAATGCAAATAACAGCATTCTCATCACTTATTTCTTCAATACAATATGCATGTCCTTCATTCATCACTTTGTGGAACTGCAACGCACTTCTGCTCTCCCCCATATTCCATCTTCACAAGCATATCCTGTGTGGAGATTGAATAAAAATTAGTTGACACTAATTAATGGCACAAATAATCCAGTAAACAATTGCAGCACAGTAAAAAAAAAAAAAAGGAATCCTCTTTGAGCCATTACTTGTGTAAAGTATTTTCCCAAAAGACAAAGACACAGGCAACAGGTAATACTGAACTAAATGTAAAACCTCAACCTTTTTCATTTTTACCTAAACCGTGTGCACAAAACTCTGGAGGGATCTATGCTAACGTAGAATCCAGTCAGGACGTCTGCTACTGCTGTTTGCTCGCTTTTTTTTAAATTTTTTTTATGGGCGATCGTTTTCAGGCTTCAAGTAGCACCATTATACCAACATTTTACATTCTACACATTGTTTTAGGTGTATTTGACCAAAAGTTTGACTGAAAATTCACATGCAAGCTTTTTTTCAAGGCTGTGGTATTTGCCCGCAAACAATACCTTTCAGCTAGCTAAAACAGAATATTATGCTATCAGCGAGCAACATGGCTAATGCCTTTCACACAGCTTTGTCTCAACTCCAAAGAGCCACAGAAGTAAAAGCTCATAATAATAATTGAAACAATCTTTGAAAGAATGACTTACCAAGGATGGCAAACAACTCAAATATGTAGAGCAAAATGTTCTGAAACGGCTTCACTTCAGCTTCGATTGGAGCCGTGCTGGGGGCGGAGTCTGTGAATTTACTCTGTTGGTGTCATAGCCCCTGTAGGAGTTCAGAGTTAAGAGGTCAAGAGTTAATGTTTCCATTTTAACACCTCCAGATTTGACAGAGAAACACTCATTTTTAACACTCGATTTTAACTACTATCATGTTACACCTCAGAGTTACATTAAAAGAATGTGACTCTGCTTAGAGTAAAATTAACTCTACTTTTGCAAGAAGACCATTAACACCAAAACATTTAACACTTTTGAATTTGCTGTGTACTCGGTGTATAAATGCTCAATCAACAATCATTTATTTCCATACAATGAGCATAAACCATCCGGATGGGGAGACATGCATGCAGAGGGTCACAGCAAATCTCAAAATGGTGACGGGTTACTCAGCTTCTTATAGCCTCTAGTGGCCCCCACCTAGTCGTAAAAGCCTAGACATTCACATTCTTTCTCTGTTACGGCGCCTAAGTTATGACCTCGGCTCCCTGTCCTTCTGCTCTCTGTAAAGGTGGGGGTATGGAATGTGGTCTGTCTCTTCTATTATCGGCACAAGGTCCTCTGCACACAACATTCTCTTCATGATTCAGCAGTATGAAATGTCAAGAAACAGTGTAACACATTCACAGCAGATCAAGGGTACAGGGTAATCCACACCTGTCTAACAAATCCAAAAATGGTCACATTCTTTTAACCCAAAAATATAAGGGAAACTAAGCTACATACACAGCACACAATCTAGACTAAGGGATATTATATGACCTACAGCAGTTAACATAATTCAACTACTTTAACCACAGATATAAGATAACATATGATAACAGAATAATCTCACAGGCCCTCCCTGACAAAGTGGACTAGACCAAAAATTCCTCAAAGGCCAGACATCATGCTGCAATCCAAGGAAAATCAGGAACAATGAAAAACAACAAACAAGTAATTAAGAGCTCTCAGTCTGGAGAAGTTTATAAGGTTATAAAGCCATTTCTAAAGCTGTGGCACTCAAACAAACCACAGTGAGATCCATTATCCACAAATGGCAAAAACGTGGAACAGTGGTGACTCTTCCCAGGAGTGGCTGGCCGAGCATAATTACCCCAATAGTGAAATTATCGTCTAAGATGTCACAAAAGACTACAAAACAACATCCAAGAAACTGGTAAAAGACTCATTGCCATTAATCACAAACACTTGATTCCATTGTTGCTACTAAGGGCCCAACCAGTTATTGGGTTTAGGAGACAATCATTTTTTCCACACAGGACCACGTAAGTTTGGATTTTTTTCCCTTAATAATTAACACCTTCATTTAGAAACTGCATTTTGTGTTTACTTCTGTTGTCTTTGTCTCATATTTACATTTATTTGATGATTTAAAATATTTAAGTGTGATAAACATACAAACCAAAAAAAGGAAATCAGGAAGGTGGCAAACAGTTTTTCCACATCACTGTATCATAGAAACATGTTAAAATAATCTGAATAAAAAGTAGCAAAGTGCATGAAAAGCAAACATTGTATCTCTGCCAATCTAAGCAACTATTTGATAACAGGTTTGTCACATTATCTTAAAATGTACATATATGAAAAGTGAGAAGGTTGTTTGCAAGAGGGGTGAACAGTAACTGATCCTGTTGCATATGCATTTCTGGGAGTTCCTATCTCAAAATGCAAAATGTACGGATTAGAAAGAATCAGGTGCCCAAACTGATTTACTAACATTTGTGACATGCAATTTACTGAAAATTGTCCTGGCATTAGTTGCACTTAATGTTGTGGCAGTCATTGCATTGCTGAGAAGTCTTTACAGAGATTTAAGAACATAATGTTTAGCCACATATTCTCCTTAAAATGCTGGCTGTGTGAGTGCTGTCCGAAAAAAAATGTGGGCTTTGTGGATAATTGGGAATCTTTCTGAGGAAGACCTAAAGAGCTGGCGAGCTTTTATTTCTAGTAATCTGAACAAATGTATAACAACCCCCTCCCCAAAACAAAATGTGACTACTCAGAGTTGGCACCAGCAAGCAGAGGTGCAGTCTCTTATGCCACTCTGCAGCTTCTTTCATCCTGCATTCCCTGAAAACCTCATCCCAACAAAAAACAACATTCAGAAAAAAACAATTTAAGCACAAAAAAGACAAGGAAGAAATATATAGCTATCTAACAGTACCAAAACTAATGGATTATTCTTCCTTTCAACAGGAAGGGGCAGCCACCTGCTGTGACCCACTGGTACTTTTCCTACAGACTGTCTTATCCGAGCTGTACAGTTGCCAAAAGTTGCCAAAAGAATAAATGGCCTGTTTGCATTCACCTGAAGTTTTCTTATAAGCAGTTTTTATAGTCGAGTAGCAAGGAAGTTACCAACTATGTTATCTGATAAACTTGCCAGGAAACCAACTTTGCCTAGCATTTCTTTAATTGTATTACTCAGTCATACTTTAAATTGACACTGTAATTAAAATTTGTTGCAACAAAGGAACTAATTGTCCTCTTGTCTCTCCTCTTGTTGTTATACATACAGATTATCCAGAGAGGATTCACTTTGTCATAGAATTTTGAGGTGAAAAATGAATTTAGTCCATTTTGGAATAAAGCTACAATGTGACAAAATGACAATACAAGTGAAGCACTATGAATACTTTTTTAGACACAGTATGTATTTAAGGACTTTGGGGTTTTTGTTCAGGTCTGCAGCTGGTTTGTGTTATTGTGGTTTCCTGGCACAGTAATACACAGCAGTGTCTTCAGGCTGCAGATTCTGTCCATTTAGAGTCACTGTCTTGCTGGAAGAATCTAAGCTGATACTGAACTTGTTCTTTAGTGAATCTTTGTAGAGTGTGCTATGTCCAACACCTGACCCTCCAACCCACTCCAGTCCTTTCCCTGCAGGCTGTCTGATCCAAGCTGTCCAGTAAGTGCTTATAGAATAAGTGACCTGACAACTGATAGTCAGACGTTGACCTGGCTGCAAAGTCAAAGGGCCTGACTGTGTCAGCTGTTCACACTTTACACCTGTAAAGAGAGAAGCATATTTCAAATTGTGCAGTTACAGATAAATTGGTTACTATGACAAATGCAAACCATGTATGATAAATCCAGAGAAACCTACATGATCCAGCTGCTAACAGTAGCAGAGCTACAGACAACATTGTTTATGGTGAGATTTCTGGTATCTCCAGCCAAAAAATATGAGGAGGTTTTTATGGCTGAGTAGCGAGGAAGCTCACTGAGTTTGCATAGAATAAACCACACGAGGCACTATGTAGCCAACAGAAGGGTGACTGTTCTATTTAAAAAAAACTTTTCATGATAACTTTGCCTAATATTTGTTTAATTGTATTCACACTTTCACAGCCCCCCACAATGAAACAGAATATTAAACTACATTTTCCTAACTTTTTCTGCTCAAAGTTGTTCCATGCGCTATCAGCACGGAAGGATCTGCACCTGTCTTTTTGTATATATAGCAGAGATTTGCAGGTTAAAAACTGTAACTGATATTTATTTGTTTGCCGGGGACCATGAACAAAAACATCTCAGTATAACACAGAGATGTGTTATACAACATTTAGATCTGCAGTCTCCGGTCAAACAACAAATGAAATATTAAAAAAGTCACATTGTCATGATTTTTTTTATATATAATTAATGCAACTGACAATTCATGTAGTGTTATACTTTCAGTGTATCCTTTAGAAAAACTTTCAAAAGTATTTTTTTCCAGTAGAATTCTACAAATTTAAAGCAAATAAAAAGCTCAGCATCTTCTCATTAGCTGTTGAGATGCCAGGTAATGTACCTGAAAAGTTATACATTTCCTAGAGTTGTATCAATAAATAATGCAACCAACTGTTTATTAAGAGGTTTGCCATGCCATCTTAAAATGTGACTGTTTTTATTATTTATTACTGACATCTACATACAGCATTAAAACATTCAGGAATTTACTGCAGTAAAAAAGTATTGTGACCCACTGAAATACAAAGTAAGAAACAACAACAACAACAACAATCCTTTTATAGTGTGTACATGGTTACATGTATTTCAGGCCTTCACATCAGTTCATGTTCAATTTTCTGCCACCTTTAGGTGGTTGTAAAATATTTTCATTGAGTCTTTATGCTAAGTTATACAAAGTTTTAAAAGGAATTATTTCTGGAAAAAACACCTTTCAGTGAAATGTCACAAGAGACAAAAAAATAAGCGTACATTTAAAATCATTCCATCTGCACCAGTGACAATGAATCTGCAAACACAGTGGAATTTCTAAAGTTTGTAAAATGTTCTGACATTTTTCTTCATGTCAGAGACAGAGGAACTAGAAATCTGGATTGGATAGCTTTTTATAGTTAAATATGTGACAGTAATTTGGTAAGTAAGTAATTTAGCTCTGATGTTTCTTGAAATACTGATGTATAAAGGAAAAAGTTACTTTGTAGATTTTCATCATTTTGAACAAAGATGTGAACTGAAAATTTTAACTACTAGAAATGTTAAATGTTTTACATTGTACACAATAAAGATTTTATGTTGCAGAGTATAACTGGCAATGAATGATTTGCTGTTGTTTATATAATAGAAAAACAGATTTCTGCCATAAAAGATTGCAGGTCTCTTGCTCTCATGGTTGCAGGTTATGAAATATAGTGAATATCATGCTGGAAGCTGCCCAATAAAGGGAAATAGACAGGTGATGCCCTGATGCTGTCAAAGTCAGGATGGCTGCCAGTGACCAGCTGTTCACACTTCACATCTGTTGCAAAAAGCTTTTTTGTTCACAGTTTATACTGCAAAAGAATGATGACTAATAAATATGATAAATGATAATCTCCTAATTCCTTGTGCATTAGCAAATAATATGTTTAATGGAAGATGTTTTTTAAAATCAGAATTGCAATAAAAATTATAATAGGCCCCCATGGAAACAAAGAGTGTTGTCTAAATATAATGTGAGGTTTTCACTGGGGATAAAAACTGAACTAAAAACAACATATTTGAAACTTAAGCTGAACTAAATTGAACCTAAAGCGTTCTTTTTTGTTGTTACTTAAACTATGTATTTGTGCAAGTGTTAACACTGCTAGCATCCAGGACTAAGTTCTACATAAACTAATATTTTGTTGTTGCTGGTTTACATAAAATACCCTTGATGTTTTCAGTCTCTACAGATGTGTGAAAACAAAGGATTAACTTGACACTGAAGGAAAATAGCTTTGGAGGAACTAAAACTGTGTGTGTCAATATGTTAGCTTTATTTACTAATGAATATTCATGTTACCAGAAACAAATAACTAATAATCACTCTGTATCTCTGAAAAATGAATCTGACACATAAAGTTTTTGTACAGCATTGCATCATCGTGTGCCCCTGTGCCTCTTGAACACAATAATAAACAGCAGAATCCTCAGTCGTCAAGCTGTTCATCTGCAGATACACCTGCTTTCTGCTGTTGTCTCTGGAGATCGTAAATCGGCCTCTGAATGACTGAGAGTAGTAGGAGTTACTGCTAGATTCAATATGAGCGATCCATTCCAGTCCTTTTAAAGAAGCCTGCCTGATCCAGTCAGCATAAATGTCACCAGCAAACCCTGAGTATGTACAGGTCAGTCTGTGTGAGTCTCCAGGCCTTTTAACCACTGGTTCAGACTCAGTCAGTGTTTGACCCTCAGTACCTACACAAATGTCAACAACGGATTAGGACAACAAACAATTACATCTACATGTGTTTGTCCAACAGATTTATATACCCTTACCAGCCAAAGTAGAACACACAATGAAAGAAACAACCAAATAAGCAGATCTGGTCATTGTAAAAGTCTGTTTTCTTTGTCCAGTTTGCAGTGTGTATGTATTAGATTGAGCTTCTGACCTTTGGTCTACACCAATATGAGGATATTGTAGATATCGGTTTTGCATGGACTCCTCCTCCTTAGCAGAAAAAATATCTTTGGTTCACTCAAAGTTATACTTTTTAGGACAGTTTTCAGACAGAGCCAGAAGTTGTTTTTTGCCAGTAAACCTCTAAAATACCAAAGTACAGAACAGGTGCAACATCATCTCCTCACCCAGTTGTGGTTAGACTGACTTTTAGACTGTCCAGGCTGTACAACTATTACTTTGACTGAATGAGAACAATCCTGGACATACTTGGAAAAAAAAGCCTAAATAAATATAATTTCCAACAATAATAACATGTGGATTAAGAAAATGAAGATTTTGTCTTTGTCTTGGCAACATCAGTGGTGTGCACCTCTATTTTATGTCAAAGTTGGCACTGTTATTTTTTTACAAGCATTTGATTGTCTATATCTATACAGTTAGGGTTACAGTGCAACCTGTTGCTTTGGTGCCCTCTTGTTGGTGCATGTAGTTTTGCATTAAAAAAATATGTCTTCAGGTCTTCCAGCTGTGTGAAGACAAAGGTGTAGAGATACTTTAAGCAGCAAATTTGCTGAGGAACTGAAACCATGTGTACAGTTGTGGTCAAAAGTTTACATACATTTGTAAAGAATATAATATAATGACTCCTCCGAGTGTCCCGTTATTTCTAAAACTCTGATTGGAACAGATACTTCTTTGTCACAAAAAACATTCATGAAGTTTGGTTCTTTTATGACTTTATTATGGGTTAACAGAAAAAAGTGATCACATCTACTGGGTCAAAAATATACATACAGCAGTGCTAATATTTGGTTACACGTCCCTTAGCCATTTTCACTTCAATTAGGCGCTTTTGGTAGCCATCCACAAGCTTCTGGTTGAATCTTTGACCATTCCTCTTGACAGAATTGGTGCAGTTCAGTTAAATTTGATGGCTTTCTGACATGGACTTGTTTCTTCTTATCAATGGGGTTTAAGTCAGGACTTTGGGAAGGCCATTCTAAAACCCTTATTCTAGCCTGATTTAGCCATTCCTTTACCACTTTTGATGTGTGTTTGGGGTCATTGTCCTGTTGGAACACCCAACTGCGCCCAAGACCTAACCTTCGTGCTGATGATTTTAGGTTATGTTGAAGAATGTGAAGGTAATCCTCCTTCTTCATTATCCCATTTACTCTCTGTAAAGCACCAGTTCCATTGGCAACAAAACAGCCCCACAGCATAATACTCCCACCACCATGCTTGATTGTAGGCATGGTGTTCTTGGGGTTAAAGGCCTCACCTTTTCTCCTCCAAACATATTGCTGGGCATTGTGGCCAAAAAGCTAGATTTTTGTTTCGTCTGACCACAGAACTTTCCTCCAGAAGGTTTTATCTTTGTCCATGTGATCAGCAGCAAACTTCAGTCGAGCCTTAAGGTGCCGCTTTTGGAGCAAGGGCTACCTTCTTGCACGGCAGCCTCTCAGTCCATGGAGATGCAAAACACATTTGACTGTGGACAATGACACCTGTGTTCCAGCAGCTTTTAATTCTTGGCAGATCTGCTTTTTGGTGATTCATGGTTGACTCTTTACCCTCCTGACCAATTTTCTCTCAGCAGCAGGTGATAGCTTGCGTTTTCTTAATGATCTTGGCAGTGATGAAACAGTGCCATGCACTTTATACTTACAAACAATTGTTTGCACTGTTGCTCTTGGGACATGCAGCTGCTTTGAAATGGCACCAAGTGACTTTCCTGACTTGTTCAAGTCAATAATTCGCTTTTTCGGATCCATGCTGAGCTCCTTTGACTTTCCCATTTTAGCGTTTGTGGGCATTTGTATCCAATGAGCCATATTTACCTGGCCTAAGAGAAGTTACCAGTTGTAGTCACTCATAATCACTCACAAGAAGTTAAGAGGCCATGCTATGAAGCTCAGTTCACTGACAACTTTCTAAGTCACCAAAATTGCTAATTCATGTTGCTGTATGTATATTTTTGACCCAGCAGATGTGATCACTTTTTGTTGTTCTGTTAACCCATAATAAAGTCATAAAATAACCAAACTTCATGAATGTTTTTTGTGACAAAGAAGTATCTGTTCCAATCACTCTATCAGAGAAAAATCTGAGTTTTAGAAATAGTGGGACACTCAGTAGAGCCACATATTATGTATGTGTGTGTACTTTTGACCACAACTGTAAGAACAAATAAAAACATACTTTTAAGAACAGATAAAAACTAGGATGTGTCAAATTTAAAGTTAAAGTTAAATTAAACCCAAGGGTGAACAGGTGAAGTACTAAAGTCAGATGTTGTGTTGCCAACCTTGAGGATCGATCAATCTATCTATTAGATAGATAGATAGATAGATAGATAGATAGATAGATAGATAGATAGATAGATAGATAGATAGATAGATAGATAGATAGATAGATAGATAGATAGATAGATAGATAGTATATCTACACATTGAATATGAAGAATTTAATATGAAGAATATAAAAGTCTCGTGAAATGTAAATGTTGTGCCTGAATAGTAATATATTTCTATATTTAGAATGAGCTCAAAAATGAGTACAGTAGGATTTTGTACAGCTTTTAAAATGACTTCAGTCACTGTGGCCTTCGAGCACAATAATAAACAGCAGAATCTTCAGTCTTCAGGCTGTTCATCTCTAGATACACCTGCTGTTTGTCATTGTCTCTGGAGATCGTAAACCGACCGTGGACTGACTGAGAGTAGGATTTAGTGCTACCAGTTGGTTTAGTTAAATGAGCAATCCACTCCAGTGCTTTTCCAGGAGGCTGTCTCACCCAGACCATCGCATAGTCGCTGAATATGAATCCAGAGGCTGTACATGTCAGTCTGTGAGATTCTCCAGGCCTTTTAATTACTGGTTCAGATTCTGTCAAAGTCTGTCCGTCAACACCTACAAAAAAGAAAACAGAATATGAAATATGTCGATAACACAAAGAAAACTTTATTAAAGCAAGATCAAACTCTTCACCTGCCCAGCAGAGAGTTAAAAACAGCAGCCCTGTCATGCAGTCCATCATGTCAAACTGTGTGCACACTGCTCCAAGCAGTCAAATAAGTAGAGGTGAGATCAGAAAGTTTTACACTACCCCAAAGAAAAGCAGTCTACATGTGTTCATGATTCATGATGTGAGAACCTATTATTTTATTTACATAGTAACAACATGAGGGCCAGGAACAAAAAACAAAAATGAGTGTGCAGTAGTAATCGCCATTGCCTATGTCACCTCACACATCAAAAGCTGTGGGTGTTTATCTGTGCTTGAATGGTTTCTCTCTGGGTGTCATTAAGTGAAATCTGGAGACATTAATTTGGAAAAATCCCATCAGCCACTTCAATTTTGAATTTTTTCAAATTATTTCCATCTTGCCAAAGAATTTTGACCAGAAGATAGTTTTTTGAGGTTTTCCAAACATGGTTAAAGACTTTAACAATAAGTAAGTCAAATTTCTAATTTAACATTTTTTCTGCTGCACAAATTCCTGATCAGCCTGAAATTGCTCCAGCAGCTTGAGAGAATATATTTCTATATTTTAGCAGAATTTAGTCAAATATACTATGTGTTCATACATAATTGACATTCACCACTTTTAGTTTATTGCAAGTGCTTTTTCTGTGGAGATTTTTTAAACACTTTTGACAATAGAGAACATAGGTTAGCGATGGCATGCCTGCTTCATGTAAACTCCAAAACTGAATTGTTGGAAATGAAAAAACAAAAGCTGCATCATGACACTCTGAGGGTGCAACATCTGCATGCTTTGGAACAGATTTTTTTCAAATGCTTTCATCCATCCGTTATTATATAATAATAATAACATAAACCATAGTTTGTCACCTAATTACAGGTGAAAGTAAATGACTAAAATAAATCACTTATATTCTAACATTTAGTTAAATATCTGCATTTAGGATGGAAAAAACTTTTTTCAACAAATGAATGAGTTATGAAACCATATGTGACTATCACCACTATAATAATGTATCTTTTTTATATTATTTCCACATCAACAGTTATTTTACAGTAAACAAGAAGACCTTATAATTGTACTGATGTGCTCTTCAAATTATTAGTGGTCTGAGGGCTCCTCCTCTGGTGTATTTATGTTACAAAGGCTTTCAGAGCTTTTTGTTTAGCTTCTGTTGATGGTATCACGCAGTAGGCAAACAGAGCATAGACTGAGCCAGGGAGGAGTCAGCTCAAACTGCTTTTCAGTCATCCAGATGTCTGCTTCATCTGAAGGTTTGCACAAACACTCCTCCTTCAGCAACACCCATTATCAGCAGCTCTCAGGTAAAATTTTGAAAAATAGACCAAAAGGATTAATTTTTTAAGGCTAGAGTAATCTGCAAGAACCCTTTAACTCATGAAACTAGCAATCAGGTTAAAAAAATTCATGTCTATAATACAAAAAATAATAATTACAATTATTTTATGTGGGACAAACTGCTGGTTAAAACAAGGTATAGTACAAGAAAGGGTAATTTGATCTAACTGTTTAACCCTACAAAAACCCTACAGCTCTTTTTTAAACTACTAAACTTAAAGAAATGCGTTCCTTTTGCTAACCTGTAAAAATGTTTGTTTGTTTTTAATTAGGGAGGAAAGAGGAATGAATTATCTTAAGTTGATCAGATGTATACTTTGTGGTGGATTCTCATTATTTTGAGGTATGATTGTTGTCACATGATTGTTGGTGTTTCTTTCTGATATTGTGGGTTCCTTATTTTTTGCCAAGTTGGTACAAAATACAGTTTTCCAAATTTATGCTTGATACAGTACTTGCAAAGATTGCATTGCTGTCTTAAAATAATGCATGGTCTTAGAGCTCCTCCTTTGGTGGTTTCAAGTTACAAGTGCAGGCTCTGATGGTTATTTTAAATGTGAGTTGTTTAGTTACAATCCCAGACTATTTGACTGCAACCAATATAATAGCATATCATGATCCCCACACTCTGCCTCTTGCCAAGTATCATTTTGTGTGTGGATGTGAGAATGTGAGGATTTCTGTCACTCCATGTTAGCCCAGTGATGACCTGGTGGTGACCTTTAAGTGATGTGGGAAGAGCTTTTAGGACTTGTGTGTAATATGTGTATGATTTTCATATAATTAGACATATACCTACATAACTCTGTTTTTGTCACGGCGAGTGAGATGAGCCGTATAAAAATAATAAATGAGAATCCAATCGCAGGCAGTAGTGGAGGAGTGAAGGTGGTTTATTGGACACGAAATAAATATAGACAAACAGCAAATGGAGCACGAACTAAACTAGACTGGAGACAACTAAACTACTGAATACAAACCGGAACTCAAACATGAAGCAAGGTGGACGACGGTACAAGATGGTGACGGCAGGGAAACACACAGATGACACAGGGTGGAAACACAGACGGACCAGCAACTACAATGACAGAGGACACAACTTAAATACACACAGAGAAACACAGGGGAATTACACACAGGTGGTGGACACAGCTGGGAATAATCAACAAGACGAGACAGAGGTAAAACTGAACACACTCACATGAGACGCAGACCTTCACAATAAAACAGGAACAAGACACCATCACACTAAGACGCAGACTCGACATAGAGAGACAGACAGAAAATGACACATGGAACTAAACTAAACCTGCAAAAACATGACAACTCAAAATACTGGGTCAAACTGACCCAGAACCGTGACAGTACCCCCCCTCCAAGGAGCCAGCCCTTGGAGGGGGGGTACAAAAAAAACAGAGCACCAGACCAGGGCAGGCGGAGAGGGTCCAGGAAGGAGGGTCCGAAACAAAAGACAAGGAGCACAAGAGTCCAAATACACAATTGTGGACGGCCTCTTTCCGGAGGCCGTCCACAATGGCCATGATGCCAACTTAGAGGCCTGGAAAATGGCCGGCAGAGGCGAAGCGGAACAGGTCGAGCTGGCTCTGACGGCGGTGTGGCAACCGCATGACCAGACGAGGCAGGACCAGACGAGGACGAAGGCGGAGCTGAGGCTGGACCAGACGAGGACGAAGGCGGAGCTGAGGCTGGACCAGGCGTGGACGAAGACACGGAGGCTGGACCTGACGGCAGCGGGACGGCTGCGGAACCTGACGGCAGCAGGACGGCTGCGGAACCTGCCGGCAGCGGGACCAGACAGTGGTGAGGCTGCAGGCGGTGATGCTGCAGGAGGTGATGTGGATGCAGGCAACGGTGTAGAAGTCACAGGGGATGATTCAGCAGGTGATGGCTGAACAAACTTCCCCAGACCGTCAGCAGACTTGAGGATGTGCTTGCTGGGTCCTCCAGGACCCCCAGCAGACGAGGCGTGGTGCTGGGTGGGCTCCTCGGACCCACCAGCTGACTTGGCTTGAAGCTGGATGGGCGACTCGGGCCCTCCAGCAGACGACACTTGAGGCTGGACGGGCGACTCGGGCCCTCCAGCTGACGACACTTGAGGCTGGACGGGCGACTCGGGCCCTCCAGCAGACGACACTTGAGGCTGGCTGGGTTCTCCCAAACCCCCAGCTGACGACACTTGAGGCTGGCTGGGTTCTCCCGAACCCCCAGCTGACGACACTTGAGGCTGGCTGGGTTCTCCCAAACCCCCAGCTGACGACACTTGAGGCTGGCTGGGTTCTCCCAAACCCCCAGCTGACGACACTTGAGGCTGGCTGGGTTCTCCCGAACCCCCAGCTGACGACACTTGAGGCTGGCTGGGTTCTCCCGAACCCCCAGCTGACGACACTTGAGGCTGGCTGGGTTCTCCCAAACCCCAGCTGACGACACTTGAGGCAGGATGGGCTCCTCGGGCCCTCCAGCCGACGAGGCAGGACGCTGGCTGGGTTCACCTGAACCCCCAGCAAACATGGCTTGAGACTGGACGGGCTCCTCTGGCCCTCCAGTGGAAACAGACACTAAAGCAGCAGGTACGGAGACCTCCGCCAGTGTGGACACTGGCTGGGACTGAGCAGCACAGTGGCTAGACTCAGGCAGAAACAGTGGGATGCAGTCCTCAGAGGGCTGAAAGTGTTCCCCAATACACTCAGCAGAGGACGGAGGAGGACGGGTGAACTCACTTGAACTCTCAGGGGGTGCTGAGAGCTGAGACTGTTCTGGTGAGTTCTCCGGTGAGGCTGCTGGCGCTGGCGTCTTGACCTCTAGGGGTCCAGAGTTGGCTGGTGACTGACACCCAGCCTCTGGGGAGGCCCTAGAGGGAGCAACTGTCTCTGACATGGCCAGCTTAAGAGAACCAGCAGATATTGTGGTGAAGTGTGTTCCCTCCTTTGAATGAGACAGTGAGGATGGTGGCTGAGTAAATGAGCGGGCAGACAGCTGAACTGGTGGCGACAGAGCAATAGGCAGCGAAGCGGCTACAGACTGACCTACAGGTAGCGGAGACGATTGTAGTGGAGTCGTAATGAGTGGTGGAGTGGCTGACTGAACGGAGGGCAGCGCGGCTGCTGACTGAACTGAGGGCAGCGCGGCTGCTGACTGAACCGTTAACTGAATTGCAGACCCAACGTTAAACTGTGGTGAAAGTGTGGATGGGAGAACATGATCAGAAAAAACTGCTTCGGTGAGGTTTACAACTTCCCCTGAATGAATCAGTGCAGGTGAAAAAGGGTCCCAAACATTTTCATTGTCTAAATTCATAATACCAGGCTTGGAAACAGAATGGAAACAGTCATTAACACAGAGCGTGGGCTCAGGAGAAACAGTCTTTGAAGCAGTGGCCATGGATGAGACAGAAAAATTATTGTTATCTCCAGAAGACACACAAAAAATAGCTCCAGAAACAACAGTCACAGAGTCCGACGCAGCAGAAAAAGTGTCCCTCTCAGTCACCACAGCCGATTGTTTACATGTCCCGACATCCGGCTGTGGGGTGCCACGCCGACGGCGCAAACGTTGCTTCTTTCTCGGAGACGGCTCCGACAGGCCGGGTAATCCCTCGTCCGGCGGTTCGGACAGCACGTCCTCCGTTGAAGCGAGCAGGCGAGCGGTAGCGGCAGGGGGGTGTAGGTGAAGCTCGTGGAGAACGAAATTCTGCACGAGCGGATGCAGAGAGTCCAATAGCCAGGGATAACCGGACATAAGGTGTTGTAGGTTGGCTTCCACAGAGTAAAGAGAGGCTTCTCCCTCATGCTCTAACAACTGGTAAATTAATTTAGAAGCAGAGTCAATAACGGCCTCCTGAAGCTCCCTGGGTGGGTTGACTGCCGCTGGATCCATATCTGGCTGGTCCGCACTGTCACGGCGAGTGAGATGAGCCGTATAAAAATAATAAATGAGAATCCAATCGCAGGCAGTAGTGGAGGAGTGAAGGTGGTTTATTGGACACGAAATAAATATAGACAAACAGCAAATGGAGCACGAACTAAACTAGACTGGAGACAACTAAACTACTGAATACAAACCGGAACTCAAACATGAAGCAAGGTGGACGACGGTACAAGATGGTGACGGCAGGGAAACACACAGATGACGCAGGGTGGAAACACAGACAGACCAGCAACTACAATGACAGAGGACACGACTTAAATACACACAGAGACACACAGGGGAATTACACACAGGTGGTGGACACAGCTGGGAATAATCAACAAGACGAGACAGAGGTAAAGCTGAACACACTCACATGAGACGCAGACCTTCACAATAAAACAGGAACAAGACACCATCACACTAAGACGCAGACTCGACATAGAGAGACAGACAGAAAATGACACATGGAACTAAACTAAACCTGCAAAAACATGACAACTCAAAATACTGGGTCAAACTGACCCAGAACCGTGACAGTTTTATAGAATATATAACACAAAGAATATCAAAAACTTATTGAAATGTCTGTGAAATACAAATGTTGTACTTGAATATTTATAACATAATACATACAATAGATAATAAAATTATACCAATGATGCTTAATGCTAAGGTTGAAAGATGAGTACAGTAAGATTTTGTACAGCTGCTATAACAACCTCTGTCACTGTGTGCGTCGCGCACAATAATAAACAGCAGAATCAGCAGTCGCCAAGCTGCTCATCTGCAGATACACCTGCTGTTTGTTGTTGTCTCTGGAGATGGTAAACTGACCTTGGACTGACTGCGAGTAATATTTATCACTACCACTTGGGCTACTTAATAAAGCAATCCACTCCAGTCCTTTCCCAGTAGCCTGTCTGACCCAAGCCATCTGGTAGTCTCTGAATGTGAACCCAGAGGCTGTACATGTCAATGTGTGAGACTCTCCAGGTCTTTTAACCACTGGTTCAGATTCTGTCAGAGTCTGTCCATCAATGCCTGTTAAGCCAAACGATAAAAAATTATGTGAAAAAAGAAAACGTCAAGTGAAATATGTCAGTGAGATAAAAATAAACTTAATCAAGATCAGTAAGACTCTTCACCTGCACAGAATATAGTTAGAAGCAACAGTCCTGTCCTGCAGTCCATCATGTTCAATTGTGAGTTCACTGTTCAAAGCAGTCAGATAAGTGGAGGTGATACGGTAAAGCTGATTTACATTGACTCATTCTGTTTTTGTTTTTCTTTAATTATTCATGTTTTGGGAATAGAAATTTGTTGACAAAATGGAAACCAGTGACGCATGTAAAAACATCAGGTGTTTCCTGATCCCACTTTATTTGCAATCCATTTACTATTATTAACACTTTGTTACACTTAACTTTCACTTCAAATATAAATGAGCAGCTTATTTTTAATTAAAAATTATTAATATTGTAAGTAGTAGTAGCAGTATTAGTAGGAATGGTAATAGTAGTAATGGCAACAAAAGTGGTTAATTTCATGTTTTATTATTCTTGCAGTTTGTCTTATTCAACATTTACTGTATTTTTCTGTCAAAGATTCACCATCATTAAAGTGTGACATATTAATAACCAGGAGGATTTTATAAATGTTTTACAGTTTTTGCCCGTTGCTTGAACACTATAAACCCATGCTCAGACTAAAGTAACACAACGTGAAGCTTTTGTTACCATACCTCAAACACATGTACCCATACCTTAAACAAAAGCGCTGCTTTGCACCCCAGTACCAATTATGCAACACTCCTACTCCTTTATGCAACACACCTACCCCTTTATGCAACACACATGGTCCTGCATGCTACACTCTATTTCATACATAAGACACTTCGCTCACAAAATGAAATCTCAGGGTGCCATTCGGAAAACACATGTATCCAAAATACAAAACACATCGGATAATTGCAACCACTCAAATACACACCTGAAGGCACTTACTTGCAAAACCGAACACCAATTAGCCAACTACAAAAAGCCCTCAGCGTAGCCATTTCAAGAACTTTGCAAGCATGGATGGAGGGAGAGCAAGAGGAAGAGGAAGAGGTAGAGGAGGAGGAGGAAGAGGAGGAGAAGGCCGAAGAGGCCATGAACGGACCCATATTTCTGATGAAATAAGAGCAACTTTGGTGGACCATGTCATCAACCATGGCCTGACTATGAGGGAAGCTGGGCAGAGAGTCCACCCACATCTAAGCCGCTTCACAGTGCCATCTGTAATACGAACATTCCGACTAGAAAACAGGTATGTCTTCACCTCCATACCTTCTGCTCTACTCAGATGGTTTCATAGCACTGTTCTACAGTATATCACATTACCATATCAAGTGTACGGGGTGCTAATGCTCCTTTTGCAGCCAAAGTGGCTGATTCCTTATATTGAAGTACAGTGTTGTACAGTGGATGACACAGTACATACAGTAAAGTACTGTAAGAAAAATAAGCAAACCGATGACAATATGTGGTTGTATTCCTCCAGAATGACCCGAAGACCTTCTGGGGGAGGACGGCAACGCCTGTTCACACAACAGCAGGAACTTCCCGTTGTGGACCTAGTGAGGGCAGCTACGACGACCAGCTACGACGGAAAATACTTGCAGACAGGCGAGTGTTCAGCAACATAAACCATGTGAGCATCACCACCATCAGACGCATCTTGGGTAAACTCAGCATCACCATGAAGCAGCTCTACAGAGTCCCATTCGAGAGGAACAGTGACAGGGTCAAAGGACTTCGAGCTGAATATGTACGGGTACGTGTAACTGTCCCTTACATTTACAATAGAGTATTGGTGAAGTCCAGTAGCAGCTGAATATGTACCATATCAGTACCACATGGATCTATTCTGAGAGCTACACAGGTACCTGTGTGATGGGGTGAGGGTGCCGTATGTGTAGCACTGTAGTACAGTGACATGTTCCCCTTTTTTTTCAGAGAATCTCGGCCATGGATGGAACTGCACAGCCTCATGAATACATTTTCATTGATGAAGCTGGATTCGACCTGAGCAAAACAAGACGACGGGGTCGTAATGTAATTGGCCAAAGGGCAATTGTGCACGTCCCAGGGCAGCGCGGGGGAAACATCACATTATGTGCCGCCATATGCCTTCGAGGGCTTCTGCACCATCATGCAATACTAGGTCCATACAATAGCCAACACATACTCACATTTCTAGATGCTCTCCATGATATAGTTGTACAGAACAGAGCAGATCAGCCCAGGTTTGTGGTGATATGGGATCATGTCAGTTTCCATCGGGCTGCTCTGGTCCAGGCCTGGTTCTCCAACCACAATCAATTTGAAGTGGTATACTTGCCCCCTTACTCACCATTTTTAAACCCTATTGAGGGTTTTTTTAGGCTTGGAGATGACGTGTATATGACCGCCAACCACATGCCCGCATGCCTCTTCTGCAGGCAATGGAACAGGCCTGCGGCGACATTCAGGTGACAGCAATCCATGGATGGTTTCGACATGCAAGAGGATATTTTCCCCGGTGCCCAGCAGGAGAGGACACTGCTTGCGATGTTGATGAGGTCCTGTGGCCAGACCCCAACAGACGGCGGGATCCATGAGCCCACTTATGCACAATTGTCATGGTTTTTTGTGTTTACAGTATAGTGTTTTTTCTATTGCAGTATTATTGTGTTGTGGTTTTTTTTTTTTTTTGCTTTATCTGAATTCATGGTACTGCGATGTACACTATTGAGTAGGTCTATTTGCGTTTTTGGTTGTTTGGAAATGTGTCTCCTGTAAATGTGCCTTCTGAATACACAATGGAAATCAAGGACTGCAGTGTTTTATGTAAAGAAGACTAGTGTGTTCCCCCTGATCTG
The DNA here is from genome assembly GCF_057381915.1 of Diplotaxodon limnothrissa. Taxonomy (NCBI): domain Eukaryota; kingdom Metazoa; phylum Chordata; class Actinopteri; order Cichliformes; family Cichlidae; genus Diplotaxodon; species Diplotaxodon limnothrissa. The sequence continues at coordinate 15,764,922 of NC_140599.1, read as the reverse complement.
TAAGTGTTTGCATATGATGCAAGTATGTGTCATTTTGTCAACAGAGTTACATTTTGACAGAGGAATGTTAGGTTTTGACAGCAGAGTTTAGGTTTTGGGAGTGGAGTTTCATTTTGGCACAGATGTGTATGGTATATTTCCCAGTGTTGTGTCGTGTTTACTTGTGTTTAGAGTTTTGGCACAATGAGCGACGTTTTGCCAAATGTGTTCAAGCAACGGGCAAAAACTGTAAGTACACCAGTCCTATTATGGAAATTGAATCCACTGTCCCGAGCCATCAGATATGTACAATCTACACCTGAAGTTTTACATTGACTACTCTCATGAAAGAGAGAAAAAGAATGGATGTGGGAAAAAGAATATCACCACTGTGGATACCGTGTTCGGATTTAGAAACACCTTGACAGTGAGTTTAAGATAATGACGTTTTTTAAAGGCTTTTTTATCTATCAATATTATTGATAGATTTTAGGATAATATTCTTAACTAATAACAACATGTATGGCCCTAAAAACACCAAGAAATAAAAATAATAATAAAACACCAAACACATCACATTTTGTATCTACTAGTGTTTGTGTGTTTTACCCACTGCCATATATTGCACAGTTAGTGGCTTCCTATTCTACTGCCACCCACAGGTCTTAGCAAAAACATTTTCTGTGGAGTTTTTGTACAGCCTGTCAGTGCACTTTAAACATTGCACAGTAATATACTGCAGAGACTTCTGGCTTTAGGTTTGATAGTCTCATATAAGTCATGCTGTTGCTCTTATCTCTGCTGGAATAGTCAGTGCCACTAGCATCACTATAAACACGACGCAACCATTCCAGTCTTTTCCTGCAGGCTGTCTGATCCAATGCATACTGCAGCAATTAAATGAGAAGCCAGTACTGTACAGAGAATCATTGTATCTTCAGGATCGTTAAAAAATCGTTATTAAAAAAAGTGAATCTTAACACATAAACTTACATCACTGATTTTTACTGTATTTAGAGAAAATGGACAAATATGTTAAAACTGTAGCTGAATGAAAAGTTAAAATTTTAAAAATATGCCAACTATGAAAAGAATCGTAGCACATTTTCTACAGCTAGTTCAATAAAGCCAGTCAGCCCCCGGCTGTGACATTACCCAGAATACATCACCTCCTCCATCAATGCAATGGCTAATGCAAAAGTAATCACCTGTAACTAATTTATCTGCTGTAATTTTCAATCAGATAGTTGTTTATATTACTGTATATAATTTATTGTGTTTAGTATATGTCACTATAATGTGAATCAGGAACCATGTAAAAAATACGGACGACAGCCTCTTCTGTAGCAGTCTCATGTCTTCTGGACAGAGATCTCAGATGTTGTTCCTGGGATCTGCTGGAGCCACTCGCCTAGCTTGGGGGTAACTGCACCGAGTGTTCTGATTACCACTTTGAATACACTGCAGAGTCCTCTGGCTTTAGGTTTGATAGTCTCAGATAGGTCATGCTGTTGCTGTTATCTCTGGTGATTTCTATTCATCCTCGCAGACTGCTTGAATAGTCAGTTCCACTGCCAGAGCTATGAACGCGCCCCAACCATTCCAACGCTTTTCCTGCAGGTTGTCGATTCCAGTGCATACTGCAGCAACTAAATGAAAAGCCAGATCCCCTGCAGGAAAGACTCAGAGTCTCCCCGGGTCTTTTCACTACTGTACTAGAAGGAATGGATTCCATACTCTGACCTGTAACACCTGATGAGATTTAAGAATTGAAGAGTCTAAAAACAAACTGAGACAGTTATCTGGCATGTATTATGGATCACAGCTGGAATGTGATTTAAGAATGTCTTATAGAGACAAAGCAAAAAGCAAAACTTACTGGGCAGAAAATGAGCAACCAGCAGCAGAGTGACTACATTCATCATTTTGAGGCTGGAGATGTGACCGCTCATGCTGCACATAAAATACAAGACAAGTCAGAATTATAGAAGTACTCTGCACAGACTAAAGATTTGCATCAGAATATCACTGGGTGGGAGTGGAAAATAGCCCAGCAGAGTCAGTCACTCAGACGTTTTGAAAAAATTGCATTTTCATATTTTCATTTTGAAATCTAAAGACTTAAAATTATGTTGTTGTTAACTCAAGCTGCTCTATTTAAATTCATTTAATAAAAAGCACTGTCTCTATATCCACTATCAGTGCCTTAAAACACACTATTGCCTTTGCAACACTTCAGTATTTAATTTTTTAAATTACATTTGTACCTACATTTGTAATGCTGTTATGATTTAGATCATTGAAATGTTTCAGGAAAATGTAATTACTCTTACAGTTACAAACAAGTAAAATAAAGAGTTCTTAACTTCGGTTTGGTCGGGGCAAACAAACAGCAAACAAACAGGATGATTTTATTGATTTTATATACCAAGTTATATTTTGTTGCCACTAAATTGCAGATCAAAGTCAGTTATTTTAATATCACAATATTATAGATTAAAATTAGATCAAGATCAAGGTCATCTTGAGCATGGACATTCAGTTTGATCAAAAATACTAATTATTGGCAATTTTATCAATGAATGGTCTTGAATGTTTTGAAATCATTAATGGACTGACAGCGCCTCCTCTGGCGGCTTCATGTTACAAATGTTAGGGCTTCACTATGTTTTTGTTCAGGTTTGCTGATGGTTTATGTTACTGTGAGTCTCTGGCACAGTAATACACAGCCGTGTCCTCAAGCTGCACATTTTGTCCATTTAGAGTCACTGTGTTGCTGGAAGAGTCCAAGTTGATACTGAACTTGTTCTTTAGTGAATCTTTGTAGATTGTGCTGTATCCAACACGTGCACTTTGAATAAATTCCAGTTCTTTCCCTTCAGGCTGTCTGATCCAAGCTGTGTGATGGTTACCAACAGAATAAGAGACCCGACATGTGATGGTCAGACTCTGACCTGGCTGGACAGTCACAGTGTCTGGCTGAGATAGCTGTTCGCACTTCACACCTGATAAAAAACAACAACAACAAAAGAAAATTGTTACAATCTTTCAACATTCACAGAAAAAGAAAAACTGATGACAGTGATAAATCCACAGAGACTCACTTCCAGCTGCCAACAACAGGAGCAGAGCTACAGAAAACATGATTTATATCCAGCGTGGCGTATCGTGAATGGCCTGATGTCAGTGGTGAGGTTTTTATAGCTGATAATTTTGCATGGCATTAAAGATACAAATGATCAGTGTTAGTCAAGCTAAAACCTCAAATTCAAAACAGTTTTGAGACCTATTTTTAAGGACTGATTCCTCAGATGCTTTATATCCTTCCTGGATAGGAAGAGGGTCTGAAAACTCGCTAAATATAGCGACAAAGTTGCTAAGTTGGCAACACTGCTTAAAGACTGGATAGCTAACAACTTGACCAAGTCCTTATAGAGAAAGCAAAGATTACAATGCAGTTCAAACATTTTCTGTTCCATCTTTTCACTGTTTGAATCATTTGAGACATGTTAGAAACTGTCTGTAAAGTATAAAAAACTAAGAAAAATAAAAATAAGAAAAAAGATTCTACTGAAACAAAAAAAAAATGAGTGGATCGATGAGTGCTGATCATTTCTTTCTCTGACATTAAAAATCTGTTCATTTCTGCTAAATCTCTTGAATGGTTGGCAATTTGTAACCAGTGATTTCCTTATACATGAACATTTAAAATTCTCTAATGTTTAGTACTATCTAAACCTAGTATCTGTATCATAGTATCTGTATAACAATATGTAACGGTAATATTATGTTCATATTTAACTATGTATATGTATGTATATATATATATATATATATATATATATATATATATATATATATATATATTAGGGGTGCAACGATACACAAAATTCACGGTTCGGTTCGGTTCGATACTTTGGTGTCACGGTTCGATATTTTTTCGATACAAAAAAAAATGTTCATGCCTTTTTAATTTGTCATTTATTAAAATTATAAATATATATTTTAACACAAAAGTACAGTTTTTAAATTTAACCCTAACCCTTGTGCGTGTTGTTTTTTAGCTCGTCATATTGCAGCCACAGAAATTCTTTTGTCCATGAAACCATAAAGCTGCACTTTCTTTTTGCCTTATAGTCTGATTTGTCATAACTTCTCCGTTTTGTGGTAAGCTTTTCTTTGGCTGTCACTTCTTCACCCTGACCTGTCTTATTTGGCTCAGCAGAACTAAAATATATATCTGTCTGTGAAGGTTCTCAATCATCCAGGTCATCGTAGTGAAATATATATCCTGCCGCACTCACATAAGCTCAGCGATTCTCTGCGCGATCAACCTCTCACATGTTTAAGCTGCGGGAGATTTCACTTGTCATGTTTGCATAGTAAGCTAACAATTAATAAGACGATGTCAGAGGAATTGGTGCACAAATTATCATCACTCACAGATCAGTGCTGTCGCTCTCTATACACAGTTCGCGCGATTGCAAAGTGAAAGCAAAAAAACAAGCGCAAATTCAAACACGATTTCAATATGTCACATATTGACAGGGGCTCACCCAATGACATAATTACCCAGCTACATTTCTGAAAGAATGCAAAAGCATTGACATATATTTTTCCTTCCTACAATAGCCCGACAGGCAGGGGAGAGATAGCCCCGGGACGTCGGGCTAGCGATATTGCGAGCCCTGTATCTGATTGAGGAATCACTCATCTTTGGAAAAGAGAGTTTATTACAGAGAAATGTCTCTTTCCAAAATAAAAGCTATACTATCCGCTTCTTCTGGGCTATATTCTCAGCAGCATATTAAACATATCAGGTCTCCATAAGGAGAATCCTGTGCTAACAGCTGTCTAAATGACTCGGCTAAAGTTTGTAGCATGCATGCTTGTTGTTTTTGTCTTTGCACTAGGATGATGTCGGTGTAAATGTGCAGTCATATTCATTGTGTTCCCACTAGTGCTTTCAGGTTAATCTCGTTGAAATAACCTTAACGCCACAACACGGCAAATCTCCGTTAACGAGCTACCCTATACAGAGGGGCTAGACGGCCAACACGTTAACGAGCTAACTGCGCTAACACACTAGCTCCCACCCATGTAATTGAGCATTGCATGGCACATCCAACATACTGTTTTACTTTAGTCCATGACTCGCTTACCTTCAGGGTCATACGTCACATGAAAACCAAAATAATTCCAAACGCCAGATCTGAATGAGGGTGGGGAGGTCCACTTCTGTCTCGCTAGCTTGCCCTGCGCTCTTCCTTCTGACCATGCTGTCTGTGTTGAGTGCTCAGTGAATCTGCGTTCGACTACTCCGCCAAATTTTGTATTGTTCTTTTTTTTTTCTCCCCTTTGGTTTTCTTTCTTTCTCTCCCTCTCTTTCTTTCATTCTTTCCCCCTGTCCTATCCCACAGTCATGTCTGTCCCGTTTGCAACTGAAAATAAAATAAATTCATAATTATAATAAAGGTCAATCAAATGGACCAATATGATGATCCACTTAAAATAAATCCTCTTGGCATCTTTCTTGGCCTCAAGACAACAATTCTGATGGCTATAGATCCAAACGGGACACAAAAAAAAAAAAAAAAAAAAAAATTGAAAAAGAAAAAAATTGAAAAAAATTGTATTGTTCGATACATATGCGTACCGAACCGAAAGCACTGTATCGAACGGTTCAATATCGATACGAATATCGTTGCACCCCTAATATATATATATATATATATATATATATATATATATATATATATATATAGATATAGATATAGATATATATAGATATAGATCTATAGATCGATAGATATACACTAGTGCTGTCAAAATTAACCCGTTAATGCAAATTAATTAATCAATCAATCAATCATTGCGATTACATTTTTTTATGCAATTAACGCATCTGGAGTGCAGAATGACTCAAAATCTGCCAATGCATTTCGGGCAGTTTGTCCAAGTAGAGTTGCCGTTGCACATGCACAAATGGGCAGTTGATCTGGTAGTGACAGGCAGCTGAACCAATCAAATCAATATGGAAGATGATAAACGCACATTGGCCCTCTCAATGGGAAATTTGAGTATTAAAAAAATAACAAGATGGAACAGTCGACCGACATAAAGTGTTATGCACATTGTGCAAGAAGGAATTTTCTTTTCACTGAAGCACTTCCAGCTTAAAATATCACATTGACACGAAGCATACGTTAGTCGGGCATGCTGCTAGCACTTTGGCTAACACGTCACCCAGCTTGCCACAAACTCACAGAGCATCAGGGACTCAGTAAGACTACCTCGGACATATCGACTGACACAATTACCAAGTGGATTGCAACAAACTGCAGACCTATTAATATGGTTGAGAACACGCGCTTTACATAGCTATGGTTCCTCGTTTCAAGGACTTTACGTGCCTCACCAAGTGTGACAGAATGAGTGGATACATGTTTACAGAGTTTTTTTGTTAACATGAATGTTCAAGATGTTCAATAAACATGTTAAGTGTGTATATTTTCCCTTTTTTCTCGAGTCAGTTTGCTCTTGCAAAGTAAAATGCTATTAATAAAGAATAAAAATAAATAATATTTAATCATGAAAAATTAAAATTAATCCACGGTAACCATGTGATGAATCTGATTAAACATTTTAATTGCTTGACAGCACTAATATATATTATATATTAGTGTACACTTACCTATTAGTATATAGGTTTTTAAAAAAGTTGTATATAACAGGAGAGGACCTGTGCTAAGATTGAAGAAAGCTATTCAAATTCTCTTTGAATTTAAGCATACATTCTTTGTGTTTATTCTGCATTTATTTCATTGCATTGCATAAATGTCAGTTACAAGCTTAAATATAAAGTTGAAAAAATGTAATTGCAACCAGGCTATTGATCAAGTAATTGCAATTAATCGCAATTACTTACAGAAAATTGTGAGATTAATTTTTTAATCTATTGACAGCACTAATATGTACATAAACACTAAGCATTTAGTCAAAGAATAAGTTCAGTACAGCTACTTAAACTACTTCAGTCACTGTGGCTCCCGAGCACAATAATAAAGAGCAGAATCTTCCGTTTTCAGACTGTTCATCTGCAGATACAGCTGCTGTCTGTTGTTGTCTCTGGAGATGGTGAACCGGTCTTGAACTGACTGCGAGTAGTATTGTCTAGTACCATCAGGGCTACTGAAACCAATCCACTCCAGTCCTTTTCCAGGAGCCTCTCTCATCCAGGCCATCCAGTAGCCACTGAATGTGAATCCAGAGGCTGTATATGTCAATCTGTGAGATTCTCCAGGCCTTTTAATTATTGGTTCAGAGTCTGCTGGAGCATGGCCATCAGCACCTGTTAATACAAGCAAGATAACATCATATGAAATATGTCAGTAACAGAAAGATAAATAGTAGAGGTGAGATGGAAATGTTTTACACTGACTCCTCCTATTGGAAAGAAAAATACTGTTTTTGTGTCTCTGTTTGTTTTTAATTATTGTGTTGTGGAAATATACATTTGTTTATACACTGACAAAACAGAGACCTGTAAAACATCAACCACTGCTTTTAATGTGTGTCTGAGTGTGTGTGATTGTGATTGTGTGTATTAATAATATAATACTACTTGATTGTTTGTGTTAAACAATTTGTGTCACTTAAATGTGTTGATGGTTTATCTTCATCGGGCATTTATGTAACTATAAACCCTGTGTAAACAACTTTATCACAGAGGAAAAAAATAACAATAAACAAATATTAAACATTCCTGTAAAAAATAATGTATTATATCGTTTTACTTCATTAACCAGTTTTAAAGGATGAAGATTATGTGTTAAATATTTTAACTTAAGAAATGGGTGTAGGGTGCGGCTATTGCAGTGTGGACTGTGCATTAGATGGATGGCCATGAGAAACACGACACAAAGTCAACTGTTGCAGTCCCACCTTTAGGTCAATGTAAAATACATTTTCTGTGGAGTTTGTGTACAGCCAGGCAAATTACTTTGATTACTATGTGTATCTGGTACAGTAATACACCTCAGAGTCCTCTGACTTTAGGTTTGATTGTCACAGATACACCAGGCTGTTGCTGTTATCACTGGTGATTTCTGTTCGTCCTCTGTGCCTATTCTGCTAGAACAGGCAGTTCCACTGGCGTCATTATAAATACGCCCCCAACTATTCCAGTGCTTTTGCTGAATGGTGTCTGATCCGTGCATGTTGCAGCAACTAAATGTTAATCCAGATCATATACAGGAGTGATTCAAAGTCTCTTCAGCATCTCCAGCATCTGACCTGTAATACCGGATGACATAAAAGGAGAGACGGGCCATGGAAGAATGATATGGTCAGCAAGGATGTCGTCTGGAATTACTTGAACAACTCTTGAGGCTAAAAACATAGCAAGAAGCTGCAGAACTCACAGGACAGACAGAAAACAACCAGAAAAGTGAGTTCATTCATCATCCAGAGGCTGGAGATGAGGCCTCTGATGTTTCAAACAAAGTGCAAGTCACCAAAACAGTAGTAAACTACAAAGACATCATTATAGGGTGCGGTACAAGTACCCCAACAATGTCTACCACTGAGAAGTTTATTTTCATGTTAAAAATCAGGTCATTGTAAAATACTGCATTTTTCACTGTCATTTTGAAAGCTATTACTTGGGGAAAAAAATAATATGTTAATGTTTATTAAACAGTTCTACATTAAAACATTTTCAATTAAGTCATTTAACTATCCAAAATTGCCTTTCCTGTTATTTTTTTTTCTGACAGTCCATGAAAGTACATGCTTGATTAATGTATGAAGAAATGCACCCCAGTTGACTGGAAAATTGCACCTGGCATGAATTGTGATATCCTAAAAAAGGGGGTGACAAAAGAAAAGAAAAACACCATTAAACTGTTGAAACACGACGAAAACAGACATCTGCAATTAAAATATCTACAATCTAAAATATCTAATTATCATTTTTTGGTGTGTTTATTTTTTTGTGTTTGGTTATTTTTTTTCCTGTGTCAGTGGATACGTTTCATCTGTGCGTGTCTGTTGATGGTTGGTAACAGTGCCACATACACAGTAATAGACAGTGTCTTCAGGATGCAGTTTCACCACTGTTAATGTCAATATATTATTGGAATGTGTTAGTAACTTTTTTATTCACTGAATAAAGAAACAGTGAATCAGTAAAACTCAGGTTAACAATAAATTTCAAATCAATGAAGTGTTGATAATATTTATTATATGAGAACATGGCTTTTAAATACAGCTTTTTTCTGAATGTATATGATAATGAAGTAAAGAAAAGAATAGTTTTGGTTTGACCTGGGGTGTTAAGTTTTTGTACAGAGTTTCGTTCTCTTGTGTCACTGTGGCTCTCGAGCACAATAATAAACAGCTGAGTCCTCAGTCGTCAAGCTGTTCATCTGCAGATACACCTGCTTTCTGCTGTTGTCTCTGGTGATGGTGAAGCGGCCTCTGACTGACTGAGAGTAGTAGATATAGCTACTGCCACTGCTGCGATAGGCGATCCATTCCAGTCCTTTTCCAGCAGCTTGTCTGATCCAAGCAGCATGAATATCACTGCTGAACCCTGAGTATGTACACGTCAGTGTGTGGGAGTCTCCAGGCCTTTTAACCACTGATTCAGACTCTGTCAGTGTTTGACCCTCAGTACCTACAGAAATATTAACTTATTGTTGTGATCACATTTTCATTAGAAAAATGTTTGTTTGTCCAACAGATTTATGTATCCTTACCAGCCAAGGTAGAAAAAAAAATAAGAGAGACAACTACACAGTTTGGTCTGATCATTGTAAAAGTCATTGTTGTTGTCCACTCTGCATTCTGTGACTTTTACTCTGCAGATGAACATTTGAAGGCATTGGCCATATAAGTTTTGCATTGGCTCCTCCTACTCAACAAAAAACAAAAAACTCTTTTTCACAAAGTGAGAAGCAAAAGCTGGAAAATGTATAAATGACATTTGTCAGTAATATAACCATGTACTATAAATAATTGCGATGCAGAATTTTCTAATGATTCAAATGAACAATTATTAAGACAGTGTGACTGAATTTCTGTCTGCTGTCTATGAAGATGAGAGTAATATTCATTTCAATCAGAGTAGCACTGCACTATAGGAGCATGTCTGATTCAAGGGTTCCAGTAATGACTGTCAAACTCTCACTTTATACCCATCAGTCTCTGGGATTCTTCAGGCGTTTTGACCACTGATTCACACTCAGTTAGGATTTAACAGTACCTACAAACAAATATTTAATTATTAGGGAAAATTAATTAGGGAAAAGTTAACCTTGTATCAGTTCCTCCATCTGTTAGAGGACCACACCTTAGCTCATGCAAAATAGTCAGTAGCACTCATGATTTTCATCATGTTGCATTTTTTGTAGAAATTCATGAACTGCAGCATGTCTGCGTATGTGTTCATCTTATTCTTCTACTGTAATCTTTTGCTATTATTTGGGAACACTGGAATATGTGCTCTTACACTGCTAATATTATGCAGCACACATTTTTGTTTGTTAATTTCATAAAATGGAATAATATAGAATAAGAGGCTTTGAAGCATGCACACTTTTTTATTTTAATGACATCTATGGAGCTTTATAAACTCAAACTTCATTGAAGTTATAACAACTAATCTTATCTTAAGTTCTAATTTGAAGACATTTCATTACAAACTTGCATTATAGTTGTTTATGTTATGTCTTTATGTTGGGCACAAGCGAGTTTGATTAATCTTACACATAGCAAGTTAAGTTATGGGTGTAGCATATATCAGAATTTTCTAAATTGTTTTTGAATAAAATTAGTGTAATTTTAATATTTTCTTTATTTTTGTTTTTCAAGTTTTCATTGTTATAGAAAGTATACAAGCCTTTTGTTATTTAACCACTCCAAAACCATAAATGGTCTAAAGGCTCCTCCTCTGGTGTCTTCATGTTACAACTATTCAGACGTTGAAGAGTTTTTGTAAAGGTCTGCTGATGGTTTCTGCTACTGTGACTCTCTGGCACAGTAATACACAGCAGTGTCTTCAGGCTGCATATTCTGTCCATTTAGAGTCACTGCCTTGCTTGAAGTGTCTAAGTCAATACTAAACTTGTTCTTTAGTGAATCTTTGTAAAATGAATCTCCAGTATATTTCACCCCAATCCACTCCAGTCCTTTCCCTGCAGGCTGTCTGATCCAAGCTGTCCTCCAGCTGCCCAGAGAATAAGAGACCTGACAGGTGATGGTCAGACGCTGACCTGGCTGCACATTTACAGAGACTGGCTGTGTCAGCTGCTCACACTTCACACCTGTGGAAAAAACATGTTTTATGTAACAGCAACAGTCAGTATGCTGTGATCATAATGTCAGTGTTTTTTTTTCCAGTGAGACTCACAGGATCCAGCAGCCAGCAGGAGCAGCAGAGCCACAGAGAACATTTTGGTACTCAGGATAATCTGATGAGAACTTTTCTTCTTCTGCTTTAACTGACACCATGATTTCAAGTCTTTATACTCAACTGTCAGGAAGTTTGCTTTGCATATAGATGGATGCTGACAGATTATAAGATAAGATAACCTTTATTAGTCCCACACGTGGGAAATGTGTTATATTTGGCTATAAGAGATCACACTGCGGCAATCAGTATTTACAATTTTAAAAAAACTAATTAAAATAACGATATTATTTAAAACAAAAATATAAAGTTTGATGTGTTTTTTATTCAAAAATAATTTTACAAAAACAATCTCCCAGTGAAGCAGCTTTACTGAATCTTTGACTATGTTGATGACTTAAATGTAATCTCTCTAACTTATGTGAAAAAATATTTTTTCTCACTCCTGTGACACTGTCAGTCTCAGGCACAATAATAAACAATAAAATCCTGCTATCAAGTTATCAAGACCACGAAAAAATATGTACATTGGTTTCATGCAATAAAGTTTATATATTCTGTGTTAAAACGGTACAATTTTGATAGTAAAAATATTTTTATATCTTTAGTTCCTGAAAACTTTACATTTATCACATCTTAATTTAACACACAGTGTTTATGGTTACATTTAAACTTTTTTATATGAATGCTTTTAGTCACCTTATGTTAATGCACCATAATTATTTAATTTTGACAATTGGATATTCAGTTATATAAACTGCTTTTTAACACGTTTGCATATCCATTCGCTTCCGTTTATCCTTTTCAGGGTCGCGGGGGGTGCTGGAGCCTATCCCAGCTGTCATAGGGCGAGAGGCGGGGTACACCCTGGACAGGTCGCCAGTCTGTCGCAGGGCCAACACACAGGGACAGACAACCATTTGCACTCACATTCATTTGCACATTCACACCTAGTGACAATTTGGATTATCCAATTAACCTATCCCCACAAGCTGCATGTCTTTGGACAGTGGGAGGAAGCCGGAGTACCCGGAGGGAACCCACGCAGACACGGGGAGAACATGCAAACTCCACACAGAAAGACCCTGGCCTGATGTTGGAATTGAACTCAGGACCTTCTTGCTGTGCGGCAACAGTGCTAACCACCGTGCCACCGTGCTGCCCATTTGCATATTAGTCTTATAAATACTTGCTGGTCAACCTGCTCTCAATGACTGTCAGTGATACTTGCATTTTGTAAATCTTTAAAAGTTTACTAAAAATCTCTAAAATGTTATAGTTCTTTAAACAAGCATCTATATTTTCTCAATATTGCACAGTTACAAAACTAGACGTATCTCTTCTTCCGTAAATGTATATATTCTATTATTAAAACATTATAATATAAATATATTTTATTTATATTAGCCTAGGTGGAAGTTAGCTTCTGACTGAATAAAAAAATAAATTATATTATTTACCATATTATTTAACCTGTTTTTTATACAGTGCCAAGTCAGTTAAAATAGCCGTTGTTGTTTTTTAACTCGGCCTTCTGACAGCTACTAAAAAAATACAACAAAGACAACAACAATAAAAACACCCTCAGACAAAATCTGATGTTTGCTTATTTAATAACAATCTGAGGTAAACACAGTGGCCACAAAGTATCTGTGCAAAGTTTTATGTTAAAGTGAAATACAATAAAGGAATATCTACTGACTTGATTTTTACATCACTCATCATTCTTCTAGCAATTTAACTCACATTGTAAAATCACTTGATTAATGTAATAGCTTAAATTCATCAGTGGTCTGAGGGCTCCTCCTCTGGTGGCTTCATGTTATAACTGTTTAGGCACTGAGGGGGTTTTGTTCAACTCTACAGATGTTTTGATGCTGTGGTTCTCTTCCACAGTAATACACAGCAGTGTCTTCAGTCTGCACAATCTGTCCACTTGCAGTTAGTGGTTTGCTGGAAGAGTCTAAGTTGATGCGAAACTTATTCTTTACTGAATTTTTGCTGAATAAATCACCAGGATTATATTCAGATCCATACCAGTCCTTTCCCTGCAGGCTGCAATAAGTAATGATAAATAAGTCTATCTTTAAAAAAGGTAATATTAAAGATCAATGCATGTGGTCTGAAAGCTAAAGAATAGAGTGCAATTTATAGTAATTTTTTGAAATAGATGATCAAATTGATGACTAATATCTGTTGGGATTTTTTTGCAGATCTCTGTGCCTTTGTTGTGTCGTCTTGTGTTAATGATGTTGACTTGCAGTTCATTACTATAAATGTGAACAGCAGAAAGTAAATTGTTCTTTGTGATGTGCTGAGTTTTTGTACAGAGTTTCTTCCTCTTGTGTCACTGTGACTCTCCAGCACAATAATAAACAGCAGAATCTTCAGTCCTCAGACTGTTCATCTGCAGATACACCTGCTTTCTGCTGTTGTCTCTGGAGATGGTGATGCGGCCTCTGACTGACTGAGAGTAGTAGATGCTGCTACTGCCAGGGTTGATATAAGCAATCCATTCTAGTCCTTTTCCAGCAGTTTGTCTGATCCAAGCAGCATAAATATCACCACCGAACCCTGAGTATGTACAGGTCAGTGTGTGGGATTGTCCAGGCTGTTTAACCACTGGTTCAGACTCAGTCAATGTTTGACCCTCAGTACCTGCAGATAAAAACATTATTAGCCTTTGTATTTCAAGCATATAATTTGTCATCGAGTCATAATGTTTGTAAAAGAAATACTTCTGTCCTTACCAACCCAGTAAACTGACAGGACAGGAAAAACAGCCGTCAACGCTGGATGGTTCATTATAGGAGCCATTTGTCTCTGCCCAGTCCACATTCGTGTGATTCAATCATGTAGTCCTTGTTTTTTATCCTGTGACACATATTCAAAGATGGAGGATATAATTTTGCATGTGTTCCTCCTCAAAGAGAACCACACTCCAGGTCACAGAAATTTAGCATTCGGCAAGTATTCCGGCTATCATTATAAAGAAATCAATACTACAGTGCTTAAAAGATTTATTACAGCACTTGTCATAAAAATGTTATAAGTCTTTCAAAAACCTGTTTTTTTGGAAATAGCTGGTGACGTAACCTCTGTCAGAAAAGTCAGAAATTAATCAAGCTTAACAGTCAACCAATAAAAGTTTTTTTTTTCACTTCAGGAAATAAATATCTGTAACTAAGCATCTTAATAAAACATAATGTGATTTTCTCTTTGTTTTTTACTGATTTTAAATAAAAAATAATTTTAAAAAAATTAGTCTTGAGTTTTTGTATAGCGTCAACATTTCCTTGTACCTACGTGTGTATCTAACACAGTAACACTGTACATAAAAGAGTCCCCTGGCTTAAAGTTGGACAGTCTGATAAACAACATATTGTTTTCTCTGTTTTATCTTACCTTAATTCAGAAACACAATAATAAACAGCAATGATGAAATTTGATTACTTTTTGAAAATTGAAATGTAGAAAGCAGATATTGACTTGCACTGGGTTTCTGTACAACATTTGTCCTTTATGCGTCTGTTATGACCCAGCTCAAAAGCTGCAACATAAAAAAAAAAAAAAGATGAATACCAGAGCGTTAGTGAGAAGAGGTTACCAGGTTGGCTAAAATGGCTGGTGCCACCAAGGCAAAGACAAGTGAGCTCCCTGGAAGCTTGCCTCAGGTATGCTTTTATCCACACCTGACTAGGTGTGGCCAATTAGCACCAGCTGAAAACATTGAGGAGATTAGGGGCTGCAGAGGGACGTAACAGTGTCACTGGAAGTCTTGAGCGTAAAACCAAACGGCAGAATCCTCAGTCGTCAAGCTACATATACACCAGTGATGTTAAATCAGTCAAGCAAGATGTGATTGGCATGCAAACTTTCAGCTTTAATTCAAGGTGTTTAATAAAAGTAAGGCCTAAATTGTTTGACAGGTGGTAGAAGAAGACACAGAAGAAGACACACTTCAGGTGTCTGACACTGCAGGTGATGGACAGAAGACCTGGCTGCACGTCATAAAGTCTGGCTGTGGTCATTGTTCACAGTTTGAGGAAACGGTCAAATAAATTACAGTAACAGTTAATGTGTAGTGGCAATATTCTGAGTGTGTCTGCCTCAGTGAGAACATACACTGAGGGTGATAACACTAACCCTAAGGTATCGCTTTCTTCTACTGATGAACTGATGACCATGATCTTAGTGGTTATATGACTGTGTCACGAAAGTTTCTATGGATGCAGACAGATGCTGACAAATTATAAGAAAAAATTGTCAACCCTGTGGCAATGAGTACTGGTACTAAACAATAGTTTTGGCATAATTAAAAGAAAATTATTATTCAAAATACAAAATAAAGTTTGATGTGTTTGTTATTTGTTAAAAACTGACAGCAAGGCAGATGAAAACACAGAGATGTTTACACTTATGCCAAAAACAATTCCCAGTGAAGCAGATGATATGTTTGTGAGTTGATGAGTTAAATGTAATTTTTGTACCTTTGGGTAAGAAAAGTAAAATTTAGATTTAGTTTAATGTGTTAAGTTTTTGTACAGCATTTCTTCCTCTTGTGTCACTGTGAGTATCGAGCACAATAATAAACAGCAGAATCCTCAGTCGTCAGGCTGCTCATCTGCAGATACACCTGCTTTCTGCTGTTATCTCTGGAGATGGTAAACCGGCCTTGGACTGACTGTGAGTAGTATTTGCTACTGCCACTGTAACTGTCAATCCAAGCAATCCACTCCAGTCCTTTTCCAGCAGCCTGTCTGATTCAAGCTACACCAGCATCATAACCAAACCCTGAGTATGTACAGGTCAGTGTGTGGGAGTCTCCAGGCCTTTTAACCACTGGTTCAGACTCTGTCAGTGTTTGACCCTCAGTACCTACACAAATGTCAGCAATTCCTTAGTTATCACATTTCTTCATATCATGTAATTTGTTCAACAAAATGTATGTCCTTACCAGTAAAGAAACAAAACAGGATCAGGAAAATAACTAAATGAAGAGGTTTGGTCATTGTTAAAGTCAGTTGTCTTTGCCCAGTCTGCTGTGTCTATATGAGGTTGGGTCCCTGACTTAGGCTTGAACACATATAAAGTTAGTTAATATATGTGTTTTGCATTGACTCCTCCTCCTCACTGGAAAAAAATATTGCTGTTTGACAAAGTTAAGAAAAAAACAAAAAAATCAATGTGTGCAATTTGCCAGTTTTCTGTGTCATTTTTATAAATATTGTTCATAATTTTAAAGGAAATTTGAATTTTTAAATATTAAAACTGACCATTACAATCATTTGCACACTATTTTCATACAATTTTGTCTTATACAGCTAGTAGTGCTGGCCAATGTGCTCTTTATGCACTTCATCATTGTTTTCAATGTTTTCCTTTATTATTCTTTATTTCTATCAAACACACAAATGTACAGTATTTGACAGCACACCACAGACATAAGTGCACCCCACATGGCTTGGCTATAACTTGGTTTTTCTCAACAACAAACTGTTCCACTATCACATTGCCAGGGAGGGACCTTAATTTCCCATTTGTAAGCTGGGAAAGCCAGAGGGACCTATTATAGGAAAGCGACAAAAACAACTTCAAATGAATCAAAATGTTTTTTGTCCTTTAGTTTCAGTTTATTTTGTGAAAATCTGTGAAATCCAACTTTAGGAAATGTTTTATATATCACAAGTGTTTCATTGTCTCAGTGTATTGATACAGTGTAGTTTTCTATAAACCTGCAATAGCTTAGAAGAACAAAAAACAGTGAAAAAAAACATGAAACATTTTGCACATTAATCTTAATCCTCCTAGGACCTGGTGTCCATGTAAGTGGGCATCACATTTTAAATAAAATTAATAAATACAAATTGTATTTGTCACATATACAGTACAACATATAGTGAACATGCAGTGAACTGCAGTCTAGCCAGGACCCTTACTGGATACCAGTTGGTAATAGAACTTGTGTAGTCTTACCACTACACTAGCCAGCTGCCTTTTGGGTTGTCTAGACCAAAATACAAAATATTGCTCTACAACGGCCTGATATCCACTTACTAGGACATCATACTGCCACTGTTCTATCAAAATGTAAAACGAATGTCTTCATAGGTGGATCTCATTTTTCTCAGAAACAAAAATCAGGTAAAAAAAAAAATAATAATCTGGTAATTCTTTATTTTTAAGTTCATTGGGTCCCAATCAGCCCAAATAGCAAAGAGAAATTAAAAATACATCCCATGAAAGAGTCTTAAGAGGTAAAAAAAAATGATGAAAAACAAAAACTCAAATTGACATTTGGTAGTTTATAAGACTTTTTGTTCAAAAACAGTATAACAAAAAAGCTTTACTCACTTGTTTAATTAATCTTTCAGTGTCTTTTTTTTCACACTTTTTTGTTTACACACAGAAAAATCTGAAAAAAAGGAGAAATTCACTTTTCTGTGCTTTCCCTAAATTTTATAACAATTTGACTTCAAATAAAGTTTAAAAAAATATATATATATATTTAATATATAAATACTGCAATACAGTAGTGGACAGTATTTTACTTTATTTTTAACTGACAAGTTGTCAGAACTGTCAAAACTCTTTGCACATTCATGAAGATACACAGTTCGATTTTTGCCATAGCTGCTCATAAATAAACACAGAATAGCATTGTATGTGAATGTGTATTACCACTTTGCATTGCAGTACATTGAGGAAAATTTCATTTTGCATTTCTAAAAAAAAATGGCACCTTTTTTGATATAATTCAGTATTCCTTGTGTTGTTGGCAAATAGAGGAAGTACTTTTTGTATGACTCTCCTGTTATTGTTTCTCACTGTGTCTCTTCGGGCACAGTAATAAACTGCTGTGTCCTCAGTCTTCAGATTGTTCATCTGTAGATAGACTTTACTGCTGGAGTCATCTCTGGAAATAGTAAATCTACCCTGGACTGACTGGGAGTAATAAATATGAGTACTATATGTGTGTATAAATGCGATCCACTCCAGTCCTTTTCCAGGAGCCTGTCTGACCCAGTTCATAGGGTAGCTGCTGAATGTGAATCCAGAGCCTGTACAGGTCAGTCTGTGGGATTCTCCGGGCCTTTTAACTGCTGGTTCAGACGCAGTCAGAGTCTGACCATCAACACCTGTCAACAGCATCAAATCACACTAAGTTAAATAGTTTGTTGAGAGAAATAAATGTTGTGTAATATCAGGTCTATGAGTGTTTTCACCTGCCCAGCAGATAGTTAACAGCAGCAGTCCTGTCCTGTAGTCCATACTGTCAAACTGTGTGTCCTTAGCTTCCTGTCATCTTCTCTGAAGTCAGATTTATAGAGGAGGAGCAGCATGCAAAAATATTTTGTTTTTGCATTAACGCCACCCCACAATCTTTTAAGACCAGTCACAATTAGCCATATAGTTAGTACAAGTAATATATAAATCTGTTTTAAAATCAGCCATTCGTTTATATCAATAGAAATGGTGAAGGTGAAGATACTATTGTCAATTTTCTTAATGACTTTTATTAATAATTTTTTTGTGGAAGAAAAAAAAGGTCGATTAAGTTCTTAATGAGAAACTATGGTCTGCATATTATATTAATTCATTAAATAATTTCTATCTCATCATAGCAAAAAAGTTATCCGTCTTTCAAAAAAAGACCAGTTCCTCGAAACAGTAAAGAGAGTGAGTCTCTGAGCTTCCATCTCTCATTTAAAAAACAACCCCAAATCAACAAGCACAATTTAAGGTCACTATATTTAAATTCCTCATTGTAATTATTTCTGTGACATTTTATCATCATTATCATTTTTATTATAAGGTCTGCTTATAGACGCATCATTGAGAATTTTACAACAAACTGACTTCCAGAGAAAAATAATCTTGAATTCATTCATGTTCTGAGGGCTCCTCCTCTGGTAGTTTGATGCTACTGTTAGTCCAATGGTATGGTATCCAACTGGTATGTTAACTCCCACTTTAATGGTTGCCTTCTTTCGTTCCTCCACCCAAGAGCAAAACCGACCCCCCAAAAACTCCTCCTTCCCCTTCCTGTCCGCGCGTAGCCATGCCCCCCTTCACTGGTCACTTGCGCAGTGGGACAGATACATCTTAACAGCTACAACTGAGGGGGTTTTGTTAAGCTATGCTGATGGGCCGCGTGTCTCTGGCTCTCTGGTAATACACACCAGTGACTTCAGTCTGGAAATCTGGTCAATTTTCAAGTCACTTTCTTGTTTGAAGTTTCTAAATCAATACTGAAATTATTCTTCAGTAAATCTTTGTAGTATGAATCTGCAGTCTGCAGAATATCCTGTCCTTTTTTTATCCAAGCTGTGTGGTAGTTCAGCAAATAAGAGACCTGACAGGTGATGATCAGATGCTGACTTGGCTGCAGAGTCACAGAGGCTGGCTGTGTCAACTGTTCACACTACATTTAATTGTACTTAAAGTAACAGTGCGTAGCATCCATGATGTCAGTGGTTCTTTTCAGAGAGACTCACAGGACGGAATTCTGGAATCTTCGATTGTTCTGTTTCAACAAAATGCAATAAGTTAAGTCCTATATATCTGTCTGGGAGGGAGTTTATTTTTTAATACAGATTGAAGCTGACAGAATAAAATAGAAATATGGATTAACCTGCAAGTAATAAGTGGAGTTTGGGTGTTTTGTGTTGCTATAAACTGCATGAAGATTTGTATCAGGATGTATTACTGTGACTCTCTGGAACAGTAATACATAGCAGTGTCTTCAGGATGCATATTCTGTTTTGTTTGAACTGTCTGAGTTGATAGTGAACATGTGCAGTATAATTTGTATTTTCAATCCACTCCAGTTCTGTCCTTATAGGGTCTCTGTTACGATAAAACAAGAAATACAATATAATCTGCATGAATTTTTATCATACTTTCATTGCCTCAGTGAGACTATTAGGATCCAACAGTGCCAGCTGAGAACATGAGGGTGATAACCCGAAACTTCTCATTTTCTCCTGCACCAGGCTGATATTAATCTTTATATTAATCTGTGGGGAGCTTTGCTTTCCATACAGATACACAATGACTAATTATAAGAGAGAATGAAAGGCCTTATGGCTGTTGGATTAGGCATAATTAAAAGAAAATATTTAAAACAGAAATTTATATTTAAATGTGTCTTTGTTTTTTTTAATTCATCAAAAATTCCATTCAGACAAGATGTCACAAAAGCATTTCCCATGAATGGAGTTTTATTACATCTGTCGCTAACTTAAATGAAATTTCTGTAACTTTAAAAGGAAAAAGATAGCTGGCAGCAAATTGTTCCTGTTTTTGATGCACTGAGTTTTTGTACACAGTTTCTCCCTCTTGCATCACTGTGGCTCTCGAGCACAATAATAAACAGGAGAATTCTCAGTAATCAAACTGTTCATCTGCAGATACACCTGCTGTCTGCTGTTGTCTCTGGTGGTGGTATATAGGTGGTGATTTCATTACCATCATAGCGGATCCAAGCAATCCACTCCAGTCCTTTGTTCAGCAGCCTGTCTGATCCAAGCAGCACTTATATTACCACCTCACCCTAGTCTCCAGGTCTTTTTACAGCGGGTCCAGACTCAGTCAGTGCTTGACCCTCAGAACCTACAGAAATGCTAACTCATTAGTAGAATCACTTTTCTTTATATCAGTTTCAGTGTCAAAGAAAATGCATTTCCTTACCAACTAAGAAAAAACAAAACAGAATCTGTAAAATAACTAAATAAAGAGATTTGATCATTGTCAAAGTAATATGTCTTTGTCTAGTCAGCAGTGTGACTAGACTGAGTCATGACCCTTACTGTTCAACATATATAAATCAAGTATGAGTTTTGCATTGACTCCTCCTCCTCAACAATAAACACAAAGTGAAAATCTGAAAAAAAAATAGAGAAGTCCAAACTCAAAATCCAAAGTATTCAAAAAAAAGTAGCACAAGGTTTGTGTTTGTGTGCATTATATGTATGGACCCAGTCACTGTCATTCTTTATTTCTACTGCAGCATTTGCAAGTGCGTGTCTATTTCAAACTTCAAACACAGTAGTCATCCAACCTATAGTTTTCTGGGTGTGGTTGTTGCACAACCTGATATCACTGCAGTGTAGCAGTGAGAGACTTCACAGGTTTGGCAGAAAAAGGAAGGTTGCTTTTATGAGTAAAGAATATGAAACAAATTAATTAAGACTTTAACAAATTCAACTGAGTCACTCTTGAAAACATGTGAGCATACCTCCTATGAGGGTAGTGGAATTAAGGAAGAACAATAGCGCTTATCAGTCCAGCAAAGAGTGGAATGGAGCGCTGGTCCACACACACACACACACACACACACACTGTGCCCCCAAAGTGCTGTAAGGATTTGTGAAAGAAAACCATCAGTTCACACAGTATAAAGCATCATTAAGATTAGCATTCACCCTCCGAAAAGGGTGAAGGGGAAAAATCATTGGATGTGACCAAATTAAATCCTTTATGTGCAACTCATACTGTATGATTTAGATTTGTTTCCTGTTCAAGCACTGAGGGGTTCTTTTTCAACTCTACTGATGCTTCTTTTATGTGAGTCTCTGGAAAAGTAATGTTGAAAGTTGAAAGCAGTGTTTGACTTTCATGGGTTTTTGTACAGCGTTACTTCCTCTTGTGTCACTGTGACTCTCGAGCACAATAATAAACGGCAGAATCCTCAGTCGTCAAGCTGTTCATCTGCAGATACACCTGCTTTCTGCTGTTGTCTCTGGAGATGGTGAACCGGCCTCTGACTGACTCAGAGTAGTAGATGCTGCTACTGCTACCACTGATAGTAGCAACCCATTCCAGTCCTTTTCCAGCAGCTTGTCTGATCCAAGCGTTCCAGTAATCGCTACTGAACCCTGAGTATGTACAGGTCAGTCTGTGGGAGTCTCCAGGCCTTTTAACCACTGATTCAGACTCAGTCAGTGTTTGACCTTCAGTACCTACAGACAAACAGTTCATTAGATACAATGATGCAGACATTTTATGTGTTTTCATTAGTAAAAGTAAACGTATAATGCTTACCAGCCCAGTTCATTAAAAGAATAAGAAAAGTGAACCACATATGAAGTCTGAACATGATGAAAGCCATTTATCTCTGCAGTCTACAGTGGGTACATCAATGATTTACTCTCTGTCTTAAACTCTCTAACATTTATGTAAAGATAAACTAGAACAGTTTTGCATCAGCTCCTCCCTCAAATACAGAACCATGCTGTAGCTTGTAGTACTGATCATTTCATTTCATTATTATTTGAAATGTATTTACTTGTTAAGTAATTGTGTTCAGGTAAGACAGTCCTATCCTTATAATTCTACATTTTTTATTTTATTTTTTCTTTGATCATAAAATCCTTCTTGATACTCATTTGGGAAAGTACATGTTGAAGCATTTGTTTAAGCATCAGAGTTTCTGTGTTTATGATTATTGTTCATTTAACTGTAAAGTATGAACGGAGTAAATGAATTCTGTTTAGCATACACATAAATATTTCTAAAATTTCTGTTTCCAAAGAGATTGAACTGCAGGTGATTTATGCAAATATCAGTTTGGCTGAGTTTTATGATCTAAATTGAAAGAGGATTGTTTTCTGCCATAAATATCTTGTTAAATATTTATAAAAGGATAGTTAGGCTTGTGCTCAATTCCACTTAACATCTGTTTCATTTATCAAGCTTAATATTACAAAAAAATAGATTTTACTCCAGCAGGCAAACTGTTGGAGTCATCTCTGGAGATGATGGACCTACCCTGGATGAACTTGGACTAACAGAAATCTGTAGTGCCAGTGTGTATCAGTTCATATTGTATCTGCTGAATCCAGAGCATGTACAGGTTCATTCTGGATGTTCTCCAGGCCATTGCCCCAGGCCAGCATTTGTGTTCAGGTAAAACAGTCTTATCCGCTATAGTTACGTAATTTATTTTTTTAAATTTTTTTATTTTTTTCTTTTATGATAAAATCCTACTTGATACTCATTTAGAAAAGTACATTATTTTGAAGAATTTGTTTTTGGAAACCAGAAAGTCATAAACTGAAAACTCCGACATACTTTCTTTCATGTGTGTCTGTTTGTTTGTCTAAATGCTGATCTATTCCTACTTTAGGGTTTTGCCAAGTTTTTGTAAAGCATCAGAGTTTCTGTGTTTATGATTATGGTTCATTTGACTGTGAGGACGAACAAAGTACATCAAAATAAAATATGCTTAACATACAAGTATAAATTAAACTTTCCATTCTTTGTTCTTTTAAAATACATTTAAATGCAGGTAATTTGTGTAAATATTATTTTAATGTCGTGAGTTTTTGCACAGAGTTTCTTCCACTTGTGTCACTGTGACTCTCGAGCACAGTAATAAACAGCAGAATCCTCAGTTGTCAAGATTCTCATCTACAGATATAGCTGCTTTCTGCTGTTGTCTCTGCAGATGGTAAACCAGCCTCTGACTGACTGAGAGTAGTGGGTGCTACTTCTAGTATCATAGATCCAAGCAATCCACTCCAGTCCTTTTTCAGCAGCCTGTCTGATCCAAGCTGCACCAATATCATAGCCAAACCCTGAGTATGTACAGGTCAGTGTGTGGGAGTCTCCAGGCCTTTTAACCACTGACTCAGACTCTGTCAGTGTTTGACCCTCAGTACCTACAGAAATGTTAATAGCTCATTAATTATCACATTTCTTCATATCGTTTAATTTGTTAACAGAAATCTATGTCCTTACCAGCCAAGAAACAAAAGAGAATCAGGAAAATAACTAAATGCACAGATCTGGTCATTTTTAAATTCAGTTTTCTTTGTACAGTTTGCAGTGTGTGTATTAGAATGCATATGAGCTCTGCATTAACTCCTTTACTGCAAACAATACTAGTGTTTTACAAAGTAAAAAAAAAAAAAAACAACTAGAAAATGTGCATGCACATTGTTTGTGTGGCCCACATTCTCATTGGAAATAATGGGTTTCTGGGCACAACGGTATGGTAGTGTAGTTTTTATTGTGAATTATAATTGCTCCAATTGATCGAGTTACTACTAATATTTGTTGTGCTTTGTTGAATGAAATTCTTAGTGGACAACAGTAAACTTCTGACTAGTGCTTGAGAAGTAGACTGTAAGGATGATATGAATAGTTGAAATTAAAGGGGATGATTAAAAAAAAAAGACTTGGCAGGAGATGTGATTTAAAAAGAAAAAGAAAAAAGTTTTTGACTGAACAATTGCGCATGAGAAGATAATGCATAGATACTATATAAACCTCAGTAGCTCCTCTAAGGTCAGTGGGGAGTAAGGAACAGCAAAAGGGCTGGCCGTTGCAGCATGGACCACGGAGGGGGAACTGTTTAACTTGAGTTTCTTAAAGTGATGAGAGGTCTGTAAGCTCTTAAAGTAACAGTGTGTAATGTCTGGTGTTTGTGTGACTGTGTAACAACAGACTTGGTTCGATGTCTTGAGTTTTTGTACAACATTTCTTCCTCTTGTGTCACTGTGGTTGTCGAGCACAATAATAAACAGCAGAATCCTCAACTGTCAAGCTGTTCATCTCCAGATACACCTGCTGTCTGCTGTTGTCTCTGGAGATGGTAAACCGGCCTTGGACTGACTGAGAGTAGAAGCTGCCACTACTCTCACCCCAGATGAAGGCAATCCACTCCAGTCCTTTTCCAGCAGCTTGTCTGATCCAAACAGTAGCAGAATGACCACTGAAACCTGAGTATGTACAGGTCAGTCTGTGGGATTCTCCAGGACTTTTTACCACTGGTTCAGACTGAGTCAGTGTTTGACACTTGATACCTACAAACAAACAGAAACAATTAACTTCTGTATTGTTTTATAATAATAATGTAAAAGGACTGTGCCGTTCTTACCAGCCCAGCAAATTGAAAGGGTGAGAAAAACAACCATAAAATTACAACGATTCATTGTTAAAGCCATTTGTCTCTGCTCTGTGTACATGGGTGGCTAATCATGTAGTCACCGGCTTATATTCTTCATCACGTACTTAAACATGTTAGCGAACATCGGCTCCTCCCCAAACAGAACAGAATTTGAATTATCCAGGCTAACATTAAAAATGCACAAAAATTATTTATTATCTTTTTCTCCTCAATTCACTAGCTTACCACCTTGCATAGATTTATATTTATGCATCTTTTGATGAAGGATCTGTTCTGAGACAGTGCCTTAGACACCATTAACTCAGCATCTTTTCTGAAGGCAGATAAAAACCCAGAAAAAAGACAGAGAATGCACAAACTGCAGAGCCTGAAGGTTTGTATCAGAATATCATTTGGAGAGAGTGAGAATGTGACAAAGTGTCCTTAATTGTGAAATCTAATATTAAATCAAAATGAATTATCTTTTACTAAACAGTGGCGATAATGGAGATAATACTTTTATTTCATGAACACTGCATTGATTTGTTTCCAAAAATAGAAATAAAACCAATTCAAAACTCAGTTACAGGATGATTTTTAAGTAGAAGCTTAGTTCAAATGCTTCAAATATACATGTCATATGTTACTAGGACTTAATTACAGATAAAAGTTTTTTTTTTTTTTGTCAACAATTGAGCTTTGAGCTATTAAAGTTGAATTGTATACTGTACCTTAAATTGTAATTCAGTTAGTACTGCTTTATTACCTATAAAATTAAAACTAGTGCTACAGAGTGGCATAGAACACAGACTGTTTGTGTTAGTGGCCTGGTACTGTAATCATCTGTGGTCTGAGGGCTCCTCCTCTGATGACTTCCCGTAATTGTTCAGGCACTGAGGAGCAGGGGTGCTGCCAGGCAAACATACATACGTGTGTGTGTGTGTGTGTGTGTGTGTGTGTGTGTGTGTGTGTGTGTGTGTGTGTGTGTGTTCCTACCTAGCTATCTTTGAGAGGACCAAAATCTACATTCTACTATACTTGCGAGAACCAACTTGTGAGGACACACACCGATCCTCACAAGTTTGAAGGCCTTTTTGAGGCTCAAAATGTGGTTTTAGTGTCAGGGTTACAATCAGGCTCTGGTTAGGTTTAGGGTAAGGGTTAGGGTCAGGCATTCATTTTTAATGGTTATGGTCAGGGTAAGGGGCTAGGGAAAGCATTATATCAATGAACGTCCTCACTAAGATAGCTGAACGGGGTGTGTGTGTGTGTGTGTGTGCGTGCGTGTGTGCGTGCGTGCGCGCGCGTGCGTGTAGGTGTGTGTGTGTGTGTGTGTGTGTGTGTGTGTGTGTGTGTGCGTGCGTGTGTGTGTGTGTGTGTGTGTGTGTGTGTGTGTGTGTGTGTGTGTGCGTTTAAACATTGATTTTTGTCTGTAGGTAAATTTAAATTCACATTTTGTATATAAAATGGGGTAAATAATGTATAGAATAAAATACCTTTACCAAGGGCAATTAGCCTGCAGTTAGACACTTTTAGACAAAATGTTTTTCACTTACCTCCTTCTTCAAATATCAGTGGAACTGATCAGGACTGTGCGTACAGGGAGATGGGACAGAGATAACTAAGCCTGAGGTCTGATCTGTTTGCCCTGGCAGCAGATCAGCATGTGCAGAAAAAAGTGATTTACCATACATATGGACAAAGGCTCCACAAAAATCAATGCTGGTTCCCCTTTGGGGAAGAAAAGCTGAATGTAAATTTAGATTTAGTTTGATGTGCTGAGTTTTTGTACAGAGTTTCTTCCTCTTGTGTCACTGTGACTCTCGAGCACAGTAATAAACAGCTGAATCCTCAGTTGTCAAGCTGCTCATCTGCAGATACACCTGCTTTCTGCTGTTGTCTCTGGAGATGGTAAACCGGCCTTGGACTGACTGAGAGTAGTACTTGCTACTGCCACTGCCACTCTCGATCCAAGAAATCCACTCCAGTCCTTTCCCAGCAGCCTGTCTGATCCAAGCTGCAGCAATATCATAACTGAACCCTGAGTATGTACAGGTCAGTCTGTGGGAGTCTCCAGGCCTTTTAACCACTGGTTCAGACTCTGTCAGTGTTTGACCCTCAGTACCTACAGAAGTGTTAACAACTCATTAGTTATCACATTTCTTCATATCATTTCATTTGTTCAGCAAAATGTATGTCCTTACCAGCCAAGAAACAAAACAGAATCAGGAAAATAACTAAATGAACAGGTTTGGTCATTGTTAAAGTCAGTTGTCTTTGCCCAGTCTGCTGTGTCTATATGAGGTTGAATCCCTGACTTAGGCTTGAACGCATATAAAGTTAGTTAATACAGGAGTTTTGCATTGACTCCTCCTCCTCAGCAAAAATTTTGCTCTTTGACAAAGTAAAAAAACTAAAAAATGATAATAAACATTTTGCCAATTTTTGATTCTTTTTTTAATGTATTAAATTAAATTAATTTTAAAGGAAATTAGAATGTTCAAATATTAAAACTGACCATTTTTTTCAAGACAATCATTCCCACACTATTTTCAGAACATTATGTCTTATACTGCTAGCAGTGCTGGCCACTGGGCTCTTTATGTACTCTTTTTGGCACAGATTTCCTTTAATAGTCTTTATTTCTATTGAACACACAAATGTGCAGTATTTGACAACACCACAGGTGTAAGTGTGCCTCAGATGGCTTGGCTATAACTTTGCTTTTCTCAGCAACAAACTGTGTCACATTGTCAGGAAGGGACCTTAATTTCTCATTTGTTAGGAAAGCCAGAGGGACCTATTATCAGAAAGCCACATGCACAGCCTCCAATGAATCGTTGTTAAAATTGTATTGCTCGGTGTTTAATAAATCAAATGAGATGTTTTCTAATAAATGACTCTATTTTAATAGCTTGTTTTGTATAAAATTATTTAAAAAATGTAAATAAAATAGTCAGCTCCGTAGTGCCTGTGATCTCAGCACAGTGGCACAAAGCAACTTTAGAAAATATATCTACTTATATATCAAGTATGTTTCATTGTCTCAGTGTATAATCAGTTAAAACAGCACAGGTTTCTATAAACTTGCAATATATTAGAATATATTATATAGCACTGTATAGCACTTTTTCTTACTGTCCAAAAACACTATCACAATCACTATCACTTATTTAATTCATCTTCCAGAGTCTTTTTCTTCACATTTTTTGTTTACAAACAGAAAAATTTGAGAGTATGAGTATGTGACATGTGTATTACCACTTAGCATTAGAGTAATTGAGGAAAATTTCATCTTGCATTTCTAAATAAAATGCCACCTTTTTTGATATAATTCAGTATTCCTTGTGTTGTTGGCAAATAGAGGAAGTAGTTTTTGTATGACTCTCCAGTTGCTGTGTCTCACTGTGTCTGTCGGGCACAGTAATAAACTGCTGTGTCCTCAGTCTTCAGATTGTTCATCTGTAGATAGACTTTACTGCTGGAGTCATCTCTGGAAATAGTAAATCTACCCTGGACTGACTGGGAGTAAAAGAAATGAGAACTGCGTGTGTGTACAAAAGCGATCCACTCCAGTCCTTTTCCTGGAGCCTGTCTGACCCAGTTCATAGGGTAGCTGCTGAATGTGAATCCAGAGCCTGTACAGGTCAGTCTGTGGGATACTCCAGGCCTTTTAATGACTGGTTTAGACTCAATCAGAGTCTGACCATCAACACCTGTCAACAGCACCAAATCACACTGAGTTAAATAGTTTGTTGAGAGAAACAAATGTTGTGTAATATCAGGTCTATGAGTGTTTTCACCTGCCCAGCAGATAGTTAACAGCAGCAGTCCTGTCCTGTAGTCCATACTGTCAAACTGTGTGTCCTTAGCTTCCTGTCATCTTCTCTGAAGTCAGATTTATAGAGGAGGAGCAGCATGCAAAAGTATTGTGGTTTTGCATTCATCCCACATTTTTTTAAGACCAGTCACAATTAGCCATATAGTTAGGATATGTAAAATATAAATCTGTTTTAAAGTCAGCCACTGATTATATCAATAAAACAGGTTAAGGTGAAGATACTATTGTCAATTTTCTTAATGACGTTTTTTGATTAATACTTATAAAACACAAACATGATCATATGAGTAATAAAAATACTGGATAACACATAAATGAAGAGTTATGGGAACATTAATTGCAGTACTCCAGTTTTATAATTAATATTATAGATGTTAAAATTATTTTTTTGGAAGCAAAAAAAGGATGATGAAGTATTTCAAGAGAAACAAAACTGCATTTTGAGTATCTGCACAGGTTTTTGGAGGTCTGTGGATGATGATGATTTCTCTTTACAGATATATTATATCAATTCATTAAATAATTTCTATCTCAACCTAAAAACAAGTTATCTGTCTTTCAAAAGAGACAAATTCTTTGAAAAAGTGAAGATGGTGAGATTTCAAACAAAACCTCAAATCAACAAGCATCATTTAATCTCACTATATTTAAATTTCTCATTGAAATTATTTTAATTCTGTGACATTTTATCATCATTATCATTATTATTATAAGATGTGCTTACAGACTCACCTTGGAGAATTTATCAACAAACTGACTTCCAGAGAAAAATAATCTTGAATTCATTCATGATCTGAGGGCTCCTCCTCTGGTAGTTTGATGCTACAACTGAGGGGGTTTGTTAAGCTATGCTGATGGGCTGTGTCTCTCTGGCTCAATGTTAATACACACCAGTGACTTCAGTCTGCAAATCTGGTTAATTTTCAAGTCACTTTCTTGTTTGAAATTATTCTTTAGTGGATCTTTGTAGTATGAATCTGCAGTCTGCAGAATATCCTGTCCTTTCCCTGCAGGGTTTTTTTTTTAATCCAAGCCTTGTGGTAGTTCAGCAAATAATCAATCAAAGCTTTATTCGCCACATGCAGGTTGCCCTGAAGTGAAATGGGGACACCCCCCCCCCCCCCGACCTTACACACACAACACAGACATTACATGGGGATACAAGTCGGAGATCGTTAGCGTTACAGAAAAACACTGAAATGTACACTACAATGGGAAAGTACAAGAGGAAAAAAAGAGACCTCTACTCATGCCGTGCTTCCATGGTAGGACAGCATGAGAACAGGAAACAAAAAAACTCCTCTGCACAAAATGCACATAAATGTCCACAGCACAACATTGTGAAAGACATGACAAGCCACAGGATTGGGTGGGGGGTGAGGAGTAATCCGAAGCGAACACAGCAGCTGCCCTGCACAGCGCTACCATTACAGCGCAGCACACAGACCCTCTGTGTTCCCCCGCAGGAAACAAGCATCAAAGGCGTATAAGAGACCTGACAGGTGATGGTCAGATGCTGACCTGGCTGCAGAGTCACAGAGGCTGGCTGTGTCAACTGTTCACACTGTATTTAATTGTACATAAAGTAACAGTGCGTAGCATCCATGATGTCAGTGTTTCTTTTCAGTGAGACTCACAGGATCCAGCAGCAGAGCTACAGAGAACATGTTGGTGCTGAAAGTGATCTTCTGGAAGCTTCTCTTGTTCTGGTTCAACAAAATTCACCATGTCAAGTTCTTATATGTGTCTGTGAGGAAGCTTATTTTTAATACAGATTACAAGGGACAGGATGAAATAGAAATATGGATTAACCTGCAAGCAACAAGTGGAGTTTGGATGTTTTGTGCTGCTATAAACTGCATGAAGATTTGTATCAGGATGTCACAGTGAGGGAGTGGGAATTTGATTAGGGATGTGACATTGAATTATTTTGTCATTTTCATTATTGTGACCTAGTTATGGACATTTTCTTGTTTTGTCATGACTGACCTATTGAGTTATTAACACTTACCAGTGTTGAGGCTCTGAGGGATTTTTCATTCAGCTATACTGATGGTTTGTATTACTGTGACTCTCTGGCACAGTAATACACGTCCTGGTTTAAGTGTCTAAGATGATAGTCAACTTGTCCTTGTGCAGTATAATTTGTATTATCAATCCAGTTCTGTCCCTGCAGGATCCCTAATATAATAAAACAATACAATAAAACCATGTATTTTTATCATACTGTCATTGCCTCAGTGAGACTCTTTGGATCCAACAGTGCCATCAGAGCTACAGAGAACTTGTACTGAGGGTGATAACCCAAAACTTCTCATTTTCTCCTGCACCAGGCTGATATTAATCTTTATATCGGTGTGTGAGGAGCTTTGCTTTCTGTACAGAAGGACAATGACCGATTATAAGGGAGAATGAATGGCCTTGTGGTTCTACTGTAGTATTGGTTTGGGCATAATTAAAAGAAAATTGTTTAAAACAGAAATTTAGATTTTAATATGTCTTTGTCTTTGTTTTTTTTTAATTGATAAAAAATTAAATTAAGACAAGACATCATAAAAGCATTTCCCATTGAGGCAGTGTTATTACATCTTTCGATAACTTAACTGTAATTTCTGTAACTTTAAGGGGAAAAACAGCTGGCAACAAATTGTTCCATCTTTTGATGGGCTGACTTTTTGTAGAGCATTTCTTCCTCTTGTGTCACTGTGACTCTCGAGCACAATAATAAACAGCTGAATCTTCAATCGTCAAGCTGTTCATCTGCAGATACACCTGCTTTCTGCTGTTGTCTCTGGAGATGGTAAAGCGGCCTCTGACTGACTGAGAGTACCAGCTGCTGCTGCCACTGCTGATCCAAGCAATCCACTCCAGTCCTTTTCCAGCAGCCTGTCTGATCCAAGCATTACTATAATCACCACTGAACCCTGAGTATGTACAGATCAGTCTGTGGGAGTCTCCAGGCCTTTTAACCACTGATTCAGACTCAGTCAGTGTTTGACCCTCAGAACCTACAGAAATGTTAATGGCTTATTATTCCAAAAAGTTTACTTCATAACAATTAATTTGAACAAAAAATGTAAAAACGTCCTTACCAGTCAAGAAAAAATAAAATAAAATCAGTAAAATAGCAAAATAAACTTTTCTGATCATTGTAAAGGTCAGATGTCTTTGTCTAGTCTGCAGTGTCTCTGGTAGATTGAGTACCAAGATATATAAATCTGCTGAAGGTATCAGTTTTACATAGACTCCTCCTACGAAGTAAACTCAGCAGTATATAAAGAACTTAGTAAATATTTTTAGCTACTAACAGATGAATAGAATGATACGTTATAATAGCTTTATATAAAAAGTAGAGCGTGCTGCCCAGACTGCTAGTTTGAGTAAATGACCTGAAATGTTTGTTGCACTGGCTGCCCTGTTCAGCATGTAGCACATAATTTATTTTGGGGGTTTTTCTGCTATGATCTTCAGCCGGTCCCTGTCATTCCTTTTTCCTACTAGGATAAGTAGAATGATGAGGAGCAAGCCACTGGACATAATGGGTTTCTGGGCACAGCAGTACTGTCGTCACATTGTATCTGAAGTGCCCTTAAGATTTCTTTTAAGAGGCCAGAGGGCACAACCTGATATCCAGGCAGCCAGAAACACAGGGTCATTAACTTTGGCATCTTTTCTGATGATTGAAACAGAGAAAACATGCAAACTGCAAAGCCTGAAGATTAATATCAGGATATCATTGGGAGGAAGTGACAAATATAAGTTTACCGTTTATTTATTTATTTTTGTTTAATTAAATCTAAAACATGTTTTATCTGTAAAACTTTGACTAAACAATAAACATTAGCCTTCTCTCATCTACCCTCATGATGACTTTTTTTGACTTATATAATGTGAATATTTCAGGAATATTGCTTTGTCCTCAGTTCTCTATGTTCTCTCTTTCTATCCTTTATGCTATTTTTGTGTGGACTTGGGACTGTTAAGGTTCAAAATATTGGGGATGGAGACAAGAGAAAAAACCACAATCACAACACTGGTCCGGCCGGGTTGAGTCAAACGATGATTTAATGATCACACACGTGGGAGATGGACACTGATGCAGACAGCCTCAAAATCTCAAAATGGTGGAGCATTGCTCAAACTTTTATAACCTCTGGTGCCTCCACCTTATCATAAAAAGCCTAAACATTCACATGCTCTCTCTCACACAGCGCCTAAGCTACGACCTTGGCTCCCTGTTTATCTGCTCCTGCTGAAATGGGGCAGAAAACTCCAGCACACTCTGTTCTCTTCTACTCAGACAAATTAGACAATAACCTTCTGCGAACAGTATTTCTTATAACTCAGCAATATAATGCATCATAAAACAATATCATTCATTCACAACAAGTCAGCAATTTAATGTAATGCAAATCAGTTTAACTAATGCAATAGTTATCAGCTTCTTCTAATTCAGGAGAATAATGCAAACTAAAACTACATAATAATTCACAATCTTTAATTAGGGGTATAACATGGCATAAAATAATATCATAATTATACAGGACACATCTCAGGTTATCCGTGCACACACCTGTTCCTTATGCACTTCTTTGCAGCCACTACTTGATGTAATGTCAGACCGTCAGTCTTTGCTGGATCATTGCATTGCATCGGTCAGCAAAACTTGGCTCCTAGACCTTTGTCCATCTCAAAATTTCTGCTAAAGAGAGGAGAGCTATTTGGTGTTTTTAGGAGAGAATCTGTGTATCAGCGTGGATTTGTGGAAAAGTGCCAAGCTTTTGTTTGTATTTGAATTCGCTTTAAATAAATTCACTGAACTTCAGCATGAGTCCTGCCTTTTTTTTTTTTTTTTTTTGCAAATAATGAAAAACAACCAATTCTAACCTTCATTACAGGTGGTTTAACACAAAGCTGGAAGAACTTTTAATGAACTTTAAGAACTTTTTAAAACTTATCATATAAATGAGTATCAAAATATATTATTGTCACTTAATTCCAGAAACAAAATGGCAAAAATTTAGCAGGTTATTAAGGTTGAATTGGAAATATAAAATTTTAAACTTTCTCTATAACTATAACTTTAAAAGAATATATATTATCATGGCAATCTCCAGTGCTAAACAGCGACATGCAGCAGATAACAGTGTTCTGTAGTCTGGGAGCTCCTCTACTGGTGGAGGATTTTACACATGTTGAAGCTCTGATGGGTTTTTGTTCAGCTCCACTGATGCTTTGTATTACTGTGGCATTCTCGCACAGTAATACACAGCAGTGTCTTCAGGCTGCATATTCTGTCCATTTAAAGTCACTGTCTTGCTTGAAGTGTCTAAGTTGCTGGTGAACTTGTTCTTTAGTGAATCTTTGTAGTATGTGTTGTGTCCATAATGTGCATCTCCAATCCACTCCAGTCCTTTCCCTGCCTGTCTGATCCAAGCTGTCCGATAGCTGCTTAGAGAATAAGACACCTGACAGGTGATGGTCAGACGCTGACCTGGCTGCACAGTCACAGATGCTGTCTGTATCAACTGCTCACATTTTACACCTGTGGAGAAAACATGTTGAATACTGAATCTGTGCTTCGGCAGAATCTTATAATCATATTCTGTCTTTTCCGTATTGAGACTCACAGGTTCCAAAAACCAGCAGCAGCAGGAGCACAGCTACAGAGAACATGTTGCCTCCTTTGTGTCACTGATGGCATGATCTCAACTCTTATAGGAGACTGTGAGGAAGTGCAATTTGCATACATGGATACAAACATGTTATAGCAGAAAGGTTACTGAAGTTTCCACCTGTAAAAATAACTCTCATATATCAGGCAACCCTTAAGTTAAATATGTTTCTGACTGCAGAAAAATGTGGGTCATTGCTAGGTGTTTTCCAATGAAATGGAACTATGGAAAATGGGTTGTTCAAAAAAGGTGTTACATTATTGTGCTTAATTAGTGCTTAAATGGTAAATGGCCTGTATTTGTATAGCGCTTTACTTAGTCCCTAAGAACCCCAAAGCGCTTTACGCAACCAGTCATCCACCCATTCGCACATACATTTACACACCTAAACTATTTAAAACAGTGGAGGTTTATATGAACTAAAAAGGAAAAAAAAAAATTCAGCTTATGTCTTATTTATTGTCTTATTTAATTAAGTGTTGAATTTGCAGATTTTGTTTTCTAAACACTTTTGATACACACTGAAAGCTAAAAAAAAGATGAATCCATCTGTCTAAGCTTTCATTTTATATCATATACATAAAATAATTTAATTATAGTATAAAGAATTGTAAAAAAAAATTGTTTTTTCATAGCAGTTCAGAACTTCTATAATTGATTTCTTTTATTCAAATATATGTTTTACAACCCACATTTATGTGGGCGTTCATAAACAGAAAATAAAAGATAAAACTGACATTTCAAATCTTATTCTTTATTCACAAAGATATACAGTTAGACCCATGCCACAAAAGTTCTTTTTTTTCAGTAAATGTTGTTTTCAGTATTCAGTGAGTTGCATATTTCAAGAGGAAAGCTGTGGCAACTTTTCACATTTAAATGTTTTTGAAAAAACATTGAATATCACTGTAATAACAGTAACACTTAATGTGCTGTGATCTTGCTGTTAGTGTCTCGACTTCAGTGAGAGTCACAGGATCCAGCAGCAGCAGAGCTACAGACAACAGGTTGGCACTCAAGGTGATAGCATGGGAACTTCTGTTGTTATTAAAAATATTTTTATTTAAAACTTTTAATAAACGTCTGATAGGTGGCAATCTTTTTTTTTTAATCTATGTCCATTATTTTCAATATTTGCTGCTCAGCTGAGGACCACTATGTTTTGGTTTTCAAACGATATTTCCCTTCCCTGGTTAGCAACTGAAAGAATGTCCTCAAAGGGTCTGTCGTTAAATAGCTATTTATACTCAGCACCCTTTAAAACTTAAAAGAAAATTACTACTAATCCCTTTGTAAAAAACACTGTTGTTGTTTGGCATGAAGTACAAAAAATGTTGAATGACTCTCCTGGGTTGTCCTGTTTCTCCCCAATTTGGGGTAATGAACTCTTTGCCCCGGCTAAGAATGACATGGGCTTTAAAGCTTGGCTGAACAAGGGCATTGCGAAACTACAGGACGTATATGAGGAATATTCTCTAATGTCATTCAGTGAATTAAGGGCAAAGTTTGATTTACTGCAGAAACACTTTTTTAAGTATCTGCAACTTAGAAGTTTTATTCTGGCACACTTAAACAATTCAGTGCACCAACCCTCACTCTCCATCCTAGAAACTCATGTTACAAAAAACTGTTTTGGTAAAAGACTGGTGTCCCAGTTTTGTAGCACGTTAGTTGAAAACCATAAGGATAACTCTGATAGTAAAAGACGGGAGTGGATTAGTGACTTACAAGAAGATATTTCATATACTGAATGGGGTAAAATATGTTCAAAAACACACACTCAAACCATTAACACTCGTTTGAGAATGATACAATTTTCCCTCCCCATCTCCAGCTGCCTCCCTCTTCCCGCTCCACCACAACCACCCACACATGCAGGGCCTTGGAGTAGGGGTATGTCACCAGGGTGCAGAGGAGGCTACCCCCCCCCCCCCCCCCCCTCTGTCCCCTTCTGGCTGCCTCTGCCTCAATTTTATCCCACAACTTAGACATTCACATTACACTCTCATTACACATACATATAGGATCTTGGGGGTGGGCACGATACACGGAGTCCAAAGTACCATCAGGGTGTACACCCCACCCCTGGCATCGTTGCCCACCTCTCAATTTTAAATACACGTAGACATTGAGGGCTAGCAGGAGGGACCATGCGCTTACCTGCTGCTCTCTGGCAGGTAGCTCCAAGCCCTCCTGGGTTTTAAATGCACCTTAGAACACACATGCATCAACATTACAATGAGCGGGTGGAGGGAGGTTCGGAGTCTTCTCTCACCCCCGTTCTCTGCGACCTGCTGGAGCAGGGGGGCTAGGAGGAGGAGTTGGCCGTCCGACTGCGGTCTGGAGTGTGGAGCCTTCCTGCTGCTGCGGAGTCGGGGCGGTCTGCCTCCCCCCACCGCAGGGAAAAGGGAAACACCACCTGGGTCTGGGTGCAGTTCCCCCCTCCAGGGGCGGGGGCACCTAGACCCGGTTTGTAGAGTACGCTTGGGGAGTGTGATCGTGTGTACAACGTCTCTTTATGTCTGTCTCCACGTTGGTTGAGTGTGGAGTAAGTGCATATGAGAGCATGAGGGTGGGAATGGATGTTTGTATCTGTGTGTGCCTGTATGTCTGTGTCTATATGTCAGGTTGGGTGTCAGGCGCCACCTCTCTGGGGACATCTCAGGCCCTCCAAGGTTTGGAGGCCTATCTCCCCCTACCACCACTTCCCCTGCCAGTGGCGGACCCCCTCAGACATCGGTGCGTTGGTGGTTCTTTGTGTCCGGGGATGGGCGTCCAGGTACACACCGGCTCACTCCTTGGCGGCCGCTTATCGGGGCCTGGAGCCTGGGGCTCGCTCGGGCCACTTCGGAGGTGGGGTGCCCCCGGCCTCTCGGCCTGGGGCTCGGTCACTCAGGCGCAGCTGGCTGCCGGCGGAGCTCACGGGCGCGTCACTGCAACTCCCCCTGGCTTCTGCTCCGCGGCTGCTGAGTGAGCCCTCATCTGGGACTCTCCTCAGCTCTTTCCGGGACAGTGGCGCAGCTGCCCCTCTGTTGGTCTTCCTTGGTCTCTTGTGTTCTGGGGGCCTCTGGATGTCTGGAGTTTTGATCTCCCCCACACCTGCTTCACGCCCTGGAGGACGGGGCTGTGGCCCCCCCACACCCTCTAGCAGATTATTACATGAAGGAACCTTTTAAAAAAACAAAAAACAAGCGCGTCCATGCTCACAGGTGTACACACGGGTGATCACACCCACAAACTACACCCTTTTTGGCTCCTACCTCAAAGCACACTGTGTTCTGTTGATCTTATGTGCTGCACAATAATGTTTAACATTTAGTATTTACTGTCATATTCCCATA
Organism: Diplotaxodon limnothrissa; assembly: GCF_057381915.1. NCBI lineage: Eukaryota > Metazoa > Chordata > Actinopteri > Cichliformes > Cichlidae > Diplotaxodon > Diplotaxodon limnothrissa. Next base: position 15,726,779 of record NC_140599.1, on the reverse strand, counting down.
TATCATTGTGATGTTGTTTATTCTATTACTCTTGTTCTCTTCTGCTTGCTTTCTTTTTTCTTTCTCAGCAGGTGATCCAGGTGATTGATATATGCATTTTTTTTCTCTGCCCGTTCTGTTGGTTTTTGTCTTTTGCCCTTCTCCCCCGTCCCTCTTCTCAGCTGTTTCTCTTTCCCTCTTTCTTTCTCCCCTTCTTTCCCCCAGTCAAGTCTGTCCCGTATTCAGTAAGTGAAAATAAAATAAACAATAAAAGGTGAATCAAATGGACCATTACGGCAAGGCTGGGATGGTCAGTTTGGAAAAGTAAATCCGTTGGGCATCTTTCTTTGCCTTTAGACAACAATTCTGATGGCAAAAGAGCTAAACGGGACAGGCCAAAAAAAAAAAAAAAAAAAGAAAAAAAAAAAAAAGAAATAAAGAACATGTTAAAAAAAAAAAAAAAAAAAAAAAAGAATGATACAATTTAATTGGATAATGCGAACATGCATATCCCCTGTACAATTAAATAAATTTGATCCTAATATAATTGATCTATGCTATAAGTGTAATAGGCATCAGGGTACACTATATCACTGCCTGTGGAAATGTGAAGAGATCCAAAAATTTTGGAGCTCTGTGTTAAAATATATCTCTCAGATCACAACTTCTCCTGTACCGCTTTACCCTAAGTTATGCATTTTAGGCTTGTATCCAGATGACTGTACTCTGTCTTGTGAGGAAAGAAAAATGGTCGATCTTTGTTTGCTACAGGCCAAACGCTATATCGCCTTATGCTGGAAGAATGTTGGTTGGCCCTCTTTTGACCACTGGTTAAATAACTTAACATCGAGTTTAGCTCTTGAGAAACTGACCTATATTGTTAGAAAGAAGGCTTCTGAATTTTACAACATCTGGAAGATATTTTTGGATCTACTGAGGAGTGGGGATGTGGGGGGGGGGGGGGGGGGGGTGAGTGAATAAGATAACTAGATAATGAATAATGTCTGACTTGCTGTTGGGAATATACTATGTAACCTATATTATGATTTTTTTTTTTTTTAAATTGTATTTATTTGTATGGTTTAATTTAATTTATTTAACTATGCATTTATTTGGAACCTTTTAGGATTAACGCTTCAATTATTGTTATTACTATTATTCTTATTATTATTATTATTATTATTATTAGTGTTGTTATTATTATTATTATTTTAATGACTGCCATACGTTCATTTTATGTTGGTGTTGATACTGTTGAAAAAACAAATAAACATACGTTTAAAAATAATAATAATAATAATGTTTTATTATTATCATTATCATCTTTTTTAAAAAGAAATTTCTTACAACTGTCTTATCAGCCGGTGTCCCTGTTTTTGATGAACAACTGCTTCCTTTGGGTTCTTCTAAAAATAGATGGCAGGATGTTTTTGTAAAGCCTCTTCAGCTGCATCAACCACTGTGTTTCTCTTTGGCACAGTAATAAATAGCAGAATCCTCTGGCCTCAAATTGGACAACCTCAAATACACCATGCTGTTGCTGTCATCTCTGCTGATTTCTACACGTCCTCTCAAACTGCTTGCATAACTGTTTCTGCTGGAAGTTGAGAAGCCGCTCCCGATCAATTCCAGTGGTTTTCCTGCAGGTTCTCTGACCCAGATCATAACACAGCAACCAAAACTGAAGCCTGATCCTCTACAGGAGAGACTAAGAGTGTCTCCAGGCTTTTTCACTACTGGACTGGAAGGAATGGACTCCATGCTCTGACCTGTAACACCTGATGAGATGAAAGAAGAGAGGAACAAGTGAGACACCTGGAAAGTTGTAATGGGGCCACAAATGAGTATGACTTGATGTTTTTTTTGATATGAGAAAAATAAGAATCGAGACAACTTACAGGGCAGAGAGAGAACAATGAGCAGGGGAGTGAGTGTATTCATCATCCTGGTGGAGATGTGATTTCTGGTGCTCTATGCAATATAAAAGACCAGCACGGGATGAAGATTTGCATCATGATATCAGAAAAGGGAGGGGTTCAAAAAGATAGTTATTCTTTAGTTTAATTGTAGCTTTTAGTACTTAATGATGTTTAATATAGCTGGTTTATCATATGTGTAGTGTAACGACAAAATGTGTATTTCATTAGGGTTCATTAAAATTAAAACAACAGGAGTAGTAATGAAAGAGAAAGTTAATTTACATTTTTATTTGGCTTTGTTGTGAATAATACACATGAAATGGAATAAATGGTAAGCATACTGATTGCTAGCATTACTTGTGAAGTCTTAAGGATATATATGCTACATATGCATTACATACTTAAGATTTAAAGATTAAAAAAAAAACACATGAATCAACATTAAAATTTAAATTTGGGTGTTTCACATGGCAAATTTAACCTGTACATTTATGTGATTGGTTGAGGTGTTTTATTTTCTGCAGTGTTGTTCAGTCTTTACTGCTTGAATGCATATAGAGTATGAGTAATTTTTTGCACACTTCAATGTGTTTTAGATTTAAAACTCTAGGTTTTATCCCTTAGAAGAATGGCAACTTGCAAAAAAGGGAAAATTATATCTTTATCCACAACTCATGAGGGATGTACAGTTGTACTGTAAAGCAATAAATTAAATTGGATAAAAAGCACAAATAAATTAAAGCCTGAAATAGAGGCTGGGTGTCAAATGCTGAATATCAAATCAGTATAAAACGAAGAGCTACAAAAAAGAATATAACAGTCCTTTATTGTCATTGTACATGCACAACAAAATTGTGCTCCACACCAACTATGCAGGTATAAAATATAAATAGTAAGATAGCAGAAATAAATAAAAAAACATGAGAGATATATACAAACAGCAGGAATATAGAATATAGAAAGGCACACAATAGAAGACCAGGTTGCAAAGTCCTTGGGCCTCTAAAATAGCTGACTGAAATATTTTTCATTTGCTTTTTTTTAATCAAAAAAAGCATTAAATTGCATTCTTTTGCTTTGTTTGTAAACATGGACTCATGAACTTGTAACTACTAAACTATGCAACACTTTCATATTTTTTATGCTTTCGAAGAAACATACAGCAATGTGGTTTACTTTGAGGGTTATGTATACCAGAATATGTTTTTGGTTGTTGAAGAAAAGAAGAGGGATTAAGAAAAGTAACCTTCGTCTGTGAGAAATAATGTTTATGAGAACTGGAATTAATAATCACCTTTGTTTCGAGATTATGTTTCAATGTTATGTATTGACTTATTATGCTGATCTGAAATCATCAGTGGTCTGAGAGCTCCTCCTCTGGTGGTTTCATGTTAGAACTGTTCAGTGAGGGGTTTTTGTTCAGCTCTAGTGAAGGGTTGTGTTACTGTGGCTCTCTAGCACAGTAATACACAGCAGAGTCCTCTGGCTTTAGGCTGGAAAGGCTCAGATGCACCATGCTGTTGCTGTTGTCTCTGGTGATTTCTATACGTCCTTGCACACTGCTGGCATAAATGGTTTTACTTGCATCATACCAGATTGCTCCCATCCATTCTAGTGTCTTTCCTGCTGGTTGTCTGATCCAGTGCATTCCATACTGGCCAAAGTCAAAACCAGACCCTCTACAGGAAAGACTGAAGGCTTCCTGAGGCTTTTTCAACACTGACGTGGAGGGAATGGACTCCAAAGCCTGACCATTTAAACCTGGAAAGAACCAGTGAGATGAGTGAAACTGGGAGAAAATAGTCACTTCATAAATTAACAGAAAATAAATAAATAAATAAATAAATAAATAAATAAATAAATAAATAATGAGTCAGTTATAAAATTATATGACTTACAGGGTAGACAGAGCACTGTCACCAGAGCAGAGAGTCTGAGCATCATCTTGAAAGTGAAGTTGTGAAGGAAGTGCTTCCCATTAGACAAGATGACAGCCAGGCCCTACGAGGACAGAAGTAAGCCATCTAAATTTTATTAGGGAGGGACTAAAATGTCAGGCTTAAATATTATTCAAATACATCTTTAAAAAAGGTTAAAAAAGAAGGTTGAAGATGCGATGTAGTACACACACACACACACACACACACACATATAAAGCAGACAAAGACACATTTTTGATAAAGCATAACAGTGAGTTCAGTCTCGTGTTATCTTCTATTATGTTGGAAAAAATGCTATCTGGGACAGAAGTGAAGTTAAATGATTTAATTAACAATACGGGATTACAAAACAAAAAATAAAATGTTTTGCTTTTGTTGTTTAGTTTATTTTGTTATCCATGCATTAAAATTTTCAACTACTTTACTAACTTGGGGTCATCCAGCAAGAGGCAAGGTACACCATGTGTGAGTAATCAGTCTGTAAAAAGCCTGTGTTTTAAGAATGAGAATAGACCAACAGAAGGATCGTTTAGACTTTTATGGTTATTATATTAAACTTATTATGACTCATTTAATTACATCCTGTTGATTTTTAAGTGACATCTTATTTCTTCTTATTGTGCTGATCTGAAATCATTGTTGCTCTGAGGGATCACCCTCTTGTGGCTTCGTGTGTTCAGTCACTGAGGGGTTTTTGTTCAGGTCTCATGATGCTTTGTGTTACTGTGGGTGGTTCTCTGGCACAATAATACACAGCTGAGTCTTCAGGCTGCACATTCTGTCCGATCAGAGTCACGGTCCTGTTGGAAGAGTCTATGTCGATACTAAACTTGTTCTGTAGTGAGTCTTTGTACCGTGTGCTGTGTCCAACATGTACACTACCAATGCACTCCAGTTCTTTTCCTGCAGGTTGTCTGATCCAAAATGTTCGAGCGCTGCTAAGAGAATAAGAGGTCTGACAGGTTATGGTCAGACGATCCCCTGGATGCACATTCACAGAGGCTGGCTGTGTCAGCTGTTCACACTTTACACCTGAGGAGGAAAACATGTGGAATATTGAAACAGTGTAGCAGTCACTGTATTTTTATCATAGTGTGAGTTCCTCAGTGAGACTCACAGGATCCAGCAGCCAGCAGCAGCAGAGCTAAAGAGAACATGTTGGTACTGAAGTTGATCTGATTAGAACGTCTCATCTTCTTCTGTAACCGGTGCCATGATTTCACGTCTTAATAGCAGACTGTCAGGAAGTTCACTTTGCATATTGAGAAGGACTCTGAGAGCCCTCTCACAAGAGGACTCTCACTTAAAATTGTGTTAATATAATATGCATCTATTATTAACTCAGGAAGAAGCTCTGATTCACAGAGGATGCTCCTACAAACATATTGTGTGAATGCATAATTTGGAAAATTATACAAGGATTCTTGAATGTGCCAATGTGTCTATCTATTTTTGTATCCCTCTTAAAAATGGTGTTTCAGTGTTTTTGAATGATATTTTCCATATTATTTTTCATTATAATCAAAAGTCTTTTTTATATTTTAAAAGCATTCATAGAGGATAAACACAGGTGTTATTGTGACAGTGAGTTGAACAACATAGTTTGATCATCTGTTGCCCCCTGTAGGTTCTTGTGAAACTGTATGGCTGAAGGTTTTTGTAAAGCTTATGTCATTACTTAAACCATTGTTTGTCTTTCACACAGTAATACACAACAGAGTTTTCTGGTTTTAGGATGGAAGTCTCAGATATGTCATACTGTTGCTGTTGTCTTCGGTAATTCTATATGTCCACTCAAACAGCTCATGTATCTGTTTCTGCTGGAAGATAAAAAGCCTTCTCCTATCCATTCCAGTTCATTTCCTGGTTGTTGTTTTATACAATCCATAGTACAGCAACTAACTGTGAAACCAGATCCTTTACAGGAGAAACTGAGAGTCTCTCCAGGCCTTTTTACGACAGGATTGGAAGGAATGGACTCCATACTCTGACCTGTAACAGCTGAGGAGATGAAAACAGAGAGAAACAAGTGAGACAGATAAAATGATAGACAGATAAAAGTATCATTAACTCACCATCAATCAGTGTGTCCTGGTACATGGTGAAATAGTGAGCAGCACAGGAACTCAGGGGGAAGCAAAAAAGCAATCGATGAGGTACAGCACAAATGCTACGGCAAGGACGAGGCAGGACGTCAGGTCATTCATATGTGTTCATTCATAGTTATGATGCCTTCAGTGAGAATCTACAATGTGAATAGTCATGAAAATAAAGAAAAAGCATTAAATGAGAAGGTGTGTCCTGGTAGTGTATTAAATACTGATATTTCCGATGTTAATAAATGTGTTTTTGTTAACGTGAAAATATGGGATAGTCTGAAAGTGCAACAGATCACTTCAGAGGTTGCCAATAGTAAGCTTTAGTGTGTTTAGTGCTCTCCCTGCCACTTGTGAATTCCTCTAAACCTCAAGTACACAAATGCAATTCATTCAAAGACAGGGAGTGTACAGATATACAAGGACACTACATATGTTTGCAAAGAAGAAGAGTTACAACAACAGTCTTTGTGCTTTCAAATGACTGCACCTCTTCATAACACCACTGGCATACCAACACATTTATCGGCATCTTAAAATCACAACATTAGTAGTTTTTTTTTACTTAGAGGTGGAAACTATATTGCTGCTTCTGCACATGGAGCTTTGTCTCACTCTTGTGGAAAATCTGAGAATTACAATATCTTGGAGCACGAAGCAATTTTCTGAAGGATAAACATGGTGTTTATTATTATTATTATTATTATTATTATTATTATTATTATTATTATTATAGTAAAAATGCACAGTATAATTTAAAAATTGGACTGGAATCTTACTTTTAAACAATCAAATGACAGGCGCTTATCTTAATCAATGTAGCTATGATACCATATAAGGTGGTGATGATGAAAAAACCAATGAGGGTGAAAACCACATTCCAGCTTTCCTCAGCTCATATCAGCATGCTCAATATCATCAAATAAATCACACTTCTTTTACTTGGGACAGGTCAAGGTGGCTCTGGACACTGAACTTTCCATCTGGGCATCTTTGGAGTCACTAGTGTTGTAGTTCAGCAGTTCTGTGTGTCCATTTGGAAACCCAGTGATGTTAATGGATACAGAACTGAAGCCAAAAACCAGGCACACAAGTTCATTAGAGCCCTGAAGCAAGTAGGCAGATGGTTGGCTGTAGATCACTGAGGCTGGAAAGATGTGCATTACAGTTTCAGTAATCAGTTAATCATTTTAATCAGTTTTGTTAAAATTAATATAATGGAAATAAAAGATTAATGTTAAATGCTAAACAGCAGCTCACCAAACACATCAGTTATGGTGGCTTCAACAAGTGCTTCAGATGACTCATGTGTGACAACACAGGAATACGTAGACCTTTTGTCTTCAGTTTTGAATATGTTTAGTCTGCTGCTCACAGAGTAAGAGCTGCTCCCTGAGTATTTCCATTGAGGACTGTTAACGTCATGCATGGATGGGAGAGTCTGGCCATCTTCTTCCCAGTGCACTATGATGTTTGCATGGAAAACTCCAGACACTAGGCAAATAAGCGTTAGGATGTCAGACACTGAAACTTCAGAGGCAGTTGGTTGCATTGTCTTCACTGTTGGCACACAAAGGTCTTGAAAAACACTAAAGGGACAGAACCATAAAAATATAGTCACAACCAGAGGAACATGAAGTTTAGAAAGAGCTGTAATCAATTTGTTACATTTCTAACATTACCTCTGGTTTTGCTTATATGGTCTTCATTGCCCTGATTGGAACATGGATGTTTTCCTTCACAAAACCCTTGTTTATCTGCATCCCAATTTTCTGCTGACACATTAAGGAAGCTCTGTTGAGTCTCTGTCCCATTGTTGTAACTCACTGCAGGATTAGTTAGGACATAACAGTCAGGAATTTTGTTGCCAGCTGATTTCCAGGTGATGGAGAAATCTTTAAGACTAGGGGCAACCAGAAGACAGGTAACAGTCACGGGTCCTTTGTTCTCAGGCTGCTACAGTGATGATGGTCCCTGAACATGAACCCCAACTAGCTGTGAGGATGATGGAGGTACTAAAAAAAAAACCCCAAAACAAAACAATTCTTAATGTGTATCACAATAATAGTGTTTTCACTTTACCTGTACAGAGACTGACATTTCTTGTGATATTTTTATTCAGAGATCTGTCAGATACTGTGCAAGAAAAGATCTTTCCTGTTTCCCACTCAGAGTGATCAATTATAAGTTGGCTGGTCACTCCAGCATGTCCATCTACACTCATGCTGATATCAGTGGTTGTTGATCTTTGCTGAGACTCGTTAAACCATCTAATATGATCATTGAAGACCCATCCAGAGCATAAGAGTGTCTGTGATCTTGACTCCTTACTTTTGACCAGAAGAAGCTCCACTAAAGTGAGACAAATCAGGGCATGAATTAATCTATTTAACAGAAACCATAAAGGGAAGCAAGAGTAGCTTTTACCAAAAATATAGATGGTAGAGTTTGCTCTCCTCTGCATGTTAAATGCTTTACTTGCTTCCAGTTGTGTTTTACTCTCTGCACATTTTTTTCATTCGTGGCGCTCCATTAATCAGCCAGGAAATCATGGCATCAAAATGAGTGTGGACCCGACATGTTCCTTGCACATTAGAGTCTGACGCTTAAGTCTTAAACTTGGGAATCTCCACATGAATGACAGGTGAATTTCTGTGGAATTAAAGAAAAACATGCTAATTAATAAACTTTATCTTAAGACTGTTCTTAATTTGTTCAAGATATTCCTGCAAATGTGCATGTTGAATATGTGCTTTGAGACAGTAGCTGTACATACTCACTGTGACAAATGCTTATTGTCTTCTTATATTCAGTATAATTGTGATTAGCTTTGCAGGTAAAAGTTGATCCTTGTCCCCACACTGAGAGTTTGCTGCTCAGGCTGAAGGTTTTCTGCTCTGTCCCTTCACTTTGTAGCTTCGTTCTGCTTGGCTTCTTGTTTTGACTCAGTGGTGATTTGTCCTAAAACCACTCCAAAGCCAGTTCGTCTGGAAAAAAAGCCATTTAGCAGATGAGCCTTACTGGTGAGATTCCAAATTCCCAGTCCGAAACTGGGTACAATGTGATGTTTGGCGACACAATCCATGGCACTGAAATAAAGAAGAGATTAGTTTGATTTACATAACTCATTCTAAATATCATGTGTGAACACAACAAGGAAAAACATTAATCTTATCTAAGTTATACATACCTTCAGATTCTGGTAAATGCAGAACTCTTCAATTTCAGTTGTCATTAAGTTATGTTAGAGTTGTACTTTTACATTGTTTAGTGTTGTTCAGCAAGGCGAAAATAGGGCAGGAAGTCTGTTGCACAGTTGTTATGCATGATAAGGCAGAGTGATCAGGGCAAGCAGCAAGCGGAAGCATTGAGTAACAACCAGGTCTCAAAAAAGTACCAAAACACAGAAGTGAAAGAATGCAAAGAGCAACGGAGCATCACAAACAGCAGGTGTGAGGTGTGGTTATGCCAGTAAGAGAAACAAAGTGCACATTTAAATTTCTCATATCAGTTTGCATGTGTACCACATCCATATTTTCTTATCAATTTGCCAAAGATTTTAGTTCTCAAATCTTGTAATAATAGACTAAAATGCAACCACTTTTAAAAGCTAACATTTTGCATTTTTGGTATCACATGGGCTGCTGATCCCAGCGCTGTGGATGTGGGTTGGCCTGTATTTATCTAATAATAACAACTTTTAATGCTTTTTTTTTTGTCTACTATATTTTAAGCAGCTGTGTAAAGCATATGAATTATTCACTGTTGCTCTTTTCTCAGTGTTATTCTAGCAGCCACTGTCAACATCTGATCTAATATCTGCTCTGATAAATTCTTCTGTAAATCTGATGTGAAGTTTTTTACAGAAGAAAGATTGCCAAGTGTGATTAGCGTTTATGCCACATGCAGTTTATTTTTCTGAATCATGTGTGAGTTTTAAACCACGGTCTGAAAGTTTTTTGAGTTACACAGTGGATCGCTGTGGTCCTAACCATTCCTCTGTTTGCACTACCATTAAGACCCAATTTAGCTGCTCTCGCTTCTTGTCTTTGGAAATTTGTCACTCTACAGGTTATAAAAGGAGACGATGTAACACAAATACATCCCTCAGTAGATAACTCACGCAACAACAGTCTACAATGTTGAATCTTCTTGAATATCTCATTTTTACACTAACTAAAAGTTGGGATGAAGAAATTATCGTGTATTAATATTTACAAAAGTTCTGAAAATGAGAAAAACTAAAATACATAATTTTCTCTACTATACCAAACATTGATTATCAGATACATGTAAACAGGATAAAGACTATTGGATTTTGTACTGTTCAAGGAACTTCAGTTTGTAAATGTGAATTGAAGAATAAAATTTAGCTTTTTTTATTTATTCATTTTTGGTTTTCTGAGTTTTTGTACAGTGTTTCTTCCTCTTGTGTCACTGTGAGTCTCGAGCACAATAATAAACAGCAGAGTCTTCAGTCTTCAGGCTGTTCATCTGCAGATACACCTGCTGTCTGCTGTTGTCTCTGGAGATGGTAAACCGGCCTAGGACTAACTGAGAGTAGTATTTGCTACTACCAGCACTAACTTCGGCAACCCATTCCAGTACTTTCCCAGGAGTCTGTCTGACCCAGTGCATATCATAGCTGCTAAATGTGAATCCAGAGGCTGTGCAGGTCAGTCTGTGGGACTCTCCAGGCCTTGTAATGACTGGTTCAGATTCTGTCAGAGTCTGACCATCAACACCTGTCAAAACAAACAAGAACATTGTCACCTGCTGTGAGTTGGAAAATCATTAAAAGAAATTCAGCTCAAAATGACTGAAACTATACCTCCCCAGAACAGTAAGATAATCAGCAGTCTGGCCGATATGTCCATTATGTTAAACTGTGAGTTCACTCCTGTCATTCACACTTCAGTCACAAGAGTATTCTTTAAAACCATCCAAGTTTTGCATTAACTCCTCCCCACAGAAAGGATATAGTGTTCATCCTTTTTTTCTTCTGATCCCCTATTTTAAATTAGATTATCAACAAGTAGTTGCTACCGTAAAGAGAACACAAATCAACCAGCCACACAGATGTTCCAGTCATGTCTGGATTAATGAATGATTGTAGTTGTTTCTACATAGAAGTGCATTAAAACATATTTGTCTCAAGATTGTTGAAGTCTTCAGTCAAATCACGTACTATGCTCATCTTAACTGAAGCATGTTTTTTAATATTGTGAGTAGTGCATCACTGCCATATATACAGTTACTTCCTTTAACACTGATGACAACTTGAAAGCATCAGTGGTCCAAGAGCTCCTCCTGTGGTTTGTTAATGTTAGAGCTGTTTAGACACTGAATGGTTTTTGTTCAAGTCCACTAGTGTTTTGTGTCACTGTGAGTCTCTGGCACAGTAATACACAGCACTCTCTTCAATTTGCACATTCTGTCCAGTTAGAATCACTGTGTTCCTGGAGGAGTCGGTGGAAATGCTGAACTTGTTTCTGAGTAAAGGACTGTAGTGAGGTGTGCTTCCAAAAGCTGCTCTTCCAATCCACTCTAGTCCTTTTCCTGGAGCCTGTCTATTCCAGTGAGTCCAATAGCTGTGCACGGAATAAGACACCTTACAGGTGATGGTCAGAGGGTGACCTAAAAGCACACTCAAAGAGTCTGGTTGTGTCAGCTGTTCACACTTGACACCTGTTGAAAAAAGACGTGTTGTTGTAAATTATAACACAAGGAAGAAATGCTGGATATAACAAATCTACAGAGACTCACATCCAGCAGCTAAGAACACTAGCAGAGCTACAGACAACATATTGTTTGGTGTCTGTTGTGTTGTGAACTCTGCTTCACAATCTGATGTAAAGTTTTTATAACCCAGTAAGAGAGAAAACCTATGAGTTTGCATAGGATCATACACATCATAGCTGGTCTAACTGGAGCCAATCAAAGAGTGTGCGTGTTACGTCTGTTATGCACCTACTTAGACCTACATAGGTACATTTTTATTTCACAATTCAGTATAACAGTAGTGAAACAACTGATTGTTTCATTGCCTTTAATATATCTGAAAACAATATAGTATTAAGGATTTTGTATTAAGGATCAGTGGATTGATACATTAAAGTGCTTTTTTTCTTCTTTTTGTAGACCATCTAGTAATTAAAAAGAATATTAAATAATATAAATTTTACATGTTTTGGTATTATTTCAAAAATCTTAAAACCTTATAATTGCTTACTAATGCTCTGGCTTGCTGGGATAAACCAGTGGTAGATCATTTTACCCAAAAGTACTTATTATGAGTGGTTTTTAAACAGTTATCATTTTGCACATTTTAAATTCACATTTAAAATGTGCAAAAATCTGCAGAAATCTGCAGAAATCAAAAACTGAAATCAAAAACTGTTCACAACCAAATGTCACTGAGTATTGTGATATCACTGGTTATAATTTTATCACCAATATTATTCTAATTGTACTGTTTTTAACATGTTATGAACAAAAAATAAATAAAAACGTGACAAACAAATTGATTTAGCAAATACTAAATTTAGAATTCTTCACATTCTGGTACAATTAAAACATGGAGATGGATATTTGAATACTGTATTCCATAAAAGATGAAAGATGGCTCTGTTTTAGTTACTTCAAAATAAATAATAATTAATGGAACAATACATTTGTAATGAAAAGTGTAGAATATTATGACATTAACATGTCAGATATACTAAAACATTCTTAAAATTGACATTGTTTTATATATTAAAATTACTTTAAAAGTAAAATTAAAGATAGCACTTGATAAATGTCTGTCATATAGAGAGGATGACTCTAAGATTTTGTACAAACAGCTTCAGTCAGTCATTCTTTACACTGTTCATCTGCACATGTCTGTTGTTTTTCTGGAGATGGAAAACTGCCTTCACCTGAATAAACAGCAGAATCCTCAGTCCTCAGACTGTTCATCTGCAAATACACCTCCTATCTGCTGTTGTCTCTGGAGATGGTAAACTGTCCTTGTACTCCGGGCCAGTTCTAGACAGGCATATATGAGGGGGCAGACAGAAATGTAAAGGGGGCACAAGGTGGCAATGCAGGCGAGAAAGGTGTGGGGGCTGTGTGGGGTGCTCTGGATTCAGAGTTCCACAAACGATTATTTTGATAGTCGACTAGTCGCCGATTATTTTTGCGATTAGTCGACTAATCAGATCATGCATCCATTGGACGTAAAACGAACATCTTATTGCACCAGCATGTATCTGCTTTTATATAACTATCATTAGCTTACAGCTTGAAGTATGTGCTAACTAAAAAGGTATGTGCTAACTAGAAATAAAGACAAGATGGTAGTTTATTAAACTTTTAATGAAATTTGCAGATTGTCTCGTTGGAGTTTAATAAACTCAGTCGTCTGCTCCTTGCTATCTAAAATGTAACAGGACACTGGAGTAAATTCTTTACCATCTCACGCTTCTGTTTAATCAGTTTTCTGTTTGACATTTTTTCAGCTGTGTGAAACTTTAATCTCAGTCAAACCGATTTACTCGCTTTAATGATTTACTTGCTACTTATTCCTGCGTCTTTCAGGATCTTACAAAGCTTCAAACAACGCGCCAACTATTAAATTAGTCGTTGACGATTTTGATAGACGACGTAATCATGACTAGTCGACTAATTATGGCAGTCCTACTCTGGGTAACAGTTTTTGTCATGTAATTGGTTTGCACTTTGTCAGGCCTCTACCTTAAGACCTGACCAACTTGGGTGTCCCACCTGAAGGCTAAGCTTCTGCTGGTCTAGCTTTTATGGTCACTAAGACACGCAAAGACCACGTTAAGGTGAAAAAATAGAGAAGTATCATTTTTTCAGTGACCTTATTATAGTCTCTTTTTACTTTATAATACAGAAATTTTCAAATGTTAAAACTTACAATACATCAAGAGACTTTTTCATATCACAGGACCTATGCTCTATCCATCTGTGTTTTTAGGAAAGATCTCAAACTCCAAACTATTTAAAAGAAGTAGTACAAGGTTTATATTTGTGTGCATTATATGTATGGACCCAGTCCCTGTCATTCTTTATTTCTACTGCAGCACTTGCAAGTGCGTGTCTATTTCAAACTTTGCAGTGATATCGCACCCAGGCTGATGCCCTCAGACATCGGTGCGTTGATGGTTCTTGGTGTCTGGGGCTGGGCGCTCATGTATGTACCGGCTCACTCCTGGTGGCCGCTTGGCAGGGCCTGGAGCCTGTGACCCGGTTGGGCCCCTTCCGGGGGGTGGGGGGCCCTCAGGCCTCTGGCCTCTGGGCCTGGGGCTCGGTCCTCTCTGGCACAGCTGGCTGCCAGCAGAGCCCGCGGGCAAGTCACAGCAGCCCCCTTTGGCCTCTGCACCGTGGCTCCTGGGTGACCCCTTGTTAGGTTTATATTGTGAATTGTCATTTATGCTTAGAAATATGTACTCATATATGCTTAGAGTTTTATAATCGATTGCATAATGATAGAGGTCTGATCCTTAGCAGTCTGCAAAGACTCTGTGTGCCTCCCAGAGCACTCTGGCATACACACACATCTTAAGGTTTTGAGAGAGGTCGTACCTTCTCTTACTGATTTATGCTATGGGAGGACACCTACTCTGTATCTGTTTAACTATAAGTGCCTGTTGTTTAGGTGGACCGCTGGACTCCTGGCTCCAGCTTTGGGGGAGTCATTCACAGGGTCACATCTTGACACACACACACACACACACACACACACACACACACACACACACCTACACTATGCACAGACTGGTATTCTTTGTTCACATGTACGTCCACGTAAGACATCATAGGTTAATGAACCTATGCATAATCGCAATAAAGAGCAGTGTTACGAGGGAGCAGACGAGAGCAACTGGGGTCAAGCGAAGGAACGACGCTTGTCACAGGTCTCTCCCTCGTGCACGAGCAATACAAAAAACTTTGCCGACTTGTGTCTTGCTTTGATGTGTAGTAGAATTGTCTTGAACGTTCCAGAGAATAGGTTTATGCTACAAACCTAACACCCCTCGTCTGGGGCTGTCCTCAGCTCTTCCCAGGAGGGCGGCATGGTTAATGGTCCTCCTTGGGTTCTTGGGTACACAGGTGTACACACAGGTGTTCACAGACACAAACTACACTTTTCTTGGCTGCTACCTCAAAGCACATTGTGCGCTGTCGATCTTGCGTGCTGCACAATAACATTTAATATTTAGTATCTACTGTTATCTACTGTTAGCTAGTTTATTGTGACAGTTTTGTGTTTATTATGTTGCTCTTTTTTGTTTGTTTTCTCTTCTATTTTTTCTTCTCTTGACAGGTAATCCAGGTGATTTTTTTTCTTCCCCCCTTTCTCACTATCTCTTCTCCCCTCTTTTTTCTTTCTCTCCCTCTCTTTCTTTCATTGTTTCTTTCTTCCTTTCCTATCCCCCAGTCATGTCTGCCCCGTCTGTAACAATCGAAAATAAAATAAAATAAATACATAATAATAATAAAGGTCAATCAATTGAACCAATATGGCAAGGCCATGATGATCCACTTGGTAAAGTAAATCCGCTAGGCATCTTTCTTGGCCTTCAGACAATAATTCTGATGGCCAAAGATCCAAACGGGACAGGCAAAAAAAAAAAAAAGAAAGAAAATGAAACAACTGTAACTTGCCTCCACCATTGTGTGAATGTGAGAGTGAATGAATAGTGGAATTGTAAAGCAGTTTGAGGGTCTCAAAAAGCGCTATATTAATGCAATCCAGTATTATTATTATCATTACAAATTATTAAGACTTTAACAAATTCAATTGAGTCCTCTTGAGAACATGTGAGCATACCTCCTTTGAGGTGATTGGAAGTAAGGAAGAACAATAGCGCTTATCAGTCCAGCAAAGAGTGGAATGAGCGCTGGTACACACACACACTGTGCCCCCAAAGTGCTGTAAGGATTTGTGAAAGAAAACCATCAGTTCACACAGTATAAAGCATCATTAAGATTAGCATTCACCCTCCGAAAAGGGTGAAGGGGAAAAATCATTGGATGTGACTAAATTAAATCCTTTATGTGCAACTCATACTGTATGATTTAGATTTTTTTCCTATTCAGGCACTGAGGGGTTCTTTTTCAACTCTACTGATGCTTCTTTTATGTGAGTCTCTGGACAAGTAATGTTGAAAGTTGAAAGCAGTGTTTGACTTTCATGGGTTTTTGTACAGCGTTACTTCCTTTTGTGTCACTGTGACTCTCGAGCACAATAATAAACGGCAGAATCCTCAGTCGTCAAGCTGTTCATCTGCAGATACACCTGCTTTCTGCTGTTGTCTCTGGAGATGGTGAACCGGCCTCTGACTGACTGAGAGTAGTAGATGCTGCTACTGTCACCACTGATAGTAGCAACCCATTCCAGTCCTTTTCCAGCAGCTTGTCTGATCCAAGCGTTCCAGTAATCGCTGCTGAACCCTGAGTATGTACAGGTCAGTCTGTGGGAGTCTCCAGGCCTTTTAACCACTGATTCAGACTCAGTCAGTGTTTGACCTTCAGTACCTACAAGCAAATAGCTCATTAGATACAATGATGCAGACATTTTATGTGTTTTCATTAGTAAAAGTAAACGTATAATGCTTACCAGCCCAGTTCATTAAAAGAATGAGAAAAGTGAACCACATATGAAGTCTGAACATGATGAAAGCCATTTATCTCTGCAGTCTACAGTGGGTACATCAATGATTTACACTCTGTCTTAAACTCTCTAACACTTATGTAAAGATAAACTAGAACAGTTTTGCATCAGCTCCTCCCACACTGTAGCTTGTAGTACTGATCATTTTATTACATTATTATTTGAAATGTATTTATTTGTTAACTAATTGTGTTCAGGTAAGACAGTCCTATCCTTATAGTTCTACATTTTTTTCTTTTCTTTTTTCTTTGATCATAAAATCCTTCTTGATACTCATTTAGAAAAGTACATTGTGTTGAAACATTTGTTTAAGCATCAGAGTTTCTGTGTTTATGATTATTGTTCATTTTACTGTAAAGTATGAGCAAAGTAAATAAAAATTAATTCTGTTCAGCATGCGCATAAATCTTTCTATTAGTCTGTCTCCAAAGAGATTGTCAAAGAGATTGAACTGCAGGTGATTAATGCGAATATCATTTTGATCGGCTGAGTTTTTGAACTAAATTTCTTGAAGGAGGATTGTTTACTGTCATATGTAAATATTTATAAAAGGATAGTGAGGTTTCTGCTAAATGCCACTTAACATCTGTTTCATTTATCAAGCTTAATATTACAAAAAAATAGATTTTACTCCAGCAGACAAACTGTTGGAGTCATCTCTGGAGATGATGGACCTACCCTGGATGAACTGGGACTTTCAGCAGTGCCAATGTGTATCAGTTCATATTATAGCTGCTGAATGTGAATCTGGAGCATGTACAGGTTCATTCTAGATATTTTCCAGGTCTTTTTACCACTGATTCAGATTTTGTCAGAGACCATAAAAACATGTCAAGAGCATCAAATCACACTAAATTAAACTTTAATATCAAGAATTATTAATGCTGTCAACTCCCAAGCAAATAGTTAACAGCAGTTATGATGATATTTCTAATCCACAATCAGGATTAACAAAAAGCACTGGAAAATTAAAAATTAATTAAGGAGCAACTAAAGTTGTCCAGTTTTATTTTCAATATTCGCACTTCTCTCTTTTAAAATAAAATGTAAATAAAATCAAAGACAGGAGATGTCATAATGAACAATACTCAGAGAATAAGAGACCTGACAGGATACTGTGAGATTGTGATAAACATGAAAAATCGAGTCCAGTTCTAAAGACATGAACACTCTGTCCATGCTTTCAGTGTTTATGTTCAGCGAGAACATGTTGATATTGAAATTCATCGTCAAAGCTTCTGTATCTCTTGCAACCAACTGCAGTTGTCATGATCCTGGGCCATGTTGGCCCAGCATTCTTAGTTTTCATGTATTTTTGTATTTTGTTCTTTATTCTGGCCACGGTTCCTGGGTTGCTCTGTTAAGTTGTTCCTTATTTGATTTACCCCTTGTGACTTTTACCCCCTGTGTGCCCCTCTGTATCTGTGAGCCTTCGTCTCCCCTCCTTGTGTTTTATTCCATGTTTCCCCAGCCCGCTATTCCTGTGCTCTCCTGTCTCTCTCTCTCCTCCTGTCTGCAACTCTGTGTACTTCCTGTTTTACTTTGACAGTCTCCCGTCAGTGTTGTGTTACTCCTGCCGTGTCTCGTTATGATTATCCTTGTCAGCTGTGTTCCCCGTGTGCTCCCACTTCCCTCGTTAACCCTCTGTGTATTTATGTGCATGTCTCCCTCAGTTCAGTTCGGTGTCGCGTCGTCAATGTCTCCTCCCGAACCTGTGTGTCTTTCTGTGTTCCCTCGGTCCTCAGTTAGCATTCCCAGTTTAGTTCTGTTTCTTTGTGAAGCCTGCAATAAAGCAATGATTTTGAGTTCAGCTTTTTGTCTCCGTGAGTTTTGCGTTTGGGTCCTCATCTGCCTCCACACAGCCAGTTCATGACTGCAGTACATGTCTAGCAAGACTATTCAGGCAGGCTGTCTGATCCAAGCAGCACTAATATCACCACTAAACCCTGAGTATGTACAGGTCAGTCTGTGGGAGTCTCCAGACATTTTAACCACTGATTCAGACTGAGAACCTCAGTACCTAAAACTGAATACCACTCTTTTAAAGTAAAAATCAGGGAAAAATTGAAAATTCTAATTTTTCTAATAATAAAACTTACAATACAACAATACCTATACTAAATACATATGCTAAAAGCCAACTTGTCAGCTGAAAGTGGAAGTGAACAGGATAGTGGTCTGAGAGCTCCAGTTCTGGAAGCTTTTTATTAAAACAGACTGTGAGGCGTTTTTGTCCAGGTTCGTTGATGGTTTATGTTACTGTGGCCTGGCTGCAGAGTCTCAGAGGCTGGCTGTGTCAACTCTGCACATGTTACATCTGTAAAAAGGTGGATATAAAGCAGTACAAATGATTGAATTTTATTTTAAAAGAAAAGCTGCACATTTACAGGTTATGAATTTACAGTGACTTGCGGCATCCAGCTGCCAACAGCAATGGGGAAACATGTTTTTTGATTGAAGCTGACTGTATGACCTTCTGATCACTGTTTCACTTTAAGTGACTCCTTTATATCTGTGTCACAGGAAGTCACTTGGTTTGCATATTAATTTGAAATATTAGGGTGCAAATTTACCATGGTGTGTGACCAGGTAACCATATGTCTCATGTTGGGGTGCAGCAGACTTCATCACTGCTCCACTACTCAATTAAGTGCAAAAAGAATATCAAAAAGAAAAGAACAAAGACAAGGAAAAATACTGGAAAAAATATTAACTTGTAAAAGCAGCATGTAATACAAAAAGAGAGGAAGAGAAGTTATTGATGCATTATGGGAGGTTCACCAGAACCCCAGGCTTATGGCAGGATTTCTAACAAATTTGTAGAATAATTTATTCAATAAATATATCTTTGTATGTTATGTATTATGTGATATCCAGTGTAATATTCAATTTAGCATCATATGAGATAAACAGCTGCTGACAAGAAATAAATAGAAGAGACCTCTTTGGTAATTCCTTTGCTGTTGTACATCTTAATTGAAGGGCCATGGATTAAACACAATCAGCAGAAACTCAGTAGCTCACACTTAAGTACTTTGTGTAAGCTTGAAGTCAGTAGACAGTTTGTGAGATTATCTGGATCTTTTAATCAGCCTGTCAAAGTCTTATGAACAAAGAAAAAATGAAAATGGATTTGTAAGTAAAAAAAAAAACACAAAACAAAATCACATGCACAAGCACATATGAGTGAAAAATGTCTGAGGATCACTGGAGGATTTTGTTCAGCTGTTCAACTAGTTCCAGTCACTGTGAGTCTCGAGCACAATAATACACAGCAGAATCTTCAGTCTTCAAGTTGTTCATCTGCAAAAACAGCTGTTCTCTGCTGTTGTCTCTGGAGGCAGTAAACCTGCCTCGTACTGACTGAGAGTAGTAGTTGGTGCCTCCATTAGCCTCAGTTGCAATCCACTCCAGTCCTTTCCCAGGAGCCTGTCTGATCCAGGCCATCCACCAGCTACTAAATGAGAGTCCAGAGGTGGTACAGGTGAGCCTGTGAGACTCTCCAGGTTTTTTAACAACGGGTTCAGACTGTGTCAGAGTCTGACCATCAATACCTGTAAAAACAGAATTGAATAATAATCAGTTCCTTTATGTTTATCAGAATTTTATTGATGAGTAAATCTTGTAGATCTTCACCTGTCCAGCAGATAGCTAATAGCAGCAGCCCCGTCCTGCAGTCCATTGTGTTAAACTTTGTGACTTCTGCTCTCTGTTATGCTCCCTGCAGTCACATAAGTACATGTGTAAGGTATGTAAGTTTTGCATTGACTCCTCCTCACATTAGGTAACTAGACTCATGTGAACTCACTTTAACTGAGCGCCACATATTAACTGGAGAAACTGGAGTGGATGCTACATGTAAGTAAATGTTTGCATAAACTTTAAATTGAGTGACAGTTTTGGACATCACTTCAGTAACAAATAAAGAAATAAATATGTGATCTGTTTGATTAAGTGAACCATTTTGATTTGCCACTTCCTGAGGCTTGAGACCAAGTTTCTGTTCAGTAAAAACAAATAATAGACATAATGTTAATGTTTATAAATGTTATCTCTTTTTTACAATTTCTGCTATCAGTGTCTCCAGTATTCAAACTGAGTGCACATTCACTCGTCTTGCAAAATTACAACACACTTTTGTATGAGACTCACTGGGCCTTTTAACCACCAGTTCAGAGTCTGTCAGAGTCTGACCATCAACACCTGTAAAGACATTAATAAGAAAAGAAAAAAAAATAAATCAAATGAATTGTTCTCCAAAGAAAATAAGGGCATGTTAACTAAAGATCAGGGAAAATCATCATCTGCCCAACAAAAGCTACAAGCAGCAATTCTCTCTGCAATCTATGATACAGCATTCAGGATATGAATAGAATTGTATTTATTTATTTATTGCTTTCTTTATCTTTTATTTACTGTTCTTTCTGCTCCTGACCCCAATGACACATGCTTATTTTTTTTGCTATGATATTGGTTCTATTGTATTATCTCATTATCATCATCCTCTATCATGCACTCTTCATGTTGTTGATAGCATAGAAAGAACACTATGGAGACTAACTACAAGTCAAGTGCACAGTTTAGGCCTCAAGCTTGCCTGAAGGCTTGAAAATACTTCTTCAGAAGATGAACAACTACATCTCTCATTGAGTGAAGAAATCTTCTTGCTTATTTCCAAATATGGAAAAGACAAACAGGAACGTGGATCATTATGCTGGTTTACTGATAAAAAAATTATTGTATTCAGTGCATTCACAAAATGGGCCAAACCAAAAGCACATTCACACAGATTTTATTTTTATACAACAATATTTTGTTGTTGTTTTCCGTGTTCAATTGTACTGTGAAAAAATGACTTTTATATATACTAATAATATGTTATGTTGAGAATACACATCAGTTGAGCTTCCATTTGCATACTTTTTTAGTTAATGACCCTCCACCCTTCTGAAAAAAATGGTATAATTGTAATTAACTGTATAATTGGTGGTAGTAGTAGTATTGTTGTTGTTGTTTCTTTTTTCATTACATGAAGAGACAACTATGAAGCAATCAGTTCATATACGGTAAATCTTGTTAGAGTGAGGATGCTCTTTAAAATCATTAGTGGTCTTAGAGCACCTCCTGTGGTGCTTTTACTGATGTTCAGGCAGAGTGCAGTTTTTGTTCAGCTCTAGTGATGTTTTGTGTTATTGTGGGTCTCTGGCACAGTAATACACTGCAGTGTCTTCTGGCTGCATATTCTGTCCAGTCAGAGTCACGGTGTTGCTGGAAGAGTCTAAGCTGATACTGAACTTGTTTTTTAGTGAATCTTTATAAGCTAAAGTTGCACCAACTCTGCTTCCAATCCACTCCAGTCCTTTTCCTGCAGGCTGTCTGATCCAAGCTGTCCAGCGACCGGTCACAGAATAGGAAACCTGACAGGTGATGGTCAGACGTTGACCTGGCTGTACAGTCTCAGAGGCTTTCTGTGTCAACTGCTCACACTGTACACCTGCAAGAAGGAAAAGGTTATTTTTAACATGTGATTAAATTGTGTTGTTACAGATAATCTGATGAATATGGCAAATATAGGAGACTCACATGATCCACCTGCCAACAGCAGCAACAGAGCTACAGAAAACATGGTTTAATTGAGACTGATGTTCTGGTATCTCCACCTAAAAATGTGTGCAGTTTTTATGACTGAGTAGCGAGGAAGCTGAGTGATGTTTGCATAGAACAAAACACGTGCTTGTAAACTAGAGCAAGTAGCGCAGTCACTATACTATCTGCCAAACTTGCTACAAGATCACATTTGCCTAAAATTTGTTTAACCATATTACCTCATGAAAATACAGAAAAAATAAAGTCTAATTGCTTTTTTATGGAAAGGATCACTGTACTGCTGATTTTTTGAAATCATGTTTGCTGTTTACTTGACTGAAACATATGCATGAAGAATGTGCTGCAGCATTTAATTATTTATCCTGTGATATCAGGAACAGCTTTTTGCATTATTTAAATTTGCCCTGTAACACAGAATTTGCAATAAAAACTGTAATATTTTAGTAGATTAATTATCATGTCCAAAGGTAAAGCTCAATCAAGGCACTTTATGCCTTTAATACTTATGTTATTTAGTGCACAGACAGCCGTATTGTGCTAATGCACTTCAGTGTCTGTATTTATAAGGCAACAAACCTATTGGGAAAACTGATAAACACAGGAACCAAGTTGGTATGAATAAGTTATAATATTAATTTATGTATAAATTAATTTATATATGCTATTTTCAGGCTAAATAACATACATGATTTGGTCAAGCCACAAACAGCTGCAGGTAAAGTAACAGTGTGCCAAATCTTATCAATGTGAGTGTATTGTAAGGGACACAGGATAAGTAATCATTTTACATTTCACACAAGTTTGGAGGTGGTTTGAATGTTTATGGTGTGTGTGTGTGTGTGTGTGTGTGTGTGTGTGTGTGTGTGTGTGTGTGTGTGTGTGTGTGTGTGTGTGTACTTGTATACTACATTATGCAACTACACAAGACACATTTATCTATATTAATAAGTAAAAATGAACTGTGGAAAGCTAGAGGATTTTGTACAGGAACTAAAACAGCTTTAATCACTGTGGCTCTCGAGCGCAATAATAAACAGCAGAATCTTCAGTCTTCAGGTTGTTCATCTGCAGCAACAACAGCTGTCTGCTGTCGTCTCTGGAGATGGTGAAGCGACCTTGGACTGACTGGGAGTAGAATCTCCTGCTACCACTGCCGCTATCGTGCCAGGCAATCCACTCCAGTCCTTTTCCAAGAGGCTGTCTGATCCATGCCATATAGTTGCTGCTCAGTGTTAATCCAGAGGCTGTACAGGTCAATGTGTGTGATTGTCCAGGCCTTTTAATGGCTGGTTCAGATTCTGTTAAAGTCTGGGCACAAGCACCTGGTAGAAAAATAAGAAAATTGTGATTTTCTGCAAGCTGGCAAATTTTAAAAGACAGAGGATATTTTCTCACCTGTGCACCAAACAGTTAAAAGCAACAGTCTCATGTTACAGCCCATCATGTTGAAGTGTCTGTCGTCCTCTCTCCAGTCACATAAGAAGTGCTGGATTACATTTAGGTTTTGCATTGGCTCCTCCTCATAGTAAGTATTTCTAAGTATATTCCTCCAGCACTGTTACTGTTTCTTTTAGATCTTCAACTCCTGCCCCATAATGCTCTTATTATGATAGTGAATAAATGCAAATTGAATATTAGCCATATGATTTATGTCTTTGATTCACTACTGTCACAAAGTGCTTCGTCACAAGCCAGTGATATGACTTTAAACATGCAACTGAAGTTTAATTTACTTCAGTTTTGTTAAGTGTGCTGTCTTTCCGTTTTTTGGTTTGTTTTTTTTGGTTTGTTTTTTATTGACATTCTAGAATCACCACACAATACCATCAACTTCAGCCATCCATCAGTACATACATCTTTTTTCCTTTCTTTTCTCTACATTCAAACAACCAAAACATCCACAAGAATGAAAGAAGAAGAAGAAAAGAAAAAGAAGCGAAACAGGAAACAACAAACAAAACAAATAAAAAATACATAAGGAAAAAGAAAAAGGAAAGAAAAATAAATAAATAAATATAGGGAGTTTGTTTTTGTTTCCATTAATGTCCCTAATATTTCCTCTAGTCTTCTAGTAGTTAACAAAGTCAAAATCTAAAGCAAAAGCAAAAACTGGCCTGCGTTTTTTTAATGTAGTCCATCCATTTCTTCCATCGTGATACAAACAGGTCCCTCTTGTATTTCACATCTGCTGTCATTTTCTCCATTCTGTAAATGTCCATTGTGATGTTCATCCACATGTTCATAGTTGGGCTCTCTGAAGAAAGCCATTTTTTTGTGATGGCTTTTTTGCCTGCTGCCAGTAAAATATTAAACAAGTATTTATCGTTCTTTGTCCATCCTTCTGCCATAAGTCCAAAAAATAGAGTTTTACTTTCCAAAGGTAAATATCTTCCAAATGTCTCTTGTGTTGCTGCATGTATTCCCTTCCAATAAGTTTTAATAACATGACAGTCCCAGAAAATATGGTAGCGATTTGTATTTGTCTTTTCGTTTTTTCATACAAGATTATTTAAGTTTATTGTTTGCTGAATTTCTTTAATTTATGATCATAATTACAAATATATCATGTATAAGATCACGAGTGTTCACGTCTGCAAAATGCTCTGTGCCCTTTACAGACAGCAAGTGCTATAGAGGTCCTTCAGGTGTCCAGTGATGTTCTGGTATTGTTAATGACCCTTCTTAGTGGCTTATTGTGTGCCATAGTGGAGCTTGACAACAACACAGAGATGCAATACGTCAGCACACTCTCAGTGGAGAAGTGGTAGAAGATGGTCAGCAGCTTCAAATTTAGGTTGATCCTCGTGAGGATCCTCAGAAACCAGGAATTTGAAGCTGGTCAGCCTCTCCACACACTTCCCAATGATGAAGATGGGCTGAAGGTCGGACTTCCTCCTGCTGAAATCAGTGATAAGTTTTAGGTCTTTGGGGTTTTTGGTCAACTTAAGGACCGATTTGTTGATTAATCACTGGCCCAGACTGAGTCAATGTTTGACCATCAATACCTAAAGACATGGTAACAGCTCATTAGTGCAATCTGCCTGTAACCAGCAAATAAAGCTGTGTTAGAGTTCAAGTCTGTCTGCTGAGTCCTGATCTGGGTCCACAATCATCTTGCCACACAACAGACCATAACATTAGAAGTCTGTGCAATCCACCATATATAAATACATCACAGGTATCAGTTTTGCATCAACTCCTCCTTAAAATGACAAAAAACTGTTAATTCATGGTTATACATAGAAGGTAGGTATTTATGCCAATAACACTCTCAAAATCAACAATACACCACAAGCTCAGCAGTCTCTTATCATTTAACTCTAAAGGGTAACCTTTATTCTATGTAATACAAAACTTTTAAATTAAATATTTCTCAAAAATGCACCTACAAAAGTGAAATGTCACTAGAGATAATAACAAAAGAAGTTTTAAGTTGCTGGTTTCATTTAGAGGAGTTTATCTGCTGTGCAAAGATCTAAAACCTGACTTCATAGTACTTTCAAACATGATATATGAAAGCGAAATCCGTGTAGAATAAAAGGAACAAAGTTTGATTTGTTGATAAGAACATATGGACCATAGCATTTTTAGATTTTCCTTTTTCCTTCAACCATGTTGAGCAATCATTTGTGATCCTAGAGCTCCTCCTCTGGCAGCTTCATAAGTGATCAGGCTCGGAGGGGTTTTTGTTCAGGTCTGCTCATGGTTTGTGTTAATGTGTATCTCTCGCACAGTAATACACAGCAGTGTCTTCAGGCTGCATATTCTGTCCATTTAAAGTCACTGTCTTGCTTGAAGTGTCTAAGTCAATGCTGAACTTGTTCTTTAGTGAGTCTTTGTAAGCAGAGCCTCCAGTATATCTGGAACCAATCCACTCCAGTCCTTTCCCTGCAGGCTGCCTGATCCAGCCTGTCCAATAGCTGCTAAGAGAATAAGAGATCTGACAGGTGATGGTCAGACGGTGGCCTGGCTGCACTGTCACAGAGGCTGGCTGTGTCAACTGCTCACACTTTACACCTGTAAATAGAAAATATTATTTTTAACAGATGATTAGGTAAAGCCGTTAATGATAAACTATTGAGTTTGACAAATAAAAAGGGACTCACGAGATCCAGCTGCCAACAGCAGCAGAAGAGCTACAGAAAACATGGTTTATGTTGAGGGTGATGTTCTGGTATCTCCACCCCAAAGATGTGAGGAGTTTTTATGGCTGAGTAGCGAGGAAGGACACCGAGTTTGCATAGAATCAAACACAAGAGGCACCAGTGTTGGTACAGTTAGAGCCAAAAGAAAAATCTGCTATAATATAATAGTGTGATATAAACTTGCCAGGACTCATCTTTGCTTAGCATTTGTTGTACCTTATTACTCATTCAAATTTTCAAATCCAAAGGAAAGTTTAATCTCTTGTTTTTTTTTCTTATAACACATCTGTGCACCTGTGGTTTTAAAAATATGTCTGCTATTTTCTTGACAAAACTGACTAATTCAGTCATTTGTCAGATTCAGAAATATATTATAAGTGCCTCTTAATTACACAATTTAACTAATTATCTATTATTTCAAAAGGCACTTGATTCATTTCAGGACCATAAGATTCATAAATATAGCAACAGAAATATGAGTAGGTACATCCTGTCCTTATTTTTTTTTTCAGCACATTATTGTTATGTCTTCCAGCCTTAAACAAACATGGTGAAAGCTTTGCAGAAAGACATTATTTCCTGCATTTTCACAGGAAATATATTAATTCTTTCAGAGGTTGCAGATCTGCAAAAATTGCACTTTTTACTGTTTGGGTTTAGTATTGCTTTGCCTGTTTGCAGTAATATTTTAGTAGGAAATAAAGCTTGTACAAGGCACTTGGGGCAGCTTAGCAATATTTTAAACAGGATGCACTGTGGGATCCATTTCATTCATGCACAAACAGCTGAAATAGTCCTGACACATTGCACTTCATTTTTCCATGTGAACAAATGTGTTGAAAAGTTTTATTAATATAGCAGCACAGATATATAATGAACATGAAGATGTTCAGTCCAACACTCCCTCTATAACCTACACCAGATAATATTGGCAATAAATACATCAGTGCTTTGCAGAATATTGCCAGTGTGAGTTTATTTAAAGGGACATATTATAAGCAGGCTTTTCGAGTTGAAGAGATGTTTGACTCACACTAAGACTATATATATTAACAATAAAAACATTCAGAGATTGGAAAAAAGTAATAACATAATAATAGTAATAATATTACCATGTTCATGAGAATTTAAGAATGAAGAGCCATGATTAATTTTTATGATTGCTGGGTATTTGTGCAGGTTAGTGTGTGGTTTGCATCACTGTGGGTTATGCGTCATTCATCTCAATATTTAGCATTTTTTCTATATTTATTATTCATATGCAGCTCCTCACAGAGTCCAACTGCCAGCAGATGGATCATACATACAGAGAACATGGCTGATGTCAAAGGTGACTTGAAGTGAGGAAGCTGAAGTACCCACATGGATACGGAGAGAACATGCAAGCAAGATGATGGATTTGAAACTAGGACTTTCTTGCTATGAGGCAACAGTGCTGACCACTACGCCTTCATATGGGAGCACTTTTTCTATTTTTATATTTAAAATTAATAAGAAGCTTTCTGAAGACTGATATGAAAAGTAACTGCTTAGCTTTTTTAGTTTATTTTTTATTACCTAATTGTTTTAATACTCGGTGTGGTGTTAAGAGTCAAGACTTGTGATATTATTGGTAAGAAAATTTGCAGTTGAAAAAAAAAGTGAACATGTGAAATCACAGAAAAGATGCAAAAGTACACCTGGCAAGTTAAGTTATTGTATAGTGTTTCTCCCTCTTGTGTCACTGTGGCTGTTCTGCACAGTAGTAAACAGCAGAATCCTCAGCTGTTAAGCTGTTCATCTGCAGATACACCTGCTTTCTGCTGTTGTCTCTGGAGATGGTAAAGCGGCCTCTGAATGACTGAGAGTAGAAGATGGCACTGCTCCTGCTGATATAAGCGATCCATTCCAGTCCTTTTCCAGCAGCCTGTCTGACCCAAACACCATCAATATTATAATTGAACCCTGAGTATGTACAGGTCAGTCTGTGGGAGTCTCCAGGCCTTTTAACCACTGGTTCAGACTCAGTCAGTGTTTGACCCTCAGTACCTACAGAAACAGCTCATTAGCACAATCATTTGTATGCATACAGTATGTCTTCTTATCCAACAGCTTTTTATATCCTTACCAGACAAGGTAGAAAACACAAAGAGAAAAACAATTAAATAAACAGATTTGATCATTGTAAAAGTCAGTTAACTTCCACTTTACAGTTTGTCTATCAGATTGAGTCCCTCGCCTTTGCTCTGCAACATATACAGTAATGATTTTAAAGATGTCTGTTTTGCATGGACTCCTCCCCATCATCCACTGTGGTGACAACTTGGGAAATGAGGGAGCACCTAAAGTACCCAAAAACATCTTCTTTTATCCACTACTTGACGGGAAGAGTTGCCGTTAATTAGCAAAAAACTGTGGATTGCTGTAGGATACTTTCTAAAGTTCTCCAGTGTGTTTACCATATTTTTAAATTGCTGATCCTCTAGTCTTTTCCGTCTTTCTTGCTCCCTCTATACAAAGGTGGGCCCCAGGATCTTTACTTTTCTAAATTTATGTAAATACTATTTTTTTAATGCAATGCTGCTTTTCATTTTCTCATGGAAGCTTCTGTTCTGATGCAACTGACAGCGTGATATCAAGGCTTCATAATAGACTGTTGGGAAGTTTGCTTTGAGTCATGAATAGGAAGAGGCTATAAAGCAAGGACTCCACTTGACATGGGTGTTAGGGGTTTTTGTACAGTGTGTTTTCCCTCCTGTGTCACTGTGAGTGTCGAGCACAATAATACACAGCAGAGTCTTCATTATTCAAACTGTTCATCTGCAGATACACCTGCTGCCTGCTGTTGTCTCTGGAGATGGTAAACCGGCCTTTGACTGACTGAGAATAGTGGATATAGCTACCACCACCACTGATGTAAGCAATCCACTCCAGTCCAGTACATGTTTTTGTATACTGTCTCTCAAACCAGCTGCTCAGGCATTGTGGGGTTTTTGTTCAGGTCTGCTGATGGTTTGTGTTACTATGGCTCTCTGGCACAGTAATACACAGCAGTGTCTTCAGGCTGCATATTCTGTCCATTTAGAGTAACTGTGTTGCTGGAAGAGTCTAAGTCTATACTAAACTTGCTCTTCAGTGAATCTTTGTAGTATGAAGCTCCAGTATATTTGCTACCAATCCACTCCAGTCCTTTCCCTGCAGGCTGTCTGATCCAGGCTGTGTAGTAGCCGCCCATAGAATAAGAGACCTGACAGCTGATAGACAGATGCTGGCCTGGCTGCTTAGTCACATAAGCTGGTTGTGTCAGCTGTTCACATTGCACACCTGTTAAAAGAAAAATAAACATGTTTTATAAGAAATTTGTACCACAAAAGAATTAACCACTGAAAAGTCTACAGAGACTTACAGGATCCAGTAGCCAAAAGCAGCAGCAGAGCCACAGAAAACATGTTTTATGTTGTAACTGATCTGCTGTGAAGCAAACTGACGGTTTGCTGTCAAATTTTTATAGCTGTGTTAAAGGAAAGGCCACAGAATTTGCATAGAATTAATCCAGCACATGACGCGCTTGCTAAGTTAAATTGATTTGTTTATTTTGCAGACCTTACTTATGACTGGAAATCCCATAGTCCTAAAATACATTTTGCTTTTATTAATATATTACAATGAATTTTGTTAAGAATAATAAGGAGGATGCTGATGATAAGACTATTTAGTAAAATATCAATTACTGTTGATTTAAAAGTTTAAATAAAAGAGTTTAATGCATTCAAAAAGATGAACCCTCCGAATTAAAAAAAACAACAAATTTTTTTAAATCCATTATTAGAATGCATGTTCTATTAATCTTGTTAGAGTGATTAAAGGCAAACTAAACTGCCAGTATTTTCAAATCATTTTGTTCAAAATGCTCATATATTTCAGTCACAGATATTTTCCTCAATATGCCAAATTAATAAAAATTATTATGAAAAAAAAAAAAAAATCTTTGGACACTAACAGCTCACAGACTGTCAATAAATGAACAAGTTACAAAACAATGTATGCCTTCTATTATGAATATAATCATTTATCTGTTTTATATGATTCCACATCAAGAATGCTTTATACAGTAATTAAAGAGACTTGGTCTGGTCCTGAAGTCATTAGTGGTCTTGGGGCACCTCCTCTGGTGGTTTCATGTTCCAAGTGTTCAGACTTTAAGGGGTTTTGTTCAAACCTGCTGATGATTTGTGTTACTGTCAGTGTCTGGCACAATAATACACAGCAGCATGCTCAGGTGCATATTTTGTCCATTTAGAGTCACTGTGTTGCTGGAAGACTGTAAGTCCAAACTGAACTTGTTCTTTAATTATTCTTTGTAGTATGTCATGGATCCAAAACATGCACTTTGAAAAAACTCCAGTCCTTTTCCCTGCAGGCTGTCTGATCCAGGCTGTGTGATAGTTACTAACAGAATAAGAGACCTGACAAGTGATGGTCGGATACACAGAGACAGAGGATAACTGTGTCAGATGTTCACACTTCACATCGTTAAAAACAAGAAAATTGTTTGTTGCAAGATATCAAAATTTACTAAAAAAGAACAACTGTGGCCAGACAGACTCAAATCCAGGCCCCCCAAAACAGTAACAGAGGTACAGGAAACATGGTTTATGTTCAAACTGATGTGTTGGCATGACGTCAGTGATAAAGTTTTTATAGCTGAGTCAGCACTCATAGCATTAAAGAGTTAAAAGTCTTTAAAAAACGAAATGTACTGATTGATCTTCTTTCTTTCATAAAGAATGATCCTTTGACAATAGGCAATGAATGAATTTTTTTTAATTAAATCAATTAATCATTTTGAGATATTATAATTTTTGCAATATGTAGATATTTTAAACCACAGAATACACAAGTACAAAGATAATTTCATGATAAACAACATTATTTCTAAAGCTTAAGTAATCTTTTCTCTTCTGCTCCCCGTTGCTGTAAAAGAGGAAGTTTATGTATGACTCTCCTATTATTTTCTCTCACTGTGTTGTCTCGGGCACAGTAATAAACTGCTGTGTCCTCAGTCTTCAGATTGTTCATCTGTAGATAGAGTTTACTGCTGGAGTCATCTCTGGAGATGGTGAATCTACCCTGGACTGACTGGGAGTAATAGATTTCAGAACTGCCTGTGTGTATAAAAGCGATCCACTCCAGTCCTTTTCCTGGAGCCTGTCTGACCCAGTCCATAGCGTAGCTGCTGAATGTGAATCCAGAGGTCGTACAGGTCAGTGTGTGGGATTCTCCAGGCTTTTTAACTGCGGGTTCAGATTCAGTCAGGGTTTGACCATCAACACCTATAAAGAGAATTTAAAAAAACCTGATTAAATGTGCTGGATTCAGATCTAAAATCAGCGTAATAATAGAATCTATTTCACCTGCAAAGCAGATCGTCAAAATCAGTACTACTGTCTGTAGCCCATACTGGTAAACTGTGTGCCAGCTGCTGTCTGTCAAACTTTCTGTACTGATATATATATATATAGGTGAAAGACATTTGGGTTTAGTCTTAACTCCTCCTCACAGGAAGCAAAACCTAATATGTCTTTATTGTGTTATGTAAATATATAAATTAATATAAAAGCTCATGATAAAATACAATAACCAGTAAATATATAAATACATTATTAAATCAGGCAGAAGGCAGAAACCCAATGCCATCTTTATTATTAAATTAAGGCTCTCTGTGAGGTTTAGTTTAACCAATGAATTTAATCAGTGAGAAAACTTTTCTTCTCCTTGATGGTAAAAATTTTTATTGAAATTTTTATGGAGTTTTTACATGGCGTTCATTCCTGTATGTGTTTCAAGATCCAAAATAAATTCAAATTTATTTACATATTTCTTTTTTTTTTACATCTTTAAACATGTGTAGTGTACGGTCATCCCACCCTAGAAAAAGGAACAATTAAAAAAGAAGAGAAAACAGCTAAAACAAATTTTGCATATATCTCTCAGGAAGAAATGGAAAACTGCACCCTGCTTGATGAAAGTCACACGTACACTGTTGCCTGGTTAAGAAATATCAATATGTAACATGTCTGTCAAGGTTCTCAGTCATTCAGGTCTTTGTAGTCTAAAGAGCTTAGAAAGAAAAGCGTCTGGACTTCTTTAGGTTTCTTGAAGACGTTTCACCTCTCATACATGAAGCTTCTTCAGTTCTTCAGTTAGAAATGAAGAAGCTTCTCGCATGAAGCTTCCCTGAAGTTAAGCACTTCATTTGAACATGCACAAGTTTCACCTTTCAATGGTGGGAATTTTCAGCAGTCATACATATATGTTCAGTTCTATGGTGCTTGAGGTTTTGAATTATTTGTCAAATTTCTTGTCATAAGTTTTTTTTTTGAATTGTACTGATTTAATTTCATTTGACACTCAGGTGTGTTATTTATATATCACACTAAATAATTAGACAATAAATAATTATGATCATTAGGGACCTTTGTATCAACAAAATGTCTCACTGGACCTCTTTAGCTTTTAGTTGAATATTCCTGCTTTATTACAATTGTGAAGGTACATTTTTGGTTTTTGTACAGCTGCTTAACTACCTTCAGTTACTGTGGCTCTCGAGCACAATAATAAACAGCAGAATCTTCAGTCCTCAGACTGTTCATCTGGAGCTACAGCTGCTGTCTGCTGTTGTCTCTGGAGATGGTGAACCGGCCTCTGACTGACTGAGAGTAGTATTTGGTGCTACCACTGCCACTATCAAGAGTAGCAACCCACTCCAGTCCTTTTCCAGGAGCCTGTCTGACCCAGCCCATCCAGTAGCCACTGAATGAGAATCCAGAGGCTGTACATGTCAGTGTGTGGGATTCTCCAGGCCTTTTAACCACAGGTTCAGATTGTGTCAGAGTCTGACCATCAACACCTGTCAAGAGAATTTTTATTTTTTTAAAGAACATAAATAACATAAATAGGTTGATGGAAAAAAAGACCAGCATGTGTTATGTTAGAATGTTTTCACCTGCCCAGCAGATAAATAAAATTAGTAGTCCTTTCAAATACTCCATCATGTTGATCTGTGTCCACTGTTCTTTGGTGGTCAGATAAGTAGAAGGGGGAAACATCTAGGTTTTGCATGACTCCTCCTGACAGGGAGGGGGGAAACTGCATTTAAATATGCATTAATTTGCACAGTGTTGCCTCATTTTGTTTTATATATGGCGTTATTTTTTGCCAGTATTCTGAGCGCACGTAAAAAACATTTTTAAAAACAACTTTTTTAATTTCAAAAAGTATCTAAAGCAATTTGGCAAAATTCACTTTTACGTATCATCTGTTTCATAATGTCTAATAAGCTTCATACAGTTAAGCACAATACATGACAGAAACACAAGCTTAATCTCTCTATTAATAAAAGTAGTATACATGTATGCCTGAATATTAACAAACAGGTGAGATGTTTGAATGCTTTTATTTTTACTTTAGTAGACACTCAAAACTTACAATAGACAGCTGGGTTTTGGAAGAGAATTGAACAAATATTTAACATATAATCTGATCATTTTTGGAGCAGCCTTCAGGATCTCTACATATTAACATGCTGTTTTTGCTCCCGGTGAAAATGTTTGCTCCTGAATTTAAATGTTTTTAATCTTAGATTTAATTCTGAGTCAGCTGTTTAAATAAGAACAGAACATTTTACATCGGGGGATATGACGGGTGAAATTCAAAATAGGGTCAGGGTCGCGGGGGCGCTGGAGCCTATCCCAGCTGTCATAGGGAGAGAGGCGGGGTACACCCTGGACAGGTCGCCAGTCTGTCCCAAGGCCAGACAACCATTCGCGCTATGTTGAGAGCGGAAGCAACACACTGCGAGCAGGTCCACAGAGATCTGAGAAAGAGCAAATGCAAAAACTGAGCGAGACGGGCTGTTAGTGTGTGTATATGAATAATAGCAAACACTGAAATACATTTTATGCACGCAGCAATGAATTTTGTTGGCTCAAATTAAGCTTTTCTTCGCTCAAAATAATTTTCTCCTTAAAATGCTTTTCTTTTTACATGCGCTCAAAATCTTTTTATGTGTGCTCAGAATACTGGCACAAAAATAACACCATATTAATACAGTAGTCTATTTTCAGCTGTGATTGGTGTGACAGAAAATTTCAAACAAAACTTTCGACGAAATGTGAGATATATAATATAAAAATGTGGTTCAAGTTTCTCTTGGCATGTGTGGTGGTTAGTTGCTGATACTTTTTTGTATAATTCAGCTCTGGTGCTTTCTGTTATTGTGACTTATAAAACAAAACATAGAACATCTTCAGGTATTGCATTCAGATTGATTTGGAATTTGACCTCCAGTACAGATCACCATATTTATCATGTGACATATTAATAGCCTGAGGTCTTTAAAATTACATTATTACCACAGTTTTTTTTTGAAGAGTGGCAGCAGAAACATGACTATGTTCATCACTCTGAGGCTGAAGATGCGCCCTCTTGCTCTCCACACAATACACAGGACCACTCGGCACTCCACTCCACAGACTAAAGATTTGTATGAGAAAAGAGTGCTCATTTCTGTTACAGCGTTTTGTACGATTTTAAAAATAAATGTGATTATAACATGAAACAATAGCCCTGTGCTATTATATCAGCATGTTACACAAGGTGCCTCTGGCTCTTTCACTGCTAGAAGTTCAGCTATGGTATTGCATGCATTATCATATGTCTAGAAACATGTGGAAACAAAATTAGCATTCGCAAGTAATGAGAGAATTACTCGAGTAGAATTAATGATTTATGATCCCAGAATATTTTTCCTCTTACTAATCATCATAGAAAACATGTTTGATGTTGAGTACTCAGAGGTTGACCTGTCTGCACAGTCAGAGAGGCTGGCTGTCTCACCTCTTCAAACTCTGCACCTGTGAAAAAATACATGGTTGGTGTAAATGCCATAAAAGCGTTTACAGTGTCCTGCAGCCAGCAGCAACAGCTTCAGATGGAAGCTTCTCCTCTTCTGATGTAATTG
Source organism: Diplotaxodon limnothrissa (assembly GCF_057381915.1). NCBI lineage: Eukaryota > Metazoa > Chordata > Actinopteri > Cichliformes > Cichlidae > Diplotaxodon > Diplotaxodon limnothrissa. Next base: position 15,691,408 of record NC_140599.1, on the reverse strand, counting down.
AGGGTTTCATATGAGTCTTTATTTCAGTCTGTAATTAGCCCAGTTTGAATGTAGACATGATTATAAGAGAAACATGGATTTTCCTGCCACATGGAGTAATCTAAGCAAAAACACTGATACCATAAAGAGAAATATAGTGTTTTTGTTTATTATTTGTTTTTTTCTTGTTTTTCAATTTCTGAAAAACATATTTCAAACAAACCAGACTCTGGTTTTCCCAAATACAAATGAAAACAATCATTAGCCCTTTCCCAACAACAGTTTTTTTTGTTTTTTGTCTCTGTGTTTGTTCATAAATTAAATTTAATTTCTGTCACTGATAATCTAATTTTGACTTAGTTTAATGTGCTGGGTTTTTGTGTAGCATTTCTCCCTTTTGCATCACTGTGAGTCTCGAGTACAATAATAAACAGCAGAATCTTCAGTCCTCAGACTGTTCATCTGCAGATACAGCTGCTGTCTGCTGTTGTCTCTGGAGATGGTGAACCGGCCTCTGACTGACTGAGAGTAGTGTTTGGTGCTACCACCACCACTACTGATATAACCAACCCACTCCAGTCCTTTTCCAGGAGCCTGTCTGACCCAAGCCATATAGTAGTCTCTGAATGTGAATCCAGAGGCTGTACATGTCAGTGTGTGGGATTCTCCAGGTCTTTTAATGACTGGTTCAGATTCTGTCAGAGTCTGACCATCAACACCTGTCAATTACACAAGAATGGATTTTGTGAAATATATCAAAAATGCTGAAAAAGGTTAAAGATAAACTATATTAAAATGAGATATTTTAGACTCTTTACCTGCCCAGAAGACAGTTAAAAGCAGTAGTCCTGTACTGCTGTCCATCATGTTACTCTGTGTGCACACTCCCCCCAGAAGTTAGATAAATAGAGTCAATACCACAAGTTTTACATTGAATTCTCCCATGAGATTAAGAGAAAAAAAATATGTGCAGGATGGGTGTGTGTGTGTGTGTGTGTGTGTGTGTGTGTGTGTGTGTGTGTGTGTGTGTGTGTGTGTGTGTGTGTGTGTGAAAAGTTATTGATTCATTATATTATGTGTTTATTGAAATAGATTAAACACAGGCATGTAAAACAATGACAAACACATTTTTTTTTATCATTTATTTATTTACTTTATAATTTGAGGGTAAATACATTTAAATTCATGGCTATGCCCCAGTTATGAAGTGTGTTGGTGGCTGCGTTTCATGTTCAATGTGTATTTATGAAAGTCTCCTGTGCACTCTTTCTAATCCATACTGTTATATACATAATCAAAGTCACTCAGCTGATTAGAAAGGTGGAGCTTAAATCACAGCTTTAAACACTTCTTTGTATGTTGAATATTTGTTATTTTGTGTTCACTGAGCAGTTATGATTCCTGATAAATCAAACCTGCTTCTGATTTTATGTTTTTATGTTCTACCAACCAACAAAGGTACTGTGAGGCAAAATTCACAATAACAATAAAAAGGGCTGGACTGACTGTATTGATTCCTGCTGGTGATTTTTTGGCAGCCAGTCTCTGACAGGCGATGATGGTTATGTTGTGAATAGCTCTTGGTTTGGGTTAAGATGCACGATTTTATTGGACTACCCTGCATGTTGAAAAAAGACAATGAAGGAGTTCCCATTGTGTTAAAATCTCATGTCAAGGGGAGAGATATGCAAAGTTCACAGTTTGGAAAATACAGACTCCTCTGGCCATGAGTGTGATAGATCGTACTGGGTCTGTTACCTTTGGTGACCTTATATGTCCTCACACTTCCACTGGCATCACTATAAACAGCTACAAAATCGCTCACAGGGCATAAAGAGAGCAGCAAGGAGAGAATAAGTGTGTCCATCATTCATACAAATTTTTTTGTTTCTATGACTTTACTGAACATGTTAAATTACAGCTCCTTTCTGTGAATGTAAATTTCCCATTTTAACTTGGGCTGAGTTTTTGTACACAGTTTCTTCCTCTTGTGTCACTGTGGCTCTCGAGCGCAATAATAAACAGCTGAATCCTCAGTTGTCAAACTGCTCATCTGCAGATACACCTGCTTTCTGCTGTTGTCTCTGGAGATGGTGAAGCGGCCTCTGACTGACTGAGAGTAAGAGATATAGTTGCTATCATCACTGATTCTAGCAATCCACTCCAGTCCTTTTCCAGCAGCTTGTCTGATCCAAACTGCATAAATATTGCCACTGAACCCTGAGTATGTACAGGTCAGTCTGTGGGAGTCTCCTGGCCTTTTGACTACTGGTCCAGATTCAGTCAGTGTTTGACCCTCAGTACCTACAGACAATCACATTATTAGCTTCTGTATTTAAAACATGTCATTTTTCTTTGTATTAAATTATTTCTAATAGCACTGTCCTATCCTTACCAGCCCAGTTAATTGACAGGATGAGAACAACAGCCATGAACTCATGTCGATCCATGATCAAAGCCCTTTCTATGACAAACCTATAGTGGTGTATGTCCGTCATATAGTCTCTGTGTTATAGTCTACAAAAATATTCAAATATGGCAGATCAGTTTGCATCAGCTCCTCCTCCTCAAAGAGGAATACACTTTTCCATTTCTGCTTATTGATACTAAACTTATAAATAAACAGGTGCTGGTTTTATTCATTTCACCACTTGTACAGTGCATCTTTTTTTTCCCCAATACCTTTGTTTAACCAAAAAATGAGTGTTGAATCTTCAATGTATCACAGAAACATGTAAAAAATCTTCTAAATAAATACTAATAGCAAAGTGTATAAAAACTGTGATAAAATTTTGTTTCCTACACTAACAACTTTAACAGTCCATTCCAGTAGCCTGTCTGATCCAAGCATTATTATAATCACCACTGAACCCTGCGTATGTACAGGTCAGTCTGTGAGATCACTAGTACAGACTCAGTCAGTGTTTGACCCTCAGTACCTACAGACAAACAGTAATAATTAGTGTCTGTATTGTGCAGGTACAGATAAGTCCAGAAGTATTTGGAACCAAAAGGTAATCCAAATCCTTAAGGACTTAACTGCATCTGCACAATTTACAGTGCATACTATGGTGGAACAACGAGCAAATTATGTATGAAAAATTATTCCAATTAGTCTGAGCTTAATGAATTCTGTTAAATGTGTTGCAGATCCTTGCACATTTATTGTTTCTTTCATAGTGTTGCTGAAGTTCAATAGCAATTAATTTCTCTGAATCAAATTTTGTAAAGAGTTTGTTCCTCTTGTGTCACTTTGGGTCACAGGCACAGTGATAAACAGCAGAATCAGAAGTTGTCAAGTTATTCATCTGCAGATACACCTGCTTTGGAATTTTTGATAATCACCCCATCATGTGATTATCATCTGTCTTCTCTGTTCTCTGTTTTGGACATAGAAGACAGATGGTTTGAAAGAGGAGTGAAAGAAGTGATCTATGTGCACTGTGAACAACCATCTTTGATTGCAGACAGTTGATGGTTTACGACACCAACTGTCTGCCATCTATATAATCCAGTTTTGAGATTCCTTCCCAGACGCCTTAACACCCACTCCCATCCTGGGCCATTTGAACTCAGTAAATCACATGATAGGGTAGGGCAAGGTTTCACAATGGGTTCACCCGAAACCTTGGCTGATTCTGACCCACACCCGTTTTCACACCTTGGCTTGTGTGATTAGGTAGAAGATCAATAGGGGACCCATGACCCTCTTAGGGACACTCCCATAGGGCTTAAAATCTGTGACTCTCCACCAATCTTCAAGGAAACTTAAAGAAGTCCAGATGCTTCTCTTTCCAAGCTCCCTATAGACTACGTCTACCTGAATGACTGAGAACCTTCACAGACATAAAGGTTGTACACTCTCTCGCTCTCTGGGGGGGGGGGGTTCAGGGATGAGCTGTTGAATGCTCTTTGTTCTGACTGTATTTAAAGTGAAGTTTCTACCAAATGACAATCTGTTTCAATTACCAAGCTTAATATTACAAAAAATATATTTTACTCCAGCAGGCAAACTCCTGTCAGAGTCATCTCTGGAGATGATAGACTTAGAGTAAGAGAATGTACAGGTTCATTTTGTGTTATTTTCCAGACCTTTTTTTTTCTTTACCATTAATTCAGATTCTGTCAGAGACCATCAAAACATGTCAAGAGGATCAACTCACACTCAATTAAACTGTAATATTTGTAGATGACCATGGTGAATCTTTAAAAGAATGTTACATTGAGTTGAAAGTGAAAAGAATGAGTCTCCGAGCTTAAGATTGAAAAATGAAACACACAAAAAAAAAATTTTCTATGCATTTCTAAATCATCAGGCATATTTTTAAACTCTCCATATTATGAGGATCAGCTTTTAGAATTCTGAATTAATTTGCATTAAGTGTGACCGTGTTTCAGGGGGTTGGGAAGCTCATCTTGTAACCGGAAATTATCTTTAAGTCTAAACATCTTGTGTTTTTAGACGTGAGCTTGTCGATGAATATGGGCATTTAAACAAGACAGACAAAGTGAGTTTCATCAGAAGAAGAGAAACAGAAATCTTTTTTTTTTAATATCAGATTTATTCTTCACAGAATACTTTGTAGCCTGTCCAAAGCTAACACCTTGACCAAGTCCATAATGACAAAGTAAAGATTGCCATAATTTACGAAAATTGTGAAGGTTTTTGTAAAGCTGCTGTACCACCTTTAGTCAATGTGAGTGTCGAGTGTAATAATAAACAGCAGAATCTTCAGTGTTCAGACTGTTCATCTGCAGATACAGCTGCTGCCTGCTGTTGTCTCTGGAGATGGCAAACCGGTCTTGAACTGACTGAGAGTAGAATTTACTGCTACTGCCACTATCAATAGTGGAAACCCACTCCAGCCCTTTTGTCTGATCCAGCCCATATAATAGCTGCTAAATGTGAATCCAGAGGTTGTACATGTCAGTGTGTGGGATTCTCCTGACTTCATGCTCAGACTGCTGGATATTTTTGGTTCATAGTTTATTTAAAAATAGAATAGGAGGCACAGCATTCACCTTGCAGGCCCCTCTTGGAACAAACTTTGAACTTGGTTTCAGGAGACAGATACCCTCTCTGCTTTTAAGATTATGCTTAAAACTTTCCTTTTGACAAAGTTTATAGTTAAGGCTGGATCAGGTGACCCTGAATCCTCCCTAAGTTATGCTGCAACTGGCTTCCCATGATGCACTGAGTGTTTCTTCTTCAATTACCTCTTTACACTCTATGTGTTTAAACATCACTCTGCATTTAATAATTAGTTATTGTTAATCTCTGGCTCTCTTTCATAGTGTGCCTTTGTCATGCCTTCCTCCTTTGTAGATTCTTTACCTTACAATATAAAGTGCCTTGAGGTACCTGTTGTTATGATTTGGGACTATATAAATAAAATTGAACTGAATTTAATGGAACTGAAATACAGATTTTCCTTGGACTTAGAGTATTATTAGCAAAGACAAATTTTTTTGCAACCATAAAAAGAAACATAGCATTTTGGGTTTTGTTTGTTTGTTTGTTTTTCCATTCCTTAAAAACACATTTCAAACAAGAAAGGTGATAATGTTCACAAAAACAAATGCAAATATTTATTAAACACCAATAATGCAAATTGATTTTATCTTTGAGTTTGTTCATAAGTTAAATTTAATTTCTGTCACCGAAAAGCAAATTTTGACTTAGTTTGTCGTGATGGGTTTTTGTACAGCATTTCTTTTTTGTTACTGTGCTTCTCTAACACAGTAATAAACAGCAGAATCTTCAGTCTTCAGACTGTTCATCTGCAGATACAGCTGCTCTCTGCTGTTGTCTCTGGAGATGGTAAACCGGCCTTGTACTGACTGAGAGTAGTATTTGGTGCTACCACCACTATTGATATAAGCAACCCACTCCAGTCCTTTTCCAGGAGCCTGTCTGACCCAGTTCATTTCAAAGCTGCTGAATGAGAATCCAGAAGCTGTACATGTCAGTCTGTGGGAATCTCCAGGTCTTTTAACTGCTGGTTCAGATTCTGTTAAAGTTTGACCATCAACACCTGTCAAGGAAAACCAAAAAAATTGTGAAACATATCAAAAATGTTGAAAAAGGCTAAAGATATACTATATTAATAAAAGATCTGTTGGACTTATCACCTGCCCAGAAGACAGCTAGAAGCAGCAGTCCTGTCCTGCAGTCCATCATGTTAAACTGTGAGTCCACTGTTCCCAGCAGTCAGATAAGTACACTTAAGACCTCAAGTTTTACATTGACTCCTCCCATGTGAGAGAGAAAATCATTATGTACAGTGTGCAAGAAAAAGAAAATAAACTGATTCATTAAATTATGATTAAACTGTTTATTTAACTTGACTAATAATGATACAAATCTGTAAAATATGTAAAACATGGATTTTATCAGTAATACCCTGAGAGAAGACAAAAAAGACAAGAAAATAAAAGTAATCAAAGAAGTACAACATACATTAATAACAATTAGCTTAAATCCACTGAAACGCATTTTCTAATTTCACAGACATGTCAAATGAGACAAAACAAAAACATATGAAAAAGATGAAAACTGCTTTTAAGACATCTAACAACTAAAATATGTCAACACGTTTTTTGTTTTTTTAATGAACAGAATGAAAATATATTAATTTATGCATTAGCCTGTGTTTTTATTATTAATTGTTGGTGGCTTAGTCTCATGTACTGCATATTTGTGTAGGTTTATGGATGTCTGGTAACACTGAGGGGCCGCATACACAGAAATAAACAGCTGTGTCTTCAGACTGCAATTTTACCACTGTGAATGTCATTGTACTATTTGAAGTATATGTGTGGTAGTTGCACTTTTTCTTCAAAGCCTTGTGAAAGTCTCATCCTCCATAATGAACCAAAATCTAGTTCATTCATTTTTCTTCATTATTTCTGATCAGTCCATGAATAACCAGGCATGTTAAAGCCTGTCCAGGCTGTACAACCACTGATTCTGACTGGATGAGGTCAATACTGTGGAAAAAGATTTTTCTCTACAATTCAGCTGATTATTCAGTTGTTTTTATAGTGTTTATTAGATTGAATGCACTTAAAAGCTTCTCCCAGGGTCCAAAACCTGTAAGCAAGAGAGAACATGATGAACTTGTGTGAATGGAAAATCAGCCAAGCAAATATATGTTCAAAAATACCAAATACCAAATTGTTCATCTCACAGAACTTCTTTATATGTTAATGATTTATGTTCATGTAATAGTTACAGATGTAAATTCAGATAATGGCTGAATATATAATATAGTTTTGGCTTGTTTCTTTTTCTTTCTTTTTTTTGCCTTTAAGTGTCTTTCAAACAAAAAACTGAGGCAATAACATTCACCATACCAATAAAAGGGCTGAATTCAATGTACTGAATTATGATTGAATATTGGATATTTAATCCCCTTTCATGTTTTATACCACCACCTCTCATAGGTTTGGGTGGTAAAGTAATGGTTACGTTTCTATGGCTTGGGTAAATGTTTTACTGGATTACCTTGGATGACTTCCTATTCATATCCTCTGTAAATGAGAATTTCTGATTTTAACTTGACGTGCTGAGTTTTTTGAGTTTCTCATCTTGTATCACTGTGGTCCTCAGTCAGTTAGGAGTTAAAGACAATTTAGTATGATATCCAGGCTCTGGCTAACTTCACCAATGTCAGTAATCCCCCCATAAATGTGTCTGTTATTATACAAATGTTATATAAAATTATATAAATGTGTTGCAACAAATCAGTGGTGCATGCACTTTAATACACAACATAAGCTGTTATGTTATGTAACATAAAGAAAAAGCAAATTATAACATTTACACTTACAAATACATGAATACAATATTTAGGGTTCACCGTTCCTGGTAAGGCACATTTATTGTTCCTTTCAGTGTGTGTATGTTTAATAAATTGTAAATGTGAATTGCAGAAAATAAAATTTAGCTTTTTTATTTATTCATTTTTGTTTTTTTTGAGTTTTTGTACAGCGTTTCTTCCTCTTGTGTCACTGTGACTCTCGAGCGCAATAATAAACAGCTGAATCCTCAGTTGTCAAACTGTTCATCTGCAGATACACCTGCTTTCTGCTGTTGTCTCTGGAGATGGTAAATCTGCCTTGGACTGACTGAGAGTAGTAGATGTAGGTACTGCTATCACTGATAGCAGATATCCATTCCAGTCCTTTTCCAGCAGCTTGTCTGATCCAAGCGTTCCAGTAATCGCTACTGAACCCTGAGTACGTACAGGTCAGTCTGTGGGAGTCTCCAGGTCTTTTAATGACTGATTCAGACTCAGTCAGTGTTTGACCTTCAGTACCTACAAAAAAACCCCAGCTCAATAGATACAATGATGCAGACATTTCATGTGTTTTCATCAGTAACAGTAAATCTATAATCCTTACCAGCCCAGTTCACTAAAAGAATGAGAAAAGTGAACCAAATACAAGGTCTGATCATGATGAAAGCCATTTATCTCTGCTCAGTCTACAGTGGGTACATCAATGATTTACTCTGTTTTATGTAAAGATAAACTAGAACACAGTTTTGCATCAGCTCCTCCCTCAAATACAGAACCACACTGTAACTTGTAGTACTGATCATTTCATTGCATTATTATTTGACGTTTTACTTGTTAAGCAAATGTTTTCAGGTAAGACTCCCCAAGCTATTTATTTATTTGTTAGTATAGTATAATAGTAAAAATTATAGTAAATAGTAAAAATTATACTTGTTACTCCCTTCAATAGTACATCATGTTTAAGCATTTGTTTTTGGAAGCCAGGAAATCAGGAATTCAAAACTACAGTATACATGTGTGTCTTTTTGTTTAAAGTTTTCTAAATGCTGATCTACTGGCACCTTTAGGTTTTGTCAGATTTTTGTGAAGCATCAGTGTTTGTGTTTATGATAATGGTTCATTTTACTGTAAAGTATGAACAAAGTAAATAAAAATGAGTTCTGTTTAACAGAAGTATAAAACTTTATATTAGTCTGTTTCCAAACATCTGTCAAAGACACGGAGCTGCAGGAGATTTATGCAAATAGCTTTTTTTTTCCCAAGAGAATTTTTTCTAACATGTAAACATCTTAAGTATTCTGTTAAATATCTATAAAAAGGTTATTTAAGTTTTCACCAGTGCAACTTAACACCTGTTTCTTTTATCAAGCCTAATATTAGAAAAAATTGATTTTACTCCAGCAGGCAAATGCCTCCTTTTTTCTTGTTTGAAATGTAGTGCATAATTTAAACTTATGAGTGATTTCAGTTTTGTTTTGCGACATTTTAAGGATCAGCTTTAAGATTCATCTTAGGAAAAAAAAAATGTCACAGAGTTTCAGAATTCATTTATGGTCTTGGAGCGCCTCCTCTGGTGAACTGAAGAAACAGCTGTTCGAAACAGCTGCTCAGCCAATAAAGGGTATTTGTTCAGGTCTCCTAATGGTTTTATGATGCTGTGACTCTCTGGCACAATAATACACAGCATCGTCTTTAAGCTGCATATTCTGTCCATGCTTTCAGTGAGACTATGAGGCTGTGAGGATATGCTGATGTTGAAGGCCACTGGGTCAAAGCTTCTCTCTCTTGCAGCCAACAGTACATGTATATGAAGTCTTTGTATGTGCTTGGCAAGAAGTATATTTTGCATGTGGAGGGATGTATTATATAAATAAAAAATAAAAAAAACAACAACAACAACAACACATTATACTTATTGTACATTTTTATAACAAATATACAATGCAAATTTAAACATTTAAATTAAAAATAAGACAACCAAAAACTTTATGTTCAAAGTTGTTTCATTGTTTCTTTATATGTGCTGTTGATCCTGTGAATGACAGAAAGAAAAGAGTTGGTTTGATGTGAGCTTTTCTACATTGTTTTTTTCCCCTCTTCCCATAGCTATATTTTAGCTAGCCAGCAGCAGAGTTTGACCCTCAGAATGAGTCAGAGATATATGAGCAGAGAGTAAAAACATGTTGCCAGACTACCTCTAAAAGGGACCTCCTGGACAGTAGGTTGAAAGCCTAGTGCCGGGGGAACCAAGTAACGTCTATCCCTCCCACCCCCTGGCATACCTCCATGCTCCCATAATATAGCCTCACGACAAACATCCATCAAGGTGGCAGTAGGGTGGCTGCGGACATACTGTTTTAATTCTCTGCGTAAGAAACAATCAAGCACATTTTCAACAAATTGGTCTCTAAGCAACACATCTTTGTTCAGCAGAACATGAGGGGACTGTTTTACAACTCTATCCATGAGGCACATAAGAGCATGCGAAAACTCTTGCAATGTTTCTCCCTCCTGCTGTCGTCTTGAAAAGAACTCTTCCTGCAGAGAGACATATGACTTAGTACATCTACAGTTCCTGTAAAATAGTCAAAATCTTTTCGGGATTGTCTTTCTCCTCTGAAAGCCGATATTTAATCTCTTCTCTGGGCTCGCCTTCTAGATGAAAAGGGCTTTGTCGGCTGGTGAAAGATGCCGTACCCTCAAACAGGCCTGCACCTCTTCCACCCATTCGGCAATACCTATACCAGTCTTACCGTTGAACCATGGGCACTGGGAGCTGAAACAGCACAATGCCCATTGGTGGATGAACCTGTAGCAGCAACACTGGTGCCAGGTAGCTCCGATCCTCGCTCTTGCCGCATCCACCGATTTTCTGCTTGCCCCTGAGCTACCAAGTCTCGTAACTGTGCGAGCTCTTCCTCCATAATAAACCAGAGTATTTAAATATCACTTACTAAAAAACCAGAAGTCCGTCCCGCCGCCGCTGCTGCTGTCTTGCCGCTGCACTACAATAACCAGACAAACCGAACAGATTTAACCCCAAAAACAAAACAAAACAAAGACATGCAACAGATCTCTGCCTGAAAATATCCTGGCGACACAACGCCAGATTGTGGTGTCGCGATAGAGGAATAACCGGGGACGGTAACTAAGATGTTGACAACGCTACCTGGGGGAGGGCATTACACCTCAGGAGAGACTTCTCTAGCCAATGTAAGTGTTGCATTGACTACCAAAGCCCACAGACTCGTTATTAACGGCAGAGGTGAGACAGATGAATTTTACAAATTAAAGTTTATTAAGAACTACTACTAAAAACAGAATTATAAAATCAAAAAGGCACCTAAGGTAGAAGGGTTGAGACAGCAAAATAGATAATTAAAAAACTATTAACAAAACGACCAGACTCCCTACCACAATGTACTTCCTGAGACAACTGGGGAAGTACAGTCTTCCACAGGAGCTGCTGATCCAGTTCTACACTGCGGTCATTGAGTCTGTCCTGTGCTCCTCCATCACAGTCTGGTATGGAGCAGCCACTAAACAGGACAGGAGCAGACTGCAGCGGACTGTACGGGCAGCAGAAAGGATCATCGGCACCCCCCTGCCCTCCATCCAGGATCTGTACCTCTCAAGAACCAGGAAACGGGCAGGGAAAATCATCGCAGACCCCTCACACCCTGCACACAGACTTTTTGATCTGCTGCCCTCTGGCAGACGGTACAGAAGCCTGCAGACCAGGACCACCCGACACAGGAACAGCTTCTTTCCCCTCGCCATCTCCCTTCTTAACAGTTGACCTGTCACACTGCTCCCACTGCCAGACTGCAACTGCACCTTATGTACATTTTGTAGTATTCATTCCACCTCATTCATTTCTGTATTTTATGTATATAAGTTTAGATTCGTTATTTATAGTTGGTTTACATAGCTTTGTGTATGTATGTGTATATATAGACACGTGTGTGTGTGTGTGTGTGTGTGAGAGAGAGAGAGATTTACATTGCTGTGCTTGAGAGCCACCATCTACCGGAACCAAATTCCCTGTATGTGTCTGCACATATACTTGGCCAATAAACACGATTCTGATTCTGATTCTGACAATGCTACCTTAAAAACAATCACAACATGTTAAAAGAATAACTAAACAAAATAGTGGAGACCGGCCACTTGAGGAGGCAACCTACTGGAGGACTGCCCAAGGATGCCACCAATTACTCACCCGTGTGAATTTACTGCAGACCTCACTCACACTAAACTCTAAATGGTGCAATCTACCTATGCCCGGTGTGTACACTCGCATGCATTGGGGAGGGGATTCCACCTCAAGTGCCTAGCCCCTCGACAAGCGGCCGCACCTCCACTAAAGCAATAAAAGAAAGCATAAAACGTTAAACAAATTAGTAAAAGATCTACATAAAACAAATACACCCCAAACTACTATTCGTTAAAAAAGCATTGCATAACAAACAAGACAGCAGCAGTATAGTGCAAACCACTCTCTAAAGGGCAATACTAAACTGAGTAGCTTTCCTGGAGAGATCTGCAGCGCTTAGCTGCCTAATGCTCTCAGCCACCTTGGATGAACAAGACTGCCAAATGCCTCCTTCTGGTAGTGAAGCGCAGCTGTTTCTTATAAGCCTGCTAATTGTCAACTGGGAAGGTGTGGATGTTAGTGGTGCATTTGTGGACATCATGTAAAATCCTACCCCAGAATCTACTTCACTACAATCGTAAACAAGTTTCAATTTCAACTGTGAAGAGAAGTCTTCGAGCTGCAGGTTTGACAGGACATGTTGAAGCAAAAAAGCAGTTGCTAAGCCATCATAATAAGACAAAGAGGCTTACCTGGGCCATTAAACATCACCATTGGACTACTGAAGATTGGAAGAATGTATTATGGAGTGATTAATGAAAATTTAAAATCTTTGGATCATCAGGCAAGCTCTTTGTACGCCTTTGAAAAGACAGGATGGTTCCACAGTGGAATCAGCTGTCAAACATAGAGAAGGAGGTGTGGATGGTCAGAGGCAGTTTTGCTGGATCCAGGTGACTTGTACACAGTGAGATGCAACCTGAACCATAATGGCTACCACGGCATTCTGAAGCACCATGCAATACCCTCTGGTATACGCCTAGTTGGTCAGGGGTTCATCTAACAGCAAGATAATGACCCACAGGTTTTGGGGATGATCACACAGGAATTAACGATATTAAAGAAGTGGTTTGATATAAATAAATTATCATTGAATCTCGATAAAACCAAATTTATGTTGTTTGGAAACCAAAAGAAAAACATCGAAGTAGAAATATGTGTTGACAATGTATATTTAGAAAGAGTAAATGAAATAAAATTTCTTGGGGTGATCATCGACCACAAGCTCTGTTGGAAGCCACACATTACTTATGTTCGGGGGAAATTGGCACGGGGCATTGCCGTCCTGGGGAAAGCAAAGCATATGTTGGATCAGAAAGCACTGCACATTTTATACTGTGCTTTACTACTGCCATATATGAGCTACTGTGTAGAGGTCTGGGGAAACACATACAAAAGTAACACACAAACAATAACTATAATACAGAAAAGGGCCATTAGATTAATAAATAATGTAGGGTACAGGGACCATACAAATGCACTCTTTGTCAAAATGCAAGCTATTAAATTCCAAGACTTGGTGAAGCTTAAAACAGCGCAAATAATGTATAAAGTAAGAAATAAATTGCTTCCCAAAGAAATCTGTAAATTGTTCATAGAAAGAGAAGGTGGGTATAACTTAAGAGGGAAATGGAATTTAAAAATACAAAGTGCTAGAACAACTTTAAGAACTATGTCTATCTCAATTGCAGGAGTTAAATTATGGAACAGTCTAACAGAAGAAATAAAAGACAGTCAAAACATAAAACAGTTTAAAGTAAAATATAAAAACCTAATTTTAAATAAGTATAAGAATGAAGAAAACGGGGTTAACCCAGGACGGTAATGTTGCTGGTAATGGTGTTGCGGTTCTTTTTTGTTTTTTTGTTTTTTTGTTTTGTTTTGGTTTGTTGTTTTTCCATAACTTGTGTATCTGCAAATATACACATTCTGTATTTTTCATATGAAAGAAACTATACTGTGGTGGGGCTTGCTAATTTCTTGTTTTTGATTTATGTATGTTATGTTTTGTTTTACTTCATATGTTTCATATGTTGTTTGTTTAATTTAAGACAAAAAAAAATTAAATGAATGAGAGGTAAAACTTGAGGGGGTAGGGACAAATAAGTAAATACTTCAGCCTACTCCTTTTCAAACAAATAATGGAATGATATTTTGTAATGATTGTGAAGGCACATGTTTGAAATGTTTGAAATAAAAATGAACTGAACTGAACTGAACCCAAAACATAAGTCCAACCTATGGCAGAACTACCTCAGGAAAAAAGACCAAACTAGTAAGCTTGAAAACATGGAGAGGCCAACACAGTCTCCAGACTTAAATCCCATTAAGGTTTGGTATGAACTGGACAGAAGATTGAAAGAAAAGCTACAAGTGCCAAACATTTATGGGAACTTCTGCAACAGATATGGGAAGAACTTCCTGAAGAATATTTGATTTCTATTGTAGAAAGAATGCTACAGGTATGTTTAGCTGTTATATCTGCCAAAAGTGGCTACGTTGATGATTTAAAAGTTTAGAATACATTTTGGCCAATTAATTGATCCCATGACTTTATTTATTTATTCATTTATTTGCTTATGAAATAAATAATAAATAAATAAATTGCTTATTTGTACTATGCTTTCATTTCAGAGTGCAATAAGACATTAAACTGCATAATTTTCATTAACAAACTGGAAACATTGAGGTGTGCTAAAAGTTTTGACTGGATGTCAACTCTTACAGGAGACTAGAAATGTTTGTGTTTGCAAAAAGAAATGTTCTTTTCTTACCAACCCAGTAAACTGAGAATATAAGAAAATAAAACATAAAATGAGGACAGGTCATTTAAGAGTCATGTCTCTCTGCCTGGTCTATAGTTGTGTAAAGCATTCATGTAGTTCTTGTGTTATATTTGGCAACACACGTAAATATCATCCACCATTTTGCTGTGATACATTGTTTTCAGAAGTACAATAGCCAGTCCTTTCTTCCTGATATAGCTGACCATAGTAAGGCTGCCAGTAAATTTAAACTCTATGCTGTAAACCTCAGAAGCCTTGATCAGAGCAAGAATGTCTGCCTTGACCTATTGTAGACTCCGAGTTATAGTGTCTCCAGGACACACTGGGCAAGAGGAGAAAAAGTTATCGGTGATAATGTTTTGTCTTGTCATTCTGAGTCTACTACACAACTGTTGGATAGTGGTTTCCCACAAATTCTTCTAAACTAATTCCCCTGTTTATCTCCCTGTGTAAAATATTCCAAAAATGACTTAGTGGATGTGGGCATCACAATGTTCAGGCCATACGCATGTACTGTTCTTAAAGGGTGATACTCTATGTGACCCACAAAATATGTATTCCTGACAGTAACAGTTACTAAGAATCAAAATATTCCATGAAATTCCATGTGGGCTCTGAAGGAACAAATTACTGTATCATTAGACCGTGAATTTTTTTTCAATAATAATAATAATAATAATAATAATAATAATAATAATAATAATAATAATAATAATAATAATAATATTAATAAAATATTATGGCTGTCAACGTTAATGTGTCCATCACAAATGACCCAAAATTCCTGAAATGTCTCTGTAAACACATTTCGGGCAGTTTGTCCAAAGTTTGTCCTTTCTGTGCTCCAGATGGGTTGATTGCGTAAATTTTTTTAATTTAATAATTAAAATTAATTTAATTTTAATCGCATTAATCGTGATTATCATGTTAATTTTGAGAGCCCTAAAAATATTAAAAGATAATTTTTTAAAAAGTTGAAAGGATAGGGTCTTTGCTTTGTGTCTCTTGAGGACAATAATAAACAGCAGAATCCTCTGATGTCAAGCTGCTCATCTGCAGATACAGCTGCTTTCTGTTGTTTCCTTTGGTCATGGTAAACTGATGCTGAACTGCCGTGAGCTTAATTTCTTGCTACAACTACCTCGATCAAGAATTGTGATCCACTAAGGAATTTCCCCATTTATTAATTTTTTTGAATAAAGACACTTCAATTTGTTCAGGTTTGCTGATGTTTTGTGTTACTGTGGTATCGGGCACAGTAATACACAGCAGAGTCTTCAGGCTGCATATTCTGTCCATTTAGAGTCACTGTGTTGCTTGAAGTGTCCAAGTCAATGCTGAACTTGCTCTTTAGTGAATCTTTATAGCGAGAGTCCCCAGTGTATTTCATCACAATCCACTCCAGTCCTTTCCCTGCAGGCTGTCTGATCCAAGCTGTCCAGTAGCCAAGAGAATAAGAGACCTGACAGGTGATGGTCAGACGCTGACCTGGCTGCACAATCACAGAGGCTGGCTGTGTCAGCTGTGCACATTTCACACCTGTGGAGAAAACATTGCAGACTGTAACAATAGTCTTTCTGTTCATAGTGATCATAGTGCTTCTGTTCAGTTAGACTCACAGGATCCAGCAGCCAGATGGTACTAAAGATGCTCTGATGGGAGCTTCTCATCTTCTTCTGTGACTGACAGCATGATATCAGACTTTATATCAGCCTGTGAGGAAGTTTGATTTGCATACAAATGGATGCTGACAGATTATAAGAGAAAACAGATCACACTGTGGCATTTAGTATAAGTAGTAAGAAACAATTTTAGTGCAATTAAAAGGAAATATTATTTAAAAACAAATATAGTGTTGGATTTATTTTTCTTAAAAACAAAAGTCCTTCAACTCTCAATTCAGACACGGAAGATAACAATATTTACATGTAAAAATCCACCAAAAAAAAAAAAAAAAGAACTATACAACACAAATGCTTCACAAAACCAACTTTATTGCATTTCTGAGTGTGAGGATTGAGTTAAATGTATTTTCTGTAATTTTGGGGAAAAAAACCTGAAATCAGTGTTTGACGTAGTTTGATGGGTTTTTGTACTGAGTTTCTTCCTCTTGTGTCACTGTGGCTCTCGAGCACAATAATAAACAGCTGAATCCTCAGTTGTTAAACTGCTCATCTGCAGATACACCTGCTTTCTGCTGTTGTCTCTGGAGATGGTAAACCGGCCTCTGAATGACTGAGAGTTGAAGGTGATACTATCACTGTAGATCAAAGCAATCCATTCCTGACGTTTTCCAGCAGCCTGTCTGACCCAAGCTGCAGCAATATCACCGCCAAGTCCTGAGTATGTACAGGTCAGTGTGTGGGAGTCTCCAGGCCTTTTGACCACTGATTCAGACTCAGTCAGTGTTTGACCTTCAGTACCTAAAAGTGTTAAGATTTCATTAGTGTAATAAAATTTTCCTCACATAGTTTTATTTTTCCAATTAATTTGTTTGTCCTTACCAGCCAAGAAATAAAACAGAAAAAGAAAAAATATTAAATAAAAAGGTCTGATCATTGTAACAGTTGTTGTTGTTGTTGTTCAGTCTGCAGAGTGTATGTTGAGTCTTTGTGTTTTGTGCTGCTGTATATATCAAGTGACATTAGCAGTTTTGCAGTCTCCTCCTCTTTTTGGTGGTTTCGTGCTATAACGTTTTAATTCATGGGGCATAATTTAAACTGACGATATCATGAACACAAAAGACACTAAAAGTCACATAAGATGATATCATAAAAACAATCTACAATTCATTCATGGTCTTAGAGCTCTCCCTCTGGTGATTTCATGGTATAACTGTTCAAGCACATTTTACGTGTGTTTTTGTTTAGGTCATGCTAAACACAGTTCTAATACAAGTAACCATGTGTAGTGTCCATGCTGTCAGTGTTTGTGCTCAATGAGACTCACAGCATCCAGCAGCAGAGCTACAGTTTTCTACAGGGAGCTAATCTCCTTCTGTTGCAACCAAGTGTATTAAATAAAGTCTTTATGTTAGTCTGGAAGGAAGTTTATTTTGCATACCGACGGATGT
The DNA here is from genome assembly GCF_057381915.1 of Diplotaxodon limnothrissa. Lineage (NCBI taxonomy): Eukaryota > Metazoa > Chordata > Actinopteri > Cichliformes > Cichlidae > Diplotaxodon > Diplotaxodon limnothrissa. The sequence goes on along the minus strand of NC_140599.1, from coordinate 15,673,612 downwards.
ATAAAATAGAAAAAAGAAACTTTTAAAAGACTAACAGTTTTCAGAGGATTTTTTTATGACTTCTTTAAAACTTTTAACACAATCATACAAAATTAATTTAAAAATTTCCACTTAAAAATAGGAAAACAGAATTAATCTTCAAAGTTCTTGATGAAGCTGTTTGATCTTTGTTGTTGTTGTTGTTTTTAATGTGCTGGACATGAAAGCAAATTCTGACTTGGCTGAGTTTTTGTACAGCGTTGCTTCCTCTTGTGTCACTGTGGCTCTCGAGCACAATAATAAACAGCAGAATCCTCAGTCGTCAGACTGTTCATCTGCAGATACACCTGCTTTCTGCTGTTGTCTCTGGAGATGGTAAACCGGCCTCTGACTGACTGAGAGTAGTAGATGCTGCTACTGCCACTGCTGACATAAGCAATCCACTCCAGTCCTTTTCCAGCAGCCTGTCTGATCCAAGCAGTAGCATAATCACTACTGAACCCTGAGTATGTACAGGTCAGTCTGTGGGAGTCTCCGGGCCTTTTAACCACTGGTTCAGACTCAGTCAGCGTTTGACCTTCAGTACCTAAAGAAATGTTAACTTTTTAGTTCAATCACTTTTTGTTTTGTCAGTTTAAATGTTCAACAAAATGTGTCCTTACCAGCCAAGAAACAACATAGTATCTGTAAAATAACTAAATAAACAGATGTGATCATTGTTAAAGTCGTGAAAGTTGTTGTCCAGTCAAAAGCTTGTCTATTAGATTGAGTCACCACACTTACTCTTCAACATATATAAATGAACTGAAAAATTGGATTTGCATCGACTCCTCCTCCTCACTGACAAATACCAGTTTTCTCAAAGTAAAAACTTGAAAAAACAGAAAAGTATCATTTTCTTGTTTTTGATTATAGTTTATTTTTACTTTATAATACATAAATTTTCAAATATTAAAACTTGAATTACATCAAAAGACTTGTTTCATACCAAAGGTCTTTTTTTAAGATCTCAAACTCAGAAGTATTCAAAGAAAGTTGCCCAAGTTTTTGTGTGACTACTAATGACAGTACAGGATTTAAGCATTTAGCAGCCAAGCCACTCCTTTACATAGAAAGAGGTATGTGCTGTGTTGTATATGACCCAAAATTTATGTTCCACTGGCAACATGCTGATAGTATTTGTGTGCATTATATGGAGCCAGTCCCTGTAATTCATTATTTCTACTGCAGCACTTGTGTGTAATATGGGGACTCAGCTGTAAACCATTTATGTGCAGCAGTAGCTACTGGAAATCTTGGTTTCAAGGGCACAACAGTGCCATAAAGAGCCCTTAAAGTTCCTTTTAACAAACTGGTGAAGCCAAAGAGAAATAAAATCATTTCCGGACATGAAAAACACAACTTCAAGCCAGTCAAACTAACTGATAGTTGCCTAAATAACTAATAAAATACCATGTTTCCTAACTAATTAAAAGGTCATAATACCTTTTTTCACAACTTATTTCAATACTTAAATTTGCTCTGGAAAGTGTAATGGGGAAAAATCTAGTTAACCCTCACATTTACATTTAGGTGTTTATAATGTAACGTTCTCAAGAACCAGACGGTTGGGTCTCAGTTTGTCCGTTTATTCGGCACAAGCAAGCGGGTTGCTAACTCAGGGGAGAGCGCCCTCGTGTTACACCTCTCTTCAGCCTGGCACCCACACAACAACAGAACCCAGGTCCCCCCTCCCCTTCCTCCACACCACCCTCCCTACTTCCTGCAGCACAACCAAACATGAATCTTAAAAGAACAACAACAGTGTGCAAAGATAACCAACATGTACAATAACACTTAACCATCGTTACACTGCCCCCCCAGCAATAAGTTCCTCGTCCCCGAGGGAACGACACAGTCTCTGAGGCGGGGTGGTAGCCTACGTTCCCTCCTTGACCTCCTGAGCCCCTGAGGTGGACGCGGAGCTTCGGGGCTTTGGGGTGGAGAGTCCGAGGGAGGGGAACGCAGCCCCGGTCGGGGGTCCCTCTGAGCAGGGTCATGGACGCTCTGTACACGTCCCTCTGGAAAGGAGGGGAGGGACTGCCCTCTGTAGGGGGCCATCCGGTCTCTGTGCAGCGCTACTATCCTCCCCCTAGGAGGCAACTGCACCCTGTAAACAACCTCCCCCACTCGCTCTAGGACGCTGCAAGGCCCCACCCAGCTGCTATCCAGTTTAGGACACCGTCCCTTCTTTCTCTTTGGGCTGTAGACCCACACCAGCTCCCCAGCACGGAAGTGCCTCCCCTTAGTGGTGATGTCATAATTCCTCTTTTGGCGCAGGCCTGCCTTCGCCAGCTGCTCCCGGGCGTAGGAATGTGCAGAATCCAGCCGGTCCTGCAGCTTCCTTGCGTAGTCCCGGCCTGGTGGTGCTTCTGGCGCGTCCGGGGGCTTCCCAAAAGCCAACTCTGCAGGAGTTCTCAGCTCTCTCCCTAACATGAGCAGGGCAGGCGTACATTGGGTGGAGTCCTGTACTGCCGACCTGTAGGCCATGAGGGTAAGGGGAAGATGGTAATCCCAGTCCCGTTGGTGTTCTGAGGTAAGGATGGCTAGCTGCTGGGCCAGCGTCCTGTTAAACCTTTCCACCAGCCCATCGCTTTGGGGGTGAAGTGGGGTGGTGCGGGTTTTCTTAGTCCCAAGGCGTTCACACATGGCAGCAAATACCTTGGACTCAAAGTTACGCCCCTGGTCACTGTGGAGGGTCTCTGCTGTTCCAAAGCGGCTGAACATCCCCTCCACTAATACATCAGCGACCGTCTCAGCCTCCTGATCTGGGATGGCGTATGCTTCCGGCCACTTGGTAAAATAGTCCATGGCCACAAGAACATAGCGGTTTCCTCTGTCTGTGCGAGGAAATGGGCCCATGACGTCCACAGCTACTCGCTCCATTGGGGCTCCTGCTGGTTGCTGCTGAAGCTGAGCCCGGGACTGGTCCTGTGGCCCTTTGTGTGAGGAACATGCATCACAGCTGCGGCAAAAGTCCTCCACGTCCCTCCGCTGTTGACCCCAGTAATAGCCCTGGCGGAGGCGGCGGAGAGTCTTGGAGACCCCAAAGTGGCCGGAGCCAGTGCTCCCATGGCAGGCTTCCAGCACAGCTGACCTCAGCGACCTTGGCACCACAACCTGCCACCTCTCCTCCCCCGTGGCAGGATCCTTCCAGGCACGCTCCAACACCCCCTCCTTCAGCCTGAGAGCTGCAAACTTGGCCCATAGCCCCCTGGTACAGATGGAAAACCCAGTGACCTCATCCCAAAGGGGTTGCTCCCCCTTCTCCAGCCACTGCAGGACCGGCAGCAGGTCCGTGTCTTGTTCCTGCCGTACCCTCCACTCTGCTGCATCCACCACCAGAAGAGCCCTGCAGGCGAGCTGTGCTGCTCCGTCTATTGTCGTGAGTTCCCGCTCTATTTCCTCTCGCTTCTCACAGTAACGGCAGCCAGCTGCAGCACATGGGCGGCGAGAGAGGGCGTCTGCGTTAGAATGGTGCGTCCCTGCTCTGTGCTCCACAGTGAAATTGAAGGCTTGGAGCTCCTCCAGCCAGCGAGCCACCTGTCCCTCTGGCTCCCTGAAAGACATCAGCCACTGAAGGGCAGCATGATCAGTTCTGATAACAAATGCTGTGCCGCACAGGTAGTACTTAAAGTGTCTCACCCCTGCCACCACAGCCAGCAGCTCTCGTCGTGTGACACAGTAGCGCCGCTCACTCCTGTTCAGGACCCGACTGAAGTACGCCACCACCTTCTCACCTTCCGGCCCAACCTGCGACAACACAGCTCCCAGCCCCACATTACTTGCGTCAGTGTCCAGGACAAAAGGCAGGGTGGGGTCAGGGGGGGCAAGGACTGGAGACTCTGTCAGCGATCTGCGGAGGGTGTCGAACGCCTGCTGACAGTCCCGGGTCCAGATGAAGTCACGGTCCTTCTGCAGCAGGTGGAAGAGTGGTGCGGCTATGGAGGAAAAGCCCTTCACAAACCTCCTGTAATAAGACGCCAGCCCTAGGAAGCTTTTGAGCTGTTTCTGGTCTGCTGGTGTGGGCCACTCGGTAATGGTGTGAATTTTTTCCTCCAACGTGCTGATGCCCTCACGACCCAGCTTGTGGCCCAGAAACTCCACCTCCCTCCTCATGAAGTGGCACTTGTCGGGGTGCAGCTTCAGGCCTGCAGCTGCCACCCTCTCCAACACTTGTCTCAGGGCATCCAGGGCAGCATCAAAGGAGCTCCCGTGCACTAGAAGGTCATCCAGGTAAACCAGACACCGTTGCCGTGGGACGCCAGCCAGCACACTGTCCATAAGCCTCTCGAAGGTCGCAGGAGCATTGCAAAGACCAAAGCTCAGGACTTTGAACTGCCATAGTCCCCTGTTAGTGCAGAAGGCTGTCTTCGGTCTGGATTCCGGGGACAGTGGCACCTGCCAGTAGCCACTCCGCAGGTCCAGGGTGGAGAACCAGGAGGACCCGGCTACTAAGTCGAGAGACTCATCAATCCTGGGAAGGGGGTAAGAGTCCTTCTTCGTCACTTTGTTGAGTGGTCTGTAGTCCACACAGAAACGCATCCTAGGACTTTTTTTCTTAGGCACCATCACCACCGCGGAGGCCCACGGGCTATCAGATGGCTCTATGATGCCCGCCTTCATCATTTCACACAACTCTCTGTCTGCAGCCTCCTGATGAGCCAGGGGCAGGCGGCGGGGGCGCACTTTAATAGGCTGGGCATCCCCGGTCTCAATGACGTGCTCTACCAAGTGTGTCAAGCCAACATCACTTTCTTTCAGGGCAAAAATGTCACTAAACTCTTTTAGTACCTGCCATAGACTCTCTTGCTGCTGTGGAGTCAGCCCCTCACAGTTCTTTGACCAGATACTCCTCACTGCTGAGAGCCTCTCCTCCTCCTCCGCTCGCTGTTCTGCTGGCGGGTATGCAGGGGTCTCTGCGGTGGAGGTGGACGCCGCGGCAGATGCTGTGCAGACCGGGGGGGGAATAAGCGGCACCTTCTTCCCATCAGGGAGTGCGAGGAAGCCTTTGCCTAAGTCCAGTACACCACCAATGGCTCGTAAAAAATCCAGCCCAAGGATGCAGGCGTCCTGCACGTCAGCCACCCAGGCAGCATAAGACACACCGAGGTCCCCCACCTTGAACTGGAACACTCCCCTCCCTCTCATTGGGGCCAGATCACCGGTCACAGTCTTAAGTTGCACATTAGTCGGTTGCACAGCAGCTCCGGGTGGGACAACATCGGGTCGGACCAGCGTTGCATTGGACCCCGTGTCCAGCAGGGCCGTACAGGACACCCCCGCAATCGTCACTGGAACATGGCAAAAGCCGCCAACCTGGGTCCAGCCCACAGCGATGGCCGCAACAGGTGGGGGTGGCGGTGGAGTGGGGATGTCGTTCTCCCAGGCCCGTGTACTCCCGCCTACACGGGCCCATGGGCGTTTCCCTGAACCGTTGCAAGCTTGGGGCACTGCCTGATGAGGTGTCCGACTTGTCCACATCCCCAGCAGCTCTGCGGTCGGCGGTGTGGGCCAGCCCGAGGGGAAGGCGACTGCAGCGAAGCCGCCTGCACCAAACTGCACAGGCCCGCTGGCGTCTCCGTCTGTTCCACAGGTGCTGACACAGCCCTCACCACGTGTGCGTCATCAGCGCCCCCAGAGGATCCCGCAAGCATCTCCCTCTCCAACGCTAGCTCTAGGGCTGCACTGAGTGTGGCCGGACGAGCAAGCTGAGTTTGCATACGGAGCTCTTTAGGGCTCAGGGCCTGCAGGAACTGGTCCCGAGCTAACTCCGCCTGCACTGATGGTGGCATGCTGTCATACGCCCTCCGGCAAAGGCACTCGACTTCATGGGCCAAAATGCGGAGGGGCTCACCTGGCAATCTGCGTCTGTTGTGGAACTCCGACCTCAGCAGCACTGGTTGGTTATACTGCCCGAAGCGCCTCTGAAGTGCTCCGACCAGAGCATTATAATCTCCCCTCTGCTCCCCGGTTAGCAGCAGCAGGCATGCAGCTGCATCCTCACACAGGCACAAAGCCAACTGGAGAGCTTTATGTTCCTCAGACCAGCCAGCTGCAACAGCTAACAGCTCGAACTGTGCGATAAACACTTCCCATGGCGTCTTGCCGCTGAACTTAGGCGTTTTTATATTCGCTGCAGCTTGCTGGGCGCCGCCATGTTTGTTTACATCACGTGACGGCGCGCCAAGCGAGGTCGACTCCTTCCCGCCGGAATCGCGGCCGCTGTGCGAACAGTTCCCGAGCCTAGTCAAACCTGGAGAAAATCCAGCCTCGGCAGACAGCCGCAGCGCCGTTTCCCTCACTCCATGGGCGGGCGAGCGCGGACGAACCTCCCTCTCCTCCGTCTCCTTCTTAATCTTGCCCGGCAACATCCTCGTCTCGTAACGGCAAGCGTCGCCAGCAACAGGGTGTCGGGCGTTCAGGGGTTCTTTTTTCTTCCTTCACTTCTGACACCAATGTAACGTTCTCAAGAACCAGACGGTTGGGTCTCAGTTTGTCCGTTTATTCGGCACAAGCAAGCGGGTTGCTAACTCAGGGGAGAGCGCCCTCGTGTTACACCTCTCTTCAGCCTGGCACCCACACAACAACAGAACCCAGGTCCCCCCTCCCCTTCCTCCACACCACCCTCCCTACTTCCTGCAGCACAACCAAACATGAATCTTAAAAGAACAACAACAGTGTGCAAAGATAACCAACATGTACAATAACACTTAACCATCGTTACAATAACTTCACTGTAGGATTTTTGCATAACCTTTGTTTGCTTACATGAAGTATGTGTCAGTATGACCTGCTGAAAAACAGCTTAGCAAAGCCTAAGGATGTTTCACTATCACTCAGAATGATGAACTCTCAGGAAGGCCAGCATCTGGGAAATGATAGTGGGAGTCTTCCCTGTCCAGCAGCAGCCTGGGTGAGACATACAGAGAGTTTGTGTGATGTTATAAAAGGGACACTGTGACGCCCCAAGGTTAGCGCTCTTATGACTGTATAACCGTGATGTTTTGATGTGTGTGTTTGCTCTGCTGCATGCAGTAATAAAATAGCTTCACCACAACTGGTTGCAGACTTTATTAACACAAAAATCTACGACAAAAGCAACTAGTTAAGTTCAGTTACTGAATATCATATATTTAAGTCCATTTGCAGTATTTTCATTTTTTCATTGTCCTGTAAATAAATAAACAAAATCTTAAAGTACATTAGCTAAGTAAGATCATTTGGATTTCAGATGCAAAAGTTTGAAATATATATGAAGTGAAAGCTCTCTGTGGCTGGTGATTGATGATCAATTACTTTCGCCTCCAAGAAATCCCACACTGAGAAGTTAGATGGACGTTTTCTGTTACATCCGAGTGTTTTGGTCCAGAGTTAAAACTGAAAGAAGCAGGAGAACTGTGAACCTTTGTTGCAACAGTGACACCTGGGCACACAGGAAACTACAGGTTTGATGACTATCACAGTAAGAGACGTCATAGTTTCAACACAAAAAGAAACTTTGCATTCATGACTACAGAATTTGCAATAAAAAAATAAATATATTTAAAAAAAACATATGAATTTTATTTTGTATCATATTTGCTACATCCAGCGTTGTTTTGTGCAGTTTTTTGCTTTAAAATGTGAAATTTATTTAGATTTTTATTTGGGGGAGGAAACGCACTGATGATGTACATGTCTCAAAAACACAAAAACACAAAAACTGTATGAATCGAATATGATACACTGGGCATTAAGGGGTTAAGAATTTGAGTGTTAAAACAGAAATGTATCAAAACTTAAACAAATCCAACTGAGTTGCTATCCTATTGGAAACATGTGGACCTATGAGCCTCCTCTGAGGTGAGTGTGAGTAAGGAACAACCATCGGGCTCACCAGCAGCAGGACTGGAGCAGGGTATTAGTACACACACACTGTATCACCCAAGTGCTGTAAGGATTTGCAAAGAAAACCTAACAGCACTACAGACACACTGCTTGACAGTCCCAGTATAAAATATCATTAAGATTAATCATTCACTTTCTCCTAAAAGGGAGAAGGAAAAGAATCACTGGATGTGATAAAACAAAGTCCTGTAATTAAACTCGCACAGTATGACTGAGTTTGATTTTTTTTTTTCATAAAAACAACACTTTTGATTTCAGAAAATATGTAGCATGGATCTTTAACATTATTGATATTTATGTGGCTACGTATTCTTAACCACCAGCCCAGCAGATAGTTAACAGCAGCAGTCCTGTCCTGTAGTCCATACTGTTAAACTGCATGTCCTTAACTCGCTGTCAACTTTACTGAAGTCAGATAAGTAGAAAAGAAATAAATCAGGCTTTTGCATCAATTCCACAGGAAACAGAAATGAATTATTCTAATATGCTATAAAATGTTCAAGTAAATATTAGTTTAAACCCTTATAAACTGTTCATACCATTCAAACTTTGACCAAGGTCCCATAATAAGTTTCTGTTATTACAAAATGTCTACCTGATTTTGATCTACATATCTGTTAAAACGGTGTAAATAGTCTGACCTCTGACATTAATAAATAATGATTAATCATTATAAATCCCAAAAAGTTGATTCTGTTCATCTGGACATTGCGTTTTCAGTGGACCATGGATGACAAACGTTTCGTCACTCATCCATGGTCTTTGGTCAGTGGTTGTTGGTCAAAGTGAATGACTATTTCCATATAAATGATGAAGAAACTGATCTCAGAGCTCATTGTTTATCAGTGGTGCTAGTTTGAGTCATTGTGCAAATGTACTGTTTATAAGGTTGGGAAAACCTGCAGTCAGCTGAGACTGAAGATGTCACTCTGATGAGTTTCTCCCACTGAAAATGTTACGTCCAGATGAACAGAAACAACTTTTGGGGATTTCCTAACCTGGATGATTGAACATTTATCAAGAAATCATTAATAAATGTTTCAGTGAACAGGGAGAATTTATTTAGGTTTAACAACACTTGTTTAGGATAAATATAACAGTGAGTGAGGAAGTTTGCTGACAAATTTCAAATTCAAATTTTAAAACTGGCAGTTCTAAAAATGTTTTGGTGTATGCAAAAGAAAATTGTAACTCCCAACATTAGTTCTGATTATATTATTATTATTATGTTATAAAATAACATAGATCAAATGAGCACACACAAGATACAATATTTAATGATATGAGGTCCTGATAATCCCGTATTATTTCTTTCTTTCGGTGCGCTGATCTTTAATAATTTTTCAAAGTGAACTGCAGAAAGCAAACTGAGCATTGTTTTGTTTTTCTAACTTGGTTTGATGTGCTGAGTTTTTGTACAGCGTTTCTTCCTCTTGTGTCACTGTGACTCTCCAGCACAATAATAAACAGCTGAATCCTCAGTTGTCAGGCTGTTCATCTGCAGATACAGCTGCTTTCTGCTGTTGTCTCTGGAGATGGTAAACCGGCCTCTGACTGACTGAGAGTAGGAGATGTCACTACCATCAGAGTAGATCCAAGCAATCCATTCTAGTCCTTTTCCAGCAGCCTGTCTGATCCAAGCAGCATGAATATCACCACCAAACCCTGAGTATGTACAGGTCAGTCTGTGGGAGTCTCCAGGCCTTTTAACCACTGATTCAGACTCTGTCAGTGTTTGGCTCTCAGTACCTGCAGACAAACAAGAATAATTAGTGACTGTTTTCCAAGCATATCATTTCACTTTCACAACAATGTTAATAAAACGACTGCACTTTCCTTACCAGCCCAGTAAATTGAAAGGATCAGAAAAACAACCATAAACATCGGATGATTCATTGCCAAGGCCATTTGTCTCTGCTCCGTGTACAGTGGTGGTTAATCATGTATTCCCTGTCTTATATTCTGCATCATGTCTTTAAACATGGTAGAGATCATAGTTTGCATCAGCTCCTCCTCCTCAAAGACAAACACACATCCTCTCCTTCAAGTCAACACTCCACATTTTGAATTATTCAGGCCAACCTTCTGACTGCAGAAACTATACTTTTTCCTCAGGTCAACCATTCATAAAATTTTTAATAAGCTGGCTTAACGAGAAAATAAAAACCTTAAGATCAAGGATCTCTTCTGAGAGATTGTTTTTCAGTGTTTGTCTGATATCAGACAAACACAGAATACTGTACCCAGTTATACCAGTTATTTTTAATTTATTTTTATGTGGCTACGTCTCTTTAAACATTTTTTTTAAATATGAAATAAAACTACATGATCTTATTTTCATTTGTTTTTTTTATTTATAATTTTCACTAAACATTCAGCTACGTACACAAAGCTGTATTTGTGTACGCACACTCAGACATGACTCGCACACTGCTTAATATTCCTTACAGATGCAGATTTCCTTTGTTTGACCCAAAATCATAGATCTAAAATCCATCTGAACAGATAACAGTCGCATTTGACCCAGAAAAGAACAAAAACATTCTCAATACTCTTTATTAGTAGAAGTAACATCAGAGTGCTTTTAGACACACTCCTTTTGTTTCTGTTCATACTGCTCGCACAACTCATCAAAACAGCTGTACTTTTATCAGTTAGAACTCTAGAGCTCTCACTTTCCTGTCCAGCATTTTTAATGTTTTCAGTCAAATTACTTCAAACTATTTTCAAATATGTATGAGAGAGTATATACAATAACACACAGTCAACAGCAGCAGTGAAATTGCTCTTCAATTTAAAGCAAATATAAACAGATGTTCTCAGAACAGGTTTAACTGCAACAAATCTTCTGCTGTTGCTCATCTGCTGAAAGGTTCAGATGTTCTTCTGCATATCTTGGTTGTATTGAGTGGTTATTTGAGTTACTGTTGATTTCGGCTCAAAGATGTCTGGAAATTTTCCTCTGACCTCTGACATCAGCGAGGCCTTTTCTCCTGCCACTCACTGAATATTTTCTCTTTTTCAGACCATTCATGGCAGATCAGCAGTTTCTAAAACACCTAATAAAATGGCTGCTTAATGCACTTTATGTGATGTTATTGGACTAAACCGTAGCTGTTGCTATAATCTCACATTATATCTGAGCATTGATTAATTATTGATTACCTTGAATAACAGAAGTAAAGACAAGGAGTCTTTAAGTTTTGTTCACCCAATTATTTTATTCAAGTGTTTGTTACTCATCATTTAAACCCACCATATTTAAACAGTTATGAGACCACAACAAGAGTAAGTTTCTTAGAAAAACATCTTAAATTCATTCATGGTCTTAGAGCTCCTCCTCTGGTGGCTTCATGCTACAGTTGTTCAGGCCCTGAGAGGTTTTTGTTCAGGGGTCTTAACAGTTTGTGTTACTGTGAGACTCTGGCACAGTAATACACAGCAGAGTCTTCAGGCTGCATGTTCTGACCATTTACAGTCACTGTCTTGCTTGATGTGTCCAAGTCAATGCTGAACTTGCTCTTTAGTGAATCTTTATAGTAAGAGCTCCCAGTACCTTTCATCCCAATCCACTCCAGTCCTTTCCCTGCAGGCTGTCTGATCCAAGCTGTCCAGGAGCCAAGAGAATAAGAGACCTGACAGGTGATGGTCAGGCGCTGACCTGGCTGCAGTATAACAGAGGGTGACTGTGTCAGCTGCTCACAGTTTACACCTGTGGAAAAAAACGCATTGAATGCAGTCAAATTAAAAGTGTGTAGTTTTCATGCTGTCAGTGTTTGTGTTCAGTAAGACTCACAGGATCCAGCAGCCAGCAGCAGCAGCAGAGCTACAGAGAACATGTTGGTGCTGAAGGTGATCTTCCAGGAGCTTCTATTCTTCTTTTGCAACCTGCAGCATTATATCAAGTCTGTGGGGGAGCTTACTTTGCATACAGATGGACGCTGATACATGATTAGAGATACATTGATTGTTCAAGCAGTAATAGAGACTGTGTTTTTAACATTTTTAAAAGAAGAAAAACAAAAACAATCTTAAAAAATAACTCTGAGGTTGAAGGGTATTTCATTCATCAAAACCTGAATTTTAAAAGGAGAATTACAACTTGCCCCGTGACAGATTATTGACCTCTCCAGGGTGAACTCTGCCTCTTTGCCTTTTGGCTGCTGGAATAAGAATGAGAAAAGCAAGCCAAATATAATTTCTGATCATTGTTTAAGCCATTTGTCTCTGCCCAGTCTACAGTGCAGACATCAATATTAGAGGAAGAGGAGAACTTCAGTAGTTACGACCTTGCTTGACTCTGTACGTTGAATCCATACAACATGACAAAGTCTGATTTGATTGCTAATAAAATTGAAAGAAAAAAACACTTTTTGTTATTTAAAAAAATGTTATAATATTTAATGTACATGTAAATGTTACGTTCTATATCTCTGTATATAAACAAGTACTTTGCACAACTTATTGGTTTATAGATTAAAGTGTACAATATAATAAATAAATACAAGCTCGCAAACCAAAATATTTTTTTAACAAAAGTATTTTATGTCATAAATTAATCAGTTTATAACAACATTGATCAGTGAATTCAGTTTCATGTACAGGCCTTTTATTTCAGAGCTTTATCGATACTTACAAACTCACAAAAAGGTTCTTGCTAAGGAGTTTTAAAAAATAAACAGAAACAACAGGAATTTATTAGAGTCTTAGAGATTTTTCTTTCTGTGAATGTGACTGTGGCCCTGTAATACACAGCAGTGTATTCGGGCTGAATATTCTGTCCATTTACTGTAGGGTCTCTCTGCTGCAGACTCCATAAATACACAACATAACAGAACACAGTTTGCATTTATATAAAATAGCACAGATTCTTTTGAATCATTTTTCTATTCTGTTTTTGTATTGCATTGAATCTGAAGGAAAAGAAAATTACTGTATCATTAGATTGTAAAATTTGTTTTTCATAACAAATAATAAAACAAAATAAATAAAATGTTTGTTGCTACGACTACCTCGATCAAGAATAGCAACACAATAAGGAATTTCCAATTTTTTTTCTTTTTTTGTTTTGAGTAAATAGACCCTTCAATTCATTATTGGTCTTGGAGCTCCTTCTCCGGTGGCTTCATGTTTCAAATGTGTGCATGCAGTGAGGGGCTTTTGTTCAGGTCTGCTGATGTTATGTGTTACTGTGACTCTCTGGCACAGTAATACAGCAGTGTCTTCAGGCTCTATATTCTGTCCATTTACAGTCACTGTGTTGCTTGAAGTGTCCAAGTCAATGCTGAACTTGCTCTTTAGTGAATCTTTGTAGTGAGAGCTCCCAGTACTTTTCACCCCAATCCACTCCAGTCCTTTCCCTGCAGGCTGTCTGATCCAAGCTGTCCAATAGCTGCTAAAAGAATAAGACACCTGACAGGTGATGGTCAGATGCTGACCTGGCTGCACATTTACAGAGGCTGGCTGTGTCAGCTGCTCACACTTCACACCTGTAGAGAAAACATGTTTTATGTAACAGCAACAGTCAGTTTGCTGTGATCATTCTGTCAGTGATTTTTTCCAGTGAGACCCACAGGATCCAGCAGCCAGCAGGAGCAGCAGAGCCACAGAGAACATTTTGGTACTCAAGATAATCTGATGAGAACTTTTCTTATGCTTTAACTGACACCATGATTTCAAGTCTTTATAGCAGAGTGTCAGGACGTTTGCTTTACACATAGATTATAAGAGATCACACTGTGGCAATCAGTATTAACAATTTAAAAATGGAGATAATTCCAATAAAAATATTATTTATAACACAAATATAAAGTTTGATGTGTTTTTCATTCCTTAAAAACTCTGTTTAGACAAGGCCGATGAAAATAGTCACATTTGCATGTACACATGGACAGACAAAATATTTAATGTAAAACTGGAGAAGACAGTCTTCACAAAAACAATCTTCCAGTAAAGCAGCTTTTCTGAATCGTCCAGTATGTTGATGAGTTAAATGTAATCTCTGTAACTTCTGTGAGAAAATGGTGTTTCTCACTCCTGTGACGCTGTGAGTCTCCAGCACAGTAATAAACAATAAAATCCTCTGCTATCAAGTTATCAAGAACATGAAAAAATATGTACATTGGTTGCATGCAATAAAGTTATATTTTCAGTTCCTGAAATCTTTACAGTTATCAGATCTTAATTTATCACACAGTGTTTATTTTTATGTTTAGATTTAAACAGTTTAAACTGTTTGTCATTTAATCAAATTACTCTTATAAATATTCGCTGGTTAACCTGCTCTCAGCGACTGTCAATGATATGTGCATTTTGAAAATCTTTAAAATTTTACTAAAAATATCTAAAATGTTAAAAGCGCCAAAACAAGAAACAAAAACTGTTCTTTAAACAAACATCTATATTTTCTCAATATTGCATAATTACACAACTAGACTTCCACTTCACACTACAGGCATGTGATACACACTTGTTTGAACTGTAATCAGGGCTGGACTGGGACAAAAAATCGGCCCGGGCATTTTGACTACAGACCGGCCCACCAGGATAAAGATTGAAAATGTGACGTCATTCAGGGGTAAAACCGCAAAGGATTCTGGGAACTTGTGGCAAGAGGTACTAGCGCACGCAGGCGTTCAATTAAACTCAGTTACACAGCGATAAAAAAAACCCCCAAAAAATGGCAAGAAGCTGTTGTATTATTAACTGCAATAGCCGGTCGCATGACAGCCACGGGAAGCCGACGGGTAAAGAGATCTTTTTTTTTTTTATCGGATTACGTTGTTGAAGAGAATTTTTTTAAGCCATGTTTCCGAAGTAAGAGCCGACGGATGGTCTGGATATACCAAATATAACGTCTCAGAACACTTCAGCTCACATGTTAGTCTGCTCCAAGCATTCCCACAAAGGTCAGAGTTTTGTAGTAGTTAATACGTCATTTTTCTTAACATAATTGGTGATATAGGTTACAAGCAAGTCTGGCGCTGAACAGAAATTGTCGCGCTATGCTCCTTTATTTATTGTGCATAAATAGTGAATTGTCCTGACACAATATTGCGTTTCGCTTCTGTTATTACCATGGTACATTGACAAAACCATATACTTTTATTCACAGGATAAAACAGGTTTTTTGTATCACTAATTGCCCAGTACGATTACAACATACAATATTATTGTCATTGCTACATTTCTGTAATGCTACCAGAAATTATTTCCACTACTAATTAATTACCGTTGAGCTCAAAGGTTATATTAATAAACGGTTAACGAATGTGTATTTATGACGACGATTTGTGAGACTGGTAAACTTACCTTTGTTCGTACGATGGTCTTTCGTTCTACACGGTGCATTTCAAGGTCCTGTACCCATCCATCGGTAAACTGTACCTGGGCTTGTTGCAGTGACCTGAAGTTACTAAACTTCAAGAGTGCATGCACTCACTCCAAGAACCGTATGATTATAAATCTGAGCGTGGTGAAAGTTGGGCAGCACACTGACGTCTTTTGTCCACTCTGTGTGCTCGTAAGGGTCTGACACTTTCACTCCTTGGATTTTTTCCTCGTATCTTTTCTTTGTCTTTTCGTCGAGTCTGTCTTTGTACGGACCGGCATTGTTCTCCTTTTGTTTAGTACATTCCTTTTTTGTGCGGCAAAGAAAAAACAAGAAGGTATTGGAACCGGAGAATGAACGTTTTGCGGTGCTGCAAATGCATTTGATGCGGTACTTGAATTGTTTTGCCACGAGTTCCCGGCATGCAATGCGCGAAAATCACGTGATTGCTAAACAAGGGGGAGGGTGCATCCAGCCTCCTCGGCTGTAATTGGTCCAGCCCAGAGTCGATCATGACCAATTGGCCAATCCAACACCTTTCATTATATATACCCTTCCTAAAAAAAAAATCCATCGGCCCATAAAAACAAAAAATCGCCGGTATGCCCGATGGCCAGTCCAGCTATGACTGTAATATAACATGACAACATAACAGTGACAAACATACTGCTTATAAATGGATCATCACAATCAAGATAGGGTGTAACAGCAAAGGTACAATAAACTTGTTAAAATGTCAATAATTTTAGTCTTAACTATGTTATTTAACCTGTTTTCTAAACAGTGCAAAGTCTGTTAAAATTATCTTTAAATGGGATTTCTGACAGCTAGTAAACAATAACAACAACAATAAAAACACCCGCAGACATATTCTGAGTTTGCTTATTTAATAACAATCAGAGGTAAACACAGTAGCCCCAAAGTATCTGTGCAGAGTTTTAGTTTGTAGATGTCAAAGTGAAATATAATAAAGGAATATCTACTGACTCACGTATTTTCACATCAGTCATTCTTCTAGCATTATGTAACTCACATTGAGTTACATGATAAAATCACTTGATTAATGTAATATCTTAAATTCATCAGTTGTCTGAGGGCTCCTCCTCTGGTGGCTTCATGTTATAACTGTTTAGGCACTGAGGGGGTTTTTGTTCAACTCTATGGATGTTTTGATGCTGTGGTTCTCTTCCACAGTAATACACAGCAGTGTCTTCAGTCTGCACAATCTGTCCACTTGCAGTCAGTGCTTTGCTGGAAGAGTCTAAGTTGAGGCTAAACTTATTTTTGCTAAATCTTTGCTGAATGAATCACCAGGATTATATTCAGATCCATACCAGTCCTTTCCCTGCAGGCAGCAATAAGTAATGATAAATAAGTGTATGTTTAAGAAAGATACTATTAAAGATTAATGCATGTGGTCTGAAAACTAAACAAGATGCTGAATGCAATTTATAGTAAATATTTGAAATAGATTATCAAATTGATGACTAATCCCAACAGATATTGTTAAATATTTTGGAGATTCTTGTGCCTTTGTTGTTTCTTCTTGTGTTAATGAGATTGAACTGCAGTTCATTACTATAAATGTGAACAGAAGAAAGTAAATTGTTCCTTTTGTGATGTGCTGAGTTTTTGTACAGAGTTTCTTCCTCTTGTATCACTGTGGCTCTCGAGCACAATAATAAACAGCTGAATCCTCAGTTGTCAGGCTGTTCATCTGCAGATACACCTGCTTTCTGCTGTTGTCTCTGGAGATGGTAAACCGGCCTCTGAATGACTGAGAGTAGTAGATGCTACCACCATCATATCGGATCCAAGCAATCCATTCTAGTCCTTTTCCAGCAGCCTGTCTGATCCAAGCATAACTGTTATCACCACTGAACCCTGAGTATGTACAGGTCAGTCTGTGGGATTGTCCAGGCTGTTTAATCACTGATTCAGACTCAGTCAATGTTTGACCCTCAGTACCTGCAGATAAAAACATAATTAGCCTTTGTATTTCAAGCATATAATTTGTCATTGAGTCATAATGTTTGTAAAAGAAATACTTCTGTCCTTACCAACCCAGTAAACTGACAGGATAAGAAAAACAGCCATCAAACGGTTCATTGTAGGAGCCATTTGTCTCTGCCCAGTCCACATTGGTGTGATTCAATCATGTAGTCCTTGTTTTTTTATCCTGTGACACATATTCAAAGATGGAAGATATAATTTTGCATGTGTTCCTCCTCAAAGAGAACCACACTCCAGGTCACAGAAATTTAGCATTCAGCAAGTATTCAGGCTATCATTATAAAGAAATCAATACTACAGTGCTTAAAATATTTATTACAGCACTTGTCATAAAAAAAAATTATAAATCTGTCAAAAACCTGTTTTTTGGAAATAGCTGGTACACATGACTCCTCTGTCAGAAATGTCAGAAATTAATCAAGCTTAACAGTCAACCAAAAAAAGTTTTGTTTTTTTTTTCAATTTAGGAAATAAATATCTGTAATTTAACATCTTAATAAAATATAATAATGTGATTTCTTTTTTTTGCTATTTTTAAATAAAACATAATTTAAAAACTACATGGATAAGATCAGTAATTAACAACATTTAAAAAATATATATTATTATAAGTACTTTAGGGTAGCTGTGTCATAAACCTTACACTGGGTGGTGGTCTATTACATTTATTAAAGCATTTATGGGGTTTTTTGTCTGTTTTTTCTGCTCAGAAAGAATTTTTGTACTGATATTAACCAGGAAAAGAAACTCTTGAGATTCTGAATCTCTTTTGACTCTTTTGAGTATGTAGGACCGTTCAGAGTGATGGAAACAGGAATTCATAAACTATATGATGAGCTGTTGTTGTGTGTACCTGTATGCATATTAAAGAAAATAACATTGTATTGACAATAAGGAACAGAAGACCACAAACCACAACACCAGCTGCTCCCTCTTAGTTTGCATTTGTACATTCATATTTAGAGCCGTACTTTTTAAACAACAAAGGAACTGATTGAGTTTTTGTATATCTTCAACATTTCCTCTTACAAATGTGTGTATCAGACATAGTAATACTGTGCACAGAATAGTCCTCTGGTTTAAAGTTGGAGAGTCTGAAAAACAACATACTCTTTTCTCTGTTGTATTTTGGCGTAATTCAGAAATATCATTAAAAAAGATACTATTAAAGATTAGAACATGTGGACTGAAAACTAAATAAGACTGTAATTTCAGTAAATATTTGAAATAGATTATTAAACTGATTACTAATCCCAATTGATACTGTTAAATATTTTGCAGATCCTTGTGCCTTTGTTGTTTCTTCTTGTGTTAATGATGTTGAACTGCAGTTCATTACTGTCATTGTGAACAGCATAAAGTAAATTGTTCCTTTTGTGATGTGCTGAGTTTTTGTACAGAGTTTCTTCCTCTTGTGTCACTGCGTATCTAGCACAATAATAAACAGCAGAGTCCCCAGTTGTCAAGCTGTTCATCTGCAGATACACCTGCTTTCTGCTGTTGTCTCTGGAGATGGTAAAGCGGCCTCTCAATGACTGAGAGTGGGCAGTGTCACTGCTAGGGTTGATAAAAGCAATCCATTCCAGTCTTTTTCCAGCAGCCTGTCTGATCCAAGCATAACTGTCATCACCACTGAACCCTGAGTATGTACAGGTCAGTCTGTGGGATTGTCCAGGCCTTTTAACCACTGGTTCAGACTCTGTCAGTGTTTGACCCTCAGTACCTACACAAATGTCAACAACTCATTAGTTTTCACATTTCTTAATATCATATAATTTGCTCAGCAAAATGTATGTCCTTATATGTCCTTACCAGCCAAGAAACAAAACAGAATCAGGAAAATAACTAAATGAACAGGTTTGGTCATTGTTAAAGTCAGTTGTCTTTGCCCAGTCTGGTGTGTCTATATGAGGTTGGGTCCCTGACTTAGGCTTGAACACTTATAAAGTTAGTTAATATATGAGTTTTGCATTGACTCCTCCTCCCTGGAAAAAATACTCCTGTTTGACAAAGTAAAAAAATTTAAAAATTGAACATGTACACTTTGCCAGTTTTCTGTGAGTTTTATATATATTGTTTGTAATTTTAAAGCAAATTCTAATTTTCAAATATAAAACTGACCATTTTTTCAAGACAATCATTCATACACAATTTTCATACCATTGTGTTTTATACAGCTAGTAGTGCTTTCCAATGTGCTCTTCATGCACTTTGTCATTTTTTTCAATGATTTGCTTTATTATTCTTTATTTCTATTGAACACACAAATGTACAGTATTTGATAGCACACCACAGGCATAAGTGCACACCAGATGGCCTGGCTATAACTTGCTTTTCTCAGCAACAAACTGTGTCACTATCACATTGCCAGGGAGGGACCTATTTATCAGAAAGCCACACACACAACTTCAAATGAATTATTGTTAAAAATGGTAATCCTGAATGTGCAATTAATCAAATGAGATGTTTTCTAAGAAGTGGATCTATTTTAACATCTTGTTTTATATAAAATAACTTAAAAATGTAAATTAATCTGCAGCTTCCTCATATGAAATACATTTTATCTAATGCAATGTTTTTTGTCCTTTAATTTCAGTTTATCTTTCTAAAAAATGTTTCTAGAAAATGTTTTATATATCAAGAGTGTTTCATTGTCTTGGTGTATTAATACAGGCCAGGTTTCTATAAACCTGCAATGGATTAGAACATAGGTGTCAAACTCTGGCCCGCGGGCCAAATTTGGCCCGCAGCCTAATTACATTTGGCCCGCGAAGCCATACCAAATTACTATTAGAGCTGGCCTACCGGTATTATACAGCTAATATATATATTGTTTAGTATTAAGCTTTGCTTGTTCCATATTCAGTTTTCCAGCAAAACGTATTTGAGTCCATAAGAAAAGATTCATTCTTGTATCTGGAGGAAGATTTTTTTTTTTCAATAAATATTAATGTTAGCCCGCGACTTTGTTCCAGTTTTGAATTTTGGCCCACTGTGTATTTGAGTTTGACACCCCTGGATTAGAAGAACAAAAAAACACTCCCCTTGAAACATTTTGCAATTCAATCTAAAAAATTTAAATTTTTGTGCTTTCCCTGAATTTTATATCAATTTGACTTTAAATAAAGTTTTAAAAAAATATTTATTTAATATATAAATACTGCAAAACAGAAGTGGACAGTATTTTACTTTATTTTTAACTGGAAAATTTCAAAACTCTTTGCACATTCATGAAGATACACAGTTAGAGTTTTGCCATAGCTGCTCATTAATAACTTTTTGATTCTGAAAATGTTGTTTAATACAGAATAGCATTGTATGCGACATGTGTATTACCACTTAGCATCAGAGTACATTGAGGAAAATTTCATCTCGCATTTCTAAAGAAAATGCCACCTTTTTTGATAAAATTCAGTATTCCACGTTATTGGTAAATAGAGGAAGTAGTTTTTGTATGACTCTCCTGTTATTGTTTCTCACTGTGTCTGTCGGGCACAGTAATAAACTGCTGTGTCCTCAGTCTTCAGATTGTTCATCTGTAGATAGACTTTACTGCTGGAGTCATCTCTGGAAATAGTAAATCGACCCTGGACTGACTGGGAGTAATAGAAATGAGAACTGCTTGTGTGTACAAAAGCGATCCACTCCTGGCCTTTTCCAGGAGCCTGTCTGACCCAGTTCATAGGGTAGCTGCTGAATGTGAATCCAGAGCCTGTACAGGTCAGTCTGTGGGATTCACCAGGCCTTTTAATGACTGGTTTAGACTCAATCAGAGTCTGACCAACAACACCTGTCAACAGCACCAAATCACACTGAGTTAAATAGTTTGTTGAGAGAAACAAATGTTGTGTAATATCAGGTCTATGAGTATTTTCACCTGCCCAGCAGATAGTTAACAGCAGCAGTCCTGTCCTGTAGTCCAGCGGTCCCCAACCCCCAGTTGTTTGGTTCCGGGCCGCGAGAGTTGAGGCTCGGGTGTGAAATGCATGGTTTTCAGGGTTTTTATCGGTTTTTAGCGTTATTTTGTTATCATTTTTATCGTTAACTCGGTTTTCCTGGTTCTTTTCACGTGTGTTATGAATAAATCTTCTTTTTTTCGGTACCGGTGCTAGTTTTATTTTGTTGTATTTATCCGCGACACCTTAAAGGCCGGTCCGTGAAAATATTGTCGGACATAAACCGGTCCGTGGCGCAAAAAAGGTTGGGGACCGGTGCTGTAGTCCATACTGTCAAACTGTGTGTCCTTAGCTTCCTGTCATCTTCTCTGAAGTCAGATTTATAGAGGAGGAGCAGCATGCAAAAATATTGTGGTTTTGCATTCACCTCACAATTTTTAAGACCAGTCACAATTAGCCATGTAGTTAGGATATGTAATATATAAATCTGTTTTAAAGTCAGCCACTGATTATATCAATAGAACAGGTCAAGGTGAAGATTAATGAC
The DNA here is from genome assembly GCF_057381915.1 of Diplotaxodon limnothrissa. Lineage (NCBI taxonomy): Eukaryota > Metazoa > Chordata > Actinopteri > Cichliformes > Cichlidae > Diplotaxodon > Diplotaxodon limnothrissa. Next base: position 15,651,918 of record NC_140599.1, on the reverse strand, counting down.
GATTATTGATTAATACTTATAAAACACAAACATGATCATATGAGTAATAAAAATATTGGATAACACATAAATGAAGAGTCATGGGAACATTAACTGCAGTGCTCCAGTTTTGTAATTAATATTATAGATATTTTAATGATTTCTGTGGAAGCAAAAAAAAAAGGATGATGAAGTATTTCATGAAAAACTTTGGTCTGCATTTTGAGTATCTGCACAGGTTTTTGGAGGTCTGTGGATGATGATGATTTCTCTTTACAGATATATTATATTAATTCATTAAATAATTTCTATCTCAACCTAAAAACAAGTTATCTGTCTTTCAAAAGAGACAAATTCTTTGAAAAAGTGAAGATGGTGAGATTTCAAACAAAACCTCAAATCAACAAGCATCATTTAATCTCACTATATTTAAATTTCTCATTGAAATTATTTTAATTTTGTGACATTTTATCGTCATTATCATTATTATTATAAGATGTGCTTACAGACTCACCTTGGAGAATTTATCAACAAACTGACTTCCAGAGAAAAATAATCTTGAATTCATTCATGATCTGAGGGCTCCTCCTCTGGTAGTTTGATGCTACAACTGAGGGGGTTTGTTAAGCTGATGGGCTGTGTCTCTCTGGCGCTATGGTAATACACACCAGTGACTTCAGTCTGCAAATCTGGTTAATTTTCAAGTCACTTTCTTGTTTGAAGTTTTTAAATTCGATACTGAAATTATTCTTCAGTGGATCTTTGTAGTATGAATCTGCAGTCTGCAGAATATCCAGTCCTGTCCCTGCAGGGTTTTTTTTTTTTTTTTATCCAAGCTGTGTGGTAGCTCAGCAAATAAGAGACCTGACAGGTGATGGTCAGACGCTGACCTGGCTGCAGAGTCACAGAGGCTGGCTGTGTCAACTGTTCACACTGTAGTTAATTGTACATAAAGTAACAGTGCGTAGCATCCATGATGTCAGTGGTTCTTTTCAGTGAGACTCACAGGATCCAGCAGCAGAGCTACAGAGAACATGTTGGTGCTGAAAGTGATCTTCTGGAAGCTTCTCTTGTTCTGGTTCAACAAAATTCACCATGTCAAGTTCTTATATGTGTCTGTGAGGAAGCTCATTTTTAATACAGATTACAAGGGACAGGATGAAATAGAAATATGGATTAACCTGCAAACAACAAGTGGAGTTTGGATGTTTTGTGCTGCTATAAACTGCATGAAGATTTGTATCAGGATATCACAGTGAGGGAGTGGGAATTTGATTAGGGATGTGACATTGAATTATTTTTTGTCATTGTCATAAATTATTGTGACCTAGTTATGGACATTTTCTTGTTTTGTCATGACTGACCTATTGAGTTATTAACACTTACCAGTGTTGAGGCTCTGAGGGATTTTTCATTCAGCTATACTGATGGTTTGTATTACTGTGACTCTCTGGCACAGTAATACACGTCCTGGTTTAAGTGTCTAAGATGATAGTCAACTTGTCCTTGTGCAGTATAATTTGTATTATCAATCCAGTTCTGTCCCTGCAGGATCCCTAATATAATAAAACAATACAATAAAACCATGTATTTTTATCATACTGTCATTGCCTCAGTGAGACTCTTTGGATCCAACAGTGCCATCAGAGCTACAGAGAACTTGTACTGAGGGTGATAACCCAAAACTTCTCATTTTCTCCTGCACCAGGCTGATATTAATCTTTATATCAGTGTGTGAGGAGCTTTGCTTTCTGTACAGAAGGACAATGACCGATTATAAGAGAGAATGAATGGCCTTGTGGTTGTACTGTAGTATTGGTTTGGGCATAATTAAAAGACAATTATTTAAAACAGAAATTTAGATTTTAATATGTCTTTGTCTTTGTTTTTTTTTAATTGATAAAAAATTAAATTAAGACAAGACATCATAAAAGCATTTCCCATTGAGGCAGTGTTATTACATCTTTCGATAACTTAACTGTAATTTCTGTAACTTTAAGGGGAAAAACAGCTGGCAACAAATTGTTCCATCTTTTGATGGGCTGACTTTTTGTAGAGCATTTCTTCCTCTTGTGTCACTGTGACTCTCGAGTACAATAATAAACAGCTGAATCTTCAATCGTCAAGCTGTTCATCTGCAGATACACCTGCTTTCTGCTGTTGTCTCTGGAGATGGTAAAGCGGCCTCTGAATGACTGAGAGTACCAGCTGCTGCTGCCACTGCTGATCCAAGCAATCCACTCCAGTCCTTTTCCAGCAGCCTGTCTGATCCAAGCATTACTATAATCACCACTGAACCCTGAGTATGTACAGGTCAGTCTGTGGGAGTCTCCAGGCCTTTTAATCACTGATTCAGACTCAGTCAGTGTTTGACCCTCAGAACCTACAGAAATGTTAATGGCTTATTATTCCAAAAAGTTTACTTCATAACAATTAATTTGAACAAAAAATGTAAAAACGTCCTTACCAGTCAAGAAAAAAAACAAAATCAGTAAAATAGCAAAATAAACTTTTCTGATCATTGTTAAGGTCAAATGTCTTTGTCTAGTCTGCAGTGTCTCTGGTAGATTGAGAACCAAGATATATAAATCTACTGAAGGTATCAGTTTTACATAGACTCCTCCTACAAAGTAAACTCAGCCGTATATAAAGAACTTAGTAAATATTTTTAGCTACTAACAGATGAATAGAATGATATGTTATAATAGCTTTATATAAAAAGTAGAGCGTGCTGCCCAGACTGCTAGTTTGAGTAAATGACCTGAAATGTTTGTTGCACTAGCTGCCCTGTTCAGCATGTAGTACATAATTTATTTTGGGGTTTTTTCTGCTATGATCTTCAGCCGGTCCCTGTCATTCCTTTTTTCTACTAGGATAAGTAGAATGATGAGGAGCAAGCCACTGGACATAATGGGTTTCTGGGCACAACAGTGCTGTCGTCACATTGTATCTGAAGTGCCCTTAAGATTTCTTTTAAAAAGCCAGATGGCCCAACCTAATTTCCAGGCAGCCAGAAACACAGGGTCATTAACTTTTGCATCTTTTCTGATGATTGAAACAGAGAAAACATGCAAACTGCAAAGCCTGAAGATTAATATCAGGATATCAATGGGAGGACAAATATATGGGAAGTGACAGATATAATTTTACTGTATATTTTATAGTTTTTTTTTAAATTAAATTAAAAACATGTTTTTATTTGTAAAACTTTGACTAAACTTTGGTGAGGGGAGGATGTTAGTAAAGCTGACATCCATCATGAACAACCCACATCACCCACTGCATGAGTATGTGAGTGGGCTGAGCAGCTCCTTTAGTCAGAGACTGAAACACCCTCGCTGCAGGAAGGAGCGCTTTCGCAGATCATTCATCCCAACAGCAGTTAGACTCTATAACTCCTCAATCACAATGTCATAAGTCACTGGACACTGTGAACATCCACGGTCACCACTTCATGCATAATGGACCTTCTATGTGTATGGACATGTGCAGGTATATATGTATGTATATGTATACATATGTCTATTTAGTGTATACATGTGTGTGTGTACATGTCTATAAATAGGAATAGTAGTGGTACAATAGCTATATCAAGCTATATAGTTTATGTCTTCCATATTTCCAACTATATCCATAATCACATACTGTGTATGCTACCATTGTATATAGTGTATTATCTTACTTTTTTTCATTGAGTGTACGTATTTGTATTTTTGTATTTCCATCTGATATCTGTACCTGAGCTGAGGTGACGCAAAAATTTCCCCGTTGTGGGATAAATAAAGTCTTATTTTATCTTATCTTATCTTAAACAATAAACAGTAGGCTTCTCACATGTACCCCTGTGATGACTTAGATAATGTGCATATTTCATGAATATTGCTTTGTCCTCAGTTCGCTCTATTTTCTCTCTTTCTATCCTTTGTGCTGCTTTTGTGTGGAGGTGGGACACATCTCAGGTTATCCGTGCACACACCTGTTCCTCATGTACTTCTCTGCAGCCACTACTTGATGTAACGTCAGATCATCAGTCTTTGCTGGATCATTGCATTGCATCGGTTAGCAAAACTTGGCTCCTAGACCTTTGTCCTCCTCAAAATTTCTGCTAAGGAGAGGAGAGCTATTTGGTGTTTTTATGAGAGAATCTGTATCAGTGTGGATTTGTGGAAAAGTCAGCCCTGTCCTACTGGGACCTTCATTAGGGCCAAGCTTTAGTTTGTATTTTAATTCACTTTAAATAAATTCAGTGAACTTTAGCATGAGTCCTGCCTGCTTAGTGATCATTACATATTTGTATTATTTTAGTTTTGCAAATAATGAAAACCAACAAATTCTAACCTTCATTACAGGTGGTTTTACACAAAGGTTTAGCTGGAAAAACTTATCATATAAATGAGTATCAAAATATATTATTGTCACTTAATTACAGAAAAAAATGTCAAATTGAGCAAGTTACTAAGGTTGAAAATGTAAAACTTTATTCATAACTATAACTTCAAAAAATATATATTATCATGGCAATCTCCAGTGCTAAACAGAGACATGCAGCAGATAACAGTGTTCTGTAGTCTGGGGGCTCCTGTACTGGTGGAGGATGTTACACATGTTGAAGCTCTGAGGGGTTTGTGTTCAGCTCCACTGATGTTTTGTATTACTGTGACCCTCTGGCACAGTAATACACAGCAGTGTCTCCAGGCTGCATATTCTGTCCATTTAGAGTCACTGTCTTGCTTGAAGTGTCTAAGTTGATGGTGAACTTGTTCTTTAGTGAATCTTTGTAATGTGTGTTGTGTCCATAATGTGCACCTCCAATCCACTCCAGTCCTTTCCCTGCAGGCTGTCTGATCCAAGCTGTCCTCCAGCTGCTTAGAGAATAAGAGACCTGACAGGTGATGGTCAGATGCTGACCTGGCTGCACAGTCACAAACTCTGGCTGTGTCAGCTGTTCACACTTCACACCTGTGGAGAAAACATGTTTTATTTAACAGTAACAGTCAGTATGCTGTGATCATTCTGTCAGTGATTTTTTATCAGTGAGACTCACAGGATCCAGCAGCCAGCAGGAGCAGCAGAGCCACAGAGAACATTTTGGTACTCAAGATAATCTGATGGGAACCTTTCTTCTTCTGTTTTAACGGGTGGCATGATTTCAAGTCTTTATAGTCGACTGTCAGGAGGTTTGCTTTGCATATAGATGCATGCTGACAGATTATAAGAGATCTGAAGAGATATAAAGAATTGTAAAAAAAAAGTGGTTTTGTCAAATCAGTTCAGACATTCTTTAATTGATTTCTTGTATTCAAAAAATAAACAGAAAATAAACATAAACAGGAAATAAAAGATAAAACTGACATTTCAAATCTTATTCTAAATTCACAAAGATATACAGTTAGACCCGTGCCAAAAAAGTTCCCTTTTTTTTCAGTAAATGTTGTTTTCAGTATTCAGTGAGTTGCACATTTGAAGAGGCAAGCTGTGGCAACTTTTCACATTTAAATGTTTTTGAAAAAACATTGAATATCACTGTAATAACAGTAACACTTAATGTGCTGTGATCTTGCTGTTAGTGTCTCGACTTCAGTGAGAGTCACAGGATCCAGCAGCAGCAGAGCTACAGACAACAGGTTGGCACTCAAGGTGATAGCATGGGAGCTTCTGTTGTTATTAAAAATATTTTTATTTAAAACTTTTAATAAACGTCTGATAGGTGGCAATCTTTTTTTTTTTAATCCATGTCCATTATTTTCAATATTTGCTTTTTTTCTAAATAATGTTTCTTATTACCATTATCATCTCTTTTATTAAAGAAATTTCTTACAATTATCTCATCAGCCGGTGTCCCTGTTTTTGAGGAACAACAGCTTCCTTTGGGATCTTCTAAAAGTAGATGGCAGGATGTTTTTGTAAAGCCTCTTCAGCTGCTTTAACCACTGTGTTTCTCTTTAGCACAGTAATAAATAGCAGAATCCTCTGGCCTCAAATTGGAATCAAACCAAATCAAATACACCATGCTGTTGCTATCATCTCTGCTGATTTCTATACGTCCTCTCAAGCTGCTTGCATAACTATTTCTGCTGGAAGTTGAAAAAGATGCTCACAATCAATTCCAGTGGTTTTCCTGCAGGTTCTCTGTCCCAGATCAGATAAGACCAGATAACACAGCAATGAAAACTGAAGCCTGATCCTCTACAGGAGAAACTGAGAGTCTCCCCAGGCCTTTTCTCTGACTGGAAGGAATGGACTCCATACTCTGACCTGTAACATTTGATGAGATGATAACAGAGAGGAACGAGTGAGACAGATAAAATGTTAAGTATCATTAACTCACCATCAATCAGTGTGTCCTGGTACATGGTGAAATAGTGAGCAGCACAGGAACTCAGGGGGAAGCAAAAAAGCAATCGATGAGGTACAGCACAAATGCTACGGCAAGGACGAGGCAGGACGTCAGGTCATTCATATGTGTTCATTCATAGTTATGATGCCTTCAGTGAGAATCTACAATGTGAATAGTCATGAAAATAAAGAAAAAGCATTAAATGAGAAGGTGTGTCCTGGTAGTGTATTAAATACTGATATTTCCGATGTTAATAAATGTGTTTTTGTTAACGTGAAAATATGGGATAGTCTGAATGCACAACAGATCACTTCAGAGGTTGCCAATAGTAAGCTTTAGTGTGTTTAGTGCTCTCCCTGCCAGTTGTGAATTCCTCTAAACCCCCAAAGTACACAAATGCAATTCATTCAAAGACAGGGAGTGTACAGATTTACAAGGACACTACATGTGTTTGCAAAGAAGAAGAGTTACAACAACAGTCTTTGTGCTTTCAAATGACTGCACCTCTTCATAACACCGCTGGCATACCAACACATTTATCGGCATCTTGAAATCACTACATGAGTAGTTTTTTTTTACTTAGAGGTGGAAACTATATTGCTGCTTCTGCACATGGAGCTTTGTCTCACTCTTGTGGAAAATCTGAGAATTACAATATCTTGGAGCACGAAGCAATTTTCTGAAGGATAAACATGGTGTTTATTATTATTATTATTATTATTATTATTATTATTATTATAGTAAAAATGGCCAGTATAATTTAAAAATTGGACTGGAATCTTACTTTTAAACAATCAAATGACAGGCACTTATCTTAATCAATGCAACTATTATACCATATAAGGTGGTGATGATAAAAAAAAAAAAACAATGAGGGTGAAGCATATCTTCCCTTTGGTTTCACCTGCACAAGTGCCAAGGTAGGTCTCCCCTGCAGAATTGGTTTTCCCTGTGTCGGGAGCAGAGATGGGCAGTAACGCGTTACTTGTAACTTGTACTTGTAACTTGTACTTGTAAAAAAGTAATCAGATTACAGTAACGTGTTACTTGTAACGCGTTACTGTAATCTGATTACTTTTTTCAAGTAACGAGTAAAGTAAGGGATTACTATTCAAAAACGGTAATTAGATTACCGTTACTTTCCCGTAGGAACGCTGCGTTACTGCGTTACTAAAACCGTGATTTTTTGCGAGAATGTCTCACGACAGTGACGTAAGCGAGTGCGCCGTTAGTGACAACAGCTGTATGCAGATCAACAATGGATAATATATGGCGTGTGGGAGAGAGTATGAGCGTGCAGCGTTTAAAGCGTGGAAGTACTGACCTTACTTTAAGTTTGATTCCATAAAAAGTGACAAAAACATTAGCATCCACGTGCGTGGGAAGAAAACTTCTTTTTACAGCGAAAAAAACCCCTAAACTTCCAAGCAAGCACCAAGTGCACTACGACATAATGGGAAACTCACAGAGAAACTCGCGGATTCTTCAACTGACCGCGGCACACCTGCACCAGGGTAACCCTCCGCCTACCCTACTCCTGCTTTACAGGTGAAAATAGAGCAACAGGACCGCTGAGTCTTTGACTTTATTTATTTTCTGCTGTGTTTTACTTGCATCTATTTGAAAGAGTGAGTGTAAACACAAAAAATATTTTATTTTATGTGCTGGAATGTGTAGAAAATAGGTTTCAATGTTAAACTAATTTATTCAAGTCAGAGAATGTTGCATATAATTAAATTTTTGCTTGATGCATAAAGTTAAAAGATTAAAACTGATAAAATAAGTTTAAAAAAAAAGAGACTTTTCCATTTGATTACATTTTGTATGATGGATTATGCAGAAAAAGTAGAATTGGGCTGACAGATCTATCGCTTTATCACCTCTTCAGGTTGTAAATCGTGTTTTTAAAAAGTAACTAAGTAACTAAGTAATTAATTACTTTTGAAAATAAGTAATCAGTAAAGTAACGGGATTACTTTTTGGGGGAAGTAATCAGTAATTAGTTACTGATTACTTTTTTCAAGTAACTTGACCAACACTGGTCGGGAGCGCGCGCTGGGCTGTGCAAATCGTGGACAAACAGTATCCCACATTCTTGATTTTTAGTACTTTGGACCAGAAGAAGCTGCACTAAAGTGAGACAAATCAGGGCATCAATTAATCTATTTAACAGAAACTATTAAAGTATAAATCAACAAAGTTAAATCAGCTGCCTAAAAGGGAAGCAAGAGTAGCTTGTTACCAAAAATATAGCTGGTAGAGTTTGACTATAAACTTATTGACTTTGCAGGTAAAGTTTCTGTCTTTCTTCCAGTACGTCTGAGGGACTGTGAATTGACTGCTGATTAAAAGGAGGCCAGCGCCTTCAGCCTTCAGGAAAATCTTTTTTTTTTCTTTTTTTTTTAACTTTAATCACCATTGACTTGTAAGGTGATGTAGAGGTCACATGAGGACAGTTTTTCCCTTCAGCAGATCTGGGCAAGATCCTGATTTCTATGGAGTTTGAACTGGAGGATAATTTTAAAAAAAAAGCAAAAATATTAATTAGGTCCTCTTTGGTCATAAGATGCCTGAATTTCCTGTGATCTTAATATCATTTTACCTGCAATATTTATAGTCTTCTCAGCAGATGTGACACACGTTTACTCTCCTCTGCATGTTAAATGCTTTACTTTCTTCCACCAACTCAAATTTTTTTTTAACTTATAATAAGAGTTGTGTTTTACTCTTATTAGCTGTTTGTGGCGCTCCATTAATCAGCCAGGAAATCATGGCATCAAAATTAGTGTGGACCCAACATGTTCCTTGCACATTAGAGTCTGACGCTAAAGTCTTAAACTTGGGAATCTCCACATGAATGAAAGGTGAATTTCTGTGGAATTAAAGAAAAACATGCTAATTAATAAACTTTATCTTAAGACTGTTTTTAATTTGCTTTACATATTCCTGCAAATGTGCATGTTGAATATGGGCTTTGAGACAGTAGCTGTACATACTCACTGTGACAAATGCTTATTGTCTTCTTATATTCAGTATAATTGTGATTAGCTTTGCAGGTAAAAGTTGATCCTTGTCCCCACACTGAGAGTTTGCTGCTCAGGCTGAAGGTTTTCTGCTCTGTCCCTTCACTTTGTAGCTTCGTTCTGCTTGGCTTCTTGTTTTGACTCAGTGGTGATTTGTCCCAAAACCACTCCAAACCCAGTTTGTCTGGAAAAAAGCCATTTAGCAGATGAGCCTTACTGGTGAGATTCCAAATTCCCAGTCCGAGACTGGGTACAATGTGATGTTTGGCGACACAATCCATGGCACTGAAATAAAGAAGAGATTAGTTTGATTTACATAACTCATTATAAATATCATGTGTGAACACAACAAGGAAAAACATTAATCTTATCTAAGTTATACATACCTTCAGATTCTGGTAAATGCAGAACTCTTTCAGTTGTTATTAAGTTATGTTAGAGTTGTACTTTTACATTGTTTAGTGTTGTTCAGCAAGGCGAAAATAGGGCAGGAAGTCTGTTGCACAGTTGTTATGCATGATAAGGCAGAGTGATCAGGGCAAGCAGCAAGCGGAAGCATTGAGTAACAACCAGGTCTCAAAAAAGTACCAAAACACAGAAGTGAAAGAATGCAAAGAGCAACGGAGCATCACAAACAGCAGGTGTGAGGTGTGGTTATGCCAGTAAGAGAAACAAAGTGCAGATTTAAATTTCTCATATCAGTTTGCATGTGCACCACATCCATATTTTCTTATCAATTTTCCAAATATTTTAGTTCTCAAATCTTGCTATAATAGACTAAAATGCAACCAGTTTTAAAAGCTAACATTTTGCATTTTTGGTATCACATAAGCTGCTGATCCCAGCGCTGTGGATGTGGATTGGCCTGTATTTATCTAATAATAAGAACTTTTAATGCTTTTTTTTTGTTTACTATATTTTAAGCAGGTGTGTAAAGCATATGAATTATTCACTGTTGCTCTTTTCTTAGTGTAATTCTAGCAGCCACTGTCAGTATCTGATCTAATATCTGCTCTGATAAATTATTCTGTAAATCTGATGTGAAGTTTTTTACAGAAGAAAGATTGCCAAGTGTGATTAGCGTTTATGCCACATGCAGTTTATTTTTCTGAATCATGTGTGAGTTTTAAAACACTGCCTGAAAGTTTTTTGAGTTACACAGTTTGCAGTACCATTAAGACCCAATTTAGCTGCTCTCTCTTCTTGTCTTTGGAAATTTGTCACTCTACAGGTTATAAAAGGAGACGATGTAACACAAATACATCCCTCAGTAGATAACTCACGCAACAACAATCTACAATGTTGAATGTTTTTAAATATGTCATTTTTACACTGACTAAAAATTGGGACAAATAATTTATTGTGTATTATTTTGTACAAAAATTCAGAAAATGAGAAAAACTAAAATATACAACTGATTATCAGATACATGTAGACAGGATAAAGACTACTGGATTTTGTACAGCTGTTTAAGGAACTTAAACAGCTTAGGGTGGAGTGCCCACTCTGATTCAGGAATGAGTTCCTGCCCCAAGTGGAGGAGTTTAAGTATCTCGGGGTCTTGTTCATGAGTGATGGGAGAAGGGAGCCGGAGATCGACAGACAGATTGGTGCAGCGGCCGCAGTGAAGCGGACGCTGCACCAGTCTGTTGTGGTGAAGAGAGAGCTGAGTATAAAAGTGTCACGGTCCGACAGATCTGCCTGAGAAGTTTTGCTTTGTGTTCTTTTTTTTTCCTCCTCTCCCTCTCTTTCTCCCTTTCTCCCTCTCTCCCTCTGTTGCCTGGGCGGAGTTCATTGTGGGCTCCCACCTTTGGCCTACATACCTGGGAGATGATCAACACCTGCGTCTCATTAACTGGCCTCTACTAAAGGGAAGAAGCGAGACTGCTCTTCGCTGGATCATTGCTTGACCTGTGTCAGTGAAATCCTGGCTTAGACACTACAGTCTAGTTCCCGCGTTTCAGCTTTTTGTGCTAACACTTTTGTTTCCCTGTGTACAGACCTCTGGACCTGCCCTTGTTCCCTACGGAGTTTCTGGTGCGAGAGAGGAGTAAATGACTGGTGAGATGCCAAGAGAGACTGAAGAGGAGTGAGAGTGTTCCCCTGCTTTTCCCCGTGGATTCCCTGGAGGCTTGATCCCCGCACGCTTGTATATAGCACTGAGTCACTGTTACACATTTCACCTGGTGTTTGTAAATAAAAACCCTCTGTTCTTCCTTTAAGCAAGGAGTCCTGCGTTTGAGTCCCCCCGGTGACCGTAACAGAACGATCCAGCCAGTATGGACTCAGCGGACTTGGAATTCATGCCACAGCCAGATCAGCCTGCCGTTTCGCCTGAAGTCATGCTGGTACAGCACGAGCAAATGTTGCAGCATATCAACCAACAGCTGGCAGCTCTCACTCCGGCACTGGCCCAGGGCACAACGTTGCTAAGTACATCCCGCAATCTTCTCTTTTGCAAATCTTTCACAACCAGCACCACCGGCGCTTCCTGCACAACCGTTCCCAACCCCCGAGCCTTTTTCTGGTGGATTGGAAAAGTGTACAGGCTTTTTAACTCAACTCTCTCTGCCCGCCAGTAGAGAGGGGAGTACAGGTGGGCAAACTTTCTTGTAGAGATTCTCCCTCACACCTTTTAATCCCCGCAAAAATCACTGTGTGTTCGACTTCTCACGCGCTCCGTGCCTTAATTGACTCCGGAGCAGAGCAAAGTTTTATTGATGCAGCTTTAGCCCGCCGATTAAACCTTCCAACTGAGCTCCTTCCTCACAGACTTAAAGTTACGGCACTCAATGGGCAACGCCTCCCTGACGTCACCCATATCACTGAGCCTATTTCTTTAACACTCTCCGGCAATCATTCCAAGACCCTGCACTTGTTTGTGTTTAAAGCTCCGCTCACGCCATTGGTATTAGGATTTCCTTGGTTGCAACAACACAATCCCACACTAGATTGGAAGACAGCTAAGGTTTCGGGGTGGGGGGAGGGGTTTCACATGACCTGCTTAAAGGTCGCTATATCGCCTATAAGTTCTTCAGATCCAGGCTCTGCCCCTGATTCTCCTGATCTCTCCTCCGCCCCTCCCATCTATAGGGCTTTGGAGCGTGATGTCACGGGGGTGGGCGTGGAAAGGATTTTGGCCCGATCTGCCATTTTGGGGGTCTAAGTAAGGAGCGAAAGCATAGCCATGGTTCGTACTTGCTGTGTGGTCGGCTGCAATGTTCGATCTTACGACCGGCACGGGAATAAGTTTCGATTGTCTTTTTATGCTTTCCCAACCTGGAAGCAACATGAAGGAGCTCATGTATCGGATATTACCAAACGAAGGCGTCTAGCCTGGATAGAAGCCGTGAGACGAGCTGATATCAAGTTCTGTTACGTCTCCAGATATCAGTTGGTGTGCTCAAGACATTTTCATTCCAGTAAGTTCTAAATATGTTCACATCACACTTTATAGCTGAATAATATTATCGTTGGTGGTCTCGGAAGTTATAGAAATTGCGATCAAACATAGAATGGAGTGACTTGATTGGTTGATGTAAAGACAATAAATGAAATGAGACAGGAAGGACACAAATTGGCGTTAATAATTTACCCGATTATCAATGTGTTAATTTGCATGTACTTTACAATTATGGGCATATAATATGATAACGATATTTTAGCAGTTCAATGATAAATGTGTAACATTAATTATGGTGGGGGGTGGAAAATGGCTATTTCACTCGATGCACTCCAGCTGACTTACTTTGACGACGTACTCAGAGTTTGGCGGCTTGAAAATAGCCAAATCTTGCACCCAGCCATTTGTAAATTGGATGTGCGCCTCCAGTGACTTGTAATTACGAAACTGGTTCGCTGTGTAAGCGCTTACTCCACAAACAAGATACGTGAAGATATCGGGGTAGGACAGTGGCGGTAAGTCGTCTGGGTCTTTACTCCACTGCCGTATTTCATATGGGTCCAGATTTGCGATGCACTCTATTTTTTTTCAAGTACCGCTGCTTCGCCTCTGGACGCAATCGGTCTCTATACCGTCCGTTTTCTTTTGAGCTGCTTTTAAATGGTAAATGGTAAATGGCCTGCATTTGTATAGCACTTTTCTAGTCCATAGGACCCCAAAGCGCTTTACACTACATTCAGTCATTCACCCATTCACACACACATTCACACACTGGCGATGGCAAGCTACATTGTAGCCACAGCTGCCCTGGGGCGCACTGACAGAGGCGAGGCTGCCGGACACAGGTGCCACCGGGCCCTCTGACCACCACCAGTAGGCAAACACGGGGTTAGTATCTTGCCCAAGGATATTTGGCATGCAGCCAGGATGCAGCCTGGGATCGAACCACCGACCTTCTGATTAGTGGCTGACCTGCTCTGCCACCTGAGCTACAGCCACCCATAAGCATGTTTCTTGTCGTCGTCGTTCCAACACAGTGTGTTTGTTTTGATTCGTAGACCCCGAAAATGGAGCTGCGCTCCCACAATGCATTGCGGCGTGACGTCAACTCCAAAGCCCTATCATGATCTCCTGGAGGTGTTTAGTAAAGACCGTGCATCTTTGTTGCCCCCTCACAGACCTTATGACTGTGGTATTGACCTCCTCCCCGGCACTCTTCCTACAAGCCGTTTATACAGTATTTCTCAACCTGAACGTGAGGCAATGGAAAGATACATCTTCCTCTCCTCTTGTGGCTGGGTTTTTCTTTGTAGAAAAGAAAGATAAGAGTTTAAGGCCTTGTATTGACTATCGGGGTCTTAATAAGATAAATGTGAGAAACAAGTACCCACTGTCTTTGCTAACATCTGCCTTTGAACTGCTTCAGAGAGTCTCCGTCTTCACTAAGCTGGACCTGTGCAATGCTTATCATCTGGTGAGGATAAGGGAGGAAGATGAATGGAAGACAGCCTTCAACACTCATCTTGGTTACTTCAAGTAATCCGTTGGGCATCTTTCTTCGCCTTTAGACAATAATTCTGATGGCAAAAGAGCCAAACGGGACAGGCAAAAAAAAAAGAAAAAAAAGTGACCAGTAAGGAATTTCCCAATTTATTTTTTTTGAGTAAAATCACCCATCAATTCTTTAGTGGTCTTACAGCTCCTCCTCTGGTGGCTTCATGCTACAACTACTCAGCCACTGAGAGGTTTTTGTTCAGGTTTGGTGATGCTTTGTGTTACTGTGACTCTCTGGCACAGTAATACACAGCAGTGTCTTCAGGTTGCATATTCTGTCCATTTAGAGTAACTGTCTTGCTTGAAGTATCTAACTGAATGCTGAACTTGCTCTTTAGTGAATCTTTATAGCGAGAGTCCCCAGTGTATTTCATCCCAATCCACTCCAGTCCTTTCCCTGCAGGCTGTCTGATCCAAGCTGTCCAGTCGCCACTCAGAGAATAAGAGACCTGACAGGTGATGGTCAGACGCTGACCTGGCTGCACAATCACAGAGGCTGGCTGTGTCAGCTGTGCACACTTCACACCTGTGGAGAAAACATGTTTAATGTAGTAACAGTAAGAATCAGTCTGCTGTGATCATAGTGTTTCTGTTCAGTGAGACTCACAGGATCGAGCAGCCAGCAGCAGCAGCAGAGCTACAGAGAACATGTTGGTACTAAATATGATCTGACGGGAGCTTCTCATCTTCTTCTGTGACTGACAGCATGATATCAGACTTTATATCAGCCTGTGAGGAAGTTTGATTTGCATACAGATGGATGCTGACAGATTATAAGAGGAAAAAGATCACACTGTGGCATTCAGTATAGTAGTAAGAAACAATGTTAGTACAATTAAAAGGAAATATTATTTAAAAACACATAGTGTTGGATTTATTTTTCTGGAAAAATTCAGACATGGCAGATAACAATATTTAAATGTAAACATCCACCAAAAAACTATTTATTGTAAAACTTTACAACACAAAGGCTTCACAAAACCAGCTTTACTGTATTTCTGAGTGTGAGAATTGAGTTAAATGTATTGTCTATAACTTGAGCAGCAATCAAGCAGTGTTTGACTTAGTGTGATTAGCTTTTGTGCAAAATTTCTTTCTCTTGTGTCACTGTGACTCTCGAGCACAGTAATAAACAGCTGAATCCTCAGTTGTCAGGCTGTTCATCTGCAGATACACCTGCTTTCTGCTGTTGTCTCTGGAGATGCTAAACCGGCCTCTGACTGACTCACAATAGAAGCTTCCACTATTGTCGCTCCAGATGAAAACAATCCATTCCAGTCCTTTCCCAGCTGCCTGTCTGATCCAAACAACATGAATATCGCTGCTAAACCCTGAGTATGTACAGCTCAGTCTGTGTGGTTCTCCAGGCCTTTTAATCACAGATTCAGACTCAGTCAGTGTTTGGCTCTCAGTACCTGCAGTCAAACAAGAATAACTAGTGACTGTTTTCCAAGCTTATCATTTCACTTTCACAACAATGTTAGTAAAACAACTGCACTTCCCTTACCGGCCTAGTAAATATAAATGATAAGAAAATCAGCCACGAATTCAGGATGATTCATTGTCAAGGCCATTTGTCTCTGCTCCGTGTACAGTGGTGGTTAATCATGTATTCCCTGTCTTATATTCTGCATCATGTCATTCTCACTGCTCTTAATGCAGTCGTCAAAACAGTTAAGGCATTTTTCATTACACAAACTCACCTATTTGTCAATTTTGCCAGGCCCAGGAATTCCCTCTCATAATAGGTTTTTCCACCATACTGAGCTACAGATATATTTTGAATGCACAAATAGCCTATCTGACATTAATAAATGGTTGATTACCCTGTTTCAGAGAGCAGGGAGGTGACAGTTATATATCGTATAATGTGGTGGGAATGCAGACAGTTCTTGTAACAGTGTCAAAATCCCCCTGAACTCTTTCACTGCTGTCCCATAATAAAATACACTCAGACATGACACACACAGTGTCACTGTTTATGATTCCTCAAAAATGCACTTTTCAACTAAAAGTGCATTTTAGAACTAATTAGGCAGACAAGATGGGGGACCGAAGCTGACACAGAGCAGGACTATTAAAATAAAACAGGAAGGATATGAGAGGGACAGAGACACAGTCTCAACACTGAACAGAGGGAACACAGAACCAAACCCTAAGAACTAGAACTCGGAAAATACTAAAGCACCGAGGAGCTAGGAATACTTGAGACAGAAACCAAAACCAACAGACTAACAATAACACATCATGAAATCAAGGATTAATAACACAAAACAGAAAACACTGGGTCACCGACCCAGGACCGTCACGACAGTTGAACAGGTGTACCTAATAAAGTGACTGCTGAAAGTATTGTATGTAGTGTGATGTTATTGGACTATACAGTAGTTGGTGCTATAATCTCAAATTGTATCTGAGAACTGATTGTATCTTGAATTACAGAAGTAAAGAAAATGAGTCTCTGAGCTTTGTTTTTCAATTATTTTATTCATGTTTTTGTTTCTTTTTTGCAATTTTTGCACACTTGCATTTCACGTAGTCATGTGCTGCGTGTCTGTTATATGTGGCACCATGGCCTTGAAGGATCACTGTCTCACTTCACTGTGTACTGTACCACCGCACATGGTTGAAATGACAATAAAAGCACTTGATCCGTTAGGCGTAATTTAAACCCATCATATTTTAACAGTTATGAGACAACAAGCAGAAGAAGTTTCTTAGAAGATGAAGTTAAGTTTCATTCATGGTCTTAGAACTCCACCTCTGGTGGCTTCATGCTACAGTTGTTCAGGCCCTGACAGGTTTTTGTTCAGGGTTCCTAACAGTTTGTGTTACTGTGAGTCTCTGGCACAGTAATACACAGCAGAGTCTTCAGGCTGCATGTTCTGACCATTTAGAGTCACTGTGTTGCTTGAAGTGTCTAAGTCAATGCTGAACTTGCTCTTTAGTGAATCTTTATAGTAAGAGCTCCCAGTACTTTTCACACCAATCCACTCCAGTCCTTTCCCTGCAGGCTGTCTGATCCAGCCTGTCCACCAGCTAAGAGAATAAGAGACCTGACAGGTGATGGTCAGACGCTGACCTGGCTGCAGTATAACAGAGGGTGACTGTGTCAGCTGCTCGCAGTTTACACCTGTGAAGAAAATGTGTTGAATGCATTTAAATTAAAAGTGTGTAGTGTTCATGCTGTCAGTGTTTGTGTTCAGTGAGACTCACAGGATCCAGCAGCCAGCAGCAGCAGAAGAGCTACAGAGAACATGTTGGTGCTGAAGGTGATCTCCCAGGAGCTTCTGTTCTTCTTTTGCAACCTGCAGCATTATATCAAGCCTGTGGGGGAGCTTACTTTGCATACAGATGGACGCTGATACATTATTAGAGATATACTGATTGTTCAAGCAGTAATAGAGACTGTGTTTTTAACATTTTTTATAGATGAAAAACAAAAACAATCTTAAAAAATAACTCTGAGGCTCATTAAAAACTGAATTTTAAAAGAAAAATTTAAACTTGTCCTTGTGACAAGTTATTGACATGTCCTGAACTCTGCCTCTTTGGCTTATGCAGGCTGGAATAAATAAAAATGAGAAAAGCAAGCCAAATATAATTTCTAAACATTGTGGAAGCCATTTGTTTCTGCCCAGTCTACAGTGCAGACATCAATATGAGAGGAAGAGGAGAACTTCAGAGGTTATGATCTTGCTCGACTCTGTATGTTGAATCCATACAACGTGACAAAGTTTGATTTAATTGCTAATAAAACTGAAAGAAAAAAAACACTTTTTTTCATTTGAAAAAAATGTTATAACATTTACTGTACATGTAAATGTTATGTTCTATATTTCTGTATATAAATAAGTACTTTGCATAATTTGCATTTTATTGGTTTATAGATTAAAATGTACGAAATAATAAATAAATACAAGCTCCAAAACTAAAATATTATTTTAATGAAATCATTTTATGTCATAAATTAATCACTTTATAACATGATTGATAACTGAATTCAGTTTCATGTACTGGCATTTTATTTTAGGGCTTTATCAATACTTACAAACTCACAATAGAGTCATTGCCAAGTATTTATAAAAAAATAAATAAAGAGACACAAAAAAACAGGAATTTGTTAGCAGTCTTAGAGCTTTTTTTTCTGACGCTGGCCCTGTAATACACAGTTTTCAGGCTGAATATTCTGTCCATTTACTGTAGGGTGTCTCTGCTGCAGACGGCACAATGTAACAGAACACAGTTTGTAGTTATATAAAATAGCCGATTTTTCAAATTTTTTAATTCAGTTTTTTTCTCTTTCATTGAATATAAAGGAACAGATTACTGTATCATTAGACTGAAATTGGTTTTTTCATAATACATAATAAAAGAAAATTAATAAAATAATAATAAAACAGATCTAACAAGTTATGAAAGGATTGGGTCTTTGCCTTGTGCCTCTGGAGGACAATAACAGCAGTGTCTTCAGGCTCCATATTTTGTCCATTTAGAGTCACTGTGTTGCTTGAAGTGTCTAAGTCAATGCTGAACTTGCACCTTAGTGAATCTTTGTAGTAAGTACTCCCAGTACTTTTCATCCCAATCCACTCCAGTCCTTTCCCTGCAGGCTGTCTGATCCAAGCTGTCCAGTGGCCAAGAGAATAAGAGACCTGACAGGTGATGGTCAGATGCTGACCTGGCTGCACAATCATAGAGGCTGGCTGTGTCAGCTGTTCACATTATGAGAGAAAACAGGTCACACTGTGGCATTTAGTATAAATAGTAAAAATTTTAGTGCAAATAAAGGGAAACATTATTTAAAAAACAAATTTAGTGTTGGATTTGTTTGTAGTTTTGGAAAATAAAATTATCCTAATTCACACATGACAGATGAAAACATTTACATTTAAAATATTTATTGTAAAACTGTACAACACCAAGGCTTCACAAAACCAAGTTTATTGTAGTTTTGAGTGTGAGTGAGTTAAATGTATTTTTCTTTAATTTGGGGGAAAAACCTAAAATCAGAGTTTGACGTAGTTTGATGGGTTTTTGTACAGCATTTCTTCCTTTTGTCTCAGTGTGCCTCTCGAGCACAATAATAAACAGCTGAATCCTCAGGTGTCAGGCTGTTCATCTGCAGATACACCTGCTTTCTGCTGTTGTCTCTGGAGATGGTAAACCAGCCTCTGACTGACTGAGAGTAGTAGCTGCCACTACTGTCACCCCAGATGACAGCAATCCACTCCAGTCCTTTTCCAGCAGCCTGTCTGATCCAAGCATTATTATAATCACCACTAAACCCTGACTATGTACAGGTCAGTCTGTGGGAGCCTCCAGGCCTTTTAACCACTGATTCAGACTCTGTCAGTGTTTGACCATCAGTACCTACAGAAATGTTAACAGCTCATTAGTCCAGTCATATTTTTTCACATGCTCATTTGTATACCAGAAATATATGTCCTTACCAGTCATGAAACAGAACAGAATCAGGAAAACGACTGCATAAAAAGTTCTCATTATTCTAAGAGTCAGTTGCCTTTGTCCAGCCTGCTGTGTGTATATTAGGTTGAGTCCCTGAGTCTTACTCTCAAACCCATAAAAAGCTGCTGAAAACATCAGTTTTGCATTGACTCCTCCTCCTTAGCAAAGCATATCTTAACCTGAAAAAACAAATAAACTGAAAAATTGTGACTTTATTTTATTCTGGTGGTAATTTTACATTAAATGAGAATTTGAACAGAAATGTCATTATTAAATCATTGGATTATATTGTATTACATAAGCAAACATACAGTATATTTAGGCGTTAAACCAATACTGAACGATGTGGTAATCAATGTAAAATTGTATTTGTAGATACATTTGAATAATGTTTAAGCCGCATATTTTTGGCCCTGCCTAATAAAATCCAGGTGGCAGACTCTGTCCAGCATCTATCACTCTGAGTCAGTCAGGGGCCGGCCCTGACTGACTCAGAGTGATAGATGCTGTCACTGTTATGGCTGATAGTAACAGCAAACTGCAGTCCTTTTCCAGGAGTCTGATCCAAGCGTTTCAGTGATGGCTACTGAACCCTGAGTACGTACAGGTCAGTCTGTGTGAATCTCCAGGCCTTTTTACTAGGGGTGCAACGATACACAAAATTCACGGTTCGGTTCGGTTCGATACTTTGGTGTCACGGTTCGATATTTTTTCGATACAAAAAAATGTTCATGCCTTTTTAATTTGTCAATTATTAAAATTTTAAATATATATTTTAACTCAAAAGTACAGTTTTTAAATTTAATGTTGCTGAAACAACAAAATAATAAAAATAAATAAATCTATCTGATCGAGGAATCACTCATCTTTGGAAAAGAGAGTTTATTACAGAGAAATCGCTCTTTCCGAAATAAAAGCTATACTATACCCTTCTTCTGGGCTATATTCTCAGCAGCATATTAAACATATCAGGTCCCCATGAAGAGAATCATGTGCTAACGGCTGTCTAAATGACGCGGGTAAAGTTTGTAGCATGTGTGCTTGTTGTTTTTGTTTGCTTCCACTTGTCTTTGCACTAGGATGATGTCGGCGTACATGTGCAGTCATATTCATTGTGTTCCCACTAGTGCTGTCAGCGTTAATCTCGTTAAAATGACATTAACGCCATAACACGGCAAATCTCCATTAACGAGTTACCGCGGATCGCCCGTGCGTGGGGCTGGATGGCGTCAACACGTTAACAAGCTAACTGCGCTAACGCACTAGTTCCCACCAATTGAGCATTGCGTGGCACATCTGACATACTGTTTTACTTTTGTCCATGACGCGCTTACCATCAGGGTCATACGTCACATGAAAACCAAAATAGTTCCAAAGGCCAGATCTGAATTAGGGTGGGGGAGGTTCAGTTTCGGGTAGCGTTGAGGCAGTTGCCATGTTGCAACGAGCTTAGCTTCTGTCTTGCTAGCTTGCGCTGCGCTCAGTGGATCTGCACTCGACAGTGCAGCCTGGGCAGAGTAGTCGAACGTAGATCCACTGAGCGATCAACACAGACAGCATCGTCAGAAGAAAAGTTGATAAAATAAATTTAAAAATTTGTATTGTTCGATACATATGCGTACCAAACCGAAAGCACTGTATCGAACGGTTCAATATCGATACGAGTATTGTTGCACCCCTACTTTTTACCACCGCCTCAAACTCAGTCAGCGTTTGACCCTCAGTACCTACAAATAGTCATCCAGAATTATCTTCTGTAATTAAAACATGTATCTTTCAACATTTTTTAATCTGTTCTTACCAGGCCTGTATATTAACAAGAGAAGAAAAACAACCATGAACTCATGAGAATTTATCATCAAAGCCATTTTCCTGCCAGTCTTCAGTGGTGCAGCTCAATCTCGTCATGTCCGTTTTCATATTCTGCAGCACATATTCAAAGATGGAAGCAGTCTGAGTTTGCATCAGCTCCTCCTTATCAATCAATTTAACAAAAGAAATGTTCAAGCTAACCAAACAAACATATATACAAGTAATATGTATGTTCATCAGGGTTCATCATGTATGTTCAGCAGAAAAAGAAAGAAAATGATTTTTAGTGTTTCCTGGTTTTAGTATTTCCTGACTTTACCCTGAAGTAAATTTGAAAAAAGGTATTTATTTATTTATAAATTCAATTATTTAAGTACCATGTTTTTCTTCATCACCCTTTGTTTCTGCTTCAGTGACCTTTTTTTAGCGTTTTATCTTTCAACAAGGGTTTCACCAAGTTAACTCAGAATAAGTTTAAATACATTAACTCAGAATTTAAAGAGAATTAATTAAAACATTATGATATGTTCATGTGAAAAGTAGTGAAAATATTTATTTTTCTACATATCCTATATTTTCATTGATATTTTCTTGTTTTCTTCTTTAAATTGTGGTTAAATGTTTGTGAATTTTATTTTTCACATTGTTACCATAACATGTTTTTAGATTCTGTGTGTTTTACTAATATTTATTCACAGATGGTACAGTCACAGGTGTTATTGTGACAGTGAGTTGAACATCATATTCTTGATCATCTACTGCCCCCTGTAGGTTCCTGTGAAACTGTATGTCTGAAGGTTTTTGTAAAGCCTCTCTCATTACTTAAACCACTGTGTGTCTTTGGCACAGTAATACACAGCAGAGTCCTCTGGCTTTAGGTTGGAAAGGCTCAGATGCACCATGCTGTTGCTGTCATCTCTACTGATTTCTATTCGTCCACTCAGACTGCTCACATATCTGTTGCTGCTGGAAGATGAGAAGCCAATTCCTATCCATTCCAGTGTTTCTCCTGGTTTTTGTCTTATCCAGTGCATAGTACAGCAGCTAAACGTGAAACCAGATCCTCTGCAGGAGAGACTGAGAGTCTCCCCAGGTTTTTTCACTACAGGACTGGAAGGAATGGACTCCATACTCTGACCTGTAACACCTGAGGAGTTAAAAAGAAACCAGTTAGACAGACATCTGCAAAATGTTCTTATAGCACTCGTTATAAGAACATAAACAATAAGAAGCAGAAGAACTCACAGTGAAGCAAAGAAGCAACCAGCAGCAGAGTGAGTGTCTGTGTCATTGTGAGTCTAGAGATTGTTCACTGCTGCTCCAACAATCAACACTCAGCACAAGACAAGTGAGCAGCACAGAAGTACACTGCACACAGTGAAGATTTGCATTAGCATATTATGGCGAGGGAGGGGCTCTTGTGCTGGCATCTCTTATGATTAATAAGTCAGACTTTCATTGTAGCATTTATTATTTGAAACAACTTCTTCATCATGCAGTATAATAACCAAAAATAATTAAATAATTGCTGAATATGCCATTCATCCAAAGTCTTAAGGATAAACACAAGTACTATATAACTATTATGTAAATTTTTAAAAACATATGAATCTGAATGATTTCATTTGTTCTTCATTCTTTATTTTGATGAAGTCATTTCTTAATTCATTTAAATTACACAATCAGCTGTGCTTCCTTAATTAGATAAAGTCTTACATGCTCAGAAGTTCCCCAATCCTTACTGTTGGTATAAATCCAACAGTGTTTTAGTAATTATGGATTGTCTCTTTAGTCTAATATATGTTTAAAAAAGCACAGAGGCTGAATGTGTTCTGTGAGGAAAATGCTGAATTTTAACCTGTGCAACATTTAAAATCAGAAGTACAGAAAATTAAAATATTGGTGTTGGTGGTTTGTGTTATTATGACTCTGTGGCACAGGTATATGCAGCACATTAGATACAAATCCACCCCAGTCCTTTTTCCTGCTGGCTGGCTGACTGAAGCTGTGAGGCTCACAGGATTCAGTATCCAATAGCTGCAGAACTGTAGAGAAAATAAAAGTGGCCTGATGGGAGCTTCACTTTTAATGCTGAAACTGACATGATGAGGTCAAGTCTTTATAGAAGACTGTTAAAGAAATTACTTTGAATGGAAAATTTCATGGATATAAAGTGCTTTTCATTGCACAAGTACTTAAGGCTCCTTCACTAAATTATTGGTTTGCTCAAATTCACCCCAAGTGTCAGATAGAGTTCATTTTCTTCTTCAAGTACATGTCAGCTCCTGTAGGCCTTATTGCTTATGTATTATTTTTAAACCTGGCTGTTAAAGAATTTGAAGGTATGTACATATTTCACATCTGTATGATGCCCCTGAAAATTTAACATGTAACTACTTAATGTTGTGTATCTTAAAACACACAGAAGTAGATGTTTTGTAGCTTCTGGAGTGATGTATGTTGCTGTGCATGAAAACCAGTTCACTACATTTGGCTTCAAAATATTTCTGCCAAATATCATGTTTTTAATTGTGTTAATGTAATATTTTCAAACAGTTTATTTATGAATTAACAAGTAATGAATTCAACAGTGCAGTAAAACTTTCAAGTACAGGCATTTTTCCCAACAACAACAGATGAATATGTTCTTAAACAGCGCACATAATAGAAACAGGAAGTCCACAGCTTTCATTCTGTATGTAAAAGCATGGTGCCAGACATAATATCTTAAATTTATCTTCAAACTGCTTCCTTCATTTGTTGACTGCAAGACTGAGTTAAGAGGTTTTTGTAAAGCCTCCCTGAGTATTTACACCACTGTGGGAGTGTCTAGCACAGTAATACACAGCAGAGTCCTCTGGCTTTAGGTTGGACAGTCTCAGATACACCATGCTGTTGCTGTTGTCTTTGGTGATTTCTACACGTCCTTCCACACTGCTCGCATAAGCAGTTCTACTTGCATCAGACCAAATGACTCCTAACCATTCTAATGCTTTTCCATCAGGTTGTCTGATCCAGTCCATTCCAAAGCTGCCAAAACTGAAACCACTTCCTCTACAGGAAAGACTGACAGCTTCCTGAGGCTTTTTCAGCACTGGAGTGGAAGGAATGGACTCCATAGCCTGAGCATTCAAACCTGCCAAAAATAAAACAGAAATAAAAACAGATCAGTGAAGTTATAAATACATGCAGGAACATTTGATGAACTAATTTCCACATGCTGTGTTAGAAAATGAAGCAGCTTACAGGGCAGACAGAGCGCTGTCAGCAGAACAGACAGTCTGAGCATCATCTTGAAAGAGAAGGTGTGAAGGAAGTGCTGTGAGAGGACAGCCAGTCATAACAGAACCTAAGTAAGCCGTCTGGATTTAAATAGGGAGGGGCTAAAATGTCTGGGTCACATAAAATTCAAATGAGTTGAATTCCCTCCTTTTACAGTTGCTGTATTTTATTATAGGACTGTGAACATTTTTTTTATTTATGTATTTTTTTTAATTGGGTTGTATTTATTGTGGTTATTTTAAGGATTTTTGGTACAATCTGCTACAACAACTCCTTTGAAAATTTCATTATATGTGTATTCTTTGCATCCAGTGAGGGTGGAGTGAGGATTATGATATTATACAGTATCATATATTATATCATATAAAGTCTATAATTAGTGAAGAGAACAATGTTTAATAAATCACAAGACTAAAAAAAAAGGGTTGATTATCTGACACAGTAATACACTGATCATTAGAGTCAATGCACTACTAGAACAGTCTGTGTTGATGTTGAACTTGTTCTTTATTGCTTGTACTGTGTGCTGTGTCTGACATGTACACTACAAATGGGCTCGGTTTCCTTTCCTGCATGCCTTAATTTTTCAACAACACTCTTCCTAAAGAAAATAAAAATGTAGTATCCAGAAAAGCTCTCTGGTATCTCTGGGCACAAGCTCTGGTTGATGAAAATACACCACATATAGTAACACTGTGTCCGTGTGCTAGAGCAGCATTCTTCCTTTGGAACAGAGTGAGTTAAATTGCCTGTTTTGTTATACTTCATGAAATTTGAAATATATACAGTAGTACGGTTGTTTGTACAAAAAAAATGGGAGTTTAAATAATTTGAAAAAATTGTTGGTTTATTTATTCAGTCTTTCAACTTCTATGGAAACAAAGGTCTGTTTGTAAATCAAATCCTGACAGACCACTGCATTTGTTTAGGATTCGTCTTAGTTCAAACTATAGGATCAAAGACATTCCTTTGTGTCTGACCACCTCTCCAGCCAATTTGGTGCTGGGGGAGGCTGATGGAGGTTTTATTGTAGACGCATCCTATCTGAGAGATCTCTTTCTTGTGTTGTAAGCTTCCTGCTTTTATGATCCTTTTGGTGAGCAGGAGGTCACACAAACACATACACATACACACGTTCTTGCACACACATACACACACACACACATACACACACACAGTGCCTTGTCTTTTGTAACCAAGGGGGTTCTACGGTGGGAGGTGCTTGTGTTATATTGTGTAAACTGTAACTGTCATGGGAATAAATAGCTGCGAGGAGAGCTGCTCTTTGAAGGAAAGACCGTTTGAAGATGCTTCGTCTTCTTTTTCGTTCTTCATGAGGAATAAGTCTCTAAACTAGCGGGGCCTGCGGAAACACAGACTCAAAACTGAACTGCTAGTGAAAATTGTTTTCTTCACAAATAACTCTCTTACTGAACTAACACAGCCGAACCCTCAACATATTTGTACTCTTTGGTCATATTGTCTTCATATTAAATAACTTTTTTAAAGAACTTATTTTAACATTGCACTCAACAACAAATAAATCCTCCATAACAAAAAAGTAACTTCAAGGGCCAATTTGTATTATATTTTTTCACGTCAATATTTGGGCCCCAAGTAGGGGTGATGTGGGCTACAAGTGGCCCCTGGGCTGTGAGTTTGAGACCCCTGCTTTAGACTATTTATGTGCAGATACAGCTGCTGTCTTTGTTGTCTATAACGATGATAAACTGTCTCTAAATTTGTGTGGGTAGCATTTGTTGCAACTACTACTTCAGTGATGGTAGTGGTCACCCTCTGGAGCCATTTTCCAACAGTCTGTCGGATGCAGCTCATTCATTACTCAACGTTAAAGTCAGCGTTATTTTCAAAAACCATGTGTACAGATCACACACAGGAATTTGAAATTACAGCGCCCCCACAGCCCTCAGTGTTACACTAAAACAACATAAAAGATAAAAAGATAAAAATCTTATGTACAAAACAATCTTATCTACACAAGAGTTTCCAACACAATCCAAGAGTCCATGTGACAACAAACAAAACTGTTCTTTCTGATTTTTGATCATTATTCTATCATTTCACAATCAGGATTGTCTGGTTTCTGAGACGAAGGGAACCTTTTTTCTGTCAATAAATGTGGTTTTCTATATTTAACTTCCATCCATCCATCCATTCGCGTCCACTTATCCTTTTTCAGGGTCGCGGGGGGGGCGCTGGAGCCTATCCCAGCTGTCATAGGGCGAGAGGCGGGGTACACCCTGGACAGGTCGCCAGTCTGTCGCAGGGCCAACACACAGGGACAGACAACCATTCGCACTCACATTCATTCGCACATTCACACCTAATGGCAATTTGGATTTTCCAATTAACCTATCCCCACAAGCTGCATGTCTTTGGACGGTGGGAGGAAGCCGGAGTACCCGGAGGGAACCCACGCAAACACGGGGAGAACATGCAAACTCCACACAGAAAGACCCCGGCCTGATGGCGGAATTGAACTCAGGACCTTCTTACTGTGCGGCAACAGTGCTAACCGTGCTGCTATATTTAACTTTAATCAACAATTCATTCACAAGTATCTGTGCAGGTTTTTGCTTTTAGTTGTAGATGATGCAGTCAAAATACATTTTTAAAAACAATTAGCCTGTCAATGAAAACATTTTAAGTCACAATTTGAAATCATTTATATTAAAGAACACGGTAAAGCTTACTCATGCTGTGACATTTTTTATCAAATATTTCAAAATCAGTTTTGTAGAATTTCCACACAAACTGAATAGTTTATCTATGAACTGTTTCCTTCCCACTGAAAAGCTTTTGAATACATTGCTGGTCTTAGAGCGCCACCTCTAGTGCCTTTATGTTACAGCTGCTCGGCTTCTGAGGGGTTTTTGTTCAGGTCTGCTGATGCTTTGTGAGACTGTGAGTCTCTGGCACAGTAATACACAGCAGTGTCTTCAGGCTGCATATTCTGTCCATTTAGAGTCACTCTATTGCTGGAAGAGTCTAAGTCAATGCTAAACTTGCTCTTTAGTGAATCTTTAAAGTGAGTGCCCCCAGTATATCGCATCCCAATCCACTCCAGTCCTTTCCCTGCAGGCTGTCGGATCCAAGCTGTGTAGTAGCTGCCCACAGAATAAGAGACCTGACAGGTGATGGTCAGACGCTGACCTGGCTGCACAATCACAGAGGGTGGCTGTGTCACCTGTTCACACTTCACACCTGAGGAGAAAACAAGTTGAATGCAGTTCTATAAAAGTAACAGTGTGTGGTGTCCATGCTGTCAGTGTCAGTGCTGTGATCATAGTGTTTGTGTTGAGTGAGACTCACAGGATCCAGCAGCCAGCAGCAGCAGAAGAGCTACAGAGAACATGATGGTGCTGAAGGTGATCTGACGGGAGCTTCTCATCTGATGAAACTGACGGACTGATTTCAAGTCTTTATTTCAAACTGAGAGGAAGTTCACTTTGCATACACATGGAAACTGTCAGGTTATAACTGAAACATGTGTTATCGCTTTGCTAAGAGTTTGGAGAGGTGAGAAACTGAACTGTAACTTTAAAAGCAGATTTATTTGAAGAATCAAACATTAGATTATGTTTTTAGGCTACATGAGCTGTTGAGTGTTTTATGTTTATCATACACATTACTGTGTATTACAAGGTAAATCAAAATAGATTCTATTCATTACTATCGAAATGAATAAATGAATGATGATGAATCATTTCTGTGAATGCTGTGTTTTGTACCGCGTTTCATCTTCTTGTGTCCCTGTGGCTCTCGAGCACAATAATAAACAACAGAGCCTTCCTGCTGTCACATTGTCTGTCTGCCAGTGCACCTGATTTCTGTTGTTGTCTCTTTAAATGATAAATCAGCCTTTGACTGATTGAAAGTAGGTGACATGGAAACTTTTACTGCGGATCCAAACAATTTACTCCAGTCCTGTGTGATCCAGTCACAATCACCTCTGAAGCCTGAGTATGTTCGGGTAGATCTGTGGGATTCTCAAGACCTTTTAATCATTAAATTTAAGCTCATTAGTTCTTACTTATCCATATATATTATGTAAAAACCAATCTCACATATTAAGTAACTACAAGTTACTTAGAGATTTTAATTGATGTCTACTTCTCAACAAAACCTACTGCTGAAAAAATAGATTATGTATATTTACAGGATTTTTGTAGTGATGATTTTAGCAGCTTAATAGCTCTTTTATAGAGGAAGCTATTTGCGCTGAACTAGATACTAGTTTGTGCACATGGCCGAAAATTTGTGTTGTGCTGATCACTGTCTTTTAACTGTATATCATCATATTTTGCACCCACTCAAATACATATAACGTCTTTATAGTTATCATTGCAAGCTCTGTTAAATGGCTGGTGTTAGAGCGCCTCCTCTGGTGGTTTGATGCAACTTCTCAGCCATCCTCCACTCAGCCAGTGAAAAGTGTTCCTTCCACTCTTGAGGAAATTATTCTGGGGCCAGCACATAACCCATACCTTCCTTGTATTTTATTTTTGTATTACTATGGTGTGAAGCTTTGCTGATCGCTAAATTTAATCACTGCCCAGTGAATGGATGGTGTGAAGGTGTGTGGTTTTGTCACTCCTGCTCCTCAACCCAACAGCTCCACTCCCAAATAAGCTTCTCTGCTGTTATTTCAGCGATCTGCAGGTATCTGTCATTTGTCTGCAGATGTCTGTGTGAATTCTTTTAATCAGCCTCCTTTAATGGTTCTTCATTCATTTCACAGCTTTACTCGTGTTTTTACACTACTGTCCTCACGCTTGTACACAGTGACAACCAGTGTTGGGACTAACGCGTTATTAAGTAACGCGTTACAGTAACTGAAGGAAAAAAAATGTCCATCCCGGTTTTCCCTCCAAGGCACGAGCGATAAGCAGAGTTCTGTCCTTTCCTTCTAAGATTCCTAATTATTTAAAGTAACACTCAGGTATGCCATTCAGCGTGTTAGTACGAGCTCGGGAGCAGCTTGGGAGAACAAGAAAACAGAGACTGCTTTAGGTTGCCTTCCCAATCGACTCAAAGGTTTATTTAGTACATAACAGCTTATATAGAGAAAAAAAAAGGTTCGTGTGTCAGCTTTCCCAGTTCAAACCGGTACAGACCAAATAAGGAAACGTCTTCCTGCCTTGTGAGCAAAGAAGTATCCTGTGTGTAGTTTATCAGTTCAGCTACAATTTATGATCATCCCAGCAAAATACACTCCTAGACATAGAATACAGAGTTCTTTCATTAGTGAATTCTGAAACAAACCACCTGGCTCTTTTCTAAAAGATAAGGAAGGGAGGATGGGAGTAAGGAAGTGGTCTCGTCTCTGTGGTGTTTTCGACCTTGGGGTACCAGCTTGTGAGTCTTACACATTAATTCTTGGGTCACAGAGAAAGAGAAAAACAACTAGTAGATGGGCCTTATTGAGTAACAGTTTTCCTGTATAAAACAATATCCTGTAAATGCTAACCGTGGTATCAAAATATCACAACAGTTCTCTCCTTTTATCATGAAATGATAACATAGTATAAAGACAGAATGTAATAACATAATATAAAGACAAATCATAACTGTAACTGGTCCTTCGAGCAAGCTTAATATCAAAAATTCTGAGAGCGTATACATGGTATCACACAACAGACAATAATCATCGAAAACATGCTGCAACGGTTACAAAGGCTACAATTAGTTTCTTCCATCTTCCAAACGTGTCCTGTAGCCACTTATGTAGCCACTGACCGTGACCTGTATTGGCAATTAGTTCTATCTTCAATGCTTCAAGTTTATTCATAGCTTGTGTGAATGGACCGTTAGGAGCGGTATTATTGGGAATGAAAGTACAGCATACATCAACGGTTACTAGACCACAGGTACCGGTCCAATTAACAGGTAGAGCTAATCTAAGAGTATTATTGCACATCCAATAAGCATGTGGGATTGCTCTAGTTAGGCGCGTGACCATGTGTGATTTAACTAACTCCCCCCAGTCAGTGTCATTTAATACACCGTCTGGGGGAACAATGATCGAGTCTCTGCTCGAACTTGAACTGTGTGTGTGTTCCTCCAGATATGATAAAACTTCAGCCACAGAGACAGCTAGCCATGTCTCATTACAGCGTGCACCTGGGGAGTCAGAGAAGAATGTATAGTTATCCTTTGTATAATCTATGTGTGTGTCTGGGCCAGTTAACTTTAGTCTGCGCAGACATATCATACTAGTATTAAAATGGAAAGGGATCTGTCCTAAGGGCAGTGAGGGTTTTAACCTATTCTTAGGGCGTTTCATTGGGGCGCAGGTCCCTGCGGTGTCATTAGATAACTTCAATAATTCGCCTAATGGAGTCTCAGGGTTAGTTGGTGTGTGTGTGTGTGTCTAAGTAAGCAGTCGAGAGGGCTCAGAGTCAACTGTAAAGCGTCTTTAAAGAGAGCATTATCTCCGCCGATTTTCTCTAGTCCCTCAGTGAGGGGGAAACCGGATATGGGGTATCCTACTATTACCTGTTCCGGATTACCTTTTGAACAGACATAACAGTTACTGTTTCCTAAATCACGAGCGGCTGTTCTGGCATTTTCATACCAGGAGTTGACTCCTATTCTAGAGGGCGCATAAGATGGTTTATTAGTGGCGTCTATGTTGCTATTTACTGATTTTAGGGAACGTAATGAGTGCATTAAGTAGGTGTCTTGCAAAATAGAGCATGAGGTATAGTCAGCAAAATATGACCTGCAGAAATATGAACATGGTTGCAGTTTACAATACAAAATAGCAAAGAAAAATCCTAAGGTTAATGCGATAGATATGATAAATAACCTAAATATATAAGAAAGATAGTTCTTCAGTCGTCTCCTGGCCTGGTCCCAGGTTCGAGAGACACAGAATAAGCGTCGTATGATGACAATGGGCATTTCATTTTCTCCATTATCAGGATGGAATGAGTCTAGCTTTATCAGGTTAGACATCATGTGGTACTTTTGGCTTTCTGTTCCTGCTGGATGTTTGAGTACCTTGTTGTTGTTCTTTCAGGCGTTGTGTGTTAATCAGTGATTGTGTGTGTGTATGTACATTGGATCCTGGCGCTGGCTCGCCGGAGATGTCGTCTACCCGTGTGTTTATTTGCTCTGGTTCCGGGCGTTGGCCCGCCGGAGATGTCATCTGCTTGATCCGACGCCTGAGATGGTCCGATTGGGCTGGTCTTAACCCTGCTGGCATGAATCCACTGAGGTTGTCCGTCTGTGAGGATGCTGGTTCTTCGTCACTGCCAGTACAGTCTGGGGCTGGAACACGCGCGGCCTCCCAGAGTGTCCTTGGTTTTAGTGACTTCTCCAACACGCATCTCCTTGTCTCCACTGGTGGAACTGTGGAGGGGAAAGGCTGAGAGAGACAAACTTTCTGATAGTTATTATTCAGTTTTTCTACCAGGTTGTGAACATCAGTGGACAATGCAATATACATCACCTTCTACTAGCGGTGCCCCTCTGGAAGCTGACCATGGTGTTGGAAATAATCTTATTTCAAATGGAGATAATTTGGTTACTGCAGATGGAGTCATTCTAATCTCACAGAGGACTTGAGGAAGTAATTTGACCCAGGTCATTAAAGTTTTAGCACACTTTTGAATTACTTCTAATGTGAATGAAGATCCTCTATCACTGTTAATCTGGTGAGGTATTCCGAATCTGGGTATTATTTCATTGCTCAACTTTTGACAGACTACTTCTGCAGTTTCTTTTGAGGTTGGATAAGCTTCTACCCATTTACTAAATTGATCCTGGTAGTACTTGATGCTTCCTTGTACTGGCATATGTGTGAAATCAATTTGTAATGTATGAAATGGAAAATCTGGTTGTGGTAAATGCTGATGTTTCGCTTTTGGTTTTCCTACATTAGTTCGCGCACATGTTAGACAAGTTGCTAATATGCTTTTTACTGCATGCAATGTTTTCTCAATTACAAATCTTGATTTTATTGCCCCTATTACCCCTCTTTGTCCGACATGACTCACACAGTGAAAATGTCGGGCAAGGACTGGCAGTAGGGAACATGGGAGGGCAATCAAACCCTTAAGATTTTTATATAAGCCATCTCTGTCATCTAAGGTACAGTCATTATTCTCCCAATAGGTGTAATCACATGCAGAGGCTTGCTCTTGTATAAAGTTTAAATCAACATTTGTTTCTAAATAGTCTGGGAGTGTAACAAGTGGCAGCTGTAGGGGCACAGATAATACTTCCTGTGGAGGTGGGAGCTGTGATGCAGCTGCAGCCTTGGCTGTCACGTCTGCTAAGGCATTACCTGTTGCTTCGTCTGTGTCAGCTGTACTGTGTCCTTTCGTTTTTACAACTGCAACGGCCGATGGTAGCTGTATAGCCTGAAAAAGTCTTTGAACAAAATCAGAATTTAGCAATTTATTTTCCATCAGCAGACCTAAATCCTCTCTGTCTCCACAATGTGCCAAAGTCATGCACAACGCCAAATGCATAGCGGTTGTCTGCGTAAATCGTCACATGCTTATCCAAATGTAGCTCACAGGCGCGTATTAAAGCCATGAGCTCTGCTTTTTGTGCTGAGTGAAATGGTAATGAGTGAGCCTCTAGTATGATGTCAGGCACTGTTACCACTGAATAGCCACAAAGAAATGAGTTGTCACTCGGCCTTGAACAGGACCCGTCCACATAAACCGTGGCTGAGTCTGGGATAGGTGTTTGCTCTAAATCTGGACGTGGTGCTGTGGATTCCTGTATACGTGTCATGCAGTCATGATCGTCAAGCCTGTCTGAGCCATCCTGTCGGTCATAAGAACACAGCATAGGATCAATAAATGTGCTGGCGAATTGGGTGTGCTGCTCGCTTTTATAGTGAGATTTGCATATGTTGTGTAGTTATGTTTGCTAGAATGGTCGTGACCTGGTGATTGGTGTGTAGAATAGTGTCATGTGAGAGTGTGAGCTTCTCGCAGTCCCTTATCATGATAGAGCAAGCTGCTACTGCCCTCAGGCAGGCCGGCATTCCCTGAACAACCACGGACAGCACCTTTGAGTGGCGGAGATCAGCACTCCCTTTAATGCATTGAAAGAGGCAGGCATTTCTGTGGACCACAGTATTCGAGGAGGCTTGTCTTTTTTACAACAGTCACGCAGAATGTGGTCATGAAAAGAACAGTCTGGTATCCACTGTCTGCAATAGTTCACCATGCCTAGGAAGGACAACATTTCCTTCTGTGTAGTGGGACGAGGGACGGAGGTCACAGCTTTGACCCTGTCTGCAGTCATGGAACGTTTTCCGTGAGACAGTGTGAATCCCAAATATTGAACAGAAGTCTGACAGTACTGCATTTTCTTTGCTGATGCTTTGTGGCCAGTCTTTTGGAGGTGCTGGAGAAGCATGTGTGTAGCAGTTTGACATAGTTTTTCACTTTCAGCACAGAGGAGGAGATCATCCACATGTGGATCAGGGTGCAGCCCTGGAGGAGTGAAGCACCATTGAGAAAGCAGCAGAGCTGTCTATCATGCCTTGGGGCAAACGAGTCCAAGTGTACTGCTTATTTCTATGTGTGAATGCAAATAACGGCTGTGTGTCTTCATGCACAGGTACTGAGAAAAAGGAGCGGAGCATAAATCCACCACGGTAAAATGTGTATGCAATGCATGTCAATATGCTGTGAACATCTGAAACGAGAGGTGGCAGAGGAATGTTGACTGCATTAATTTGCCTTAAGTCTTGTATGAAACGCCATACGCCAGGTTTGTTAGGCTTTGGCACAGGATTGACAGGAGTGTGGGCTTTATTACTCCTGTAGTCAATAAATATCCTGTCATGACATCTAGGACTGCGGCTTTTTCGGCAGAAATGGGATGTTGCTTGACATATACTGGCTTGTTGTGTTTTAATAGGTGTACGTGATAAAGTGTACAGTCAATAAATCCTATATCATTCTCACTTTTTGACCATAATGTCATATTCTGGTATTCAGCTGGCAATGTAACTGCAGAAATAGTACAGTGGATAGGGTAGGTTAGATCTATGTGACGACATGGTGTAGTTATGTCATAAACTATGTCTGAGTTATGTGACAAAATCACTGTTTGACCTTAGAGAAACAAAAGTGTGGCTTGTTGTATTTGTACACGTTTTTTTTTGGCACAGTGTGTGACATAGAGTACCGGACAAAAAGGATGTTGAGTTCATTCTCTGCTGAGGGTCCAGCTGACACAGAGGATGTTCCTTCTCCATCATGTCGGTACATAGGGCAGAGAAAACATAAGCTGTTATCAGTGTCAGCAAACATTTCACCCTTTATGTTAAATGAAATACACAAATTCATTTTTGCTCTGGGTGTCTGCGGCTGCTGGAAAACTGAGCTAAATTTGCACCTCTAGCTTGTCCAACAGTGCATAAAGCGTTTTATGAATACTAGGATAGATTCATCAGGCTTCTGTTTACACATAGTTACTGCATTTAAGTCAATTTTGTCTCTGGACATTGTTAGCAGGAATTTCTTTAGATTCTTAAAGAAATCGGTGATTTTGTCATTATTTACCCACAAAAACTCTGCAGTTGTGGATGCTTTATCATGCTTTGGGTCTAATTCACCTATCTCTCTTATGAGTTGTGACTCGGTTACTCCAGGAATGCATTGACACAATATGTACCTGTAATCCGGACCACCCAAATGGTGATATCTGGTACTTCTCTGTAGTGCAGAGACAAAGGCTGTAGGATTTTTAAGAGGATCGGGAAGCTCTTTAATAGTTGTCACTAATTCTGAGATTTTAGGGGGCTGAATACAACACTGATCTATTATCATAAAGGGGTAAGTGTCATTGACGTCACTAGATTTTGGTTCTGTTTGTTTACTACCGCGAGTGTTGGCGTGAGGACCTTTGTCATTCCGGCTTTGTTTTTCCTTTTTTCCTTTTAGATAAGTCTTTATTAAAGTTCGGGTAACAGGTATTTCTTTAGCTACCTCTAAACCTCTAGCTACGATATCGTGGCGTTTCATGTGGGTGTCTATTGTGGACACTGCCTGATGCAAAAGTTTTTCTTCATAGACGTCTAAATTGTTTTTCATAAGTTCCTCACATTCTTCTTTCAAAAGTTTTTCTCCTTTTTTATGTTCTGCTAATTCTTCCTTGCGGCGTATATATTGTTTTTTCTGATCTTGTTCAATTAGGTGTCTAAGATCCGTTGCATGTGATTCAGATTTTTCGTCGCTTTCTTTTGAGCTGGTTGGATCAGAATGCTGACATTGTTTACGTGCAGCTGCTACAGCGACTATTAATTCGGTCTCATCGTAAGGGTGTGGGGCTGTAGGCTGAACGGCTGAACATGCAAGACTAGCTTTTCCTGCGGTAGGTTTATGTTCTTTGCTAGAGCCTGCACTAGTTTTATTTGATGTAAAAGTATCTACACCTGGTTCCGGTCCCTTTTTCCATAGTGGTAACATTTGATGTATCACGTCGCGGCATTCTATCATATATTTTCTACAGGACTTTTTAAGCAGACTACTTTTCTTATCACAAATGATATTCAACATTTCTACTGACCTGTTTTCTGGCGATAATCGTTCGGGATAAGGCTCCGAAAAGAAATTAGAATGCATTGTACTTACAGTCCGTAAGTTGTAAACAAAGTCAGTCACATAAGCACTTCCGCATGTTCTGGATACGTGATCATGGACGTCTTCACCGATTCGCGGACGTGGGTTACACGTAACCGGAAATGGGAGTTATACTGAGCCGTTATTTGAGACTTTATTTTGTATTTTATTAATTTTTGGTTTTACAGGTACTTTAGATTTTTTTATCGGACCTGTCTGTGGTCTTTGAATAATTCTGACCCATGTTCAGTGATTTCCAGAGGGGTTTACACGCTAGGAGGATTTAGGTTAGTATTTTCGCTGCGGCACAGCTGAGGTCACTTTAAATTTATTGCTAGCAATTTTTGTTTGGGTGAGCAACTCTCACTTAGCGAGCAACTTCTCGCTTAACGAGCAACTTCTCGTAAAACAACAGGCAACTTCCTGTGTCTTTCTGCTTTTAATTTACTGCTTTTAACCCTTGTATGGTAATCGGGTCTGTGAGACCCGTGTTCAGTTTTCTTTTCTTTCGTTTTTTTTTTTTTTTTTTTTTAACAAAATTAAATTTAATTATTTGCTAGCTTTCTCTGAGTGAGCAACTTCTCACTTTTTAACGTACGTTTCAAGACAACAGGCAACTTCCTGTGTCACTTTTTTGGTGAGCAACTTCTCACTTAACGAGAAATATTCAAGACAACAGGCAACTTCCTGTGTCACTTTTTCTGAGTGAGCAACTTCTCACTTTTTAACGTACGTTTCAAGACAACAGGCAACTTCCTGTGTCCACCAACACCACACAAGGGTTAATTTACTTTATTCGGGGACTGAGGAAGTCGTCAGTGTATCTCTCTGGATCACTAAGTGAAACTTCGTCAGCATATCCCGTTTTTTTTATGGATCGATCACTGAGAGAGGTATAATACGGTCTTTATATAAATATGAAAGACGCATATTTACCTTCTGTCAGTCCATCCCACTTCTGACGCCAAATTGAAGGAAAAAAAATGTCCATCCCGGTTTTCCCTCCAAGGCACGAGCGATAAGCAGAGTTCTGTCCTTTCCTTCTAAGATTCCTAATTATTTAAAGTAACACTCAGGTATGCCATTCAGCGTGTTAGTACGAGCTCGGGAGCAGCTTGGGAGAACAAGAAAACAGAGACTGCTTTAGGTTGCCTTCCCAATCGACTCAAAGGTTTATTTAGTACATAACAGCTTATATAGAGAAAAAAAAAGGTTCGTGTGTCAGCTTTCCCAGTTCAAACCGGTACAGACCAAATAAGGAAACGTCTTCCTGCCTTGTGAGCAAAGAAGTATCCTGTGTGTAGTTTATCAGTTCAGCTACAATTTATGATCATCCCAGCAAAATACACTCCTAGACATAGAATACAGAGTTCTTTCATTAGTGAATTCTGAAACAAACCACCTGGCTCTTTTCTAAAAGATAAGGAAGGGAGGATGGGAGTAAGGAAGTGGTCTCGTCTCTGTGGTGTTTTCGACCTTGGGGTACCAGCTTGTGAGTCTTACACATTAATTCTTGGGTCACAGAGAAAGAGAAAAACAACTAGTAGATGGGCCTTATTGAGTAACAGTTTTCCTGTATAAAACAATATCCTGTAAATGCTAACCGTGGTATCAAAATATCACAACAGTAACTACGTTATTATTGTGGTAACGAGCACGGTAACTAGTTATTATGCCAAAATCAGGAACGCGTTACTCGTTACTGGGATTTAGATAGGGTCGTTACTCGTTACTTCGTGTGGTGGCTATCGCGGAGCTTCCACAGATTCAGTAACATTAGCAAGTGGTGGAGGCCAGCAGGTGGATGAAGGAAAAGGGACGCAGAAGGAAAAGAGACCCGAGGCGGCCGCCGGTCCAAGTGTGAACTGAACTTCAGGTAAGAAGTTATGACCTGCAGTCTCTCTGGGTCAGATATGAACCAAGTTTAGGTGCAGTTTATTTTCGTTATTCTGACTTTTTCCGTACTGCGTGCTAGCTAGCATGACGGAGTTTCTATACAGCTGGGTGGGTGCTATGAAGTTAATGATGTTTAACTTTATTTTGTTCATAAGTTATTAGAGTTGCCAACCGTCCCGTCTGGTATTCAGAGAAAATATTACGCGTTTCTTATTGAGGTGAAAAGGAACAGTTTGTCCCGTAATTCAGCTACAATGAAAAAGGCACAAAGCTGGAGTTATTCTGTGTCTTTGCTGCACAGCTGCCTCTTCTTCTCTCATTCTCTCCCCTCCCTCTCCCGTTTCTACTTCAATCATGAAAACTGATCAGTGATCAGCTGATCGTCTTTTCTCTCTTGTGTGTTTATCGCCCACTTTGCGCCGAAAGAGGAAACCAGCGGATGTCGCGCTAAACAACAGCAGCACGTTTAAGCTTGATCAGCTGTTGTTAGAATTTATTTAATATTAATTTCTAGTATCAGCTGATGTTTGCTGGAGCCACAGCTGCAAAAAAGCTGCTGGTCATGATATGGTTTGGTTATGTGGTGAGAGGGAAACATGAAGATGAAACCAGGAGATGTCCTTACTGGATCATCAGAGCTGAACAGGTGATGGAGAAACAGGTTTACCTTTTAGGTGACATGAATGAGTTGAAGGGAAGTTATGAACTGTTTCTGAGAGACAAATAACCCCAGGATCCTTTTCTAAGTAGCTGACAGCTGGTAACTGTGCAGGGGCGGGTCTAGCAAAGTGTTGCCAGGGGGGCATGTAGGGCATTAACAGGGAAAGGGGGGCACAAAGAAATACTTTTCTTTCTTATTCTCATTTAAAATGTCTAGCTTTTAAAAAATAATTATCTGAGTCTTACAACAAACGATTGATAGATTGATGCATATATACCATCAGACAGTGTACATCACTGTCACAACAGTGTTTATTTTCATTCAAAGGCTTTATGATTTTTCCTATAATGGTGGGCCAGTCTCTAGTCAAAATGCCCGGGATGATTTTTTTGTCCCAGTCCAGCTCTGTATGCAGCTCATCTGCAGTCTGGTGTTGCCTACATCTTCCTATTCGGAAGGCAGAATTTCCGAGTTCTGAGTACAATCAAAGCACCACGACTGCAGTTTTTGTGTTGGATGTAAAAGGCGCAGATGACACTGTGACGTAGGCTAGAATCATGGCAGCAGTCAATGACGGTCCAGGCGTGGGATTTCTCTCGTGGAAATATGCACATTATCTTTTTCTTTCTATTGGTAGGTGGCACAGTGCACTTGTGGCAAGTAAGCAAGCTAGAAGACTGGCAAAGTTATGGAAGCAACACATTAACAAGAGAATTCTGAGTAAAACCAAAGTTACTTTCCCTAGTAACTAGTTACTTTGAAAGTAACGAGTAACTTGAAGTAACTGAGTTACTTTTGAGAGAAGTAACTAGTAATGTAACTAAGTTACTATTTTAAAGTAACTTACCCAACACTGGTGACAACACATGCTCTTACTCTGTGTTTTATTCCTGTAAAAAAAGAAAGCATCAATCCCAGCAAGATGAAGATAGCCCATAGATCAAGAAACCACCAAATGCATTCATGATATATCTTAAGGGCAAAGGCCAAAAATCAAAGCAGAATTGAACATCACTGGGAGTGCCGCTGTAAATGCAGTCATGGGAGCGACAGTAAATGTGTACCTGCATATATTTAGGCATTCGTTAATGTTTCATGCCCATGTTTGTGCATGCATACTGCAGTTTTTTGTAGGACTTAAGCTGTGTGCTGGCACTGTGTTGTTGTGATCTTCTGTCCACAGTGGAGTCGCTCTCAAAGGACGAACAGAGCAAATATTTTGATAAGGCCGAAACAGAAAGAAGGCATCACGCCAATGAAAACCCAGAGTGGTCCTCTAAATAAAACTACGTATATCCAAAGTGCCAACATGCATTTCATACATGTCACATCACTGTAATTCATTTCGAAAAAGCTAAAAGCAAATTCTGACTTGGTTTGATGTGCTAAGTTTTCATACAGAGTTTCTTCCTCTTGTGTCACTGTGACTCTCGAGCACAATAATAAACAGCAGAATCTTCAGTTGTCAAGCTGTTCACACAAACTTCTGCACATCACTTATATTAGTCAAGTAAATCTTATAAATGCACAAATTATGTTTATTATTTATGAAATAATAAGGTTCTCTCAAAATGTATGAATTTCTGATACATTAGTAAAACTCTCCATATGTAATAATTATTAAACACATGTTCTATGAATAACATGTATTATTGTAACTGTATTACAATAAATATTTTTATTGTAATACAGTCAGTTCTTAACTCATTTAAAGCACAAGGTCAGCTGTGTTTATTTAATTAGGTGAAGTGTTACACCCCACTTAAAAGCAGGGTTTTAACTGGGGCGGGGTGTGACACAAACTGAAAAGAAAACTATTAACTGCCACATAGTTGATGTCAGTAAAACACTGTTTATTTCACAATTAACCAAACGAACCAATTAGGCCCAAAATAAAACACAGGGAAACTCTGTGCATCAGGGTCTCCAAGGCCAAAACAACAAACGAAACACCCCTTCCTAGCTAAAAACAAACTGAGCACACTCTGTCTATCAGTAAACAAAATACAGTGGCTGAGCTCCCAACTAGCCACAAAACATGAGAAAACTGTTGGAACAAAAATGTCAGAGAACCCCTACCTGCTTCCACTATGGTTCACTATTATTTTTGTAAAGGCACACCTTTACTCACAAAAAGAAAAAAACAAATACAAATATTACATGTTTACATGTTTGTGCCACTGTGACTCTTGAGCACAGTTAATGAATGTTTTGTCACTAATTCGGGGCAACCGTGGCTCAAGGGGTTGGGAAGTGCATCTGTAACCGGAAGGTTGCCGGTTCGATCCCCGGTCTCTCTGTGCTGGTCGTTGTGTCCTTGGGCAAGACACTTTACCCTACCGCCTACTGGTGTTGGCCAGAGGGGCCGATGGTGCGATATGGCAGCCTCACTTCTGTCAGTCTGCCCCAGGCCAGCTGTGGCTATAGCTTGCCTCCACCAGTGTGTCAATGCGAGAGTGAATGAATAGTGGAATTGTAAAGCGCTTTGGGTGCCTTGAAAAGCGCTATATAAATCCAATCCATTATTATTATTAATTACACATCTCTAGTGCTACACAGTGTCGTATGTTCTGTATCCATAATGCACATTTCCAATCCACTTTAATCTGCTATGAAAATTCATGAGTGAATGAGTGAATATTAGTATTAGCATACTGTTCAGATTTCATGTCTTCACAGTATGACATTTGTCAATTTTAACATGGGCCAGGAATCCTCTGTCATAATAAGTGTTTGCACCATACTGAGCTACAGATATATTTAGAATGTACAAATAGCCTATCTGACATTAATAAAAGGTTGATTACCCTGTTTCAGAGAGCAGGGAGGCGACAGTTAGATATGATATAACACTGTCAAAATCCCCCTGCCACTGTTTAAGATTGTTTAAAAATGCAGTTTACTTTACTGCTTGTACAATTCATCAAAACAGTTTGTACTTTTGTCAGTTAGAACTCTTGCGCTCTCGCTTTCCTAAATACTGTCTACATTTTCTGTTTTCAGTCAAATTACTTCAAACTATTTTCAAATATGTAAGAGAAAGCAAATATAGTAACACACAGTCAGCAGTAGCAGTGAAACTGCCCTTCAATTGAAAGCAAATATGAACATATGTTCTCAGAAAAGGTTTAACAGTAACAAACCTGCTGCTGTAGCTCATCAACTTAAAGGTTCAGATGTTCTTCTGCATATTTTGGTTGTAACGAGTGGTTGTTTGAGTTACTGTTGATTTCGGCTCAAACCTGTCTGCCCATTCTCCTCTGATCTGAAAAGGCCTGACCTCAAGCAGCATGAATATCATCACTGAACTCTGTACAGGTCAGTCTGTGGGAGTCTCCGGGCCTTTTAACCACTGGTTCACAAAGCAAATGAAAATATTTACAGTTATAC
The DNA here is from genome assembly GCF_057381915.1 of Diplotaxodon limnothrissa. Lineage (NCBI taxonomy): Eukaryota > Metazoa > Chordata > Actinopteri > Cichliformes > Cichlidae > Diplotaxodon > Diplotaxodon limnothrissa. Next base: position 15,609,494 of record NC_140599.1, on the reverse strand, counting down.
ACAAAACAGAATATTTAATGATACGAGATCTTGACAATCCAGTATTATGTCTTTCTTTCAGTGCATTGATGTGCTGAGTTTTTGTACAGAGTTTCTTCCTCTTGTGTCACTGTGGCTCTCGAGCACAATAATAAACAGCAGAATCCTCAGGTGTCAGGCTGTTCATCTGCAGATACACCTGCTTTCTGCTGTTGTCTCTGGAGATGGTAAAGCGGCCTCTGACTGACTCAGTGTAGTAGCTGCCACTACTGTCATCCCAGATGAGGGCGATCCATTCCAGTCCTTTTCCAGCAGCCTGTCTAATCCAAGCACCATGAATATCACTGCTGAACCCTGAGTATGTACAGGTCAGTCTGTGGGAGTCTCCAGGCCTTTTAACCACTGATTCAGACTCAGTCAGTGTTTGACCATCAGTACCTACAGAAATGTTAACAGCTCATTAGTCCAGTCATATTTCTTCATATATTTATTTGTATACCAGAAATATATGTCCTTACCAGTCAAGAAACAAAACAGCATCAGGAAAACAACTAAATAAACAGTTCTCATCATTCTAAACATCAGTCGTCTTTGTCCAGTCTGTTGTGTGTATATTAGGTTGAGTCCCTGAGTCTTACTCTCAAGCACATATAAAGTTGCTGAAGACATCAGATTTGCATTGACTCCTCCTCCTCAGCAAAATATATAAGTATATATATATTACATCAAATGAGAATTTGATGTAAACTCCAGTCCTTTCCTGCAAACTGTCTTAAGTATGTTTCTTTCAGTGTATTGATGCTGTTAAAGTCGAGTTCATTTCTCTAAATGTGAACTCTGAAAGCAAATGTTGGTTTTGTGATGTGCTGAGTTTTTGTACTTGTACAGAGATGCTTCCTCTTCTGTGAAGAGTTGTCTGTGGAGATGGTAAACTGTCCTCTGAATGACTAAGAGTAGTGGGTGCTATTTCTATCAGAGCAATTACTCTACTCATTTTCCAGCAGCCTGTCTGATCCAAGCAGCATGAATATCACTGCTGAACCTTGAGTATGTACAGGTCAGTCTGTGGGATTGTCCAGGCCTTTTAACCACAGATTCAGATGGAGTCAGGGTTTGACCCTCACTACCTGATAAAAGTAAATAATTATCTTCTTTTTTCATGCATATAAATTCTTGTCAAGTCATAATGTTAACAAAAGAATACTTTGTCCTTACCAGTCCAATAAACTGACAGGAAAAAAAAACATAAACCCAGAACTGTTCATTGCAAAAAGGCATGTCTCTCTGTCCAGTCTACAGTGCTGTAAATCCGCCACATAGTCCCAGTGTTATAGTTACATAATACATATATGTCAGAATTTTAATTTGCTCAACCACTACCTCTATCAAGAATTACGACCCCCTTAGTTCAATTTCTCCCATTTCTTTCCCTTGAATAATAATAATAATCAGTTATCTTAGAGCTCCTCCTCTGGTAGTTTCATGTTATAACTGTTCAGGCATTAAGAGGTTTTTGTTCAGCTCTGCTGATGCTTTGTGATACTGTGGCTCTCGAGCACAATAATAAACAGCAGAATCCTCAGTCGTCAAGCTGTTCATCTGCAGATACACCTGCTTTCTGCTGTTGTCTCTGGAAATGGTAAAGCGGCCTCTGACTAACTGAGAGTAGTAGATATAGCTGCTATCACTGAGGATCCAAGCAACCCACTCTAGTCCTTTTCCAGCAGCCTGTCTGATCCAAGCAGCATGAATATCACCACCGAACCCTGAGTATGTACAGGTCAGTCTGTGTGAGTCTCCGGGCCTTTTAATCACTGATTCAGACTCAGTCAATGTTTGACCCTCAGTACCTACAGACAAAAACATAATTAGCTTCTTTATATCAAACATATCTTAATGTTTGCAGAAGAAATGTGCTGTCCTTACCAGCCCAGTAAACTGACACTATAAGAAAAACAAAGGTAAACCCAGGACAGTTCATTGTAAAAGTCATATCTCTCTGCTCAGTTTATGAAATTCAACCATGTAGTCCCTTTAATATATTTGGCAACACATGTGTAAAAATCTGAATTTGCATAAACTCCTCCTTAAAGAAAAACTTCGTCTCATATAAAGAACTGCACACGACTTATATTAAAATATTTAAGCAAATATGATAGTTATTTACAAATTATTATTATTATTTGTTACTTAATAAATACAAATTTTCTCTCAAACTTTAGTCACCAATTGATTTATTAACCATGAGTAAAGAAAACCATATAAATTCATTTTTAAATGTGTGCTCCATGTAGTAATACAATAATTAATAATAGGAATATTATGACTCTTTACTGTTAAAGCTCATGTTGATGGATTTCCTGAAAAAGTTGATTCACAACAACATCAGCTGTTGCTTAAGGAACTAGAGCAGTAAACATTTTCTATAAAACTCCATAAAACAAAACTAAACTCCAACAAAACGAATCTTCAGCATGGTGAATGATGGACATATCAAAATTGGTTTCCCATTTAAAAAACAATAAAAAGACCAAACACCACTGACAGAATAAGGACGGTGGGGTGTTTGCCCACAGACAAGCAAAAACAAGAATACATAATTAGATTATTTGATCTTGACATTATGATGTAGCATAACACAGAGCTTTGCAAAAATCTCTCTACAGCATAAGAAATTATTGAAGCTGTATTTCTGCAAAACTGTAGATGACAGTGAAGATAAAGCAAACCCTTCTCTTGATTTAGTATCACGGTGTCACTGTGACTATTGAGGACAACAATAAACAGCAGAATCCTCTGTGGAGATGGTAAACTGGTGGTGAACTTCTTTAATACACTCTTAAATCATTCTTGGTCATAGAGCTCCTCCTCTGGTGGCTTCATTCTACAACTGCTCAGCCACTGAGAGGTTATGTTCAGGTCTGCTGATGTTTTGTGTTACTGTGACTCTCTGGCACAATAATACACAACAGTGTCTTCAGGCTGCATATTCTGTCCATTTAGAGTCACCGCGTTGCTTGAAGTGTCTAAATCAATACTGAATTTATTCTTTAGTGAATCTTTGTAGTATGAAGTTGAAGTATGTTTCATCCCAATCCACTCCAGTCCTTTCCCTGCAGGCTGTCGGATCCAAGCTGTGTACCAGCCAAGAGAATAAGAGACCTGACAGGTGATGGTCAGACGCTGACCTGGCTGCACAATCACAGCACTGCAAAAACTCAAAATGTTACCAAGTATATTTGTCTAATTTATAGTGAAAAATATCTCATCACACTTAAAATAAGACACAATCAGCTACAGAGCAACATTTTAGTGAGATATATGAACTTGTTTTTAGACAGTGCATCTTGGATCTGGAGAATTTTCACTTATTCCACTGGCAGATTTTTTTTCACTTATTTTAACAAATATCACAAATATCTTATATTAAGTGAAAAACTTAATAGAAATTAAATACCTGTTAAACAAATAATTAGCTTCTTTTTCAAGTGTATAATTTCTTGTCAAGTCATAATGTTTGCAAAAGAATACTTTGTCCTTAACAGCTCAATAAACTGACAGGACAGGAAAAACAAAAATAAACCCAGAAAAGTTCACTGTAAAAGTCATCACTCTCTGTCCAGTCTACAGTGCTGTAGTCACAGTGTTATAGTTACATAATACATATGTATCAGAATTTGCATTTGCTCAACCACTACCTCTATCAAGAATAGCAACCCCCTTATTTGCATTTCTTCCATTTCTTTCAGTTAAATAATAATCAGTTATCTTAGAGCTCCTCCTCTGGTAGTTTCATGTTATAACTGTTCGGACACTGAGAGGTTTTTGTTCAGCTCTGCTGATGGTTTGTGATACTGTGGCTCTTTTGCACAATAATAAACTGCTGAATCCTCAGTCCTCAAGCTGTTCATCTGCAGATACACCTGCTTTCTGCTGTTGTCTCTGGAGATGGTAAAGCGGCCTCTGAATGACTGAGAGTAGTAGATATTGCTGCTATCACTGAGGATCCGAGCAACCCACTCTAGTCCTTTTCCAGCAGCCTGTCTGATCCAAGCAGCATGAATATCACCACTGAACCCTGAGTATGTACAGGTCAGTCTGTGTGAGTCTCCGGGCCTTTTAATCACTGATTCAGACTCAGTCAATGTTTGACTCTCAGTACCTACAGACAAAAACAAAATTAGCTTCTTTATATCAAACATATCTTAATGTTTGCAGAAGAAATGTGCTGTCCTTACCAGCCCAGTAAACTGACACTATAAGAAAAACAAAGGTAAACCCAGGACAGTTCATTGTAAAAGTCATATCTCTCTGCTCAGTTTATGAAATTCAACCATGTAGTCCCTTTAATATATTTGGCAACACATGTGTAAAAATCTGAATTTGCATAAACTCCTCCTTAAAGAAAAACTTCGTCTCATATAAAGAACTGCACACGACTTATATTAAAATATTTAAGCAAATATGATAGTTATTTTCAAATTATTATTATTATTTGTTACTTAATAAATACAAATTTTCTCTCAAACTTTAGTCACCAATTGATTTATTAACCATGAGTAAAGAAAACCATATAAATTCATTTTTAAATGTGTGCTCCATGTAGTAATACAATAATTAATAATAGGAATATTATGACTCTTTACTGTTAAAGCTCATGTTGATGGATTTCCTGAAAAAGTTGATTCACAACAACATCAGCTGTTGCTTAAGGAACTAGAGCAGTAAACATTTTCTATAAAACTCCATAAAACAAAACTAAACTCCAACAAAACGAATCTTCAGCATGGTGAATGATGGACATATCAAAATTGGTTTCCCATTTAAAAAACAATAAAAAGACCAAACACCACTGACAGAATAAGGACGGTGGGGTGTTTGCCCACAGACAAGCAAAAACAAGAATACATAATTAGATTATTTGATCTTGACATTATGATGTAGCATAACACAGAGCTTTGCAAAAATCTCTCTACAGCATAAGAAATTATTGAAGCTGTATTTCTGCAAAACTGTAGATGACAGTGAAGATAAAGCAAACCCTTCTTTTGATTTAGTATCACGGTGTCACTGTGACTATTGAGGACAACAATAAACAGCAGAATCCTCTGATGTCACCTGCAGATACAGCTGCTTTCTGCTGTTTTCTGTGGAGATGGTAAACTGGTGGTGAACTTCTTTAATACACTCTTAAATCATTCTTGGTCATAGAGCTCCTCCTCTGGTGGCTTCATTCTACAACTGCTCAGCCACTGAGAGGTTATGTTCAGGTCTGCTGATGTTTTGTGTTACTGTGACTCTCTGGCACAATAATACACAACAGTGTCTTCAGGCTGCATATTCTGTCCATTTAGAGTCACCGCGTTGCTTGAAGTGTCTAAATCAATACTGAATTTATTCTTTAGTGAATCTTTGTAGTAAGAGCCCGCAATACCTTTCACCCCAATCCACTCCAGTCCTTTCCCTGCAGGCTGTCGGATCCAAGCTGTGTACCAGCCAAGAGAATAAGAGACCTGACAGGTGATGGTCAGACACTGACCTGGCTGCACAATCACAGCACTGCAAAAACTCAAAATGTTACCAAGTATATTTGTCTAATTTATAGTGAAAAATATCTCATCACACTTAAAATAAGACACAATCAGCTACAGAGCAACATTTTAGTGAGATATATGAACTTGTTTTTAGACAGTGCATCTTGGATCTGGAGAATTTTCACTTATTCCACTGGCAGATTTTTTTTCACTTATTTTAACAAATATCACAAATATCTTATATTAAGTGAAAAACTTAATAGAAATTAAATACCTGTTAAACAAATAATTAGCTTCTTTTTCAAGTGTATAATTTCTTGTCAAGTCATAATGTTTGCAAAAGAATACTTTGTCCTTAACAGCTCAATAAACTGACAGGACAGGAAAAACAAAAATAAACCCAGAAAAGTTCACTGTAAAAGTCATCACTCTCTGTCCAGTCTACAGTGCTGTAGTCACAGTGTTATAGTTACATAATACATATGTATCAGAATTTGCATTTGCTCAACCACTACCTCTATCAAGAATAGCAACCCCCTTATTTGCATTTCTTCCATTTCTTTCAGTTAAATAATAATCAGTTATCTTAGAGCTCCTCCTCTGGTAGTTTCATGTTATAACTGTTCGGACACTGAGAGGTTTTTGTTCAGCTCTGCTGATGGTTTGTGATACTGTGGCTCTTTTGCACAATAATAAACTGCTGAATCCTCAGCCGTCAAGCTGTTCATCTGCAGATACACCTGCTTTCTGCTGTTGTCTCTGGAGATGGTGAAGCGGCCTCTGACTAACTGAGAGTAGTAGATTTCATTACTATCATGGCGGATCCAAGCAACCCACTCCAGTCCTTTTCCAGCAGCCTGTCTGATCCAAGCAGCACGAATATCACCACTGAACCCTGAGTATGTACAGGTCAGTCTGTGTGAGTCTCCAGGCCTTTTAATCACAGATTCAGACTCAGTCAGTGTTTGACCCTCAGTACCTACAGACAAAAACAAAATTAGCTTCTTTATATCAAACGTTTCATAATGTTTGCAGAAGAAATGTGCTGTTCTTACCAGCCCAGTAAACTGACACTATAAGAATAACAAAGGTAAACCCAGGACAGTTCATTGTAAAAGTCATGTCTCTCTGCTCAGTCTACAGTCATGAAAATCTCCCTGTTATATTTGGCAACACATGCGTAAAAATCTGAATTTGCATAAACTCCTCCTTAAAGTGAAACACACATAATCTCATACAAACATCGGCACACCACTTGTATTTAAAAATAATAATAATAATAAGCAAATCTTATAAAAATAATTATACACAAAAAATTATTATTGTTTTTTTTACTTAGTAAAGAAAATTTTTCTTCAAAATTTAATCACCAACCAAAATCTTTCCGATATTTATAAACATTATACTTATATATTAAATTTATATTATTTGTTTTTGGATCTGACTGTATTGTTGTGATTTTGAAATTAATTCTATTTAGTCTGACGTGAATTAATGCTGATAAATGTATTAAAGATGGTGTTTCTTTCACAATGTTGTTGATGTTGAACAGCAATAAATTAATTTATATTAATGTAAACTGCAGAAAGCAAGTTTTCTATGTACTTAGACAACATTTTATCCTCTTGTGTCACTGTGGCTCTTGACCACAATAATAGAGAAAAATCCTCAGTTTACTATTTATTCATTATTAAATGTGTGCTCCATAACGTAATACAGTAATTAACAATAGGAACATTATGTCTCTTTACTGTTAAAGCTCATGTTGATGGAACAACATCAGCGGTTGCTTAAAAACAGGAACCAGATCATTAAACATTTTATGAGGCATCCAAAACTTGATAATACAAAACTAAACTCTAATAAAACTAATCCTAAGCATGGTGAATGATGGACATATCAAAAATGGTTTTCCAGTTAAAAAACAATTAAAAGGCAACCAAACACCACTGACAGAATAAGGATGGTGGGGTGTTTGCCCACAGCCAAGCAAAAACAAGAATATATAATTCGATTATTTCATCTTGACATTATGATGTAGCAGAACACAGAGCTTTATAAAAATCTCTCTACAGCTTAAAAAACGATTGAAGCTGTATTTCAGTGAAAGTGTAGATAAGGGTGAAGGCAAAGCAAACCCTTCTCTTGATAAAGTATCTCTGTGTCACTGGCAACAATAAATAGCAGAATCCTCTGATGTCATCTGCAGATTCAGCTCCTTTCTGCTGTTTTCTGTGGAGATGGTAAACTGGTGCTGAACTGCTGCGAGTAATATTTCTGTCTAACACTCCCTCTATCAAGAATAGTAAACCCTTAACAACCTTTCCCCATGTTTTTTTTCTTAAATATACCTTAAATTCATTATTGGTGTAAGAAACTCCATTCCGGGTTTCTCTGAGGCGTGGGCTTTTATCATCAGAGTTCATCCTTTAACCTATAACAATTAAAATATTCTCAAGCATGATCAACGGTTAATTACGGTACCGGCCGGAGTACCGGGAGCAGTTTGGAAGAACAAAAAGACGCGGAGACTGTTCTAAATTGTCATCCCAAACTAACTCAAAGGTTTATTCTTTTGTGCAGGGTATTTATAGACAGAGAGGTTCGTGTGTCAACAAGTATCAAGTTAAAACCATATAAGGAAGTTCCCCCCCTCCCTCTGAAAGGGGCCTTCTACAATCGTTTCTCAACATACCTTTGACAGGTCCGTTAAACACTAAACAGTTAGAATCCTTTGTTCTACAGATGCACTCTCAAGGCCTATGATACAGAGGTCTCCTACATCCTGAGTTCTGACACAACCAGATGGTCATCACATAAACATCTTCTGCTAGGGAGTGATAAGTAAAAAGAGTGCTTTGTTGGTGTTGTCCTTCCAACCTTAGCATCTACTTTCACACCATAAATCTCGAGTTGACAAGGCAAGAGAAAATGAGGGTTAACATAAAGAGCCTTGTTAAGTCACAGAATCTTCAGTCTAATATCATCATAAAAGAAGTACCCAGTACATGTTCCCCTAATACTAAAATATCTAACAGTTGGTCTTGGAGCTCCTCCCCTGGTGGCTTCATGTTACAAATGTGCTCATGCACTGAGAGGTTTTGTTCAGGTCTGTTGATGTTTTCTCTTACTGTGACTCTCTGGCACAGTAATACACAGCAGTGTCTTCACGCTGCATATTCTGTCCATTTAAAGTTACTGTGTTGCTTGAAGTGTACAAGTCAATGCTGAATTTGTTCTTCAATGAATCTTTGTAGTATGAATATCCAGTAACTTTCACCCCAATCCACTCCAGGCCTTTCCCTGCAGGCTGTCTGAACCAAGCTGTCCAATAGCCAAGAGAATAAGAGACGTGACAGGTGATGGTCAGACGCTGACCTGGCTGCACAATCACAGAGGCTGGCTGTGTCAGCTGTTCACACGTGTGGACAAAACATGTTGAATGTAGTAACAGTAAGAATCAGTGTGCAGTGATTATAGTGTTTGTGTTCAGTGAGACTCACAGGATCCAGCAGTAGAGCTCCAGAGAACGTGTTGGTGCTAAATATGATCTGATGAGCTTCTCGTCTTCTTCTGTGACTGACTGCATGATATCAGACTTTATATCAGTCTGTGAGGAATTGATTTGCATACAGATGGATTCTGATAGATTATGAGAGAAAACAGATCACACTGTAGCATTAAGTAAAGAGTTTCAGCATAATTAATAGAAAATTACTGACGCTCATTTACTGCACTGCTTTATGCAGCAATGTTCACATTTTGCAGTCAGTTGTTTTCTGTGGGAAAGATCTGAAACCTAACAGCGATTAGCACAAAGTGTCCAACTGGTGTGTTTGATGCATTTAACAGCTCCTTTTAGTCCCCTTTATGAACTGGTGAGACAGAATACTTCAGAAGTACTTGTTGTTTAAACAAATGGTAAAAGATTTAATAATGAGTTTGCTCCTATCATCATGCTGATATTTGTCCTGCTTTGTCCAGCAAATCCAATTAGATATTAAATATGACTCATTTATGTCCCATTTCAGTATTTTCAATGTTTACATTGTAACTTAAAAATGTTTTCTAACATTTTTGACAATAAGTTAAACAGAAAATCAAAGACTGCAAAAGCAGCTGCTCACCTTATAATGTGTATTTGTATGTGCATGCTTATGCAAACCATATTCTTCTGCCATTGTGTGTATCTGGCACAGTAACACACAGCACTAAATAACCATCCACTCTTGTTTTTCCTGCAGGGTGTCTGATACATTGCATTCCTGCTTGGCCAAAATTGAAACCGGTTCCTCTACAGGAAAGACTGAGGGCTTCTTGAGGCTTTTTTAACAGTGGAGTGGAGAGAATGGACTCCAAAGACTGACCATTCAAACCTGCTGAACAACCAGAAGAAAAAGCAGGTCTATGAAAATCAGGAAGAAAATAACAATTTAAACAAATGATCTAATTAAAAAATAATAATTTATGTATCACAACAGTGCAGGCGGACAACTGTCAACAGGACAACACAGTCTGAACATCATCTTGAAAGTGAAGGTGTGAATGAAGGGTTTCAAATCAAGAGGACAGAAGTCCGCCACCTGGATTTTAGTAGGGAGAAGTATGTGGCTTAAATTTTATTCAAATGCCTAAAAAGAAAATGTGTTGTGGATTTTATTATGATATACATATATGTATACACTAGACATGTAACAATAATTACTCACATAAATTCTGTGCAATCATACATACTCATATATACTATGCGCACTTACAATGGAGTGTTTTATATAGTTAAGTCACTGTGTTAAGCATTTGACCTGCATGTTCAAAACGCACGAACCATATATTTAGGTCAAATACATCTACCATTATATTAATGAAAACGTTTGTGCCACTTGTTATATGAACACATGCTTATCAATGTTTGAAAATGTAATAATTAGGATCAATAAGTAACCTCTGATTGTGTTATGGCCAACGGTGACTAGTCCACACACAGGGTTATTCAGCTTGGCACTGGTAAAGTATGCACATAGGACCCTTTCTCAGCGTTCATCTGCGTTTATCTGTACCGTCCCACGTTTTGTCCAGCCCTTTCAATGCCTGTACAGCAAGTAAACCCAGCGCCACTGGGCATGCACCAGGGATTCAGGTTCTTTTGAACATCTATGCTAACCCTAAGTAAGGGTTAGCATAGATGTTCAAAAGAACTCGTATATTAGGGTGAAAAACATCATTTAAAAGAAGGATGAAAATTTTAAGATTATTTACATAGATTTATACATGTCAATTTATTCTTCACAGTCATAAATACGTATAAACATGACAGCTTTGCAAACATATTTTTGCAATAAGGTAGTTTCATTGTGTTTTTAAGTAGATTTATGGAGTATGATTGCTATGAGGTACTTAATTTACGTGACTGTGAAAGGCAGAAAGCAAACTGCAGAGTTTTTTTTTACAGAGTTTCTTCCTCTTGTGTCACTGTGACTCTCGAGCACAATAATAAACAGCTGAATCCTCAGTTGTCAGGCTGTTCATCTGCAGATACACCTACTTTCTGCTGTTGTCTCTGGAGATGCTAAACCGACCTCTGACTGACTGAGAGTAGAAGCTGCCACTACTGTCACCCCAGATGACAGCAATCCACTCCAGTCCTTTTCCAGCAGCCTGTCTAATCCAAGCAGCATGAATATCACTGCTGAACCCTGAATATGTACAGGTCAGTCTGTGGGAGTCTCCAGTCCTTTTAATCACAGATTCAGATCAGTAAGTGTTTGACTCTCAGTACCTACAGACAAAAAGAATGATTAGTGACTGTTTTCCGAGTATATCAGTTCAATTTAAAACAACTGCATTTTCCTTACCAGCCCAATAAATTGAAAGGATTAGAAAGGATTAGCCTTCACCTAAGGATTTACATCCCTGATAAGCAGAAGGAGCCTCACTATCTGTTTAATGTCTCCCATTACAATGGCCTCACTGTGTTAACTTTCAACATGCATGTAAAGTAGTGGCAGGAGTGCTCTTAAAGTGAGAAAGTGATATTACTATAACTAATGTGATATAATTAAATATGTAACCTCTCTAATTGTGACGTTGCTGAATTTGATTTTTATATTTTGGGGGGCAGTGTATAAATTGCTGACTGACAGATCAGCTGATCTGTTATCTGACTTGACTGACCATCGACCCTCTATAACTCTGAGGAACAAACTGAAGATAAGGTTCCAACCTAACCAAATACCCTTTAAAGGAACAATTCAAATAATTAAGGACAATGACTTTAAATTTTATTTCATTTTGTGAAAGGCCCAGGTTGTCATTTCTGTTATGAACCTATTACCTGTTGATAACTAAAGTCACAGTTAACTGAAATTCCTGTGTTTTGATTGTTTTTACACATATCCAGCTTCTCCCCTAACATAGAGTAAGTTGTATTTGGGTTACATACAGTACATGTAATTACGAACAAAGTATCATCAAAATGGTTACTCCTCTGATCCTAAGTGTTTTTCATGCCTTTGCACTTTTAGTGTTTCTTTCAGCGTGTTGTTGATGTCAAAGTGCAGTTTATTTCTCTAAATGTGTTGTGTTTTTTGTGTCTGTGTTTTTGAGTTTTCATATGGCATTGCTTCCTCTTCTGAGAAGGTGGGCCAGCGACAGAAGAGTTGTCTCTGGAGATGTTAAACCGTCCTCTGACTGACTGAGAGCAGTGGCTGCTACTACCATCATAAGCAATTTAAGCAATCCACTAGTCCTTTTCAAGCAGCCTGTCTGATCCAAACATTACTATAATTACTGAACCCTGAGTATGTACAAATCAGTCTGTGGCCTTTTAACTGCTGATTCAAACTGAGTCAGTGTTTGACCCTCAGGACCTGATAAACAAATAATTAGCTTCTTATTTCAAGCATATAAATTCATAATGTTAAAAGAAAGAATACTTTGTCCTTACCAGCCCAATAAACTGAGAGGACAGGAAAAACAAACACAAATCCAGAACTGTCCATTGTAAAAGTCTCTCTGTCCAGTCTACAGTGCTGTAAATCCATCACATAGTCCCAGTTTTATAATTACATAACCCATACGTATAAGACTATGTATCAGAATTTGCATTTGCGCAACCACTACCTCTATCATTTATTTCCCTTGAATAATAGTAATAATCAGTTATCTTAGAGCTCCTCCTCTGGTAGTTTCATGTTATAACTGTTCAGGCACCGAGAGGTTTTTGTTCAGCTCTGTTGATGGTTTGTGATACTGTGGCTCTTTTGCACAATAATAAACAGCTGAATCCTCAGTCGTCAAGCTGTTCATCTGCAGATACAGCTGCTTTCTGCTGTTGTCTCTGGAGATGGTAAAGCGGCCTCTGAATGACTGAGAGTAGTAGATATTGCTGCTATCACTCTGGATCCAAGCAACCCACTCCAGTCCTTTTCCAGCAGCCTGTCTGACCCAAACAGCATGAATATCCCAACCGAACCCTGAGTATGTACAGGTCAGTCTGTGGGATTCTCCAGGCCTTTTAATCACGGATTCAGACTCAGTCAATGTTTGAGCCTCAGTACCTACAGACAAAAACAAAATTAGCTTCTTTATTTCAAACATTTCATAATGTTTCAGAAATGTGCTGTCCTTACCAGCCCAGTAAACTGACACTATAAGGAAAACAAACATAAAGGCAGGACAGTTCATTGTAAAAGTCATGTCCCTCTGCTCTACAGTTGTGTAAATCAACCATGCAGTCTTTGTGTTATATTTGGCAACACTTATGTAAAAATCTGAATTTGCATCAGTTTCTTCTCCTCAAAGAGGAACACATGTCATGTCACACAATCCTCTGCACATCACTTATATTAGTCAGGTAAATCTTATAAATGCACAAATTATATTTATTATTTATGAAAAAATAGATAATAATTTTCTCTCAAAATGTATGAAAATCTCCATTAGTGCTAATTATTAAACACATGTTCTATGAAGATATTAATACTGTGGGAACAATATGACTTGTTACTGCTAAAGTTCATGTTGATGGCATCTCTGAAAAAGTTTCACAAACAACAAGTTGTTGCTTAAAAACCAGCACTAAATCAGGAAACCATTTTATCAAACATCTGAACCTCCACAAAAAAGTAAAATACATTAAAACTGTCACTCAGCATGAATGATGAATGACATTCAACCTAACATAAAAATAAATAAAAATAAATAAAACCTAAATAAACTCAATCAAAATTTCAAACTCAGATATATTTAAGATTCAAAACTCAAAATCAACACAAAATTCTAAGAACAGGACTTCTGCATGGTTTAGGAGTTTTGGATTTTTAAAACATTTTTTGTTGTTTGTTGGTTTTTCTTACAAATGAGAGCATTTTCTATTATCTCATGGAAGTAAGTGTTGGATGAGTTATTTAGTGTTTAATAAAGTTGATAAAAAGCGTTCTTATCTAAGTGGTCTGGTCTTGTAAGCATAAGTGGGGTGAGAGCCTCTCTTCTTGTGGCTTCATGTCAGTGTGGAGTTTGTGGCATTTTTGTTAAGGTTTCCTGATTGGTTTTCTCCATGCATCTCTCTCTCTCTCTCTCTCTCTCTCAGCTGCTTTCTGTTGTTTTGTCAGCAGATGGTAAATTGGGTGGTAAATTTTTACTGTTACCCTTGAGCTACAGCCACCCACTGGCACAGATGAGTAAACCGTCACAAGGTTTTGGATAAAGTGTAAACTCACAAACCTGTCAAACCTGCATTTGAAACTTTGGCTACCATAGCAGTATATATTTGGGTCTTCTAACTAAAATAGGAAAATAGGAACATAAATAGTGCCTTATTGCCAGACCTGGCCCACATCTGGTTGGCATACACACTGCCATGACACGGGTCAGTCAGACGTGACAGTTTGATGCCGGATCCAGGGAAGACCTGTTTTCTATGGGCCTGGGCCACATACACCAAACCACAATTGGGCCAGATATGGTATGCCATCTCATAGACAGTGTCATCTACGCCAGGCCTGGCTCATATCTGGTTTACATACACTCTGACATGACACCAGTCAGTCAGAAGTGCCAGCTTGATGCCAGATCCGGGCCAGACCTGTTTTCTATGGGCCTGGGCCACATGAACCAAACCACAATCGAGCCAGATATGGCATGGCATCACATAGACAGCGCTATCTATGCCAGGCCTGGCTCATATCTGGATATCATACGTCTTATCATGCCAGAAGTCAGCCAGCAGTGCCGGCTTGATACCAGATCCGGGCCAGACCTCCTTACTATGTGGGTTGTTGGGTTTTTTTTCTCTGTATGTATTATTGTAGGGTCTACCTTACAAAACAAAGTGCCTTGAGGCAACTGTTGTTGTGATTTGGCGCTATATAAATAAAATAAAATTGAATTGAATTGAAATTCATCTTTATTTTTTAAACGAATCTGTTCTTATTTGGCTTGTAAATTGACAAGAAAAGAAAAACAACCATAAACTCATGAGAATTTATCATCAAAGCTATTTTTCTGCCAGTCTTCAGTGGTGCAGCTCAATCTTGTCGTGCCCATTTTTATATTCTGCAGCACATATTCAAAGATGGAAACAGCCTGAGTTTGCATCAGCTTCTCCTCATCATTAATCAGTTTATCAAAAGAAAGTATCAAGCTAACCAAACAAACAGATATACAAGTAATATGTATGTTCATTCATGTTTTACTCAGCAGGGTTTGATCACTCATTAGTAATACAAAGATAATTATTTTAGTTTTTCCTGATTTTACCCCAAAGTAAAATAAAAGAGAATCTGACAAGGATGCCTCCTGGGTTAATGTGTTCCGGGCATGTCCCACCGGGAGGAGGCCCCGGGGCAGACCCAGGACACGCTGGAGAGATTATATCTCTCAGCTGGCCTGGGAACGCCTTGGTGTTCCCCCGGATAAGCTGGAGGAGGCGGCTGGGGAGAGGGAGGTCTGGGCTTCTCTGCTTAGGCTGCTGCCCCCGCGGCCCCGGATAAAGCAGAAGAAGGTGGATGGATGAATAGATGGATGGTAAAATAACAAAAAATGTTTTCATTTATTTATAAATGTATTTTTTTCCTAGAAGTTTAACTCACAACCACAGTAAATCTGATAACATTCATCAGTACAAATTAGTGCAGTTGGGTTTTCTGAGCATCCCAGTTGTCGTTCCTTCACGTCTTTCCGTGACCTCATGACATCAGGCTCTGAGAAAACAAAATGATACTTTTTTGACAGGTTGACCTCCACCTTTCTATTATCTCTACAGATGGTGAACCACTCTTTAGATAACTGAAAAAGTATAGTCTAAATAATGATGAAATATTTTTGATTTTACTGTGTTTGCCATACCTTGTGTTAACTCGGAAAATATATTAAATGTATAAACATATATTTATTTCATGATATATTATTTAACAACAGTGTGCTCATGTAAAAACTACTGGACATTTGTTTTTTATGTGAATCTAAAATCTTGACTACTTATCTTGACAATGTATTCTTCTGAAATTATCCTTAAAAGTTTACATACATTTTTTCATATTATTTTATTATTATCAGAAAATACTTTTAAATTGGTTTTTCAAAATATGCTTTTATATATTGTAGAATCACAATATATATTATATTTATTTGTGTCAGTGAGCTGATCATCATATTTTTGATTATCTACTGCCCCCTGTAGGTTCCTGTGAAACTGTATGTCTGAAGGTTTTTGTAAAGCCTCTCTCATTACTTACACCACTGTGTGTTTCTGGCACAGTAATACACAGCAGAGTCCTCTGGCTTTAGGCTGGACAGTCTCAGATACATCATGCTGTTGCTGTTGTCTCTGGTGATTTCTATACGTCCTTCCACACTGCTCGCATACACTGTTTTACTTGCATCATACCATATAACCCCCAGCCATTCTAATGTTTTTCCTGCAGGCTGTCTTATCCAGTGCATTCCTGCTTGGCCAAAATTGAAACCGGTCCCTCTACAGGAAAGACTGAGGGTTTCCTGAGGATTTTTCAACACTGGAATAGAGGGAATGGACTCCATAGCCTGACCATTCAGACCTGCCAAAAACATGAAAATTATAAATAAAAAAGATTAGTAATGTGAGAAACAAATTCAAGAACATGTAATCAATTTCCACATTCTGTATTATAAATTCTAGTGACTTACAAGGCAGACAGAGCACTGCCAGCAGAGCAGACAAACTGAGCAACATCTTGAAAGAGAAGGTGTGAAGCAAGTACTTTGAGAGCCAGTCATTAAAAGAACCTGAGTGTGCCATGTGAATTTCAATAGGGAGGGGCTCAACTATCTGGGTCACTTAAAATTCAAATGCATTTCAAAATAAAAAACATTGCATTTAATTCACTCTTTTACTTCTGCATTAGTTTTTCTTCCAAACATGGACTCACTTGTTGATGGGAATAGTTTTTTAGCAGTAAAAGACATCGTACTCACTCTTTTTCTGGGTATTGTTTTCCAGGAAACTCTTGCCCAGAGATGCATGTTTCTAATCTCATCTGAATCTCATCCTACCAACCTACTGACTATTTATGGTTGTATTAATTATTGTCTCTTTAACATTTTCATTTCTGTCTTGACTTTTTACTCACCCCACCAGATCACAACAGATTGATGCCCTCCGTGAGCCTGGGTGTCCTGGAGGTTTCATTCAACTAAAGGAAGTTTGACTCTCTCCCTACTGTACTTTCAGTCAACTTAGATTTCTCTTGAAAACATTATCTGGTATTTATTTTACAACATGAAGTGCACAGAAAATAATTTAAAATTTTATTCACAAGACATATGATGGCTCTTGAAACAAAAGGGTTTTTTCATGATCAATATTTTATTGTATTGTAATATTTTTGCATTTCTCCTGTTTCTTCTAGTTTGCCCACTCTCCTTTTTGGCCCTACCTTTCAGTGGGTTGCTCTTGCTCCGGGGCTCTATGCTTCAGATTTGACTTTCCCAATCTGCAGTGCTCTTTTTATAATGTTCATCACCTCTTGGTTTCTCTTTTTCATCCTTTCCAGTTATTACAGATAATGGCACCTCTTGAATCAGGCTTTCCAAGAGGTCCTTTTTCTTTTTTTTCTCCACTGTCATGGTTTTTCTTTGGACTTTACCTTACAATATAAAGTATGATTAGATGATATTTGCTTTAAAGTAATAATGTATGAATAAAAATGGATTTAATGGAATGTCAAAGAAATTAGAATAAAAGATTTCATGCTGCTAACTCATGAATTATTTCAATCTATTTTGCAGACAATTAAATTAACTATTTAAATCATTACAACTGGAATTAAAACTCCATCCATCCATCTGTCTATTCTGTACTTCTTAGCCGATTCATCATTGTGAATGGCTGATAGATGGACTTTACAACGAATGGCCTGAACTGTCTGTTTCACGTATCATTCAAATGAATCTAAAAACAAAATATGTTGCATCAAATTGTATGCTTTTGTTTTTTAGAGTTGTTTAGCAATGGTTTTATTCCCTTAGATTCACTTTCTATGGGAGATGGTCTTTTGTAACTTCTAAACTATGAGCTGAAACATTTGAGTTCCTTCTCTGTTTTCCAGTAATGTGGTACAGATATTAGCAGTGCTATTTTCCTGGTTAGGGAGAGCTATGCTAGATGAACACAGCTGTAAAACCTGCAGTGTTACAGTGATCAGAGGGTGCTTGCTTGAGTGTTGACATATTTTTTCATACTGATTTTTTTATCATTAGTTTTCACAGTTGTGTGTCTAGAAGTACATTATTTTAAATATGCAGTGAGACGTAGAAGAACATGTATCATATTCTGAATAATCTCTTCAGCAGTAAGTGAAATATAAATGGTCAGGAGAATGAGCAGCCATTCTGATGATTATGATTATATGGATTACATATATGGTGATATGTGCTCATCTGCATATTTCAATTACTGATTAATTTAAACTTATTCATGCTCTCTGTTTAAATGCTTAAATACTTTTTTCATATTGATTTTCTTTATGAATCACCTTCAAAAACAAATGTTTTATAAATATTCTCACTCATGTCATGGCTTCTTAAAAATGTTATAATATTTGTAGTCATCTACTGCCCCCTACAGGTTGTTATGAAAATATATAGCTGAAGGTTTTTGTAAAGCTTCTCCCATATCAGAAACCACTGTGTGTTTGTCGCACAGTAATACACAGCAGAGTCCTCTGGCTTTAGATTAGACAGTCTCAGATATGTCATGCTGTTGCTGTTGTCTTTGGTGATTTCTATACGTCCTTGCACACTGGCAATATATTCAGTTCTACTTGAGTCACTCCAAATAGTTCCAAACCATTCTAGGCCTTTTCCTGCAGGTTGTCTGATCCAGTGCATGCCATAGCTGCCAAAATTGAAACCAGATCCTCTACAGGAAAGACTGAGAGTTTCATGAGGATTTTTCAACACTGGAGTGGAGGGAATGGACTCCATAGCCTGACCATTCAGACCTGCCAAAGTACCAGAAGTATAAACAGTTAAAAAATAATTTAATAAAATGATAGTAATGAAAAAATCACTTTGTGTATTATAGCATAAAGGGACTCACAGGGCAGACAGAGCACTGTCATCAGAACAGACAGTCTCAGCATCATCTTGAAAGTGAAGGAAGTGCTTCAGATAGTTAGTGAGAGGACATAAGTGTGGCATCCCTATTTTATTAGGGAGGAGCAAACATATCTCAAATATATTCAAATATTATTCAAAAGGATGTTTTAACTGCAAGTCTCTGCAACACTTTTAAATTTGTTTCCTTAATTGTTCATTATGTCAAACAGTTGCCACTCACAGCAGCTACATGTTAGTGTGACACCAGCTGTTTCTTTACACATGAGAATAAGCATGACGTCCATTTCAGTTTGCCATCAACCTGCAAGACTTTTATTTTCTATAATCACTATTTTATGACTTTTCTTGACAGAATGTTGTACAATTATAGAATAAAGTGCATGACTTCTCTCCAGCTTGTCCATCATTCTCCTCTCTGTCATCTTTCTCCATGTACATTTCGTCAGGTGTCTCTTGCTCCAGGGCTGCATATTTGTGATCCAGCCCTACCAACCCACTAAATGTTTGGCTTCTTCTTTTTTCTCTGTGCTTTTTGCTCACCCCACTCAGTCATGGCAGAGAGCTGTCGTCTCTGAATGTGGTTCTGCTGAATGTTTCGTCCTGTCAAAGGAAAGGAAAAAGTTGGCCATCAAACCAAGTTGACTACGTGTCTTTCAGATGCTGATCCAGGCGTGCATTGCGCCACGTCTGGATCATCAACTGAAAGTTTTACTGCTACAATCATCTTTGCTGTTTCAGCAGAGTCCAGTTTGGGATTCTTTTAGTGTCATGTTCTCTTATATTAACTCTGATGAAGAAATACGTGAAACAACTTTATTTCAGTCACATTTCAAATCTATATTATATTCACCACAGAAGACACACATCAACAGCACATCAACAGCATTCATCAATGCAACATACACAGTAGCCTAGTGTAAGTGGAGTTTGATTCAGTTTGTAACAGTTTCAAGGAAAGTGTTTGGAAAAAGACATAAGATGTAACTTTTTGATTGTTCAACCCTGCTATTGTCTCTTGAGATGCTAAACTTGTGTTTAAAAAAGCATGTTGTAAATTGTCATGGTCCTGGGCCATGTGGGCCCAGTATTCTTAGTTCTTTGTATTTTTGTATTTCGTTCCTTATTTAGGCCATGTCTTCTGAGTTGCCCTGTTGTGTTGTTCCTTATGTGTTTTCCCTTCGTGACTCTTACCCCCTGTGTGCCCCTCTGTGTATTTATGAGCCCTCGTCTCTCTTTGTGCTTTATTCTATGTTTTCCCCAGCCCGTTATGTCTGCGTTCTCCCTGTGCTCTCTCTCCTCCTGTTTGAACCTCTGTGTACGTCCTGCTTTACTTTGCCCATCTCCCATCAGTGTTACGTTCACTCCTGCCGTGTCTTGTTATGATTATCCGTGTCACCTGTGTTCCCCGTGTGCATCCACTTCCCCTGATCATCCCTCATGTGTATTTAGTCTCTGTGTTTCATGTAGTCTGTGTCGCGTCGTCTGTGTTATCTCCCCTACCCCTTGTCGTAGTATCCCAGCCATAGTTTGCATTTTGCTGTCTAACTCTCATTAGAGTCATAGTTTCCCAGTCTATGTTCAGGTTTTCCCTCAGTTACTTTGTTGTTCGTTTCTATGAGTTTATCAGCCATAATAAAAGGCTCGTTTTTGTTGGAATCCACTCCTGCATCCTCGTTTGTGTTCGCACCTGGGTCCACCACACACCTTTCCGCACGGTCTGCCTCCGCAGACCTTGACAGTACGACGCGACCAGTATGGACCCAGCGACACAGAGAAGGGAGGTCGTTCAGACAGTGGAAGCGCTATGCTGTCAGTGGATGCAGCGTTCCGGGGAGGAGGATACGGAGGAGTTGCTTCACCCATTGCGGGTGAGCGTAACCGTGTTCCCCTGGCTGTGGGAGGCGCTACCCCCCCTGATTTCTGATTACCTCCGCACCATCCTCCAACCCCGTCCTCAGGAGCGGGCGCCCAGCGCACGGGCCGCGTCACCACCGTTCCGCTGTCACGCAACTTCCCCATCACCGCCTCCACCATCTTGCGGCTCCGGGGTGATTAAAGTTGGCTCACTGAGACTCGGACGCAACCTGGGGTCGCTACCATCCATGCCTTCGTACACGAGCCGCTCACCCTCGCCGTTTCGTTCGGACTTCGCTTCTCCAGCCTCCTTTCTGGCACGGATGTGGTCGGAGGATGAGGAGCCAGCCGTCACAGCTATCAATGTTGTGTCAACAGCCGCTGCTAGGAGGAAGCGGCGCCTTCGTCGCCGCCGCACGTCGGCGCAGCCAGAGTCCGGGGTGTCGTCAGAGCAGTCGCCTGGGCCGGAACCGCTGGCCGAAGCCGCCTCCGAGTCCGTGTCAGCAGTGATTTTCGGCTCTGAGGAGATGTCCCCACAAATCACTGCCCGGGACATCGCTGAACGGGAGCAGGTGGTTCTCGCGGAGCTGGAGGAGAAGCTCCGGTGGAAGCCGTGGCTGACCCCCGACTGTGAGCAAGTCTTTCGGGGAACGCGCCTCGCTCTCGGGGGTCCCCGGAGTTGCCAGGGACTTCCACCGCTCACCCCGCCCGCTTCCACGGATAGAAAGAAGCGGCACTCTCGCCGCCGGCGCTCTGAGCCCCTCACAGTTCAGTTAGCTCCCTCGCAGCCACCCACAGTTCAGTTAGCTCCCTCGCAGCCACCCACAGTTCAGTTAGCTCCCTCGCAGCCACCCTCAGTTCAGTTAGCTCCCTCGCAGCCACCCTCAGTTCAGTTAGCTCCCTCGCAGCCACCCTCAGTTCAGTTAGCTCCCTCGCAGCCACCCTCAGTTCAGTTAGCTCCCTCGCAGCCACCCTCAGTTCAGTTAGCTCCCTCGCAGCCACCCTCAGTTCAGTTAGCTCCCTCGCAGCCACCCTCAGTTCAGTTAGCTCCCTCGCAGCCACCCTCAGTTCAGTTAGCTCCCTCGCAGCCACCCTCAGTTCAGTTAGCTCCCTCGCAGCCACCCTCAGTTCAGTTAGCTCCCTCGCAGCCACCCTCAGTTCAGTCTCCAGTGCCGCCGGTAGCGCAGCCACCCTCAGTTCAGTCTCCAGTGCCGCCGGTAGCGCAGCCACCCTCAGTTCAGTCTCCAGTGCCGCCGGTAGCGCAGCCACCCTCAGTTCAGTCTCCAGTGCCGCCGGTAGCGCAGCCACCCTCAGTTCAGTCTCCAGTGCCGCCGGTAGCGCAGCCACCCTCAGTTCAGTCTCCAGTGCCGCCGGTAGCGCAGCCACCCTCAGTTCAGTCTCCAGTGCCGCCGGTAGCGCAGCCACCCTCAGTTCAGTCTCCAGTGCCGCCGGTAGCGCAGCCACCCTCAGTTCAGTCTCCAGTGCCGCCTGTAGCGCAGGCACCCTCAGTTCAGTCTCCAGTGCCGCCTGTAGCGCAGGCACCCTCAGTTCAGTCTCCAGTGCCGCCTGTAGCGCAGGCACCCTCAGTTCAGTCTCCAGTGCCGCCTGTAGCGCAGGCACCCTCAGTTCAGTCTCCAGTGCCGCCTGTAGCGCAGGCACCCTCAGTTCAGTCTCCAGTGCCGCCTGTAGCGCAGGCCCCCTCAGTTCAGTCTCCAGTGCCGCCTGTAGCGCAGGCCCCCTCAGTTCAGTCTCCAGTGCCGCCTGTAGCGCAGGCCCCAGTAGCTCCAGTGCCGCCTGTAGCGCAGGCCCCAGTAGCTCCAGTGCCGCCTGTAGCGCAGGCCCCAGTAGCTCCAGTGCCGCCTGTAGCGCAGGCCCCAGTAGCTCCTGTAGCCCAGTCCCCGATAGCAGTACGGTCCGCTGGTCAGCTTCACATTCAGCCAGGGGTCTCAAATCTCTCTGGCTCTGCATCAGCTCCTGCTGGGAGCTCGGATGAGCTCATCCAGGACTCCGCGGCTCCCACGCCGCCATCTACCTCGTCAGCTGGAGGGTCCGAGGGGCCCGTTCAGCCTCACGCCTCGTCTGCTGGAGGGTCCGAGGGGCCCGTTCAGCCTCACGCCTCCGCTGGAGGGTCCGAGGGGCCCGTTCAGCCTCCTGTCTCCGCTGGAGGGTCCGAGGGGCCCGTTCAGCCTCCTGTCTCCGCTGGAGGGTCCGAGGGGCCCGTTCAGCCTCCTGTCTCCGCTGGAGGGTCCGAGGGGCCCGTTCAGCAACCTTCCTCGTCAGCTGGGGGTTCTGGAGAACCGCACCAGCCTCATGCCACGTCAGCTGGAGGGTCCGAGGGGCCCGTTCAGCCTCCTGTCTCTGCTGGAGGGTCCGAGGGGCCCGTTCAGCCTCCTGTCTCTGCTGGAGGGTCCGAGGGGCCCGTTCAGCAACCTTCCTCGTCAGCTGGAGGGTCCGAGGGGCCCGTTCAGCCTCCTGTCTCAGCTGGAGGGCCCGAGGAGTCTGTCCGGCCTCACGCCTCGTCTGCTGGAGGGCCCGAGGAGCCCATCCAGCCACCTTCTGCTACGCCTGGTCCAGCCTGTGCTTCGTCCGCTGCAGCCTCAGAGCCTTCGTCCGCTGCAGCCTCAGAGCCTTCGTCCGCTGCAGCCTCAGAGCCTTCGTCCGCTGCAGCCTCAGAGCCTTCGTCCGCTGCAGCCTCAGCCTGTGCTTCGCCTGGTCCCGCCTCGACTGGTCCTGTGCCCACCGGGCCTCGGCCAGTACGCCTGACACTGGAGAGCCGCCGCCGCTGCCTTCCGCGCGGCCGGCCCCCTGAACTGCTCCGTCGTCTCCTTCGCCGCCGCCGCTGCCTTCCGCGCGGCCGGCCCCCTGGACTGCTCCGTCGTCTCCTTCGCCGCCGCCGCTGCCTTCCGCGCGGCCGGCCCCCTGAACTGCTCCGTCGTCTCCTTCGCCGCCGCCGCTGCCTTCCGCGCGGCCGGCCTCCGGACCAGCTCTGCCACCTGTGCCACCCGCCTGGTCGGCCCCCCGACCGTGTGACCCGTGAACTCTGGTGCCTGTGGGCTCTGGGTCGGCCCCCTGAACTTTATTTTGACTATGGTCATGTGCTCCCGTGTTTTCTGTTGTTTACTTTGTTTCCCGTTCTGGTCCCTCCGTCCTGGTCCCCCGCCTCCCGCCCTGGGTGGGTTGTTTTCTGTTTTTGTTTTTGTTTCTCGGGTTTGGGCTGTCGGGAGCCAGCCCTTTAGGGGGGGGGTGATGTCATGGTCCTGGGCCATGTGGGCCCAGTATTCTTAGTTCTTTGTATTTTTGTATTTCGTTCCTTATTTAGGCCATGTCTTCTGAGTTGCCCTGTTGTGTTGTTCCTTATGTGTTTTCCCTTCGTGACTCTTACCCCCTGTGTGCCCCTCTGTGTATTTATGAGCCCTCGTCTCTCTTTGTGCTTTATTCTATGTTTTCCCCAGCCCGTTATGTCTGCGTTCTCCCTGTGCTCTCTCTCCTCCTGTTTGAACCTCTGTGTACGTCCTGCTTTACTTTGCCCATCTCCCATCAGTGTTACGTTCACTCCTGCCGTGTCTTGTTATGATTATCCGTGTCACCTGTGTTCCCCGTGTGCATCCACTTCCCCTGATCATCCCTCATGTGTATTTAGTCTCTGTGTTTCATGTAGTCTGTGTCGCGTCGTCTGTGTTATCTCCCCTACCCCTTGTCGTAGTATCCCAGCCATAGTTTGCATTTTGCTGTCTAACTCTCATTAGAGTCATAGTTTCCCAGTCTATGTTCAGGTTTTCCCTCAGTTACTTTGTTGTTCGTTTCTATGAGTTTATCAGCCATAATAAAAGGCTCGTTTTTGTTGGAATCCACTCCTGCATCCTCGTTTGTGTTCGCACCTGGGTCCACCACACACCTTTCCGCACGGTCTGCCTCCGCAGACCTTGACAGTAAATACTTCAAATGTCTTTGGTTTTACTTGTTGTTTTAAAGTCCTTTTCTCTGGAATACAAAGGAAAAAGTAAAATATTTGCATTAACTTCTCTATCTCACAGTTTACATACATTATTCTTTTTTTCATAATATTTTTATTATCATAAAATCATTTTAGATTTTTTTTTTTAAAATATGCTTTCACATATATCACAGGAGTTATTGTGACAGTGAGTTGAACATCATATTTTTGATCATCTACTGCCCCCTGTAGGTTCCCGTGAAACTGTATAGCTGAAGGTTTTTGTAAAGCCTCTCTCATTACTTAAGCCACTGTGTGTCTGGCACAGTAATACACAGCAGAGTCCTCTGGCTTTAAGTTGGAAAGTCTCAGATATGTCATGCTGTTGCTGTCATCTCTACTGATTTCTACGCGTCCTCTCAAACTGCTTGCATAACTGTTGCTGCTGGAAGATGAGAAGCCAATCCCTATCCATTCCAGTGCTTTTCCTGGTTGTTGTCTTATCCAGGGCATACCACAGCAGGTAAATGTGAAACCAGATCCCCTGCAGGAGAGACTGAGAGTCTCCCCAGGCTGTTTCACTACAGGACTGGAAGGAATGGACTCCATACTCTGACCTGTAACACCTGATGAAATGAAAACAGAAATGATGTTCTGGTATAACTGACTGACAAAGTGTTTCCTGGTAAATGATGAAACAAGAAGCAGAGGCACTCACATGGCTGAAAGAAAGCAACCAGCAGCAGAGTGAGTCTGTTTGTCATCCTGATTCTCCACTGCTGCTCCGACGATCTACACAAAGTACAAGATAGGTCAGCAGGACAGAAGTACACTTCACACAGTCGCATTTGCATCAGGATTTAATGAAGAAGGTGTGGCTCTTGTGCTGTTATTCCTTTAACTGAATCTAATGTTGCCTTCATTTTGTAACCTAGCTGATTTTCTCTCTTCGTAAAACATTCAAAAATAGGATATTTTAAAGTTGGATATCAATTTTTTTTTGTTTAAAATGATATATTTTGTGTAACTAGAACATATATAGAACAAGACTAACATGACCTCTCTCATAGCTGGCAGTTATTAATATTACTGCATAAGGTTGTTTTAGATCTTCAACTGCACTTTGTACATTTCATGAATTAATCTGAAAAATATTTAGTTATCACATCCATCCACACTGTGAGGCTGAGAAGTTAAGTTTTGGGTTGTAACAGATTTTTTTTTTCCAATTTTTATTTTCTTCTAAAATTAATTTACTCATTCAAAATATATTATTCATTATTATACGTGGTCAAAGACTATCCCATTTCAAAAAAGATAAGAGAGGGGCAGCAAATCACCAGAGACTAAGAAAAATGAAACTACTGGAACAACTCACAACTAATGATGTTAATTAGTGAAATTAGTATAAGAAGAAAATCCCTGAGAGATTAAATCAGAAGCAAAGATGAAATTCAACAACTAAAATATTTTTGATCATCTAAAGTATGATGTGCGTCAATTATTAATCACTTATTAGTCATTGATTAATACCAGTACTGAATTAGGACATGATACATTACTGGCCAAGTGTTTGCTCAGAGGATGCTGTTTGATTGTTGGGGTTTTCCCTCTGTTATTGTAGGATCTTTAGCTTACAATAAAAAGCATCTTGAAGCAACTGTCATAATTTGGCACTATTTTAACTGAACTGAACTGAATTGAATTGAGCTCAAATGGCAGCCAGTGCATGGGTTCAGGAAGCCGCAGGCTGGGCACAGTCTCATTAAAATAGGTTGTCCTGTGATCTTGTTGATGAAGATACCCCCCATATAGTAACATTATCTCCATATAATAGAGCAGCATTCTTCCTTTGTAGTTAAATTGGCTGTTATATTATACCTCATTAAATTAAATATACAATAGTTTAAAGTATGCTAAAGTTCAGGTCTTTTTGTGATTCAAATCCTGACAGATCACTGCATTTGTTTAGGATTCTGTTTCTTGTTTTTTCATCATTTACCATCTCCTCAGGTGTTACATTTCAGAATATGGAGTCCATTCCTTCCCGTCCTGTAGTGAAACAGCCTGGGGAGACTCTGTCTCTCCTGTAGAGGATCTGGTTTCGCATTTACCTGCTGTGGTATGCACTATATAAGACAACAACCAGGAAAAGGACTGAAATCGATAGGTGTTGGCCACAGACCTTCCAGTGATAACATATATGTGAGCAGTTTGAGAGGATGTATAGAAGTCTGTCAAGATGACAGCAAAAAGATGACATACCTGATGTTTTCCAACTTGAAGTCAGAGTACGGTGTACATTTTAGGACATCGTCAGGTCTCAAGAAAAAAGTTGTCAGGTATCAGACAAAAAATCTGGCTAATTCATTCTAGCTAGCGACAGTGGTGAAACGTGATTTTTTTGTTTTTTATTCAGAGATGTTTCTGTTTTATTAGGAGACTGTCTCACCCCAACATCGTCAGACTCATGGCAGTTGCCCGCACTGAGTCCTGCTTTTTGTTGGCAGCTGAATACATTCATGGCGCAACCCTGCAGCAAGTGCTTCACACAGACAGCTGCTACTCTAATAGTCTGTGTTATTGAAGGATTCAGCACTTCTTATGGTTTTTTTAATCCATTTTTAGACAGCGATGAGATCGGCTACACACTCCACAGAAGCCCAGAGTTACTGTTAATATCAAAAATATAATGCTGTCCTTTGAGATTTTAACATTTAAGACTGTGAGTGTAATGGATCTAAAACTGTTTAAATCTCTTCAGCCTGGTAACATGGAAACTTTAAAAACAGCAGCAGAAGGTTTCAGTAGTGTAGTTTAATTTGTTTTTTTTATTTAATAATAATCCATATTATGTATAACAGCTACATTCACCCTGGAGAGAAACTAGTGAGGGAGACCATCAGGACCAAGCTGGGTTTCCTGGGTCCAGAGGTTTGGAGAAACTTCTTCCCTTTCTTTCATCACAGCTGTCCTGTGCCAGAAGTTCTGTTGACCCACTGAAAGAGGCATCATTTAAGAAACACCAGGAACACTGAAGCTCATCGCATTGATCAAGCAGGACTCATGATCTTCACCAGCAGCTCCCTCACAGGGAAATCTTCAGCACTCCTCCGTAGGCCCGCCCCAGGAGATGGATAAACCCAGCATTTCATGAACACTGTGATGGAGACATTTGGTTTGTGTAATGTTATAAATACTCGGATACTCCCCAGAGGCTCCGGACTTTTACATAAAGATATTATATTCAGTCCTGTAGAAAGTTATATATTTAAAAATATGTGATCCTCTCTGGTTACTCTGGTATGAATAACTCTGCATCACTTTATGGTAAATAACACACTATCTGCAAAAAACTGTGACCTTTGACCTTCATCAGGTTTTATTTAATTGTGTTAGAGAAACTCAAACGTGCTCTTTATGCAGCTGAGTACATCAAGTGTTTAAAACGGAAGCTGTGCAGGTCTGAGATACAAACTGAGGTCCTGTTAATGCTGATATATAGTGACACAGTTACATGGGTGATTAATCCTTTTGTTTTTTTGTCTTCAACTTTATCAATAAAACAGCTGCAGCTTTCACTACAGCACATGTGGTACTTTAACCTTTGTACTGTTTTCATCAGTTCATTTTGCAGTTAACATGTGAACATGTTGGATGATCTGTCTGCCGTCACTGGGTGGTGCTGAGGTCTGAATCTGAGGGCAGCTCCTGTAATCACAAAGAGAACAGAACCATCAAACTCAAATATAAATTTTATCCCTCAAAATTGAAATAAAGCTGATTCTTCTGTCCTCACACACTCAGGATCTGAAGTTCTTCTCTTACATTTTTTTCAGTATTACAGTACACTACAGTACTTTAATCCATAGTTCCTGATTAATGAGGAGCTACATGGTACAAGCTTTTTTTTTTTCTTTTTTTTTTTTTAAAGTTATTGTCTTTACAG
Organism: Diplotaxodon limnothrissa; assembly: GCF_057381915.1. Classification (NCBI taxonomy): domain Eukaryota; kingdom Metazoa; phylum Chordata; class Actinopteri; order Cichliformes; family Cichlidae; genus Diplotaxodon; species Diplotaxodon limnothrissa. The sequence goes on along the minus strand of NC_140599.1, from coordinate 15,580,648 downwards.
ATGTGGCAAGAGACTGAAAACATGCTGTTGTTTGCACATATTTAATAATCAGCTCTGCACAGGAGCTGAAGCAGGATGCAGCCTGTTGCTTTTACAGTATAATACTTGTAATAAAAGTACAGTAACAGTAATTTTTGACTGAGTAGCCCGGAGCGTTTCTCTTGATTTCTTTAGTCGGTGTAAATTCATTCACCTGCACAGATTAGCTAAACGAACCCTGACAGCCGAGTCCTCATCTTAGCTAGCTAGGTCTCAGGACCGAGCTAAGGACGGTAGTTACGGATTAGCTGACAAACACGTTTAACTTACCGAAAAAGTGCAGCAGGGCCTCGGGTCCTTCTGTCGAGTAGTCCAGTTTACTGAAGAACACCTCAGGCTGTCAGGTTAAAACACTCGGTCGTGTTTTCGTAGCGTAAACGCTGGCACTCCTCTCAGAGCCTACGCTCTATCTGCTATCCGGTTGTTCAGTGATGACGCGATGAATCCTACTTCCGGGTCTAAAGTAGTCTGCGTTTAATATGGCTTTTGTGCTGTTAACATGTTTAATGTTATGTATTTTCTTCTATTTAATCTCAAAAAGCTCCTAAAACAATCAGTGATCACTGTTGACCTCCCTCGGCTTTTATTACCGCTAATCATTTATTTAAGATCAGTTTTTAAAACCTTAGGATGTAACTACAGCCCAGCCCATGCAGCAGTATATGAATGACTAACCTCGTATTGTGGATGGATTATCTCAGTTGTTCTCCTGGCTGAAGTTTGGTGCTTTTACAGCATCCTGCCATGCGATTACATTTGTTCCTGACCACCGAGAACACTCACGTTAACTTTTATCCAGTGGGAAAAAAGTTAGCTTGTTTATATTATGCTAACATAGCTGTGTCGCTAGCGGTCACATAGCACATCATTATATAGCAGCTAGCCAAACTTCAGTAACCCTACAAACGTCACTGCTGTTTAGTTTTCTGTCTTCATTTATGCTGGAAGTGATAGCAGAGCTGTACGTTTTAATTTGTTTCCAAAACCCCGCAGTCAGGACATGCTATATTGTATTTAGATAGAAGCTAGCGAGCTAACTTCCTGCTAACTTCTAACTCCGTTAAATGTCATAAATTCCGTTTTCATGGATGCCTGGATGTTGTTACACCTGGTAGAGCAGAACGCTGATCATTTTATTAAAGATGAAAGACTTTAGACAGTTTTTCAACTCTCAGTAATGCCATAGTGATCATTTGATATATGGACCTGCAGCGGAGTTTAGACCCAGACACGGCTAGTGACGTCAGACTGAACAACCGGATTCCCGAACAGAGATACGCAAGTTTCTCCGTGACTGCAGCTGCCAGTCAAAGCTGTTATGATGACGTTTCACCCCAATTTAACATCACCGCGGTAGGAATTAGAATCAAACTTATGGGAGAGGAGACCCCTTGAACATCAATAAGCGTGATGAGAACTATCCATCCATCCATCCATCTTCATCCGCTTTATCCGGAGCCGGGTCGCGGGGGCAGCAGCCTAAGCAAAGAGGCCCAGACCTCCCTCTCCCCAGCCACCTCCTCCAGCTCATCCGGGGGAACACCAAGGCGTTCCCAGGCCAGCCGAGAGATATAATCTCTCCAGCGTGTCCTGGGTCTGCCCCGGGGCCTCCTCCCGGTGGGACATGCCTGGAACACCTCACCCAGGAGGCGCCCAGGGGGCATCCTTGTCAGATGCCCGAACCACCTCAGCTGGCTCCTTTCGATGTGGAGCAGCAGCTGCTCTACTCTGAGCCCCTCCCGGATGGCCGAACTTCTCACCCTATCTCTAAGGGAGAGGCCAGCCACCCTTCGGAGGAAGCTCATTTCTGCCGCTTGTATCCGCGATCTCGTTCTTTCGGTCACTACCCACAGCTCGTGGCCATAGGTGAGGGTAGGGACGTAGACCGACCGGTAAATTGAGAGCTTCGCTTTTACACTCAGCTCCCTCTTCACCACGACGGACCGGTGCAGCGTCCGCATTACTGCAGCTGCAGCCCCAATCCATCTGTCGATCTCCGGCTCCCTTCTCCCATCACTCGCGAACAAGACCCCGAGATACTTGAACTCCTCCACTTGGGGCAGGAACTCATCCCCGACCCGGAGTGGGCACTCCACCCTTTTCCGGCTGAGAACCATGGCCTCAGATTTGGAGGTGCCGATCCTCATTCCCGCTGCTTCACACTCGGCTGCGAACCGTTCCAGTGCGAGCTGGAGGCCCTCACCCGATGAAGCCAACAGAACCACATCATCTGCAAAAATCAGAGATGAGATTCTGAGGCCACCAAAGCGAAAGCCCTCCGCCACTTGGCTGCGCCTAGAAATCCTGTCCATAAAAATTATGAACAGAACCGGTGACAAAGGGCAGCCCTGGCGGAGCCCATCACCCACCGGGAACGAGTCCGACTTATTGCCGGCAATGCGAACCAAGCTCTTGCAACGGTTGTATAGGGATCGAATGGCCCGTAGCAATGGGCCAGACACCCCATACTCCCGCAACACCTCCCACAGGACACCCCGAGGGACACGGTCGAATGCCTTCTCCAAGTCCACAAAACACATGTAGACTGGTTGGGCAAACTCCCATGCACCCTCAAGTATCCTGGAGAGGATAAAGAGCTGGTCCAGTGTTCCGCGACCAGGACGAAAACCGCATTGTTCCTCCTGTATCCGAGGTTCGACTAACGGACGAACTCTCCTTTCCAGCACCCTGGCATAGACTTTCCCAGGGAGGCTGAGGAGTGTGATCACCCTGTAGTTGGAACACACCCTCCGGTCCCCCTTCTTAAAGATGGGGACCACCACCCCGGTCTGCCAGTCCACAGGTACTGCCCCTGATCTCCACGCAACATTGCAGAGGCGTGTCAACCAGGACAGCCCTACAACGTCCAGAGCCTTCAGGAACTCGGGGTGGACCTCATCAACACCAGGGGCTCTGCCACCAAGGAGTTGTTTAACTGCCTCAGTGACCTCGCCCCCGGAAATTGGCGGGTCATTCCCCTCATCCCCAGACTCTGCTTCCTCCTCGGAAGACGTGTCAGTAGGATTAAGGAGGTCCTCGAAGTATTCCTTCCACCGCCTGACAATTTTCTCAGTCGACGTCAGTAGCGCTCCGCCAGCACTATACACAGTGCAGGTAGAGCACCGCTTTCCCCTCCTGAGACGCCTGACGGTTTGCCAGAATCTCTTCGAGGCAGTCCGAAAGTCTTTTTCCATGGCCTCTCCGAACTCCTCCCACACCCGAGTTTTTGCTTCAGCCACTGCCCGAGCCGCATTCCGCTTGGCCTGTCGATACCTGTCCGCTGCCTCCGGAGTCCCACAGGCTAACCAAGCCCGATAGGACTCCTTCTTCAGCCTGGTGGCTCCCTTCACCTCTGGTGTCCACCATTTGGTTCGGGGATTACCACCGCGGCAGGCACCAACCACCTTGCGGCCGCAGCTCAATGCAGCAGCTTCGGCAATGGAGACGCTGAACATGGTCCATTCGGACTCAATGTCCCCAGTCTCCCTCGGAATGCTGTTGAAGCTCTGCCGGAGGTGTGCGTTGAAGATCTCGCGGACTGGGGCCTCTGCTAGACGTTCCCAGCACACCCTCACTACGCGTTTAGGTGCACCAGGTCTGTCCAGCGTCCTCCCCCGCCACCTGATCCAACTCACCACCAGGTGGTGATCAGTTGACAGCTCAGCCCCTCTCTTTACCCGAGTGTCCAGAACATATGGTCGCAGGTCTGCTGATACGATTACAAAATCGATCATCGACCTACGGCCTAGAGCGTCCTGGTGCCACGTGCACTTATGGACACTCTTATGTTCGAACAGGGTGTTCGTTATGGCCAAACTGTGATTAGCACAGAAGTCCAATAACAAAGCACAGCTCGGGTTCAGATCAGGGAGGCCGTTCCTCCCAATCACGCCCCTCCAGGTCTCACTGTCGTTACCCACGTGAGCATTGAAGTCTCCCAGCAGGACAACAGAGTCTCCAGGTGGAGCACCCTCCAGCACCCCCCCCCCCCAGGGACTCTAAGAAGGCTGGGTACTCTGAACTGCCACTCGGCGCATAAGCGCAGATGACAGTCAGGACCCGTTCCCCGACCCTAAGGCGCAGGGAACAAACCCTCTCGTCCACCGGGAAAAACCCCAACGTACCGGCAGCAAGCCGAGGGGATATTAGAATACCCACCCCAGCCCGCCGCCTCTCACCAGGGGCAACTCCAGACTGAGACAGAGTCCAGCCCCTCTCCAGGAGACTGGTTCCAGAGCCCAAGCCATGTGTGGAGGTGAGCCCGACTATATCTAGCCGGTACCTTTCAACCTCACGCACTAACTCAGGCTCCTTCCCCACCAGAGAGGTGACATTCCATGTCCCTATTGCCAGTCTTGGCAGCCGGGGGTCAGTCCGCCAGGGCCTCCGCTCCTGGCCGCCACCCAGCACACAATGCACCCGACCCCTATGGCACCTCCTGCGGGTGGTGGGCCTGCGGGAGGATGGGCCCATGTCTCCTCTTCGGGCTGTGCCCGGCCGGGCCCCATGGACTAAGGCCCGGCCACCAGACGCTCGCCCTCGGGCACCCTCCCCGGGCCTGGCTCCAGGGCGGGGCCCCGGTAACCCTATCCCGGGCAGGGTAAACTGTTCCCTCGGTGTCCTTTTCATAAGGGTCTTTTGATGAGAACTATTGATAACAAAAGAAAGAATCTTTGGAAAAAAATTATCTGAGGAGAATAAAGTTATTTTAGTCTGACCCCAGTCCCATCCGCTAACATGGAGGAGGCGGGGTTTATGACCTATACTGCAGCCAGACACCAGGGGGCGATAGAGACGTTTTGGCTTCATTTTTGGGGAGCTGTCGTGTTGTCCATCTTTTATACAGTCATTGGGTGGGACATGACAACACCGCCACCTGCAGGAAGATTTTCTCTCTGTCTGGTACCTTGTGTTCTGATACCTGACAACTTTTTTCTTGAGAACTGAGACCTGACAATTTTTTTGTCTGATACCTGACAACTTTTTCTTGAGAACTGAGACCTGACATTTTTTTGTCTGATACCTGACAACTTTTTTCTTGATAACTGAGACCTGACAATTTTTTTGTTTGATACCTGACAACTTTTTTCTTGAGAACTGAGACCTGACATTTTTTTGTCTGATACCTGACAACTTTTTTCTTGAGACCTGACGATGTCCTAAAATGTACACCGTATCAGAGAAGTGTGCTCAGCAGATGCTATTTACACCAAAACTGAAACCAGGTTCTCTACAGGGAATACTGATGGTTTCCTGGGGTTTTATTAACACTGAAGTGAATGGACTCCATATCCTGACCATTCACACTTGTACAAAGAAACAGAGGTAAAATAAATGAAAATGATTTAATAAATTAATCGGAATGAAAAATGTAGTTAGGGCATTCTACCATAAACCAAATTACAGGGAAGACAGAGCACTGTCATCATTACAGACAGTCTCAGCATCATCTGGAAAGTCAGGGTGTGATGGAAGTGCTTTGAGAGGACAGCAATTCATTACAGGGCAGAAATATGGTATCAGGATTTTACTATGGAAGGGCTAAAATGTATTCAGAGGTACCTCAAAATAATAATATTGCATTAAATTCATTCTTTTTTTTTTCTTTATCATTTTTGCTTCCAAACATGGGCTCAGTTACTGCGGCATATGTGTTTTTTTTAATTACTAAACTCTGGACACATTCAATTTATTGAATTCCTGTCTCCAGTAACATGTGCTCAGTGTTTACTACCTTTGCCTTACAAGAGTTCAGGTTTGGGGTGGGCGCACACTCTGTGATTCTCTGCTCTGTCCATGCTTATGTTGATCTTCTCCAGCTCAGGTTTCAGATCTGTACAGGGAGTGCAGAATTATTAGGCAAATGAGTATTTTGTCCACATCATCCTCTTCATGCATATTGTCTTACTCCAAGCTGTATAGGCTCGAAAGCCTACTACCAATTAAGCATATTAGGTGATGTGCATCTCTGTAATGAGAAGGGGTGTGGTCTAATGACATCAACACCCTATATCAGGTGTGCATAATTATTAGGCAACGTCCTTTCCTTTGGCAAAATGGGTCAAAAGAAGGACTTGACAGGCTCAGAAAAGTCAAAAATAGTGAGATATCTTGCAGAGGGATGCAGCAGTCTCAAAATTGCAAAGCTTCTGAAGCGTGATCATCGAACAATCAAGCGTTTCATTCAAAATAGTCAACAGGGTCGCAAGAAGCGTGTGGACAAACCAAGGCGCAAAATAACTGCCCATGAACTGAGAAAAGTGAAGCGTGCAGCTGCCAAGATGCCACTTGCCACCAGTTTGGCCATATTTCAGAGCTGCAACATCACTGGAGTGCCCAAAAGCACAAGGTGTGCAATACTCAGAGACATGGCCAAGGTAAGAAAGGCTGAAAGACGACCACCACTGAACAAGACACACAAGCTGAAACGTCAAGACTGGGCCAAGAAATATCTCAAGACTGATTTTTCTAAGGTTTTATGGACTGATGAAATGAGAGTGAGTCTTGATGGGCCAGATGGATGGGCCCGTGGCTGGATTGGTAAAGGGCAGAGAGCTCCAGTCCGACTCAGACGCCAGCAAGGTGGAGGTGGAGTACTGGTTTGGGCTGGTATCATCAAAGATGAGCTTGTGGGGCCTTTTCGGGTTGAGGATGGAGTCAAGCTCAACTCCCAGTCCTACTGCCAGTTTCTGGAAGACACCTTCTTCAAGCAGTGGTACAGGAAGAAGTCTGCATCCTTCAAGAAAAACATGATTTTCATGCAGGACAATGCTCCATCACACGCGTCCAAGTACTCCACAGCGTGGCTGGCAAGAAAGGGTATAAAAGAAGAAAAACTAATGACATGGCCTCCTTGTTCACCTGATCTGAACCCCATTGAGAACCTGTGGTCCATCATCAAATGTGAGATTTACAAGGAGGGAAAACAGTACACCTCTCTGAACAGTGTCTGGGAGGCTGTGGTTGCTGCTGCACGCAATGTTGATGGTGAACAGATCAAAACACTGACAGAATCCATGGATGGCAGGCTTTTGAGTGTCCTTGCAAAGAAAGGTGGCTATATTGGTCGCTGATTTGTTTTTGTTTTGTTTTTGAATCTCAGAAATGTATATTTGTGAATGTGGAGATGTTATATTGGTTTCACTGGTAAAAATAAATGATTGAAATGGGTATATATATTTTTTTTTGTTAAGTTGCCTAATAATTATGCACAGTAATAGTCACCTGCACACACAGATATCCCCCTAAAATAGCTAAAACATTCAGCTTTGATATTAATGAGTTTTTTGGGTTCATTGAGAACATGGTTGTTGTTCAATAATAAAATTATTCCTCAAAAATACAACTTGCCTAATAATTCTGCAATCCCTGTATTTATCAGTCTTACAGACTCAGTCAAAACAAATTCTGAATGTCAAGAGTTTCAGTTATATATTGGTCCTTTTCCACCAGAATATCTGATCCAAGGAGCAATAATATCACCACTAGACCCTGAGTATTTACAGGTCACTCTGTGAGATTATCCAGGTTTTTTAAACACTGGTTAAGTGCTCGTTTCTTACAGGCAAACAGCAATAATTAGTGTCTGTATTTCAAACACATAATTTCTCATTCATTTGTCTCTGCGCAATCTAATGTGGTGGTTAATCATAGTTAGAGATCAGCTTGCTTCATCTCCTCCTCCTTGTCATGATTCCCGGGTTTTGAACCCAGAGTTTTTACAGATTTTACAGCAAGTTTTTTTATGGTGTATGATTAAGTGTAGATGTGCATGTTGCCCTTGTGAACACTTTATATGAACTAGTTTTTGTTGTTTTGAGACTGGACAGGAGAAAGTATTACAAAGTTGCTTTCATCATCTTTGTAGTATTGATTATTGTGTGAATTTGTATCATTTTCACCAAACATGTGACTGTTGATCATGATAATAAACAGTCTTTGTTATTATTAAATAGCAGATACAGTTGCTGTTTTTTGTTGTCTATTGAGATGGTAAACTGTCTCTGAATTGGTGTAGGTAACATTTGTTGCTACTACTACTTCATTGAAGGTAGTGATCACAACATAAACCTCAGTCTGTCTGAAAACATTTCATTAAAGAAAACAGTAAAGCTTATTCATGCCATGACATTTTATTTAAGAGCTATATCAAGATCTTTCAAAATCACTTTTTTTTTAGATTTTCCACACAAACTGAATAGTTTTTCTAAGAACTGTTTCCTTCCCACAGAAACATTTTTGAATACATTATTGGTCTTAGAGCGCCACCTCTGGTGGCTTCATGCTACAACTGCTCAGCCACTGAGAGGTTTTTGTTCAGTTCTGCTGCTGCTTTGTGTTACTGTGGTATCGGGCACAGTAATACACAGCAGTGTCTTCAGGCTGCATATTCTCTCCGTTTAAAGTCACTGTCTTGCTTGAAGTGTGCAAGTCAATGCTGAACTCTCTGTTTAGTGAGTTATAGTATGAATACGAAATACTTTTCATCCCAATCCACTCCAGTCCTTTCCCTGCAGGCTGTCTGATTCAAGCTGTGTAGTAGCTGCCCATAGAATAAGAGACCTGACAGGTGATGGTCAGACGCTGACCTGGCTGCACAATCACAGAGGGTGGCTGTGTCAGCTGCTCACACTTCACACCTGCAGAGAAAACAAGTTGAATGTGGTTCTATAAAAGTAACAGTGTGTGGTGTCCATGCTGTCAGTGTTTGTGTTCAGTGAGACTCACAGGATCCAGCAGCCAGCAGCAGCAGAGCTACAGAGAACATGATGGTGCTGAAGGTGATCTGACGGGAGCTTCTCATCTGATGAAACTGACGGACTGATTTCAAATCTTTATTTCAAACTGAGAGGAAGTTCACTTTGCATACACATGGAAACTGTCAGGTTATAACTGAAACATGCCTGACTGCTTTGCTAACAGAGAGTTTGGAGAGGTGAGAAACTGAAATGTAACTTTAAAAACAGATTTATTTGAACAAGAATGAAACATTAGATGATGTTTTTTAGGCAACATAAGTTGCCTGTTGAGTACTGTGAAAGTATGAACAAAGTAAATCAAAATAGATTCTATTCATTACAACCAAAATGAATGAATAGATAATGATAAACATATTACAGATCAATGCAGTTCTATTGTTTATTATATTGAGTTGGAAGTCATTTTTGTAAAAGTAAATTGCTAATTCTAAGAGCTGTGTACAGTGTTTCCTCACCTTGGTTCACTGTGGCTCTCAAGCACAATAATAAACAGAATAATAAGCAGAAATCCTCCTGCTGTCAAGCCTCTCACCTGCAGATACACTTGCTTTCTGTTGTTGTCTCTGGAGATTGTAGAAAATGCTATAAAAGAACCAGTCCAATAACCAAAACCTAAACAAAAAGACAAACTCAAATACGCTAAAGATTCAAAACTCAAAAATAACACAAAAGACCAAGACAAATATGTTTTAGGAATACTGCACTTTGTTTATTTATTTAATTATTTGCTTGTTTATAACAAATTGTTAAAGGAAACATTATTTAACCATCAAGGGAGTTAGATGATGTTAGATAGTGAGTTAAGTGCTGTTTTATAACATAAAAGACGCTTCCTTAACAAAACGTCTGGTGTGAGAGTCTCTCTGCTTGTCACTTCTTGTTAGTGTGTGTGAACCTTTTGTTTAGGTCACCTAATGGTTTTTGTCTCAATGTGTCTCTCTTTTACTTTAATACACAGCAGTGTTTTCAGGCTGCACATTCTGTCCATAGATGGTCTACCTGATGAAGTCTAATTCAAAACTGAACTTCATTATCTCAGTGTCTCTAATAGCCTAATGTGGCCTGAAAGCTAAATAAGTTGAACTCCATTCATCCATCCATTTTCATCAGCTTATCTGCTGCCGGGTCGTGTGGCCAGCCTAAACAGAGAAGCCCAGACCTCCCTCTCCCCGACCACTAAGTAGCTGCCAGGCTAGCCGAGAGACATAATTTCTCCAGCGTGTTCTAGGTCCCATCATATAAACATAAATCATTATTATCATTAGTTATCACTAGTTTCGTAAGTTATCAAATTTCTTTATATCAGCTTATTTTTCCAACAGAACAGATGTCCTTACCAGCTGAGAAACAAATCAGAAACTCTAAAGTGGCTAAATAAACTGATCTGGTCATTGTTAAAGTCAGAATGTCTTTGAACAGTCAACACTGTGTCTGTTAGACTGAGTCCCGACTTTTACTCTTGACCATAGATATTTATATTGAAATTAGTTTTGCACTGACTCCTCCTCAGCAAACAATATCACTGTTTCACAGAGTCAAAATCTGCGACTTGATTATATTCTGTTTTGAATTTATAATATAAATATTTTTATATATGCTTTAGCCATCTGTTTTCATTAAAGATCTCAAACCCAGCAGTACTGTATACAAGCTTAACACAAGGATTTTAGTTTCTAGCTGATGTATTTAGCAGGAAGAAAACAAACTTTAGATGACAGAGAACTGGATGCCGTGCTTGTTGAGGCGGTCGACTAGTGTGGTCTTTGCAAACGCAGCTCCTGGAGTATATACTCCTAACAGGACTTTAGTTTTAGCAGCTGATGAATTTAGCAGAATTAAAAAAATCTAACTAAAAGTTAAATAAAAGTCTTAAAAATAAATAAACAAATAAATAAAATTCTAATAACAGATTACCAAGCTAAAAAAAAAACAAAAAACATTGGCCCATAAAAACCAAAAATCACCATCAGCCCACTGATGCCCGATGGCCAGTCCATTTGTGTGTATAACTAGGTAACTGCATTTGTAATTGTGCATTATATTATAAACTCTGATTGTGTTGTGTAACAGAACTATTGCAGTTATGAGTGTAGTCATAAGAGTTAACAATTTGGGGTATTAATTTGTTTTAATTTTCATATTTTACAGTTTGGTTCAAATTAGTTTAGAATTGTAGCACTTTTATAGGTATTTGACATCTTCATGAAATAAATGTCATATTTTCATTAGATACTCACAATTTGTTCCCACATGATACTTGTTCTTGGATTATTTCTGTATGATATAAAATTGCATACACAAAGAGGATCAAATCCTTCTTTGAGTCCCAGTGTCTTCAGAACCCGTTTAAACAAAAACACCACTTAAATCCTGGTTTTCAACTAAATCTGAGCAGCCCTGCTGTTGATTCTGCTCCATCCACTTCATCTACCTCCACAGTTACATTCTTTGAAGACCCAAAAGAGTCCATCTGTTTTCCCGACATTCAACAAGACATGTGGTCACTTTTTGACCACCTCTTCATGCCACACCCTGGTTTGCTCTGCTCTCCTAATTCAGACATGTGCACTACTCAGGCACTAAATGTAACAAGTCCTGCTTCTATGGAGGATTGCCGTCCATACAACGGGCTATCACATAGTTGTAATACCTAATATACAAATATATGTAATTAATATAAATCCTGTGCATGAATAAGTTAAGCAAATATGAATTTGATTTGAATTAATATCCTAATGCTACCTCTGAATGTGTATTGTTGATAGTTACACTCATCTTATGGAGAAGCCTTTTTGTATGTTTCCTGTATATATTTGATCCTTGTAAAAAATAGGCACAGTTTCTGAATTACTAAAGTAAACAGTCTTTAAGCTTCTTTGTGACTCACTGATTTTTTAAATGCAAGAATGCTGGAAGTGTCTGAGTCAATCCTGACCTTTTTCTTCAGTGAGTCTTCATAGTGAGAGCTCCCACTACTTTTCCTCCCTTTACCTGCAGGCTGACTGATCAGCTGTCCAGGAACTGACAGGTGAGACATTTGTCAGACATTAATCTTCAGTTCATTTCTAAAATGCTGAAAGCAAATTCTGACTAGTTTTGATGTGGTGAGTTTTTGTACAGCATTTCTTCCTCTTGTGTCACTGTGACTCTTTGGCACAATAATAAACTGCTGAATCCTCAGTCGTCAAGCTGCTCATCTGTAGATACACCTGCTTTCTGCTGTTGTCTCTGGAGATGGTGAAGCGGCCTCTGACTGACTGAGAGTACCAGATATTGCCGCTATCACTCTGGATCCAAGCAACCCACTCTGGTCCTTTTCCAGCAGCCTGTCTGATCCAAGCAGCATGAAAATCGCCACCAAATCCTGAGTATGTACAGGTCAGTCTGTGGGAGTCTCCAGGCCTTTTGACCACTGATTCAGACTCAGTCAGTGTTTGACCTTCAGTACCTAAAAGTGTTAAGAGTTCATTAGTGTAATCAAATTTTCTTTCCATAGTTTTATTTGTCCAATTAATTAGTTTGCTCTTACCAGCTGAGAAATAAAACAGAAAAAGAAAAAATGCTAAATAAAAAGGTCTGATCATTGTAACAGTTGTTGTCCCGTCTGCAGAGTGTATGTTGAGCCTTTGTGTTTTTGTCACGGTTCGCTTGAGAACTCACACGCAGGACTCAGAGGCACAGTCAGTATTTATTACAGTTCCACCAGGTGTATATACAAACAGTGCAGGGGATAGTCCTATATACAAAGCGGAAACAGGGAAAAGGCTCCAGGGAAATCCAGGTAGGGAAAAGACACTTGCTCCTCTTCTGACTCTCTCCTATCGTGACCACTCTCTCTCCAAACACTCACACAAAAAAGGAATCCGCTCGGGGAATGCAGAGTCGGGTCCAGGGGATCTATGTACAGAAGGAAACACACATTAGAGGTTTTGCGCAGGGACGCAAAAGAGAATTTGCTCAGAGCTGGGCTGCACTGACGCGAGTCACACACAACGATCCAGCGATGAGTAGAAGCCACTCCCTGGCTTAAATGCTGGCTGCACTGATGAGGCCCAGGTGTTCCTCCACTTCAGAGGGGCGTGGGCCGAGGGCGTGAACCCACCATGAGTTCTGCCCTGGCGAGAGAGCAAAAGAGAGAGCGAGAGAGAGAGCAAGAGAGAGAGAGCAAGAGAGAGAGAACGCTACTAGTCAGCGGCCTGCTGATCCCCTGGCCGTGACTTTTATGTGGCTACGTCTCCTTAACATATTAAAAAAATATATTAAGTAAAACCACATTATCTTATTTTTTATTTGTTCTTTTTTTATTTATAACTTTATAACTCTTTCACTGGTGCCGCATAATAAAATACACTCAGACATGGCCGTGTCACTGTTTAAGATTCCTTTTTAACTGTATTTTAGATATAAGATCTTGGATGGCAGAAAACTTTTTACAGCTTAACCAGGACAAAACTAAAGTTTTAATCATCGGTCCTGAGGCTCAGAGAGAGAAACTCTTCGCCCTTCGCTACAAGTGAAAAACCTTGTAGCGAATCTTCTTACGCTATTTATATTTATATTGTATCCCATTCTTATTTATTTTATCTTTTTATCATGTATATATTCTCATTGGGTCATATCTCCAGTGTTTCCTCGGAGGGGGCTCTCTGCACCGGGGCTGTGATCGACCGTGGCTGCTGGGGCTCTGTCGGTATTCTCAGCCTGGCTGGGGGGCTTCTTTGCCTCCCTCCTGCTGTGTGCCCAGCCTGGTGGCCCGGTGCAGACAGCTCCCTGTGATAGTGATTTCCTCACCTGGCTCATGTGTGCCGAGCCCAATTTTACTCTTTAAGTGTGTGTGTGTGTGTGTGTGGGGGGGGGGGGGTTATGTATCCATGATCGTTTATGTTAATGAGAGTGTGGGGAGTGAGTTGAAGGGTGGGGTGGGCTGCTTTTAACCATGTAAAGCACTTTGTGCTACATTTCTGTATGAAAAGTGCTTTATAAATAAAGATTGATTGATTGATTGATTGATTGATTGATTGATTGATTGATTGATTGATTGATTAAAAATGCACTTTTCCTTTCTTTGACCCAAACTCTGTGACCTGGCTCTGTGGCACAATAATAAACAGCTGAATCCTCAGTCGTCAAGCTGTTCATCTGCAGATACACCTGCTTTCTGCTGTTGTCTCTGGAGATGGTGAAGCGGCCTCTGACTAACTGAGAGTAGTAGATTTCATCACTATCATAGCGGATCCAAGCAACCCACTCTGGTACTTTTCCAGCAGCCTGTCTGATCCAAGCACCATTAATATCACTGCTGAACCCTGAGTATGTACAGGTCAGTCTGTGTGAGTCTCCAGGCCTTTTAATCACTGATTCAGACTCAGTCAGTGTTTGACCCTCAGTACCTACAGACAAAAACATAATTAGCTTCTTTATATCAAACATATCTTAATGTTTGCAGAAGAAATGTGCTGTTCTTACCAGCCCAGTAAACTGACATAAGAAAAACAAAGGTAAACTAAGGACACTTCATTGTATTAGTCATGTCTCTCTGCTCAGTCTACAGTCATGAAAATCTCCCATGTAGTGCCTTTCTTATATTTGGCAACACATGCGTAAAAATCTGAATTTGCATAAACTCCTCCTTAAAGAAAAACTTCGTCTCATATAAAGATCTGCACACGACTTATATTAAAATATTTAAGCAAATATTATATATATTTACAAATGATTATTACTATTTGTTACTTAATAAATATTAATTTTCTCTCAAAATTTAGTCACCAATTGATTTATGATACATGGGCAAAAAACTCCATATATATTCATTATTAAATGTGTGCTCCATTATGTAATACAGTCATTAATCACAGGAATATTATGACTCTTTATTGTTAAAGCTACTTTTGATTGAAGTTCTGATAAGGTGGATTCACAACAACATCAGCTGTTGCTTAAAAACAGGAACCAGATCAGTAACATTTTATGAGGCATCCAAAACTCCATAAAACAAAACTAAACTCCAATAAAACTAATCCTCTGCATGGTGAATGATGGACATATCAAAAATGGTTTATCGTTTAAAAATTTTTTTTAAAAAAAACACCACATACTGAATATCGAACGATGGGTGTTTGCCAAAAGACAAGCAAAAACAAGAATATATACTGAAGACAAAGCAAACCCTTCTCTTGATTTAGTATCACAGTGTCACTGTGACTCTTGAGGACAACAATAAACAGCAGAATCCTCTGATGTTGTCTGCAGATTCAGCTGCTTTCTGCTGTTTTCTAATATTTCTGTCTACCACGCTCTCTATCAAGCATAGCGACTCCTTAAAGCCATTTCATACACCCTTAAATCATTATTGGTCTCCTCCTCTGGTGGCTTCATATTACAAATGTGTTCATGCACTGAGAGATTTTTGTTCAGCTCTGCTGATGCTTTGTGTTAAGTTTGACTTTTTGGCTCAGTAATACACAGCAGTGTCTTCAGGCTGCATATTCTGTCCTTTAGAGTCACTGTCTTGCTTGACGTCTCTAAATCAATGCTGAACTTGCTCTTTAGTGAATCTTTATAGTGAGAGTCCCCAGTGTATTTCATCCCAATCCACTCCAGTCCTTTCCCTGCAGGCTGTCTGATCCAAGCTGTGTAGTAGCCACTTAGAGAATAAGAGACCTGACAGGTGATGGTCAGACGCTGACCTGGCTGCACAATCACAGAGGGTGGCTTTGTCAGCTGTTCACACTTCACACCTGCAGAGAAAACATGTTGAATGTAGTTCAATTAAAAAATAATAATAATAGCTGTCGGTGTTTCTGTTCAGTGAGACTCACAAGATCCAGCAGCAGCAGAGCTACAGAGAACATGTTGATACTGAAGCTAATATCTTCTCTTCTTCGGAAACCTCCTGCAGTATATCAGGTCTTTATATTAGCCTGGGAGGAAGTTTACTTTGCATACAGATAAACACTGACAAAATAAAAAGAAATATAGATTAAAGAGTCAGCCATGGGTACAGATTGAATTTTTGTGAGGCATAATAATAATAATAATTTTAGAGTGCAATAACGTCTCCCATTCAGGAAAAAATACCACTGTTACACAAAGTGAAAAGCTTGAAAACTTAAAAATGTACAGAATGCATTTGTTCTTTGCTTTTTAGTTTTAAAGGAAATAATATTTTTCAAATATTAAAATTAGTGCTGTCAATATTAATGTCCTTAAAATGATGTTAAGCCTAGTTTTGTGTAAACTCCAAATAAGTCCAATGGGTTTGTTATTTGTTGCACTAAAATGTTCGATGATCCCACTGTTTTAGCCTAATGTACAAAATAATGTTGACGAAGGTTACTCAGAGTTTAAAGGTCAAGCCGGTCAAATAACCTTTTATGTTTCTTCCCTATTTTCCCTATTCCCTAAGAAAAACTGCTCTTTATGTTGAAATTTTTATTATTATTATTATTATTATTTAAAGACAATACCATTTTTGAAAATGTACTTAAAGTACTTAAAATAGCACTTTATTTTTATGTCTGCCCAATTTTGGCCAGGGATATTATGTTTGTTTTGCCTTTTTTCCCAGAAATTAAAAGAGCTGGAGTTTATAATATTCATGTCCATCTCTATTATTTGATTCTGTCATCCACTAAATCCCTTTTAAATTAAATAAACATTTGCGCTTTGGGGCAAATTCTCTTGTGCGATTAAATGTGATTCTAAGCTTCTAATTAATTAGATTCATTTTTTTAAATCAAGTCCCACCCCTAGTATTTATTAGAGATGGCACGATACCACTTTTTTATGTCCGATACCGATACCGATATCATAAATTTGGATATCTGCCGATACCGATATGAATCAGATATAGTGATTTTTAATCAACAAAACTGTTTTTTAAATATCTTGCTGCATTTTGTATAAGTTCATACTCAAGTTTAAAACAACAACTACACTAAAGCTATTCTGTTATACCTGTATGCAAAAAAAAAAATTTTCATAGTTCAGCAATACTGATCAATCTAATAAACTTAAACCTACACCATCCTCCCTATTCTAGTATTTTAAAGAGTACTTAGCATAAATATTAAGCAACCTAACTAATAGGGTTCCAACTCCCAGCAACAAAAATAAATAAATAAAAAATAGGGAACCACCCCTCACACTCCACCTCATGATGCTTAATCGACGTAATCAACCTTAATTTGATGCAGTGTGGAAAAAAATGCACAGAAATCAATTATTTTTCAAGAAATATTAAATAGATTCAACATCTTTCTTCAACAAAATTGCAGACTGCACAGATGGTACCTTCCCAAAGGAAAAAGTACTATAGCTTACTAGGGTATATATATTAGACTTAATAGTTACTATATACAGTAACTGACTTCTATTCATTTTACATCAAATTAAAACTTTGGGTGTCAGATAATTATTTATTAAAAGCTAGACATTTTAAATGAGAATAAGAAAGAAAAGTATGTCTTTGTGCCCCCTTTTCCCTGTTAATGCCCTATCGGCCCCCCTGGCTAAACTTTGCTAGATCCGCCCCTGCACAGTTACCAGCGTCAGCTACGTAGAAAAAGATCCTCGAGTAGAAAGTAATATTAAATAAATTCTAACAACAGCTTATCAAGCTTAAACGTGCTGCTGTTGTTCAGCCGCTGGTTTCCTCTTTCTGGTGCAAAGTGGGCCAAAAGCAAACTAGAGACACGGACTCGCGACAGAAAAGCCGATCAGCTGATCGTTAAGCAGTTTCATGATTGAAGTAGCAGCAGGAGAGGCAGTCGCTTGTTAAGCTTAACGCAGGAATGCTTTACAAACATTCAGAGATGGACTTACACACTTGCTTTACTTCTCTCGGGATAACTTTGTCGGAGATGAAATGCCGGGTTGCTAGCGAAGCTCCACATGCTATCCAGACCACCGACAGGTCCCGCATGCCACAGCCGCTCTATCACGTGATGCATACTGCTCCGACGTGCTAACGTTCTGAGGTGAGTTACGGCGTGTTGCAAGTTTTGTGAGGTGCTTTCGTGATATTTAATGGATCGGATTACATTTTTTATTTTTCTCCGATATCCGATCCAGTAATTTAGGTCAGTATCGGACCGATACCGATACATAATATCGGATCGGTCCATCTCTAGTATTTATATGTGCTAACAGTGTGTTCTTGTGAACTGCAGTCCACAGTGGAAGTCGCTCTCAAAGGACGAACAGAGCAAATATTTTGATAAGGCCGAAACAAAACAACAGAAAGAAGCGTCACGCCAATGAAAACTCAGAGTGGTCCACTAAAGAAAACTATGTATGTCCAAAGTGCCAACATGCAGTTCATACATGTGCCAATCGCTGCATTAAAGGATGAAACGGTCACTGCAGAGAGTTTGTATCACCTCATGAAAATTCTAGTGTGTTTATATTTATGCTTCTTTTTTTTTTTTAGGGCAAAAAGAGGAAGAGAACCTGAGACAGAGCCATGTTCTTCTTCTTCATTTGTAAAGCAGTAACATCATCAGCCACAGCCAAATGTTTTCAGCCTGCCTCACCAGCAATCACTCTGTGCACCTACCCAGGCTCAGCAGCCCTCCTCTCAACATGCATATCACGATCTACAACTGAATCACACCAGCCCTACTTCTCCATCCACATCCTCGTCCTTGGCCTCGTCTTCAGCACCCATTCAGCTCCAGACCATATAGGATCTTGCTGTCACTCCTGGAAGAATTTGACCCTGTCACTTACAAACAGTCTCAGCAACTCTCCTCTCCATGTGCAGACCACGGTCGTCAACTAAATCTTACCAGCCCTGCTGTTGATTCTGCTCCATCCACTTTTCGGCCTCCAAAGTTAAATTCTTTGAAGACTGAAAAGAGACGTGGTCACTTTTTGACGACCCCTTCACACCACAGCCCGATCAGAACTGCTCTCCTCATTCATATATGTGCACTACTCAGGCACTAAATGTAGTCTTGCTTCTATGGATAATTCCTGTCTGGTACTGAGTGTGATGACTCAGTGGTTTTGTTTTGATTAATATTGTCTTATGTTTCAGTTTAATTCTTGTTAAGATTTTCTAGTTCTAAGGTTTTGGTTCCCATGCTCCCCCTGTTCAGTGTCTAGTCTGTCTCTCTGTGCCTGTCCTCTTTTCTAGTCCACCCTGTCGCTTGTGCCCTCTGTTACCATGTCAGTTATGTCGTGGTGCTAAGTTCATGTCTCGGGGTCTGTGTCTTTTTGTACGCTTTGTATTTCCTGTCTTACTTTGATAGTCTCGTGTGCTTAGGCAGTGTGTATAGTTTCACTTAACTCATCTTGTCCTGCCTAAGTAGTCCCAGTTATGTTTCCCTTCTGTCTCCCATTTCTGATTGCTCCGCTGTGTATTTTAGTTCTCTGTCTCCTGCTTGGTGTCGCGTCATACCATCATACCCGGCTGTGTGTTCTGTCTGCCTGTTAAGCCTTGTTATGATTCCCAGTCTAGTTAGTTTTCTGTTCCTTTTGCTGTGCAGCAAATAAAGCTGAGTTCTGAGTTTAATGTAGTCTTCTTGAGTCTTGCACTTGGGTCCTACATTCAAGGATTCAAGGAGTTTTATTGTCATTCGAATCACATGTTTACATTAGGTGGAACGAAATTACGTACACACGATCCCGGAGTGAAAAGAAACAGAATTTAAAAAGTAATAAATAAATAGTTTTTGTTTTTTTGCTTTTTTAAGAACAAAACAGAATAACAAGTACTAAAATAATACAATAAATAGAGTGCAACAATCTGAGTACCAGTATGGAGTATGGATATAGAGTGTAGGTATAAATATAGGTATAAATACTTTAGCATCAAAAGGGCATGATGACCAGCATTGATAAAGTGATGGTGTCAGTAAGTGTCAGTAGTGATTAAAGGTGCTACAATATCAGTTCCCGTCCATTATGCAGGAGGACACATCTGAATTCTTGTAGAGAGGCAGTGAGACAGGTGAAACAGTGGTGGAAAATCCAGCGTCAGTCTGCAAACTGCTGATAGGTTGAATGGTGGCTTGGTAACAGCTATAGACAGAAGGAAACAACCTAAGTTCACAATCAAAAATTCACAAGGAGTATGAGGCCTGGTACCAGCATGTTAGCTAATGGACTTGCGAAAGAAAGATAGACTGCAGCCTGGTTGATTACTGCAGATGAGAGACAGTTGAGTGGAAGAGGCCAGAGCTCTGCCCTTGGGTCGATCCAGGAGAAACACAACAGGCAGAGAAAAAGCAGCAGCCGCTCACCCGGACCATGACAGCAGAGCCATCAGCTTCAAGACTTCTCTTTTGTGAGCCAGTCCCCAGACTGGATTTGGGATTGACATGCTCTCTGATTTTTAGATTATTTGCATTTTTTAAAGATTACTGTTGCATTTAATTCTAACTTTAATCTCTGGTTCTCTTCCACAGCATGACTTCATCCAGTCTTCCTCCTCTCTCACCCAGCCTGTCACACCAGATGGCCGCCCCTTCCAGAGCCTGGTTCTGCCAGAGGTTTCTTCCTGTTAAAAAGGAGTTTTTTCCTTCCCACTGTCGCCAAAGGGGCTTGCTCATAGGGGGTCATCTGATTGTTGGGTTTAAGGGTTTTTTTGTTTTCTCTTTATTGTTGTTGGGTCTTTACCTACAATTGAATTTAATTAAATTGAACTGAATCAAATTAAACAGTGTTATTCCGATTATTTTGGCCTCTCCACTTGATGTGAGTCAATAAATAAAAAAAATAAACAAAGGATGATTCTGTCAGTTTGTACAACAGGATGAGAGAGTAGAGAAGAACAAAATTATATTTAGTGTTCAATGAATGTTATACAGCTTATTTTATTGATAGTTGTTCCTTGTACTGATCCTAACAAAACAGTTACTTTTAACACTGCAAAATTTATTTTGCTCTTTTGTTTTCTTTTCACATTCATTATATGCCACACATCTGTCAGTGTTCACTAAGTGTTAGTGAAAACCTAGATGGGGGGGGGGAGAGAGCCCTGTCAGCCCTGTCAGCCCTGTGCTGAGAGGGACATGTTCATCCATCTGTTTTGTTCTAATAAACTTCTAATAAATTTTAGGAAGACCTTCTGTAAATCTGTTCAGTTTTATTCATATAGCACCACTTAACAAATAATTCATGTCGCAATGCATGTTATGTTGTAAGGTAACCCACAGTGTTAATCTAGGACAAATGTTTGAATTATTAACGAAGTGAAGTCGATAATCAAAGGTGAGTTTTGGGCTATGACTGACTACATATGTATACTGTGTCATGACTGGACATACATGGATGTAAACCACAACTTAACTGCTCGCCTGAGGCAAAACAGCCACAGCCGTCATTCTAACCTAAAGGTACAAATATTGATAAATGTGCAAATATTGTTAAATATTCTGTTTGTCAGGCATCCTGTTTGAAGAAAACACTTTGAACCTACTTGAATGTATATGAACACATTTATAAGAGTACAAACACATTTCAAGGAAAATAAAAATGCTCAAATTTTAAAGATTGTAAGTTATTTTGTTCATGTATTAGCCTGTTTAGTCATTTTATGACAAGATGGATGCTGTAATTATATTTTTGTACAGTTTTTGACTTGAAGAGAGTAAAACGAATTAGTTAGAGTGAAAAGAATTGCCTAGTAATATAAACAGAATCCGTATCGGAAAATATCTGTTAAATACACGGAAAATATATGGTGAATTAACTGAATTTTCCATTTTAGGTGAAGGAAATGTCTGTAAGTAGTACAGAAAATATACTGTAAATCTACAGAAATGTAATAATATCAGAATCCTCAGTCGTCAAGCTGTTCATCTGCAGATGCACCTGCTTTCTGTTGTTGTCTCTGGAGATGGTAAATCTGCCTCTGAATGACTGAGAGTAGTGGATATAGCTGCAGCCACCACTGATATAAGTGATCCATCCCAGTCCTTCTCCAGCAGCCTGTCTGATCCAAGCATTACTATAATCACCACTGAACCCTGAGTATGTACAGGTCAGTCTGTGGGAGTCTCCAGGCCTTCTAACCACTGGTTCAGACTCAGTCAGCGTTTGACCCTCAGAACCTGTACAGAGATGCTAAAGGCTCATTAATCCAAGCATTTCTCCTCAGAATTTTGTACTTTGTTTTTTTCCCTATGTTTAACAAAGTGTATGTCCTTACCAGTCAATTGAAAAAACAGAAACAATCTTCTGTAATTAAAACATTTATCTTTTATTTTTGAAAGAAAAATCTGTTCTTATTTGGCTTGTAAATTAACAAGAAAAGAAAAACAACCATAAACTCATGAGAATTTATCATCAAAGCTATTTTTCTGCCAGTCTTCAGTGGTGCAGCTCAATCTTGTCGTGCCCGTTTTTATGTTCTGCAGCACATATTCAAAGATGGAAACAGCCTGAGTTTGCATCAGCTTCTCCTCATCATCAATCAGTTTATCAAAAGAAATGTTCAAGCTAACCAAACAATCAGATATATAAGTAATATGTATGTTCATTCATGTTTTACTCAGCAGGGTTTGATCACTCATTAGTAATACGAAGATCATTATTTTCGTTTTTCCTGATTTTACCCCAAAGTAAAATTTAAAAAAATGTTTTCGTTTATTTATAATAATATTTTTTTCCTAGAAGTTTAACTCACAACCACAGTAGATCCGACAACATTTATCAGTACAAATTAGTGCAGTTGGGTTTTCTGAGCATCCCAGTTGTCGTTCCTTCACGTCTTTCCTTGACCTCATGACATCAGCCACTGAAAAAACAAAATGATACTTTTTTGACAGGTTGACCTCCACCTTTCTATTATCTCTACAGATGGTGAACCACTCTTTAGATAACTGAAAAAGTATAGTCTAAATAATGATGAAATGTGTTTGTGTTTACTGTATTTGCCAGTATATAATAATTAATATACAAATATATATTATTTCATTATATCTTATTTAACAAACATCAGTGTGCTCATGTAAAAACTACTGGACATTTGTTTTGTTTTTTTATTTAAATCTAAAATCTTGACTACATATCTTGATTATGTATTCTTCTGAAATTATCCATAAAAGTTTACATACATTTTTTCATATTATTTTATTATTAACAAAAAATACTTTTAAGCTGTTTTTTCAAAATATGCTTTTACACGTGGTAGTATCACAAGTGTTTTTGTGTCAGTGAGCTGATCATCATATTTTTGATCATCTACTGCCCCCTGTAGGTTCCTGTGAAACTGTATAGCTGAAGGTTTTTGTAAAGCCTCTCTCATTACTTACACCACTGTGTGTATCTGGCACAGTAATACACAGGAGAGTCCTCTGGCTTAAACTGGACAGTCTCAGATGCACCATGCTGTTGCTGTTGTCTCTGGTGATTTCTATACATCCTTCCACACTGCTTGCATACACTGTTTTACTTGCATCAGACCAAATAACTCCAAGCCATTCTAAAGCTTTTCCTGCAGGTTGTCTGATCCAGTGCATTCCATAGCCACCAAAATTGAAACCAGTTCCTCTACAGCAGGGGTCGGCAACCCTAGGCACGCGTGCCACAGTTGGCACGCGAAGGGTTAACTGATGGCACGGCCATAGCTGGACTGGCCATCGGGCATACCGGGCATTTGCTCGGTGGCCCAATGATTTTTTTTTTTTTTTGTAATGGTATAAACAATGAAAGGTGTCGGATTGGCCAGATGCTGGCCGGTGTGTAAAAATAACTCAGTTGTTTGCTGGTGGCATCGCGGAGCTTCCACAGATTCAGTAAAATTAACAAGTGGTGGAGGCCAGCAGGTGGATGAGAGAAAGGGGAGGCGGCCGCCGAGTGTCAGGTGAACTGAACTTCAGGTAAGAAGTTATAAACCAAGTTTAGGTGGAGTTTATTTTCGTTGTGCTGACTTTTTACAGTCAGTTACAATAACTTGTACTGCGTACTAGCTAGCATGACAGAGTTTCTATACAGCTGGGTGAGTGCTTGATGTTACTGATGTTGAACTTTATTTAATTCATAAGGTTAGTTAGTAGAGTTGCCAACCGTCCCATAAAAAGACGGAATCCTCCCGCATTCAGAGAAATTATTACACGTTTCGTGTTGAGCTGAGAGGGGACGCAGTTTGTCCCGGACTTCAGCTAGAATGAAAAAGACACAAAGGTGGAGTTATTCTTTGTCTTTGCTGCACAGCTGCCTCTTCTTCTCTCATTCTCTACCCTCCCTCTCCTGTTGCTACTTTAATCATGAGACTGATCAATGATCAGCTGATCGGCTTTTCTCTCTTGTTTGTTTATCGCCCACTTTGCGCCAGAAAGAGGAAACCGGCGGATGTCGCGCTAAACAACAGCAGCACTTTTAAGCTTGATCAGCTGTTGTTAGAATTTATTTAATATTAATTTCTAGTATCAGCTGAGGTTTGCTGGAGCCACAGCTGTAAAAGCTGCTGGTCATGATGTCGGTTTGTATATCTGGAGAGCGGGAAACATGAAGATGAAACCAGGAGATGTCCCTTACTGAATCATCAGAGCTGAACAGGTGATGGAGAAACAGGTTTACCCTTTAGGTGACATGAATGAGTTGAAGGGAAGTTATGAACTGTTTCTGAGAGACAAATAACACCAGGATCCTTTTTTATGTAGCTGACAGCTGGTAACTGTGCAGGGGTGGAACTAGCAAAGTTTTGCCAGGGGGGCAGGTAGGGCATTAACAGGGAGAGGGGGGCACAAAGAAGTAATTTCTTATTTTCATTTAAAATGTCTGGCTGTTATTAAATAATTATCTGAAGCTTACAACCAAAGTTTTTATCTGTCTATTTTGTAGACAATTAAATTAACTATTTAAATCATTACAACTGTAATTAAAACTCCATCCATCCATCTATCTATTCTGTACTTCTTAGCCGATTCATCATTGTGGACAGCATTGGTGTCCATGCTGTCAGTGTTTCTGTTCATTGAGACTCACAGGATCCAACAGCCAGCAGCAGAACATGTTGGTGCTGAAGGTGATCTGACGGGAGCTTCTCATCTGATGAAACTGACGGACTGATTTCAAGTCTTCAAGTCAAACTGAGAGGAAGTTCACTTTGCATACACATGGAAACTGTCAGGTTATAACAGAAAGATGCGTTGCTGCTTTGCTAACAGAGAGTTTGTAGGGGTGAGAAACTGAACTGTAACTTTAAAAACAGATTTATTTTAACAAGAATCAATCATTAATTTATGTTTTTTAGGCTACATGAGCTGTTGAGTGTTTTATGGTTATCGTACACATTACTGTGAAAGTATGAACAAGGTAAACCAAAATGGATTCTATTCATTATAACCAAAATTAATGAACGAATGAACTTATTAGAGATAATGCAGTTCTATTGCTTGTTTATTATGAGTTGGAAGTCATTTTGTGGATGTCATGGTCCTGGGTCGGTCACAGTGTTTTTGGTTGTGTACTTTTACTTTTGATAGTTTTTTGTATTATGACTGTTGTTTTGGGTTTCCCAGGGTTTAGTTGTGTTCCCTCTGTTTGGTGTCATCCCTGCTTGTGTATCCCCTTTAGTGTCCGCGTCTCTGAGTCTGTGTCATTACGTGTATGTGTTTCTTGTTTTACTTTAAAGGTCTCTGTCTGATGTCAGTGTGTTCTGTTTACGTTTCCCCTGCCTCGTCAGTTGTTGTGTCTCCCAGGTGTGTTTCCCTCCTGTTTCAGATCCCCTGATTACTGGTGTGTGTATTTATAGTGTGTGTTCCCTCGTCCTCGTGGCTGGTTTGTCTGCTTCTCTCCGTCCGTCTTCTGTGTATTTCCTCGTACCTCCCTGCGTATCTGTTTCTAGTTAGTTTCTGTTAGTTTTTCCCAGTTGAGGTTTTCTTAGTTTCATGTTCATCCTCGCCATTTCTGTTTGTATCTACTTTTGTTCAGTAAACTCACTTGCATCAGAGCTGCTGCATTTTGGGTCCTAAATAATTCTCACACGGCTTGCCCCGGCAACCCGTGACAGTGAATGTAAATTGCTAATTTCAAATGCTGTGTGTTTCTTCACCTTGGTTCACTGTGGCTCTCAGGCAAAATAACAAACAACAGAATCCTCCTGTTGTCACCTGCAGATACACTTGCTTTCTGTTGTTGTCTCTGGACCATAGATATTTATATTGAAATTAGTTTTGCACTGACTCCTTCTCAGCAAACTGTATCACTGTTCCACAGAGTCAAAATACTAGAATAATAATATTTGAAAGTAATATTCTAACAACAGATTATCAACTTAAACGTGCTGCTGTTGTTTAGTGTGTTACAAGAAAACAAAACATCGGCCCATAAAAGCCAAAAATCACCATCAGCCCACTGGGCAAATGTATGCCCGATGGCCAGTCCAGTTGTGTGTATAACTGGGTAACTGCATTTGTAATTGTGCATTATGTTACAAACTCTGATTGTGTTGTCTAACAAAGAACTATGGCAGTTATGAGTGTAGTCATGAATTAGTTTTAATTTTCATATTTTTCAGTTTGGTTCAAATTGGAATTGTAGCACTTTTATAGGTATTTGACTTCTTCATGAAATAAATGTTATATTTTCATTGGATACTCACAATATTCCCACATGATAGTTAGTTTATTAGTTTATTTCTGTATGGTATAAAATGCCATACAGAAAGAGGATCAAATCTTCCTTTGATTTTGTGCCACAGAGTCCCAGGGTCTTCAGGACCAGTTCAAACAAGAACACCACTTAAAGCCTCCTCTGTCATTAAAATGGACAACAGAAAAGAATTAGAAGACATTGTGGAAAGTGTGAAGTCTCTATTGACGATATAATTCTGGGGCCAGCAATCCTCCTTCTCCTCCTCCTCCTTTCCCTGCTGGACTTCTCTGTGTCTAGTTTTTAAATGCAAGAATGCTTGAAGTGTCTGAGTCAATGCTGAACTTTTTCTTCAGTGAGTCTTCATAGTGAGAGCTCCCACTACTTTTCCTTTTTTTTTTTGCCTGCAGGCTGAATGATCAGCTGTCCAGGAGCTGACAGGTGAGACATTTGTCAGACATTAATCTTCAGTTCATTTCTAAAAAGCTGAAAGCAAATTCTGACTTGTTTTGATGTGGTGAGTTTTGTACAAAGTTTCTTCCTCTTGTGTCACTGTGACTCTTGAGCACAATAGTAAACAGCAGAATCCTCACTACTCAAGCTGCTCATCTGCAGATACACCTGCATTCTGCTGTTTCCTCTGAATGACTGAGATTTGTGGGTGCTAAAACCACTGTAGATAAAAGGGATCCACTCCAGTCCCTTTCCCAGCAGCCTGTCTGACCCAAGCAGCATGAATATCACTGCTGAACCCTGAGTATGTACAGGTCAGTCTGTGGGAGTCTCCAGCCCTTCTAACCACTGGTTCAGACTCAGCCAGTGTTTGACCTTCAGTACCTAAAAAGTGTTAAGATTTCATTAGTGCAATAAAAATTCCATAGTTTTATCGGTCAAATTAATTAGTTTGTCCTTACGAGCTGAGAAATAAAATGGAAAAAGTTAAAATGCTAAATGTTGTTGTTGTTGTTGTTGTTATCCAGTCTGCAGAGTGTACGTTGAGTCTTTGTGTTTTGTGCTGCAACATATATGAAGACAGTAAAGATAACAGTTTTGCATTGTCTCCACCTCTTTTCAACACCTTTTAATTCATGAGGCATAATTTAAACTGACGATATCATGAACAGTAAAGACACTAAAAGTCATACAGTATGTCTGAATAAAAATAATCTACAATTTATTCATGGTCTTAGATCTCCTCCTCTGGTGGTTCCATGTTATAACTGTTCAGGCATTGAAAGGTTCTTGTTCAGTTCTGTTGATGGTTTGTGATACTGTGGCTCTCGAACACAATAATAAACAGCTGAATCCTCAGTTGTCAAGCTGTTCATCTGCAGATACAGCTGCTTTCTGCTGTTGTCTCTGGAGATGGTGAAGCGGCCTCTGACTGACTGAGAATAGAAGATATAGCTGCTATCACTCTGGATGAAAGCAATCCACTCCAGTCCTTTTCCAGCAGCCTGTCTGATCCAAGCAGCATGAATATCACTGCTAAACCCTGAGTATGTACAGGTCAGTCTGTGTGATTCTCCAGGCCTTTTAATCACTGATTCAGACTCAGTCAATGTTTGACCCTCAGTACCTACAGACAAAAACATAATTATTATCAATTATTATCAAACATATCTTAATGTTTGCAGAGAAATGTGCTGTCCTTACCAGCCCAGTAAACTGACACTATAAGAAAAAAACAGGTAAACCCAGGACAGTTCATTGTAATAGTCATGTCTCTCTGCTCAGTCTACAGTCATGAAAACCAGTCTTGCAGTCCCTTTGTTATATTTGGCAACACATGTGTAAAGATCTGAATTTGCATAAACTCCTCCTTAAAGAAAAATACACTTCATCTCATACAAACAACTGCACACCACTTACAATATAATATTTAAGCAAATATTATATTTATTTACAAATGATTATTATTTTTGTTACTTAATGACGAACATTTTTCTCTCAAAATCTATACACCAATTTATTTCTGATACATCAGTAAAAAAAATTCCATATATATTCATTTTTAAATGTGTGCTGCATAAAGTAATACAGTAATTAACAATAGGAACATTATGAATCTTTACTGTTAAAGCTCATGTTGATGGAAGTGGATTCACTGCAACATCAGCTGTTGCTTAAAAACAGGAACTACAGCAGTAAACATTTTATGAGGCATCCAAAACTCCATAACAAAAAACTAATCCTCAACATGGTGAATGATGGACGTATCAAAAAGGGTTTTCCATACAAAACACAATTATATAAAAAAGTAACCAAACACCACTGACAGAATAAGGAACAAGAGGGTGTTTGCCCACAGCCAAGCAAAAACAAGAATACAAAATTAGACTATTTGATCTTGGCATTATGATGTTTATGAATTAGATTTCACAGTGTTGCTATGACTCTTGAGGAAAAGAATAAACAGCAGAATCCTCTGATGCCATCTGCAGATTCAGCTCCTTTCTGCTGTTTTCTCTGGAGATGGTAAACTGGTGCTGAACTGCTGCGAGTAATATTTCTGTCTAACACTCCTTCTATCAAGAATAGGGACCCCTTAAAACAATTTCCCTTTTTTCCTTAACACACTTTAAATTTATTATTGGTCTTAGAGCTCCTCCTCTGGTGGCTTCATGTTACAAATATGTTCTGCACTGAGGGGTTTTTGTTCAGGTCTGCTGATGTTTTGTGTTACTGTGACTCTCTGGCACAGTAATACACAGCAGTGTCTTCAGGCTGCATATTCTGTCCATTTAAAGTTACTGTGTTGCTTGAAGTGTCTAAGTCAATGCTGAATTTGTTCTTTAGTGAATCTTTGTAGTATGAAGTTGAAGTATGTTTCATCCCAATCCACTCCAGTCCTTTCCCTGCAGGCTGTCGGATCCAAGCTGTGTACCAGCCAAGAGAATAAGAGACCTGACAGGTGATGGTCAGACGCTGACCTGGCTGCACAATAACAGAGGCTGGCTGTGTCAGCTGTTCACACTTCACACCTGTGGAGAAAACATGTTTTATGTAGTAAAAGTAAGAATCACTGTGCTGTGATCATAGTGTTTGTGTTCAGTGAGACTCACAGGATCCAGCAGCCAGCAGCAGCAGCAGAGCTACAGAGAACATGTTGGTACTAAAGATGATCTGACGGGAGCTTCTCATCTTCTTCTGTGACTGACAGCATGATATCAGACTTTATATCAGCCTGTGGGGAAGTTTGATTTGCATACAGATGGATGCTGACAGATTATAAGAGAAAACAGATCACACTGTGGCATTGAGTAGTAAGAAAAAGATATGATAATATGATTCATTCATGTTCAATTTTAGTATTTTAAACTTTTAGATTTCTTGTAGAAATGTAAAAATATTTTCTAACATGTTTGACAAAAAGTTTATTGCGTGCATTTGTATGTGCATATTTATGCTGGTCGTTGTGTGTGTATCTGGCACAGTAACACACAGCACAGTGCTCTGGTATTAGTCTGTGCATGCTGCTGACATATCCGTCTGCAAGTGCATCACTTTGTATCAATCCCATTGAGTAAAATGCAAAGCATATTTACCAGATTTCTTAATTATGAAGTACATGCTTATTCTAAGCACCTTTGGATTTTTTTCTTTATCATATGTAAATATCTCATATATAAATGCTACTTTGTTTTTAATGAGAAATTGTTGGTCTATTGATCCAAGAGTATCTGCACAGGTTTTTGGTGGACTGTAGATTGCACTGGTGCCTCTTTATAGGAATGTTGTACTAACTGATCAGTCACATATGGTGGAACAAAATATATATAATAAAAATACCCAAATTAATTCTATTTAGTCTGAACTGAATTAATGCTGATTAATGCATTTCAGATGGTATTTCTTCACAATGTTGTTGATGTTGAACAGCAGTTAATTCATTTATGTTGATGTAAACTGCAGAAAGCAAGTTTTCCATGTACTTGGATAACATTTATTCCTCATGTGTCACTGTGGCTCTGGAGCACAATAATAAAAAGAGTGTAGATTTCATTATTATTATTATTATTATTATTATTATTATTATTATTATTATTATTATTATTATTACTATTATTATTATTATTCCTGTGTTTATAAAGGCCTCCTCCTTGAATCGCTACCTTATCGTGGTGGAGGGGTTTGTGTGTCACAGGGATCCCAGGGGCTATGTTGTCTGGGGGCTTTTGCCCCCTGGTAGGGTCCCCCATGGCAAATTGGCCCTGGGTGAGGGACCAGACAAAGAGCGATTCATAAGACCCTTATGAAAAGGACACCGAGGGAACAGTTTACCCTGCCCGGGATAGGGTTACCGGGGCCTCGCCCTGGAGCCAGGCCCGGGGAGGGTGCCCGAGGGCGAGCGTCTGGTGGCCGGGCCTTAGTCCATGGGGCCCGGCCGGGCACAGCCCGAAGAGGAGACATGGGCCCATCCTCCCGCAGGCCCACCACCCGCAGGAGGCGCCATAGGGGTCGGGTGCATTGTGTGCCGGGTGGCGGCCAGGAGCGGAGGCCCTGGCGGACTGACCCCCGGCTGCCAAGACTGGCAATAGGGACATGGAATGTCACCTCTCTGGTGGGGAAGGAGCCTGAGTTAGTGCGTGAGGTTGAGAGGTACCGGCTAGATATAGTCGTCTGTCATCTGCGCTTATGCGCCGAGTGGCAGTTCAGAGTACCCAGCCTTCTTAGAGTCCCTGGGGGGGGGGGGGAGGGGGGGGGGGGTGCTGGAGGGTGCTCCACCTAGAGACTCTGTTGTCCTGCTGGGAGACTTCAATGCTCACGTGGGTAACGACAGCGAGACCTGGAGGGGCGTGATTGGGAGGAACGGCCTCCCTGATCTGAACCCGAGCGGTGCTCTGTTATTGGACTTCTGTGCTAATCACAGTTTGGCCATAACGAACACCCTGTTCGAACATAAGAGTGTCCATAAGTGCACGTGGCACCAGGACGCTCTAGGCCGTAGGTCGATGATTGATTTTGTAATCGTATCAGCAGACCTGCGACCATATGTTCTGGACACTCGGGTAAAGAGAGGGGCTGAGCTGTCAACTGATCACCACCTGGTGGTGAGTTGGATCAGGTGGCGGGGGAAGACGCTGGACAGACCTGGTGCACCTAAACGCGTAGTGAGGGTGTGCTGGGAACGTCTAGCAGAGGCCCCAGTCCGCGAGATCTTCAACGCACACCTCCGGCAGAGCTTCAACAGCATTCCGAGGGAGACTGGGGTCCGAATGGACCATGTTCAGCGTCTCCATTGCCGAAGCTGCTGCATTGAGCTGCGGCCGCAAGGTGGTTGGTGCCTGCCGTGGTTGTAATCTCCGAACCAAATGGTGGACACCAGAGGTGAAGGGAGCCACTAGGCTGAAGAAGGAGTCCTATCGGGCTTGGTTAGCCTGTGGGACTCCGGAGGCAGCCGACAGGTATCGACAGGCCAAGCGGAATGAGGCTCGGGCAGTGGCTGAAGCAAAAACTCGGGTGTGGGAGGAGTTCGGAGAGGCCATGGAAAAAGACTTTCGGACTGCCTCGAAGAGATTCTGGCAAACCGTCAGACGTCTCAGGAGGGGAAAGCGGTGCTCTACCTGCACTGTGTATAGTGCTGGCGGAGCGCTGCTGACGTCGACTGAGAAAATTGTCAGGCGGTGGAAGGAATACTTCGAGGACCTCCTTAATCCCACTGACACGTCTTCCGAGGAGGAAGCAGAGTCTGGGGATGAGGGGAATGACCCGCCAATTTCCGGGGGCGAGGTCACTGAGGCAGTTAAACAACTCCTTGGTGGCAGAGCCCCTGGTGTTGATGAGGTCCACCCCGAGTTCCTGAAGGCTCTGGACGTTGTAGGGCTGTCCTGGTTGACACGCCTCTGCAATGTTGCGTGGAGATCAGGGGCAGTACCTGTGGACTGGCAGACCGGGGTGGTGGTCCCCATCTTTAAGAAAGGGGACCGGAGGGTGTGTTCCAACTACAGGGGGATCACACTCCTCAGCCTCCCTGGGAAAGTCTATGCCAGGGTGCTGGAAAGGAGAGTTCGTCCGTTAGTCGAACCTCGGATACAGGAGGAACAATGCGGTTTCCGTCCTGGTCGCGGAACACTGGACCAGCTCTTTATCCTCTCCAGGATACTTGAGGGTGCATGGGAGTTTGCCCAACCAGTCTACATGTGTTTTGTGGACTTGGAGAAGGCATTCGACCGTGTCCCTCGGGGTGTCCTGTGGGAGGTGTTGCGGGAATATGGGGTGTCTGGCCCATTGCTACGGGCCATTCGATCCCTATACAACCGTTGCAAGAGCTTGGTTCGCATTGCCGGCAATAAGTCGGACTCGTTCCCGGTGGGTGATGGGCTCCGCCAGGGCTGCCCTTTGTCACCGGTTCTGTTCATAATTTTTATGGACAGGATTTCTAGGCGCAGCCAAGTGGCGGAGGGCTTTCGCTTTGGTGGCCTCAGAATCTCATCTCTGATTTTTGCAGATGATGTGGTTCTGTTGGCTTCATCGGGTGAGGGCCTCCAGCTCGCACTGGAACGGTTCGCAGCCGAGTGTGAAGCAGCGGGAATGAGGATCAGCACCTCCAAATCTGAGGCCATGGTTCTCAGCCGGAAAAGGGTGGAGTGCCCACTCCGGGTCGGGGATGAGTTCCTGCCCCAAGTGGAGGAGTTCAAGTATCTCGGGGTCTTGTTCGCGAGTGATGGGAGAAGGGAGCCGGAGATCGACAGACGGATTGGGGCTGCAGCTGCAGTAATGCGGACGCTGCACCGGTCCGTCGTGGTGAAGAGGGAGCTGAGTGTAAAAGCGAAGCTCTCAATTTACCGGTCGGTCTACGTCCCTACCCTCACCTATGGCCACGAGCTGTGGGTAGTGACCGAAAGAACGAGATCGCGGATACAAGCGGCAGAAATGAGCTTCCTCCGAAGGGTGGCTGGCCTCTCCCTTAGAGATAGGGTGAGAAGTTCGGCCATCCGGGAGGGGCTCAGAGTAGAGCAGCTGCTGCTCCACATCGAAAGGAGCCAGCTGAGGTGGTTCGGGCATCTGACAAGGATGCCCCCTGGGCGCCTCCTGGGTGAGGTGTTCCAGGCATGTCCCACCGGGAGGAGGCCCCGGGGCAGACCCAGGACACGCTGGAGAGATTATATCTCTCGGCTGGCCTGGGAACGCCTTGGTATTCCCCCGGATAAGCTGGAGGAGGTGGCTGGGGAGAGGGAGGTCTGGGCCTCTTTGCTTAGGCTGCTGCCCCCGCGACCCGGCCCCGGACAAAGCGGATGAGGATGGATGGATGGATGGATGTTTATAAAGGCAGCCTGTTCATAGGGTAGTCTCTGAATAAGAATCCAGAGCTTGTACAAATCCGTCTGTGAGATTCTCCAGACTTTTGAATGACTGGTTCAGATTCTGTCAGAGTCTGACCATGAATACATGTCAAGTTAAATAGTTTGAAAACACAAATAAATGTTGTGTAATGTTAGGGCCTATAAATGTTTTTATGTGCCCAGCATAATAAGTGTCTATACTGCCTTTTGAACTACAGATGACTGTTTAAATACCTTGAAATATATCACTGATAAATTGATGAGCAATAAAATAAATGTTTCGAGGAGCAAGGGGAAATCATTTCGTATTTACAGCACTTGTTTTGGAGAAATGTAATTGCAGTGTCACTGCCTCAGTCACACTCCCAGGATTCAGCAACAAACAGCATCAGCAGAGCTACAGAGAACATGTTGGTGCTCAAGGTGAACTGATGGGAGCTTCTTCTGTTCACAGCACTAACATCACTCTTTATAAGAGTCTGTGAGGAAGTTTCCTTTGGATGCTGACTGGCAATGACAAATTATTATGGTGATATGAATTCTCCTGTCACTAATAGTTAGAGATTGCTGTCAAGGTGCAAAAATTATTTGGTGCATACACAAAAAAATGTAATTCACAACACTAGCTCAAAGATGTTTGACCTTTTTATATCACTGATGAAATTCAAAACATTTAGATAATGCAAGAGAAAAAAAATTACACAGAGATGAGCACAATGTTTCTGTCAGTATGTTGATGTGTATTATTTTGTAAAGGTGAATGCTCTCATTTTTCAGCAAAGCAAATTTAACTACAGGAATAATAATTTTAAAAAAGCAAATTTTGAATTTTTTTATTTTTTTTATTTTTTATTTTTTATTTTTTTTGATGAATTGAGTTTTTATACAGAGTTTCTTCCTCTTGTGTCACTGTGGCTCTCGAGCACAATAATAAACAGCTGAATCTTCAGTCGTCAAGCTGTTCATCTGCAGATACACCTGCTTTCTGCTGTTGTCTCTGGAGATGGTAAAGCGGCCTCTGACTGACTGAGAGTAGTAGATATAGCTACTATCATCCTCAATATAAGCAACCCATTCCAGTCCTTTCCCAGCAGCCTGTCTGATCCAAGCTGCATCAATATCACTGCTGAACCCTGAGTATGTACAGGTCAGTGTGTGGGAGTCTCCAGGCCTTTTAACCACTGATTCAGACTCAGTCAGTGTTTGACCCTCAGTACCTAAAGGTGTTTAGATTTCATTAGTGCAATCAAATTTTCTTTCCATAGTTTTATTTATCCAATTAATTAGTTTGCTCTTACCAGCTGAGAAATTCAACAGAAAAAGAAAAAATATTAAATAAAAAGGTCTGATCATTGTAACAGTTGTTGTTGCTGTTGTCCCGTCTGCAGAGTGTATGTTGAGCCTTTGTGTTTTGTGCTGTGATATATATCAAGAGAGTGAAGATAACAGTTTTGCATTGTCTCCTCCTCTTTTCAACACATTTTAATTCATGAGGCATAATTTAAACTGACGATATCATGAACAGTAAAGACACTAAAAGTTATATAATATGACAGAATAAAATAATCTACAATCCATTCATGGTCTTAGAGCTCCCCCTCTTTTGGTTTCATGATATAACTGTTCAGGCACTTTTTGTGTGTGTTTTCTTCAGGTCATGCTGAACACAGTTCTAATACAAGTAACCATGTGTAGTGTCCATGTTGTCAGTGTTTGTGCTCAATGAGACTCACAGCATCCAGCAGCAGAGCTACAGTTTTCTACAGGGACCTTCTCTCCTTCTGTTGCAACCAAGTGTATTAAATAAAGTCTTTATGTTAGTCTGGAAGGAAGTTTTTTTTTTTTTTGTGTACCGATGTGTGTAATAATAATAATGGATTGGATTTATATAGCGCTTTTCAAGGCACCCAAAGCGCTTTACAATGCCACTATTCATTCACTCTCACATTCATACACTGGTGGAGGCAGCTACAGTTGTAGCCACAGCTGCCCTGGGGCAGGCTGACAGAAGCGAGGCTGCCATATCGCGCCATCGGCCCCTCTGGCCAACACCAGTAGGCAAGTAGGGTGAAGTGTCTTGCCCAAGGACACAACGACCAGGACAGAGAGCCCAGGGATCGAACCGGCGACCTTCCGGTTACAGATGCGATTCCCAACCCCCTGAGCCACGGTCGCCCCCACAAGCAGCACAAGTGTATAAAGCAGATAAAAGTTTTGGAAGACTTAAGAGTTTTTTTTATTATTATTATTCATTAAAAGCTTTTAACACAATCATAAATTTCGATATTTACACTTGAAAATAGGAAAACCTACCCACCTGCTTTCTGCTGTTGTCTCTGGAGATGGTAAACCGACCTCTGACTGACTGAGAGTAAGAGATGCGCCTACCATCATAATGTATCCATGAAATCCACTCCAGTCCTTTTCCAGGAGCCTGTCTGACCCAAGCAGCATGAAAATCACCACTGAACCCTGAGTATGTACAGGTCAGTCTGTGGGAGTCTCCAGGCCTTTTAATCACTGATTCAGACTCAGTCAGTGTTTGACCCTTAGTAGTTACAGACAAACAGGAATAATTAGTGACTGTTTAGTTGTTTAGTTTCTATATTTCAGGTATATAACTTGTCTATCATAATGTTTGCAATAGAAATGTGCTGTCCTTACCAGCCCAGTAAACTGACACTTTGAGAAAAACAAAGGTAAACCCAGGACAGTTCATTGTAAAAGTCATGTCCCTGTGCTCAGTCTACAATCAGAGGGGCCGCTGTGCCCAGGGCAGCTGTGGCTACAACTGTAGCTGCCTCCACCAGTGTGTGAATGTGAGAGTGAATGAATAGTGGAATTGTAAAGCGCTTTGGGTGCCTTGAAAAGCGCTATATAAATGCAATCCATTATTATTATTATCTTAGTCAGGTAAATCTTATAAATGTACAAATTATGGTCTTTATTTATTACATAATATGTAATAATTTGCTCTAGAAATGAATTTCTGATACATTAGTAAAAATCTCCATATGTAATAATTATTAAACACATGCTCTATGAAGATAATAAAACTGTGGGAACATTATGACTTGTTACTGTTAAAGCTCAAAGGCAGGAAGAGTCTCTAGGCCTGGTATGGAAGCAAAACAAACACACACACACACACTCAAACGTGTACACAGGGAAACAAGGAGCAGATCACACCAACAAGCAACCACAAACACTCCGATAGTCAAAGAGAACTTGTAAAATTCATTAAACCCTCAAAAAACACATGAGCCCTGGGTCCCCACACCCAGGCCTATGACAACTTAACAAAAATCCAAACATTAAAGATTAAATTTAAACAAAACCTAAATAAATTCAAACAGAATTCAAACTCTGATATATTTAACATTTAAAAACTGTATTCTAGGAACAGGATTTATGCATTTTTTAGGAATATTACATTTTTTTTGTTGTTGTTGTTGTTGTTTGTTTGTTTTTTATACCAAATGAGTAAAGATTACATTACAGAAACATTATCTTTTATTAGTGTTAGTGTTAGTGTTGAGTTATTTAGTGTTTAATAAAGTAGATAACATATTCTCATCTAAATATGAAAGTACAAAATGAAAAGATGAAAGATGTCATATGCAGCTGTAAAAGATCTAAAACTGAGCAGCATACGCAGGGTTTATAAGGTACAATCATCTAAACAGAACACTGCTTTCACATTTGAACATATGAAGATGTGATTGAAGAAATACTCCTTCTTTCCACCTATATTATATATATTATATATTATTTATATATTTTATATCTGTATTGTATGTATTTACTAGGGGTGCAACGATACACAAAATTCACGGTTCGGTTCGGTTCGATACTTTGGTGTCACGGTTCGATATTTTTTCGATACAAAAAAAAATGTTCATGCCTTTTTAATTTGTCATTTATTAAAATTATAAATATATATTTTAACACAAAAGTACAGTTTTTAAATTTAACCCTAACCCTTGTGCGTGTTGTTTTTTAGCTCGTCATATTGCAGCCACAGAAATTCTTTTGTCCATGAAACCATAAAGCTGCACTTTCTTTTTGCCTTGTAGTCTGATTTGTCATAACTTCTCCGTTTTGTGGTAAGCTTTTCTTTGGCTGTCACTTCTTCACCCTGACCTGTCTTATTTGGCTCAGCAGAACTAAAATATATATCTGTCTGTGAAGGTTCTCAATCATCCAGGTCATCGTAGTGAAATATATATCCTGCCGCACTCACATAAGCTCAGCGATTCTCTGCGCGATCAACCTCTCACATGTTTAAGCTGCGGGAGATTTCACTTGTCATGTTTGCATAGTAAGCTAACAATTAATAAGACGATGTCAGAGGAATTGGTGCACAAATTATCATCACTCACAGATCAGTGCTGTCGCTCTCTATACACAGTTCGCGCGATTGCAAAGTGAAAGCAAAAAAACAAGCGCAAATTCAAACACGATTTCAATATGTCACATATTGACAGTGGCTCACCCAATGACATAATTACCCAGCTACATTTCTGAAAGAATGCAAAAGCATTGACATATATTTTTCCTTCCTACAATAGCCCGACAGGCAGGGGAGAGATAGCCCCGGGACGTCGGGCTAGCGATATTGCGAGCCCTGTATCTGATTGAGGAATCACTCATCTTTGGAAAAGAGAGTTTATTACAGAGAAATGTCTCTTTCCAAAATAAAAGCTATACTATCCGCTTCTTCTGGGCTATATTCTCAGCAGCATATTAAACATATCAGGTCTCCATAAGGAGAATCCTGTGCTAACAGCTGTCTAAATGACTCGGCTAAAGTTTGTAGCATGCATGCTTGTTGTTTTTGTCTTTGCACTAGGATGATGTCGGTGTAAATGTGCAGTCATATTCGTTGTGTTCCCACTAGTGCTTTCAGGTTAATCTCGTTGAAATAACCTTAACGCCACAACACGGCAAATCTCCGTTAACGAGCTAC
Organism: Diplotaxodon limnothrissa; assembly: GCF_057381915.1. Lineage (NCBI taxonomy): Eukaryota > Metazoa > Chordata > Actinopteri > Cichliformes > Cichlidae > Diplotaxodon > Diplotaxodon limnothrissa. The sequence goes on along the minus strand of NC_140599.1, from coordinate 15,542,048 downwards.
CCTATACAGAGGGGCTAGACGGCCAACACGTTAACGAGCTAACTGCGCAAACACACTAGCTCCCACCCATGTAATTGAGCATTGCATGGCACATCCAACATACTGTTTTACTTTAGTCCATGACTCGCTTACCTTCAGGGTCATACGTCACATGAAAACCAAAATAATTCCAAACGCCAGATCTGAATGAGGGTGGGGAGGTCCACTTCTGTCTCGCTAGCTTGCCCTGCGCTCTTCCTTCTGACGATGCTGTCTGTGTTGAGTGCTCAGTGAATCTGCGTTCGACTACTCCGCCTAGGCTGCACTCTCGAGCCTAGGCGGAGTAGTCAAATGCAGATTCACTGAGCGCTCAACACAGACAGCATCGTCAGAAGGAAAGTTGATAAAATAAATTACAAATTTTGTATTGTTCTTTTTTTTTCTCCCCTTTGGTTTTCTTTCTTTCTCTCCCCCTCTTTCTTTCATTCTTTCCCCCTGTCCTATCCCACAGTCATGTCTGTCCCGTTTGCAACTGAAAATAAAATAAATTCATAATTATAATAAAGGTCAATCAAATGGACCAATATGATGATCCACTTAAAATAAATCCTCTTGGCATCTTTCTTGGCCTCAAGACAACAATTCTGATGGCTATAGATCCAAACGGGACACAAAAAAAAAAAAAAAAAAAAAAAAAAAAAAATTGAAAAAAAGAAAAATTGAAAAAAATTGTATTGTTCGATACATATGCGTACCGAACCGAAAGCACTGTATCGAACGGTTCAATATCGATACGAATATCGTTGCACCCCTAGTATTTACCTATTTTCATTATTCTAAAGTACATGACTTTTTTAATTGTGCAAACCTATATCAGTAGCCTTAGAGCTCCTCCTCTGGCAGCTTCATATAAATGTTAAACCAGTGAAGGGTTTTTGTACAGGTCTCTTCATGGTTTCTGTTACTGTGGTACTCGATGTTAATGCTGCACAGTAATACACAGCAGAGTCCTCTGGCTTTAGGCTGGACAGTCTCAGATACACCATACTGTTGCTGTTGTTTCTGGTGATTTCTACACGTCCTTGCACACTGCTGGCATAAATGGTTTTACTTGCATCAAACCAAATGACCCCCATCCACTCTAGTGTTTTTCCTGCAGGGTGTCTGATCCAGTGCATTCCTGCTTGGCCAAAATTGAAACCGGTTCCTCTACAGGAAAGACTGAGGGCTTCTTGGGGCTTTTTTAACACTGGAGTGGAAGGAATGGACTCCAAAGCCTGACCATTCAAACCTGAACAACGAGAAGAAAAATCAGATTAGTGAAAATCAGGAAGAAAATAATGATTTAAACAAATGATCTTAATAAAAACAATATTTTATGTATCACAATATGAAGCATCATACAGGGCAGACAGACAACTGTCAGCAGACAGACAGACAGTCTAAACATCATCTTGAAAGTGAAGGAGTGAATGAAATGAAATGAAATGAAGCAGGCGGCTCCTAAGAGTACAGAAGTCTGCCACTGTGATTTTACTAGGGAGGGACTGACATATTTTGCTTAAATATTATTCAAATGTATCTAAAAAGAAAAGTTTGCAGTGAATAGATATATTTTTTCAGTATTACTTTTAGTTATAAATCTACTGTGTGTCTGCTTGCTGCAGCAAATTTGGTTTTGTACATTTAAATTTTCAAACATTTTAATATCCATTTTCGGATAATTGCATATAGATATTAGAGGTACTATTCCCTTCTTTAGATATGCTGGGGCAAAGTTTGATGAACATGGATGCAAAAACTGATACAGTGATCAGAGAAGCTGGCAGCAATGTGGATCAATCTGAGGGTCCAACCCAGCACACAGACAAACACACATTTATGACAACGTATAACAGTGAGTTCAGCCTGATATTATCTTCTGCTGACTTAGACAAAAGAATATCTGCAACACAGAAGTTAATTTTTATAATGTGATTAACGATACAAGGTTGAAAAACAGAAAAGAACAGTTTGTTTTGCTTCTTTGTTTAATGTTTTGTACTTGCATTCATTGTTTTAACTGCTTTTCTAACTTGGAGTTATTTTTTTCATTGTTACCATAACATGTTTTTAGATTCTGTGCATTTTACTAATATTTATTCACAGATGGTAGAATCACAGGTGTTATTGTGACAGTGAGTTGAACATCATATTTTTGATCATCTGCTGCCCCCTGTAGGTTCCTGTGAAACTGTATGTCTGAAGGTTTTTGTAAAGTCTCTCTCATTATTTAAACCACTGTGTGTCTGGCACAGTAATACACAGCAGAGTCCTCGGGCTTCAGGTTGGAAAGTCTCAGATATGTCAGACTGTTGCTGTCATCTCTACTGACTTCTATGCGTCCTCTCAAACTGCTCGCATAACTGTTGCTGCTGGAATCAGACCAGCCTTCTCCGATCCATTCCAGTGCTTTTCCTGGTTGTTGTCTAACCCAGTTCATAGTACAGCAGGTAAATGTGAAACCAGATCCTCTGCAGGAAAGACTGAAAGTCTCCCCAGGCTTTTTCACTACAGGACTGGAAGGAATGGACTCCATACTCTGACCTGTAACACCTGATGAAATGAAAGGACAGAAGACCAACACATTAGTTATCACTGACTGACCATCAATCAGAGTGTCCTGGAAAATGATGAAACAGTAGGAAGCAAAAGAACTCACAAGGAAATAAAAATGCAACCAGCAGCAGAGTGAGTGTCTGTGTCATTGTGACTGTAGAGATTCTCCACTGCTGCTCTGATGATCAACAAAAAGTTTAAGACAAGTCAGCAGCACAGAAGTACACTGTACACAGTGAAGATTTGCATCAGGATATTATAGAGAGGGAGTGGCTCTTGTGCTGGCATCTCTTATGATTTAATCAAAAATTATCATTCATTTTGTAATGTAGTAGATTTTCCTTGTTCCTAAGTAAGATGTCCAAAATTCCTAACATTGTGGAAAAGGATCTTGTGTCCTTTCTTGTATCTATTTGAACTTTTACATATTTTAAGCATACATGTGATATATATGTGTGCATTTATCCCTACTAGATGCAGATATGCCCTTTTTATTGCTTTGTCAGAAAACACATGATATGGCTTTCATGTGGACAATAGCAGATACACACACACACACACACACACACACACACACACAAATACCTGTTTTTTTCTCCTCTATGTATATTTGCCTAAGGATCTCCACTTTTACCTTCTTTCATTAGTCCCACTTCTCTCTCTCTAACTTTTAGTCTATTTTAATGTTTCCAGCCACACTATAGCAGGTATCTCTGGATCACAGGCACAGGGTTCATCAGGTTTTTCCTCTCATTGCTTTGGGAAACCTGGATTTTTCTCTTTTTTTTCCTTTTTGCCTTACAACATGATTCACACTGAGATGACTTTTGTTACATTAAAATTAATAGAAAATTTATAGAAATTAGATCATGATTTTGTTTTTGTAATGTAATGCTAACGACAGCTAAGTATGACTCATTTAACTATACTTTGCCCGTTATTCAAGTGCCATCCTGCTCTGATCTGTTATTATTTTGGTCTGACAGCTGCCCTGTTAACTTCATGCTATAACTGATCAGCCACTGAGGGGTTGTTGTTCAGGTTTCCTAATGGCTTGTGTGACTCTATCTGGCACAGTAATACACAGCAGAGTCCTCTGGCTTTAGGTTGGACAGTCTCAGATACACAATCCTATTGCTGTTATTTCTGGTGATTTCTGTCATGGCTACTGAACGGACCCACGCGCAGACAGTTCTTTCAAGGAAACAAAAGGGGATTTATTTACAATAGGGATCACCTTAGTGCAAAATATATGTACAGTGAGTTGGGAGGGGGTCCAGGGCTCCAGGGAGAGAAGGGGGGGGGAATCCACACACACGCTTCCTCTTCCACTCAGTCACCGCCACCGCTCCTCCGCACACACGCACTCCTCTTCAGCCGCACTCGCTCCAACACTCCACACACTGCCCCACTTGGACAGGTCCGGTGATTCAGAATCAGAATCAGAATACTTTATTGATCCCTGGGGGAAATTATTTATTCGGTCCAGAATCTACAGACAGAAGGTCAAAGGTTAGTTCCACAACATAAAACACGTGTAAGCGATTCTTCTTTGAATATGCCGCGAGCACGAACTCAGGTGGTTCGACGTTCCAGCGGTGAGCTGCTCTGTGCCACTGCCTTAAATAGCAGCTGGGGAAATCAGCCAGATCAGCCGCAGGTGGACACCATCCACAGGGGTGCGTGGGCCAAGAGTGAGAGCCCGTAATGAGCTCCACCCAGGCAGAGAGGAGGAGGAGAGACAAAAAACTAAAACTAACAACAACAAAACCTGTAGCCAGCGTGGGCCAACCAGAGAGACACGGGGACCGTGACAATTTCTATAGATCCTTACATGCTGCTGGCATAAGCAGTCCTACTTGCATCATACCAGATAGCTCCCATCCATTCTAGTGTTTTTCCTGCTGGTTGTCTGATCCAGTTTATTCCACACTGGCCAAAATCAAAACCAGATCCTCTGCAGAAATGCCTGAGGGCTTCCTGAGGGTTTTTCAATTCAATTCAATTCAATTCAATTTTATTTATATAGCACCAAATCACAACAAAAATTGCCTCGAGGCGCTTTATATTACAGTAGATACAGAGAAAAACCCAACAATCATATGACCCCCTATGAGAAAGCACTATGGCGACAGTGGGAAGGAAAAACTCCCTTTTAACAGGAAGAAACCTCCAGCAGAACCATGCTCAGGGAGGGGCGGCCATCTGTTGCGACCGGTTGGGGTGAGAGAAGGAAAACAGGATAAAGACATGCTGTGGAAGAGAGACAGAGGTTAATAACAGATATGATTCAATGCAGAGAGGTCTATTAACACATACTGAGTGAGAAAGGTGACTGGAAAGGAAAAACTCAATGCATCATGGGAATCCCCTACGTCTATTGCAGCATAACTAAGGGAGGATTCAGGGTCACCTGGTCCAGCCCTAACTATATGCTTTAGCAAAAAGGAAAGTTTTAAGCCTAATCTTGAAAGTAGAGATAGTGTCTGTCTCCTGAATCCAAACTGGAAGCTGGTTCCACAGAAGAGGGGCCTGAAAACAGAAGGCTCTCCCTCCCATTCTACTTTTAAATACTCTAGGAACAACAAGTAGGCCTGCAGTGCGAGAGCGAAGTGCTCTAATAGGGTGATATGGTACTACAAGGTCATTAAGATAAGATGGGGCCTGATTATTTAAGACCTTGTATGTGAGGAGCAGGATTTTGAATTCAATTCTGGATTTAACAGGAAGCCAATGAAGGGAAGCCAAAACAGGAGAAATATGTTCTCTCTTTCTAGTCCCTGTCAGCACTCTTGCTGCAGCATTTTGGATTAGCTGAAGGCTTTTCAGTGAGTTTTTTGGACATCCTGATAATAATGAATTGCAGTAGTCCAGCCTGGAAGTAATAAATGCATGAACTAGTTTTTCAGCGTCACTCTGAGACAGGATATTTCTAACTTTAGAGATGTTGCGCAAATGGAAGAAAGCAGTCTTACATATTTGTTTAATATGTGCACTGAAGGACATGTCCTGATCAAAAATGACTCCAAGGTTCCTCACAGCGTTACTGGAGGCCAAGGTAATGCCATCCAGAGTAAGAATCTGGTTAGATACCATATTTCTAAGATTTTCAGGGCCGAGTACAATAACCTCAGTTTGATCTGAATTAAGAAGCAGAAAGTTAGCGGCCATCCAGGTCTTTATGTCTTCCTGCAGTTGAACTAATTAGTGTGTGTTATCTGGCTTCATGGACAGATAGAGCTGGGTGTCATCTGCATAGCTGTATGAGCTAAGCTAGCGAAACAGTACAGACACAGTGAGTGAATACTTTGGTTATAAATTAGGTAGTGAGTACACAGAAAGTGTGCTTCGAATGAAGGACGTGAGGATTATACTATTAAAAAATAATGTATTTAAAAGTTTTTAATTAAATTGCTCAGCAGATAAGCTACTCAGAAACACCACTGTGTTTGAGCAGGAATAGGAAGTGATACTCTACCACAGAGCGAGCGAACACCAAGTGACAGCGCCACCAAGAGTCAGGAGGAGAACACTGTACTGTAGTGGAGGGAATGGACTCCAAAGCCTGACCATTCAAACCTGCTAAAGCTCAATGAAAATCAGAGTGAAATGTTTAGTAATTCAAACAATTTTTAAAATCTGATTATTATTTTTTTGTATCATTATCATGACATTAAGCAACTTTCAGGCCGGAGCACTGTCATCAGAAAAGTCTGAGCATGACTTTATAAGTGAAGGGATGAAGGAAGTGCTTTGAGGGGAGAGTCAATAAGTGGACAATATTTTGGCGTCTGGGTTTTACTAGGGAGAGGCTAAAATATCAATATCAAATAATCAAATGTGTCTCAAAAACTTTAATTTACAATATAAAAGACATTGAGATTACATTTACTGTAAAATAGTGATATATAATTTAAACAGAGTTATAACAATAGGATAACATTTTATTGTATTCTGATTATGATTTTTTTAAGGATACTTTGCTGTTATGATGGTGTAATTATTATTAAATTGCCCCTCTGGCAAGCAGTTTTCTGGTATTTGGCTGAGGAAATGGGTGGTAAATAACCTTTATAGAAGTCAAAGACTGAGTTGTCCTGCTACAGCCACACACTCCAGGTAGCATCACAGGCCTTTATCTCCTCTGCCCATGTTTCAGCCATCAGATGGGACAGATTCAAATAAAGTCACATTAGACACTGAAGTCATCATATATTATACATAATTATTTTTGGCTTCTACGAATATCATGCTATTATCATTAGAATAAAGATTGTGTATTATATCTATATTATGTGCGTTACTGTGGGTGGTTCTCTGGCACCATTAGACTGATCATCAGAGTCAACTTCCTTCTGAAAGAGTCTGTGTTCATGCTAAACGTGTTCTTTACTGCTTGTACTGTGTGCTGTGTCTGACATGTACATTACCAGTGGACTTAGTTTCTTTTTCTGTATGCAGCTTGTCTTATCCAGAATATTCGAGCACTGACAATGTGAAAATTGACAAGTGATGGTCAGACGTCACCCTGGCTGCACAGTTGCAGAGGCTGACTGGGTAAGCTGCTCACACTTCACACCTGTGGAATATAACATGGTGAACACTGATGTATTGCAACAGTGTAACATTAGCAGTGCTTTGATTATACTGTCCATGTCTCTTTTTCAGTGAGGCTCACAGCAAAAGACCAACAGAGAACATGCAGGTAACATGCTGTATGAAATCAAACACCTGTTCATGCCATCTTTACAAACACTCATGAAAAAATGAGTCGTTCTATACAGTGCAATTAATGTGAACATGGTGATAAATTATGATGCGATCGCTGCAGTTTGCGAAATTTCTTCCCTCCTAGATATTCCACAATAGACTGTAACTGGTGTTGCATGGAAGTGGAAGCATTCAAGGACCACAGCAACTTAGCCATGAAGTCTCAGACCACATAAAGTTAGAGTTAGGTCAAATGCTGAGGTGCATTGTGCATAAAAGTACTGATGACTCAGTAACTCCAAAGCTCCAAACCTACCTGGTATAACATCAGCACAAAAACTGTATGCCAGGAGCTTTATCACATGACTTTCAATTGTCTACCAACTCCCATAGGTGTACTGAGTAGGTGGTCTAAATGTTTTGTTTTTTTTTACTATTCAATCTCCACTCTGCTGTTGTCTCTGGAGCAGGTAATCCCGTCTTTGGATGACAGACCAAAGCACATTGTGAATACTTCATCTGATACCGTAATGTCTTTGCTGTTGTTGTGTTTGCCAGACAATACTTTAAAAAAGAACAAGAAAAAAGAAAGAAAGAAAGAAAAGTTGCTCTAATTAAAAAAAACAAAAAAAAAACATAGAGGCAATAAATCCCATAGTTTAAATTTTAAAACATTTTAAAATAAAAAATGAAATATGACTATATTAAATGTTTAAATGCTTAAATTAAACATTTGTATCAATATTTATCACGTTCATTTACATAGAAATACTCTAGCTTCTAAAAATATGTATTTACTAGGGGTGCAACGATATTCGTATCGATATTGAACCGTTCGATACAGTGCTTTCGGTTCGGTACGCATATGTATCGAACAATACAATTTTTTTCAAATTTTTTTTTTTTTCAATTTTTTTTTTTTTTTTTTTTTTTTTTTTTGTGTCCCGTTTGGATCTATAGCCATCAGAATTGTTGTCTTGAGGCCAAGAAAGATGCCAAGAGGATTTATTTTAAGTGGATCATCATATTGGTCCATTTGATTGACCTTTATTATAATTATGAATTTATTTTATTTTCAGTTGCAAACGGGACAGACATGACTGTGGGATAGGACAGGGGGAAAGAATGAAAGAAAGAGGGGGAGAGAAAGAAAGAAAACCAAAGGGGAGAAAAAAAAAAGAACAATACAAAATTTGTAATTTATTTTATCAACTTTCCTTCTGACGATGCTGTCTGTGTTGAGTGCTCAGTGAATCTGCATTTGACTACTCCGCCTAGGCTCGAGAGTGCAGCCTAGGCGGAGTAGTCGAACGCAGATTCACTGAGCACTCAACACAGACAGCATCGTCAGAAGGAAGAGCGCAGGGCAAGCTAGCGAGACAGAAGTGGACCTCCCCACCCTCATTCAGATCTGGCGTTTGGAATTATTTTGGTTTTCATGTGACGTATGACCCTGAAGGTAAGCGAGTCATGGACTAAAGTAAAACAGTATGTTGGATGTGCCATGCAATGCTCAATTACATGGGTGGGAGCTAGTGTGTTAGCGCAGTTAGCTCGTTAACGTGTTGGCCGTCTAGCCCCTCTGTATAGGGTAGCTCGTTAACGGAGATTTGCCGTGTTGTGGCGTTAAGGTTATTTCAACGAGATTAACCTGAAAGCACTAGTGGGAACACAACGAATATGACTGCACATTTACACCGACATCATCCTAGTGCAAAGACAAAAACAACAAGCATGCATGCTACAAACTTTAGCCGAGTCATTTAGACAGCTGTTAGCACAGGATTCTCCTTATGGAGACCTGATATGTTTAATATGCTGCTGAGAATATAGCCCAGAAGAAGCGGATAGTATAGCTTTTATTTTGGAAAGAGACATTTCTCTGTAATAAACTCTCTTTTCCAAAGATGAGTGATTCCTCAATCAGATACAGGGCTCGCAATATCGCTAGCCCGACGTCCCGGGGCTATCTCTCCCCTGCCTGTCGGGCTATTGTAGGAAGGAAAAATATATGTCAATGCTTTTGCATTCTTTCAGAAATGTAGCTGGGTAATTATGTCATTGGCATCGGTGAGCCACTGTCAATATGTGACATATTGAAATCGTGTTTGAATTTGCGCTTGTTTTTTTGCTTTCACTTTGCAATCGCGCGAACTGTGTATAGAGAGCGACAGCACTGATCTGTGAGTGATGATAATTTGTGCACCAATTCCTCTGACATCGTCTTATTAATCGTTAGCTTACTATGCAAACATGACAAGTGAAATCTCCCGCAGCTTAAACATGTGAGAGGTTGATCGCGCAGAGAATCGCTGAGCTTATGTGAGTGCGGCAGGATATATATTTCACTACGATGACCTGGATGATTGAGAACCTTCACAGACAGATATATATTTTAGTTCTGCTGAGCCAAATAAGACAGGTCAGGGTGAAGAAGTGACAGCCAAAGAAAAGCTTACCACAAAACGGAGAAGTTATGACAAATCAGACTATAAGGCAAAAAGAAAGTGCAGCTTTATGGTTTCATGGACAAAAGAATTTCTGTGGCTGCAATATGACGAGCTAAAAAACAACACGCACAAGGGTTAGGGTTAAATTTAAAAACTGTACTTTTGTGTTAAAATATATATTTATAATTTTAATAAATGACAAATTAAAAAGGCATGAACATTTTTTTTGTATCGAAAAAATATCGAACCGTGACACCAAAGTATCGAACCGAACCGTGAATTTTGTGTATCGTTGCACCCCTAGTATTTACAGATGGTAGAATCACAGGTGTTATTGTGACAATGAGTTGAACATCAGATTTTTGGTCATATACTGCCCCCTGTAGATCCCTGTGAAACTGTATGTCTGAAGGTTTTTGTAAAGCCTCTCTCATTACTTAAACCACTGTGTGTCTGGCACAGTAATACACAGCAGAGTCATCTGGCTTTAGGTTGGAAAGGCTCAGATACACTATGTAGTTGCTGTCATCTCTACTGACTTCTATACGTCCAATCAAACTATTCGCATATCTGTTGTTGCTGGAAGGTCTGTGGCCAACCCCGATCCATTCCAGTCCTTTTCCTGGTTGTTGTCTTATCCAGCTCATACCACAGCAGGTAAAGTCAGAACCAGATCCCTTGCAGGAGAGACTGAGAGTCTCCCCAGGCCTTTTCATTACAGGACTGGAAGGAACAGACTCCAAACTCTGACCTGTAACACCTGGGGAGATGAAAACAGAAATGATGTTCTTCAATGACTGGCTGACATAGTGTTTCTTCATAGTGAAGAAGCAGAAGCACTTACATGGCAGAAAGAAAGCAACCAGCAGCACAGTGAGTGTGTTTGTCATCTTGAGCCTGAAGATTCTCCACTGCTGCTCTGATGATCAACACAAAGTACAAGATGGGTCAGCAGGAAAGAAGTACACTGCACACATTTGCATTTGCATCAGGATTTAATGAAGAAGGTGTGGCTCTGGTGCTGTTATTCCTTATCACTGAATCTAATGTTGCCTTCATTTAGGACATTTTAAACACAGATATCCAGTTTTCTTTTTTAATTATTATATTTTTCTAACTATAATATATATCAGAAGAAATAATACGACTCCCTCACAGTCAGTAGTTATATTTTATAAGATTTACTCGACCATAAAAAGATAAACACATAGTAATTATCACACTCTCTTTCACGTTCTACTTGTAAAAGAAAAGTATAAGTAAACATCCATTCAGACAGGCAGCACTGAATTAGGACATGATACAGTACTGGCCAAGTGTTTGAATTGAATTGAATTGAATTAAAGAAAATAAGAACATAGTATCGAGGAGAGCCGCAGGTATCTCTCAGCACAAGCTTTTATGTAGCAACATTTGTCTCCATGTAATATAGCAACATTCTCCCTTTGTGATAGAGTCAGTTTAATTGCCTGACTCTTAAATTTTATAAAAGTTATAGAGTAGTAATGATGTTTTTACTTAAAAAAAAAAAAAAGGAGTTTAAATGATTTGAAAAAACAATGTTGTTCTATTTATAAAGTGTTTCAATTCTTTTGAAACAAAGGTCTATTTGTGATTCTAATCCTGACAGAACACTGCATTTGTTCTGCTTCTTATTGTTTCATCTTTTACCAGGACACGTTTACTGTTGGTCAGTCACTGATGCCAGAACATTTTGATTTTGATCTCTCTTTCTGGTGGCTCATCTGTTTTCATGTTACATGTCAGACTATGGCCTCTATTCCTTCTAGTCCTGTAGTGAAAAGGCCTGGGCAGACTGCACTCTTTCCTCATTGTTCCTCATCTACCTGCTGTACAATGCACTGTGTTTTTAAAGTGCTATATAAATAAATAAATGATGATGATGATGATGATGATGATGATGATGATGATGATGATGATGATGAGTGTTCTGAGGGTTCCTCTTCTGGTGGTTTCATATTAAGAGTGTTCAGGTTCATGTTTATATCTCCTGATGATTTGTGTTACTGTGGTTGGTTTTGCTTTACACTGGATAGTCTCAGATACACCATGCTGCTTCTGTTGTGTCTGGTGATTTTGCTTTTTAGTCACGCCACTCAGTCAGAACAGAGAGCTGCCGTCTCTGACTTTGGTTCTGCTGAAGGTTTCATCTTTAAGTTGTTGATCCAGGTATGCTTTGCCCCAGTTCTTTAAAAATTATACTACAAACATCATCTTTGCTGTTTCAGTAGAGTTCAGTTTGGGTTTCTTCTGGTGCCGTGTTCTCTTATACTGAATCTGATGAAGAAATCTATATGAAACACCGTTGTTGTATGCTACATTTCAAAACTTGTATATTCACCACAGCAGATCCACATCAACACTGTTCATTAATACGAAAGTAAAGTAGCGTAGTGTATGTGGATTGTATGTCAATGTTTTTCCTCTTTCTCATCGTTGGTCCTCCTCATGAAAGCTTCAAGGAAAATGTTTAGGAAAAAGGGAAATGACTGTTTGACCCTGCTGTTGTCTCTTGCACTGATAAACTCTCTGACTAAAGCATGTTTTAAATACTTCCAGATGTGTTTGCTTTTATTCACTGTTTGAGGATCAACATCCTTTTCTCTGGAACACCTAGGAAAGAGACAAGTAAAATACTTGAACTAAGTTCTCTATCTCAAAATAAAAAACAAACAACACATGTTTTTTTAAAGCTATGTTCTTGAAACATACAGACTCAAGGTAGACTCAAAATATTGATGGTTGATTGCTAGTGTTTAAATGTATTTATACATTTATTCTCTGATATGTTTGTTAGAGGTTATTGCGTTTTTTAAATTTGTATTCACACGTGGAAGAATCACAAGCATTATCATGTCAGTGAGATGAACATTATATTCTTGATCATCTACTGCCCACTGTAGATTCCTGTAAAACTGTATGGCTGAAGGTTTTATATAGCCTCTCATTACTTAAACCACTGTGTGTCTGGCACAGTAATACACAGCAGAGTCCTCTGGCTTTAAGTTGGAAAGCCTCAGATACACTATGTAGTTGCTGTCATCTCTACTGACTTCTATACGTCCACTCAAACTACTCGCATATTTGTTGTTGCTGGAAGGTTTCCTATCCATTCCAGTCCTTTTCCTGGTTGTTGTCTTATCCAGCTCATAGCACAGCAGGTAAATTCAGAACCAGATCCCCTGCAGGAGAGACTGAGAGTCTCCCCGGGCCTTTTCATCACAGGACTGGAAGGAATGGACTCCAAATTCTGACCTGTAACACCTGACTGACACAGTTTTCCTGGTTAATGATGGAACAGTAAGAAGCAGAAGCACTCACATGGCGGAAAGAAAGCAAACAGCAGCAGAATGAGTGTGTTTGTCATCCTGAGGATTTAGAATCATCAGTTTACATGAAAAGCATCTCTTTGGACTGTGAGGGGAAGTAGAAGTCCAGGGTGAGAACCCACAGGCACAGGGAGAACATGCAAGTTTCACATAGAAAAGGCCCAACATGGATACAAACCCAGGACCTTCTTGCAGTAAGGTGACAGTACAAACCACCTTCTTATGCACCTTATTTGACTTTTTTTTTTAAAGATAAGAGGCCATTGCTGGATCATTCATGTAGTCATGGTCAAAGATCATTTAATTTTTAAAAAGTTGAGACAGGGGCAACTAATCAATTGAGAAGGTGTGTAATGCTAATAAAAAAATCATCTAGTGGAACATTTAACTAATGACGTTCATCAGTAACAATAGCTTAGTATAAAAAGAACATCCTTGAGAGGCTAAGACAGAAGTAAAGATGTGGAGGGTCTCACTAATGTGTGAATTTGGCAAATTCAATTCACATTAAGCATTTTCCTTTATCTGTAATATACAATCAATAAACACTTCAGAGAAATTGAAGACATTTTTGTACAAAAGGGACAAAAACAGTTAGCAGGTGGCACTGAATGAGGACATGATTCTGTACTGAAAAGCACAGAAATTCATGGACATCACATGTACCAGCATTGTCTCCACGTAATAGAGCAGCATTGTTTCTTTGTAATTAGTTCTGCGTTATTGTCTGTTTGTTATATTCTGAGAAATTTGAAGCATACACTCAAAGGAGGACTTAAATTATCTGAAAATTGGTATATTATTTATAGCACCCAATGCAGGCTTTCTTTATGAACAATTGAGAATGATTTACATCTTCTACAGTGACTCAGCTTCTTTGGAAACACAGTCATATTATTTGTGATTCAAATCCTGACAGACTACTGCGGGTGTTTAATTCTGTTTCAGTTCTGACCTCTGTGAACCAGATTTAAACTGCTTCTTATTACTCCTTCCTAATCTGCACAGGAAGATGTGAGTTTGCATAGTGGGGAAAAAAAAGTTTCAAACTAAAAAAAAAATCACATTTGCACATGTTTTTGGTTGTGCTTGTTAAATTTCAGTTTCATGCCTTGCTGATATTTTAACTATGATATGCAAAACATTTCTGTCTTTCATCATTAGTCAAGCATCTTTAATCATCAAAATGAGCCATAAGATTAAAAAATAAAAGAAAAAATACATTTAAACACCACATTTCTAGAAATTGTCTCCTACAGAAAGAAAAAAGCATTAAAACTTTAGATTTGTCAGTGTTTGTTTGTTCTTATGATTATGTTTGCATACAGTGTATTCACCATTTCAGGCCTGGACACCTGCTGACATTCAAATGTGTGCAGTGAAACGTGTGCCTTCTGTTTTAAGAACTTGTATTTGTAGTGCTGATCGTTTTTTAAAGCAGTTTCACATCTACAGCTGTGGTCCCAGAGGTATGTAGAGACGGGGCAGTAAGTCTCTAAAGATGATACTGCATGTTTCAAAAAACAAGAAAACAGGAAACCTTCAAGACTCACTGGCCATTGTGACAATACTACAGTCACATTTATCTCAAAGTGCTTTACAGTACAAGCCATATTCACTCATTTCCACACACACACATATACGCAGGCTTTTGATCGAGACACAGCATTTGCTCTGTCACACATACACTCTTCCAGAGAGCGCAGTTGCTTTAATGAAGGAAAACATCCAGTCAACAGCAGGGCAGAAATATCCAGTTTACCATCTGGATATCTGCTCTCAGATCTTAAGTGGGAGGGGCAGATTTGTCTGGGTCATATAAATAAAAATGCAGCTAAATGTTGCATGGAATTTATTCCTGTCTTTCTGCTTTCACTAACAAACATGTTCAGTTTGCTACCTCACTTCCCACAAGCCTAATATTTATTTTTGTTCCATTAAAAATAAATGATTTAATGAACAGCTGAATTTTGACCAGTTTCTCCTAATCCCCAGCCTGTACTTATGATGAATAAGGAGAAAAGGACAAATCCAATGACACAAACTACCACTTAAGGTACTTTGATTACATCAGGAGAAACTCAAGAAAAAAGTCTTTATTAACAAAGTGATGGTTATTAGGTACCCAACTTACTGGCAGTCCTTCTTGTCTGGCGTCATTATGGGCAAAACCTATTTACTGCTTAACAATTTGGAAAATGTTACAAGCATGAAAATGATGTAACCCTGATTAATATTCATTTCATTAATAGTTTTTACAAAAGACATCAGGACATGACATAACTACACAAAGACAATTTTATGTGGTGAATACAGTTAATCTGTTATATAAACACGTATAATTTTAAATACATATCTGATGCCTGAGCTAGCTGCCACAATCTCATTTTCCTGTATTTATTTTGAGGCGTCACATTGGTCACGTGCTTATTTATTTAAAATTATGTGATGCAGCAAATAATGTGTATTTATGAGTTAAGACTTAAGAATATGATGCAGATTGACGACGTTACACACATCATAAAATTTTGACAAAGCATTGGTTTATATGGTCATATAACAGGACACTGCTGTATTCTCATATAAAGCATGTAAGAGTCACAGCGATTCTTTGTTTTCGCTGATTGTTTGCATGTAGAGACTATGACTAATCCTAAGCATTAACTGCGGGGTCATATAAGAAACCATTTTTTTTTCTATTTTTAAATATGTAATGAAAGCAGATTGTAGATAGTAAAACTGATGTAACAAATTAAAAAGCTTATTTTTTTATGTACAGGGTAACATTTGAACACATATGTGAAATTGTCTATATGCACAGCATTTAAGCCTATCTTTCTTTTCCAGACCAAAGCGGCAGAGATAATCCATATGAGACATCCCTTGCCTCGTCTGGCGTATGTGGACCGCAGCTGATCTCAGTTCATACACACACACACACATACTCTCACTCGCTCACACTAAAAACAGAAGGAATTTATAGTTTTATAAGAAAGAAATTCACAAATACACATAGCTCGGGGATCTTGACTGAATCTGGCATCATGAGTCTTAAACAGCCCTGCATCTTTCTCAAAGGAGGCAAAAGGAGACATGTAAGTAAACATATGATTTCAGTTTGATCCTGTGACTTTATGGCTTTATCTTAAATTTCTAAATGGCAGATTAAAAGTAAGTCTATTTAAATTTCTCTTCTTTTTCTCTGTCAACAGAAATTCATTATTTTTTTGGAATAGTTGTTTTGGTTCCTATGGTAATTCTTATATCGTAGAATTTTCAGCTAATGAGGAAACAGGCTTAAAGAACTAATTCTAAGGACGATTTTTGCTTGGTTCCTCACCAGGATGCTTTTCTCTCATTTTCTTTGAATACATTTTCTAATTTCATAGTAATAAGACACTTTATACATAATTCTAACAAGCATAGCTTTACCAAATGAAGGCTATGATCTACACAGGACATTCTGCACAGGAAATTTGATCAGATAGATGCTGTAGCTAAAGAACATGCCATGCAAGGGTGTATATGAACATAATAATACATGCTAAAAATGTACCATTCAGGAATAAAGATAGCAACTGTTAGAAGAATATCCCAGACAAAAGTATAATTACATAAACAACTATAAATGTATTTCACTCACACAATTGTATTAAAGATTTTCATTTATCATGTCTGAGTGACATTGACTCCCTCTCACTTCTTAGCTTACAATATTTTATTGCAGTAATGTTTAAATAAGTTATACACACTTACAGATCTTAAAGTCATTGAACAAAAGCAGTTTCAGCTAATGTGTTATGGGTGTTCTTATTATACAGGGAACATGATTATATATGCAGAGCTTAAGGAGCATTGCAGAAATGCACAGCATGCATGACTGTTACTTTTAGAAAGAGTCGTTTGTCCCCAGGGATGAGAATGTGTTGCGTGATTTGGTAACATCTGTCCAAGAACAACAGATGAAGAGTGCTTCATTGAGGCTAATGTTTACCAAATAGGTCAAATTTGTGGCACTACTGAAGCATTACTAATATCATTTTCATTTAAACTGTTTTGCAGTCAAGAGCACTTACACATGATGAGATAGAAGGTAATTATATGTTACGCTTTCATATTTACTTTATAAAGGGTTGTATAATTCTTTACATTTCTCACTTTTCCTCAAATTGTATGCTCCACAGAGTTACGTGAAGCTTTTGTAGAGTTTGATAAGGACAAGGATGGTTTAATAAGCTGTAAAGACTTGGGGAACTTGATGAGGACCATGGGTTATATGCCAACTGAAATGGAGCTGATAGAACTGAGCCAAAACATCAACATGAACCGTGAGTAATGTGACAACAAAGTAAAACTAAAACCTACAGTTTATTAACTGAAGAAAACGAAGTCTAACTATCACATTTTATGAAGAATAATACAGACAAATATAACAGTGACATTAAAAAACACCTTTTTTTCTGTGACACACATTTGACTTTTTTAAATATGTAATAAAGTCCCATATTTGTTGATTATGTTTTTGTTTTTCGCTTTTTCTTTTATTATTTTTCTACAAACACAAATAGAAACATGGCATCATTTCTTCTTAAAGTTTCTGGAAACTTGACTTGAAAATGGTTCATTAAAGCTGACATTTCCTGTTTCATATGGGTATAATAACATTAGTCATCATAATGCATTTTATGATCATTTGGCTCATTCTATGTCAGTGTGTGTACATATGGACATTTATGAAACCCATAGAAACACTATTGTAAAGTATTTCATTCTAGTCCATCATCACAGGAAGACAAATGCCCTGCTTAAACTATGTTATTGAAATCTTATTGCAGTTGGGGGGCGGGTGGACTTTGAGGATTTTGTCGACCTAATGACCCCCAAGCTTCTGGATGAAACTGCAGGGATGATTGGTTTGAAGGAACTCAAAGATGCTTTCAAAGAGGTAAGCACACCTTTGACTCACTTTGTGGTCTTTGGCACCCCATGGTGGACAGTGCATTAACTTACTTTAAAAAACTTTGTTAGAGCATGAAACTCATGCAGCAGAACTCTAAAAGGTTTGCAATATTTGGATGGCTTCTTCCTCTTTTCTGCAGTTTGATTTAGATGGCGATGGTGCTATCACTTCTGATGAGATGAAACATGCTATGTTGAAGTTGTTGGGCAACCAAACCAGCAAAAATGAAATCGATGCAGTGGTCAAGGAGGCTGACGACAATGGTGATGGAACAGTTGACTTTGAGGGTAAGTTAAACAAACAGACCACAAAAAAATAATTTCATTTTACAGCAACTTTTTATATTATTTTGTGTTGCCTCACATAATAATATTACTATTACTATAACTGTGAAACAGGAAACTTAAAGAAAGAAGAAGTTGTGCATTCAGCTTAGTTTTAACTGATATAGTGCCAATTTATAACAACACTCACCTCAAGGAAAAGGAAATTAGTTTAACTTAAGCTTTTGTTATTGTGACAAAAACATATTCAAAATTTGTCTTCCTAATACTGTGACAGTCCTCGGTAGAAAAACTTATTACACACGTATTTACCGATATTTCAATCTTGCTGGCAAATCTATGTCATCAATAATGCTGCTGCAAGGCTGCAACATTTACATAAGAATGAATAAATATTTGTAGCTTTATGGAGCAAGAAGAACATAGCTTATAGAAACTATGTTTATTTTCTTTACAGAGTTTGTGAAAATGATGTCACAGAAATGAGAACAAAGGAATGAAGAAAGGAGCGGATGTATTTTTATTACGTTTTCTGTTATTGTTATTTTGTAATTTCTGGTAATGGGCTCCTGCATCACTGCTAGAATATGTGGCACTCATTATTTTTTTAAATCTTACTTATTAATTTATGGATTTGCTATTGTCAAAATTTGTTAGCTCTAGAAAGCCAGACCTGATTTTGTGTATTTGTCACTTGTCCCCTTCTTTCTTAATGCCCTGAACGTGTCCAAGTTAAAAAAAAATGACAGGTTGTATCTGTGTCATTGTTTGATTTTTAAAATTTATAAATAAATATAAAATATTAAAAATAGCAACTCTACAGTATATTAAGTTAATTTATGATCTGGACAGACTTGGTGGGCTGCGGTGCATACCGATATTTCATGCTGGAAGTGATTTACATTGCATGAATTCCTTCCTGGACATTTTCACCTATATTAGTTCTGCATGTTTAGCTGAAATTCTTGTTTTTGGCTCAGAAAAAGGATTGCAATTCATGTCAAACTACAAAAGGTCATTGATTTGCAGTTTAACTTAGCAGTGGAGTTTACTGACATGCTAATTATTGTATTCCCTGAACAGATACATGCATTTCCCCAGTTTTACTGCTAATCACCAGACAGGAGGTGTAGTCTAAGTGGTGCTGTGTTCTTGCCTTATTTGGATAAAACATCAGAGATTAGGTTTCTTTATTGCTCTGTGACATGTGAGATAATTAAAACATATGTGATGATTGTGGTAGAGATGCACCATTGTAAAAAAATATATATATATATATTTTGTTGTTTTTGTTTTTTGTTGTTTGTTTGGTTTTTTTGCTTTGGCACCTTTAAATTAATATCTGAAACAAAATAGTTACAAAAATTAATAATCATCATTTTCCATGACCAAATTAACATAATTAATACAATGTTTTGTATATGTGTAAAAAAAATGTGATATTTATTGAATGATGAGTATTATTTATACATGTTGTTGTAATGTTTTGCTCTTTGGTTGTGTCTCCACTGTCTGCTGTCTGCTCTCATGAGCTCAGTCAGGCTCAGCTGTATTGGGAAAAAGAAGAACAGGGCACAGATGTTACTCTGGGATGGGTGATATTTTCTTTACTGACAGTCACAGCTTGAAGTTATTTCCTCTATGATCAGGACTATGATCAGCCTGTTATGGCAAATAGACAGTATTCTCAAAAATATTTTATTCCAGACTGCAGGTTGTGTAAAGGTTGAAGTTGTTGTATCCCATTTTTCTCTCTGCAGCGATGACTTGGGTAAAAATCATTCAGCATCTTTTCTCTTCAAAGTCAAGATTGCAAAATCTGTAATAAACCTCTGAAGGATGGCTGTTTCCATGGAATTTTATTTATTACTGGAAATTTTTCTCAACAATTGAACAGTTGAATACCAATGACTGATGTAATTTCCAAACAGCAGACTCCCAGTGATAGTAAGCAGAGATTTATTTTTCAACCACTTTCCATATTAGACATCTTTCACTTTTGAAAATCCCTCTAGTTGCTAATTCTGTTGCATAACAAAAGAACAGCATGTGAGTTCTTGCATGTGACAAAGGCTATTTTCATCTTTCAGACTTACATGTAATGGTTGAGTTTCTAAAGACTAATATCAAGGCTGGTAATGACAAATAATGTGTGTTATAGAACTTTGTTACATTTTCAGAAAAAAAACTACTTAATTATTCTTTCTGACTGGATGACTAATAATATTGCAATATGCCATTAGTGGCATACAAATATCTCTACAATATAGGTTTAACTTTATTTTTAAATATTTACTAATAAAGTTTAATTAATTTTTTTTTTACTTCATATCTCTTCATTTTGAAAAAAAATTTCTTTTACTTGCTTTTAAATTGTTATACTATCTGCTAATGACTGTGAAAGCTTCATTATTTCTTCCCAGTAAATGTCCCCTGCTGAATGAATCATTCCCATACAACTGCATTTAAACAGTCTCGGGAATAATCTGCCTCTTTGGGATGGATAATCTGCCTCTTTGGGATGGATTAGTTCAGTCAGTGTTCCTGACTGAACTAATTCCTGTGAGGGTCCCATGATGGGGATCATCAT
Source organism: Diplotaxodon limnothrissa (assembly GCF_057381915.1). Classification (NCBI taxonomy): domain Eukaryota; kingdom Metazoa; phylum Chordata; class Actinopteri; order Cichliformes; family Cichlidae; genus Diplotaxodon; species Diplotaxodon limnothrissa. The sequence continues at coordinate 15,521,127 of NC_140599.1, read as the reverse complement.
GGGACCCTCACAGGAACAGATGGCAGATAAGACAAAATCGGCACACTAATTCTTATCTACCGACTAAAAAAAGGAAGCAAAAAAGGGCTAAATGACCTAAATGATTGGAAATGTGTTTCAGTATGATGATTGAATTAAAAGACACATTCATTAAAGTGTTTGTGTGATATGTTTTAGACTGCATACCTTTTTTTAGACTATAAACTTGCCCATGTCCCTAAATAATTATTTTCACCTAAATAATTAAGTTTTGAAATATATACAAATAAGAATATTCAAATATTCAATGCAGCAACTTATTGCATTTAGGCATGTAGAAACTGTCATGAAGAACTTACACCGTGGCCTGGTTGTTAGTGTCGAATGCGGTGGTCTGAGTATTTCATAAACTGCTGATCCACTGTGATTTTCCCACCTAAACATGTCTAAGGTTTGCAGACTATGGACCAAAAAAGAGAAAATATCCAGTGAGCGGCAGTTCTCCAGCTGAAAATGGCAGAGGTCACAAGAGAATGGTCAGACTCCTTAAAGGAAGACAACGGTGACTTAAATAACCACTTCTTATAGCCAAGGTATGCAAAAGAGCATCTCTGAATGTATAACATGTAATTGTAAAGCAACTACAGCTGCAGAAGACCACAGTAAGTCTTACTCCTGTCAGCTGAAAAAAGGGAACTGAGACTACATTGCGCAGGAAAAATGTTCCCTGATGAGTCTCAGTTTCCAGTGTGACATTAAGATAGTGGGTCAGAATTTTGTAAACAGCATAAAAGCATAGATGCATACTGCCATCTGTACATCCGTCCATCCAGATGATATTTGGGCCCCTTGGTACCGACTGATTATATATAGCAAGACAATAATGGTTTGATCATTTATTTGGTTTTTGATTTCCAAACAGCATTGACAAAAGCCTCATATAGGACTGTGCAAAAGTTTTTGAGCCACACATCATCATCATCATCATTATTATTATTATTGTTATTACAAAGAATAAACATGTTTATATTAAGTATTGAATTTTAAGCTTATTATAATTTTACAATTCTGTTTTGTATTTTCTATTTTTTACAATTCCTTATGTACTGAATTATCATGTGTGTTCTTATATGTTTCAATAAATCACTGCACCTTCGTCCCATTTTCCTAGTAAAATATAAAGAACTGACAGATGGATCAAGACTTTTGCACAGTACTATATGTTGTATAATATGTAAACCACTGCAGGGCAATCAGTTATAAACAAAACTATAGGAAAGCACTTCTAGATAGAAATATACAAGCATACACAGAGGACTGTATGTAGGGAAAGAAAGAACCACAGTATATATTAGTCAAAATATTTTTGGCAATAATTTTGGAAAATAAAAATCATTTTATATTACAATTGTAATATTTATCTTTTTTTTTTCACAGTTTTTCTGGTTGAATCATTCCCATAGCATATCTGCACATGCATCAACAGTTGAAAATAAACTCCAGTAGTTTTCACATGCATAAAGTTATGATGCCAAGTTGCTAACACTGGATCTGCTCTTTGTGCTTTCAAGTGATGCTTAGTTTGTGGCCTAGCATCCAGCCTATAACAACAATGTAATGCATTCATGTGGTAAATCTCGGTGTAGACCCTAAATCCAACAGCACTTGAAAGCATGGCTAATGGCTTGTGTAATTCTTGGGGCAGATTCACACAGCGGTTAATTTACTGGAATGAGATGCATGTCCCAGGACTACCAGGTCTAATGTAAGGCATCTCTTCATGTTGTATACAAGTACACAGATAAACAAAAACATTTTAGAGTTCAGGGCTGAACATGAAGTCCAGGGCTTGTCTCTCTGCTGCAGCCACATTTGGATGCCAAAGGTCCACACTTAAAATGACGCTGGGTCTAGAATCTGGAGGGCCTTTCAAAGGAGACGGAGATATAGTTTTAGCATTTAAAAAATGTAATAGCTGTTTATACTTATCTAAAACAATTCATAAAAATTGATCAGGAATCTTTTTTTTTTAATTACCCACCACATTTTACATCTTAACATTTGGTCATATGTTAATTAATAAATGCAATAAGCTAATAGATCACAAATTAATTCATTTGTCAAAGCCATTTGTGACTCACTGACCCTTGTGGGAGACAGTGTGAAGGAAGGAGTCATCAACCAGGAGGCAGTGTCCTTCTGACCAACACTGAGGCTCCCCTCCCACCACCAGCTCGCACAGGGGTGGAGTCTGCAGACCTACAACAGCGACGTCTGTCTTTCAGCTTTGGTTTTAAAAACACAGCATTATGCTTTCCCCTTTACTTAAAAGGGCATGGCTTCCAACCCTGTTTTTATTTAAAGCAGCAAGGATTATAGCCAGATGGATCACATTACAAAAATGACGAGAGGGAACTGAACCTCAACCCTGACCAGAGAAGTATCACATTATGCAATGGTTTAGTATTTACTCTGTTTTTTCTTGTATTTCTCTATAGTGCAGCGAAGTCTGACAACAATTTATTATGTGCACCCAAACAGTTCCACCTTTTTAATCTTAAATCCAATAATACTGCTTTGTTTTTGCTCGCACAGTGCATTATCTATAATGAACTAATAATTTACATAACTTGAGGTAGTTCCTGCAATACACACACATACATACCCTGAAGTCAAGTCCTACAGGTGATAAACCAGTGTGTGTGTGTGTGTGTGTGTGTGTGTGTGTGTGTGTGTGTGTGTGTGTGTGTGTGTGTGTGTGTGTGTGTGTGTGTGTGTGTGTGTGTGTACTTTGATGTAAATATCATAAAAACAGGTCATTAGGTTGAGGAGGATAAATCCATGTATTAGTGTAGTGTGGATAGTTACAACAGAATAAACAGATTCCATTATCCACAATAACTATAAGTCCATTACATACCAAGATGACAACGCAGGCGTGTATTAGTGGGTCCATATGTGCTTCCCAAAGTTGCTCCAGGGCCCAGCAGCCAAAATCCTGCTGATCCCAATGAGTTGCTGTTTATAAAAGTACGTAAAGACAGAAGTGTCCGGTAGGTGCAGGGACAGGCACGGCAGTTTCCTGCCACAGAGACACCAGCGCTGTACAAAGGAAACACAGCTTGGCCCTGAAAAAGATAAAAGTCCATGTTTAACATTTGATACAGATCTTTTTTTTCTAACAGTTCCGATCACAAGCTTACATCCACTCATCATGGGCATGAAGTCATAGTAATTTGGGGATTTTAATGATTTCTTGGAACTGTTCTTTTTCCAGGGTGGGATGATTTTACAGCACACCTCTTTAATTGCCTTAGAAAACAAGAACTGGGTCCACACATTTCATTTTATTTTGGATTTTATCGAATCCACACAAAAGTATGCATACGGGCTCAAATATATACAAGTACTCACTTTAATATTTTAATAAGTGTTGCTGAAGCTTCTGTAATCCCCATTAACATGACAAGGTCCAGGTCTATTAACTTCTCATTGGTGATAATAACCAGCTACAGCTTGACTGACCAATACTCAGAACAATAGTTATGCAGATGTGTCACCACTTTGCCAAGTAGGCACAAACTGCCACCCTCAGATGAGATGAAGCCAGTTTTACATTGCCATGAACTGAGAGGGTGCCAAGCTAGAAAGAAGTCCCTGCTCCAAAATCAACACCTTTGAACTCGACTGAAATTTAGTCACAAAACTGGGTCCAAGCCAGAAAAAACTGTTTAAATTTACTCTACCAATTCTACCAAGACGAATAGACAAATATCTGGCCAGAATTTTGTCAGAAGCTTGTTAATGGCAATCAAAAGCACTGATGTGCAACTTGATTTAAACAAATTTCACTTTTACTCTGAGGCTGTCAGCATACTTTTTATGCTGTGGATTAGAGAAGATCCAAAATAAATTCAAACTTGTGCACCCAGTTCTTGTTTTTTTTAGTCATTAAACATGTGTGCTGTACAAACATGGCACCCTGGAAAAAGGACAGTTCAGATAAATCATTAAATGTCCCAAATTAACAGGGCATTCATGTCTTTGATGAGAGTAAACTAGAGACCACAACTGTACATTATGAGCCAAAAAAAAGAAAAAAACAGTGAAAAAATAATGAATAATCAGAAAAATGCCATCATACTAAAATATATCTCAGGAAGTGTAGTAGATTTCCAGGACTTACCAAGTTCATTCCATGGTATTTTGAATGACAGATAATTATTTTTGGATGGTGCATTATATCACTTTCTCCCAGTTGGCCTGAAGGATTTTATTGCATACCTTTGGTCCTACACAGGTCCAGCCTAATTTTGAGTCAATGCCCTTCTGGTAAACAGCCTGGAATTCAGCCAAGATCGCAGGGTAGTTGGCTTCCAAGACTTCAATGTCATGTCGATGAGCGTCACGTGGGAAGAAAGGCACACTTGGAACATCTGGCAGAAAGAAGAGATGAGGCTTCTGTATAGCAGAGTGATCATTCAGTCTGACCTAAAGTGAGATAAATGAAAAAGCTGTGATTATTTCTTGGCAGAGTTTTCTTTTGGTTTTTTTGGCTTCAAGAATGCAGCTGTAAATCTTAAACCATTGTGGAACAACTCTTGCAGTCCACTTGGAAGCATACCTGCTCGCGGAGGCCCTTATGAATGCGGCCCATGCCCACCCAACTGTAGCGTTTGGCATACTGCTGCAGGGCTGTGTACAACTTCTTGGCTTCTGCAGATGCCTGGGCAGGGAACAAGGCATGACTCAGCACTGGGGTGAGGTAGCCCTGTCCCTGCTCATCGTCTTCCACTGTTTCCATGGAAATAAAGGGACTAATTTGATCGCTCCTGGACAGCTTGGATCGTGCACTGCACTTTGTTCCAATACAGCTACCGCTACGGGACATCATGGACCTCCTTGAGCTTGACTTGAGCTTTCCAGCATGCGCATGGCCTGGGATTGGCAGATCGGAGCCCATCCGATAACAGTGCCAAAGAAACAAAAGCAGTAGAGTCCACAGAAGGCCGCTCAGTGATTGTACACCCAGCTCCATATACGGAGTCAAGGGAAGCGTGTTCATTGACCAGTGCATCCTTTAATTTTGGGAGACACTGAAATAATAAAATAGAAACAGACTGAGAGATAATACAACATGTGTAATTTGGCAAAGTTCTATTGCTACTTTACTTCTTTTATGAATTTAAGGAGTTTTACAGATGCCATCACACTTGTACTTTTTACTTGCACTTTTTGCATGGTTATGTTTTTAATTAAAGTGGATTCGTGTATTTTTTTTTAATTTATGGAACAAAACAACAAGATTTTTCCCACAGTTCTGTTTTTCTTGCAGTCCAAAGCAAACAAAAGACCGTCCTTGCCCAACCTATTTTCTTTATCGTAATCCCCGTTCAGCGCCATGGGGATTGAGGTCGATGTCAGAGTGGACTTGAGAGTGGACATGTAGCTTTGGATCACTGGGTCACTTACCCCCCCCCCCCCCCCCCACCTTTTTTTTTTTTTTAAGTTGGAGGCTGACATGGTGTTACATAAGACCTGATCTGTGACCCAAACTAGCTGTGGATTTCACTGCAGGCTAGGTCTTGTGACTACAAAGTTTAGCTTTTACTTTGAATTCACGGAACTTTTGAAACAGTTTTATGTTATGTTTCAATATTTATCCATTAGTTAAAATATTAGTATTGCATGACTAGTGCAACTGTTGCATTTGGCTTTTGGGGTATATACGCGCGCGCGCGCGCGCGCGTGTGTGTGTGTGTGTGTGTGTGTGTGTGTGTGTGTGTGTGTGTGTGTGTGTGTCTTTAGAAGATTCAGTAAACAAAGTGTCGGGGTTTGGTCATATTTCTGCACATTCGTTTAGCCCTCACATGTAGTGGAAGCACCCCGTGCTGCAGCACAGACGTACACCATAAATGTGTTTCATGATTTGCGCATGCTTCAGCATACATTTTTGGTTTTTTGGTTTTTTGTTTTTTGTTTTTTTCCTCTGCACCAGCCCCCACAGCTCGGCTGGCTTGTTTACTGCCCGTGTTCCATGTTGGAGCAAACATCCACCCATTCCAAGAATCGGCGGCTGAAAATGTTCGCCATGCACACGGTACGACACATGCAGGCCTTTAAATGAATAAACATACACTATTTACCGTGCCGCTTTTCCCGTCCCTGTCAGATTACCTTGATAAAGGCTACAACGCAGCGCTGTGTCGGGACGCACTTCAGCACCGCGTCGGTGGACAGCTCCTCCACCGCTGACAGACAAAATGTGGTGGGGAGCTTCGCGGCGCTCTGCAGTTACAGCATTTCGCCGCTAGGGTGCACCTGGCGCTTCAACGCAAATGCCCTCACATCATAGCCGAATGCGTCAACCACACGGTAACCAGCCAGGGGCATCTCACCAGCGCATTTCGGCCTAAAGCAACAGGATACTTGCCAGGATAAAGAATACTTAAACGCCGCCTGGAAGACAAAGGTAAGTGGTAGGCACGTTTAAGCGCTGCTGAGATGGTTGCTGGTCTCACGGTAGCGATGACTGGTGTCAAAAATCGTCCTCCGCACAAAAGAGGGCCGAGGGAGGTGCGAGAGAAGCTGCCTCGCAGAGCCCCATCATTTTGTCACACACCAAGCTGGCATTTTCACCGAAGGAAACGCCTCGAATAGCAAGAGGAGGTTATTTTTTTTTCCTTTTTTCCTCTTTTTTTCACACATTGCTGTGAACAGGTATCATGTTCAAATTGGGCAAGCAGCGATCACAGGCTCGCTCGCTTTTTTGGAATAGCGCATTTTCGGCATGTTGTTGCAGATTTGAATGAGAAAATGCAGAGGGAAGGCTGAATATTTAACCTTATACCTTGTGCGACGTGTGGGCCTACCTGGTTTATTTCTTCTCCACATCAACACCTGTAACAACAGCCTTTAATAAATAGACATTTACGCTTCTACGCTTTATAAAACGAAATGGCTTTTGAGATGAGATTTTACGGTATCGCGGTGATGTTCCGATCCGAGTGGCCTGTGATGTAAACATGTGCTGAATTGCGACCGAATTTGCTGTGATTAACAATTTGTTATTCATTACCACTCCTGCGGAATAAGCCTCCTGCAGCCATCATAAGCTAATAATAATCATTACAGTAACCTACAAAATGCAGCCGCCTAATTACATGATCACATGACAGTTTACTAATCGATCCGTTCATTTTAACCTTCCCAGGTCATCCATAACCATGGGGTTCACTCGCCTTGTGACGCTGTCTGTCACAGTGATCCACCTAGTTTCAGGTAACAGTCTATGTTTGTGTGTGTATGTGGTCTTAAATGTGTGTTGTTACAGCAGACACATGGTGGACTGAGATATTTTATTTCTTGCATATTTAGGAAAAATAATGTCTTTTCTCCCTTTTGCTGTAAATAGCAGCAGCAGCAACAACAACAACAACAAAAACTAACTTTGTGCCTCTTCCAGGGATGAGCTTTATGACTCCTGAGCCTGATACACCCCCAACATCCCCCCCAGACTCCTACCCACTGGGCGACATGATCCATGCTGCCCTGCAGAGTAAGGAATACTTGGGACGTGCTTCTGCAGACACAGGTACACTAATAATGCTCTTTATATAGTTTAATTAATGCAGCTATAGTAATTGTACATTGGAAATGACACACATTTAATCAAACTCTTGGACTCTGCAGGTACCACCACCAATCCGACTCAGGCTGCACCCAGGATGGGGCAGACTGAGTCAACAGCCACTGCCATGTCACCAGGGCTGCTGACAACAGCTTTAAGCTCCTCTTCAGCTGCTAGCCAAAAGGGATCGAGGAATACCATGTCCCCGCTACCCATAGAGGAGGAGACAACTACCACTCTGATTACCACAACCACCATAACCACAATGCACATGCCAGGTAATTGTGTTTTCCCATCTTCCCTCCCCTGAGTCTTGTTTGTTTTGCGATGTGATGATCCACAGCAACTGCAAGTTTCTACTGAATGCAATCACAACTTCAACTTCCCTGCTTCACTTTCAAGAAGATTTTGCCACACAAGGTAAATGTAAATATACTTTTTGTTTTTTTAAACAGTCTTTAGTGACTCAATGTTCATGCTTAAACTTTTGCATTTAACTAATGATAATGTAAAGTAATGCTATGACACATATTCAGATCCACAGATTTTTTTATATATAAGGAATTTTAGCTTAGTGCTAAAGAGAGAATATTTTTCCATTTTCAGTAACAATAGAAGTGCAGTCAGTGCAGACATCTGTGCATGTTTGTGGTCTAATTCCTGCAGCAATACTGTGCTTCCTTTGTTTCTACATTTCAGGATTCGTGACACAAAGGAATGAGTGTATACACTGAATACTTGAGAAGAGGCTGATGAAGTGTACTCCAATTACCTGTTTGATGTTGAGAGTGGGACCACCTGTTGTCTCTGTCGCTCTTCAGTAATCCCAAAGCAAAGCAAAAACAGATTGGTTTACCAGCCCAGATTGTTTTCAGACGGGGTTTTTTAGCCAGATCTATCAATAATATGCCTTCCAAGGGCTTGTGTATCTTTGTATCTGATGGTTAGTATAGGAATGAATGACAGTGAAGAAAAGCTGGATAAACAGGCTGTTCATCCTCTGTCTCAAAATCTGGAGAGATGCTCTTAGCCTGTTCCTAATTGAATCCTGGACAAAGATTTTCCTCCACTTAGCTCCTTTTTTGATGTACACTGATGATTCAAACTAATAAAAAATAAGCTTGAATATTGTAAAAAGGCACTCAGGTTTAAAAATAAAATCAAAATGCCTTTATTTTGAAGTAAGGAAGGTAGATTTAGGCTTAAATTTAGCTTTATTTTGCACAGGGAGTGCCTTGACTTTTTTTATTTTATTTAAGCACCTCAAATAGAAATGGGTTGAATCCAGGAAGTGCCCCTTCTCAAAAAAACATTTTTAAAGCTCATGTAATATTTATTATAATTATGTCATTCACAGAGGATAACAGAGACCTTGTTGACTGGATCTGTGATTCTTTGAAAAAAAATAAGATGTGAAACCTGCACACTGCAGTGTCACAGCTTCTCTATTCTGACACAAAGGCAAATAACACTCAGCCTGAGCAAATAAACTGTAAGCGTAATGTAGCAAACATAGAGCAACTCAGTGTGAAGGAGCATACATGATATTTTAGCTGATTTCCATTCTTTTTTTGCGGCTCACAGGGAACTTCCCAGACAAGCCTCATTGAGACTTACACGCAAAATAAACTTAGTGGCTCCTTAGTGGTTTACACAGTTGCCAGAAAAGTGAAAGAGCCACAGTTTGATGCTTAGGAGTCACAAGTCCTTTGGGCTGTATCAGGAAAGGCAGCTGATGTAAAAAGCTGCCAAATATCTGCTCTCTATGGTGAACCCTTGTGAATAAGGGAGCAGCTGAAAGTAGCTTAACATTTTAATTTTAGTTTTGTTTAATAACTCCACAAAAACAGTTTATGCTTAGCAAGTCAGTTTAATTACACTGAAAAAAAAACCCTCTAAATGTTTACGTCGGTACAAAGTACTTTGAGAATTATTCTTTATAGTATACAAAGGGGACTTGCATCTGGAAGGAGGTTATTGGTGTTGACTGTGTTCCCTGTAACCAGACTAGTGTTAATAATGAAGTCTAATTCTATTGTTTATCTTCTCATTGTTGATGCAAAAAATAAATAAATGCAATAAAAAGTAATTGGTGAGCATGGAAATAACTGAAAAAAGCAACCGTGAACCTTGAAATACTGGTAACAGCACCTGTAAGAAATCGTTGTCTCATGGCAAGCATGCTGATACAGGATGGTGAAGAGTGCACCAACATCCTGTGCAAATGATAGTCAGAAATGCACTTCTGTGGGCTCCGGTGCCCGTGAGACTCTTATTGGAGATGGATGAGATTCATACAGCAACAGCACAAACAAGAGTTTGGAAATTTGAATGAGCTGAAGGAGGGAGGTCAGCTGATTTACACCATATGTGGGAAGAGAAATGTCACAGAAGATGAACAATCTGTGAGACGTGTGTGTTTTTGTGTGTGTGAAAGACACAAAGAGAGAGTGTGTTTGTCACCTGCTTCCTCTCGGGGTTTTATTGGGTCTTTAGTGTTAATTGGGATTTCAGCCTTCTGTCAAAGATCTCTCGAGGAGCCTGGCAAAGGTGTCAAACATGTTCATTGCTTATTGCAACATTATCGCACATTTGAGCTTTCTGGGTAATGGGCTTATTTGCTTTCTGGTGTTGGCGAGTAATTGGAGATGTTTCAGTTTTAGAATAAATGTTACTAAGAAAAATATATGATTACATTCAAAAGGGGCTCCATTTGAATGTGCATAGCTGTAATTAACCTGAGTATGCCATCCCTGCAAACAGTCGACAAATCAGGTTGCTGTATAGTCCGACGGGAATACCTTTTAGTGGGCTTCAGCTGCCGCCTACAACTTTCCTGCTCAGTTCGAAACATTTGTCAGAAAAGTAATCAAAGAGTAACTAAATTAAATAAGTCACTGTAATAATTAGATTCATTTTTAAATGAATCACTATTATTTGCACTTTAAACTAGTAATTTGTAACGCATGTATTTCAGAAGTGACCTTCCCAAAACCGTCGCTTTCTTGCTAAGAGTTGAGAATCACATTACATTAAGTGTGAGGCTACATAAGGATGGCTGCATTAAACAAGGTGCCAAAAACCACATGCCGTCTTTTTAGTGGGGTTTTTAAAGTCCTTTACCCAGCGAGCAACCCCTTCTTTGTTTCTGTTCAGTCTTTGCCAAATAGATTGTGAAGCCTGTTTCCTCCCCAGAGATCATTTCTGTGTAAGTGGTCGTCAGTAATTTGATTTTACTGATGCGTAGCAGCGGTTTTTGTCAGTCAATAAAATTATTTAAGCCAAGGGAAACCAGCATATTATGTGTCACCCAAGCCAGTGCTTCACTGCATTTGTTATTAATGTCAGTTAATATTTACTAAACCAGCTGATGTACTGTTGCTGATAACTTGCACCACCTTATCATCCATTTCGCCTACTTTCAGACTCACATTTTACATCTTAAGAAGAGGAGTATTTTCCCTTTGTGTGGGATTAAAGTGCTTTTGTAATCACCTTTTACCAAATTAGAAATTTAATTTTCATTAAAGCAGACCCTTGCAATCATAAACACCCAGCACCACATTTATAAACTAAGCAATCCCGTTGGTCTCTGCACACATTTAAATTTTTATTGATAACCATATGGCTGCTCATTTCAGGCATCGGAGTTGCAGTTTGATAAAAGATCTTAAGATGCTGGAACTTCTCTCATTTTCACTTACAGAAGTCACTCTGCAGTTCTCCTCCAAAACGCAGGTTACTGGAGTGCAACAAGGTCGCATCTAGACTCTATCAGGCTAATCAGTCGACACACACTGCATCCTCTGGGATACTGACAATAAGTCATGATCAAAGAATGCTTTCACTAGCTGTGAAGATACCAGTTGAGAAAGAAAATGCAGATAGTATAAAACCTGTATATAAGTTTGCTACAGCTTTTCTGAATCATAGACTTTTCCTACTTCTTCACCTGCTCTGTCCCTCTTGTTTTACAGTTCAATGCAACGCTACTTTATTAGCCATGGAGGATGTTGTTGAGTCTCCAGATCCCACAACATCTTCATCTTATTCCCCCTTGGAGTGCACCTACAGCATTACTGTGTACGCAGGTTACGGAGTGGAAATTCAGGTAATGTGCATTAAAATTCATAAACATCTTAACCAGCTATTTTTAAGCAGTTTATTGTAAAAAAAAAAAAAAAAAAAAAAAAAGCCCAACATGCTGCTGTTGATAAATTTGTCAGAAAGTGTTTGTTATGTTTAATTTAGACTCCATGACTCAGCTTTTCTTTTTGTAAGTGCAGCATTTGCAAACATTGTACAGACAATCGTGAGTTAGTTTAGGTTGTATAGTATGTCAGCAGATTCACTTCATGAGCTGCTAAGCTACCAGGAAAGTTTATATAACGACAGCAGACAAAAGAGGTGTCCTCTTTTTTCCCCCAGGTGAGAAAGGCTAACCTTTCCAAGGATGAGTCTCTAACAATCATGGGATACGGCAGATCAGGACCAGAGCTGTTAGCCAATGAGACCCTGATGAAACAGGGTCAGGTGATTCGTAGTACAACCAATCAGGTTTACATCCACTATCGCAGTCTGCGTCAGACCAACCATGGCATGTTCAGCCTCCACTATCAAGGTAACTCAACCTCTTTCATAAGATAAGCAGAACATTTTTATTTCTTTCTATCTACCTTTATTTAGTAACATTAATGTGGTAAAGTGTTATGTGGCTGGAATAAAAAGCTTCATAAATACACAGTGAAACCACAGAAGCATGGTAGATATTTCTCTCACTTTAATTTGCAGGTTTTAATTTAGTCACTGTCCTTTGAGTTTTAAAATGAGAATGTCTCACCTGCACATTTTCATGTGCATCGCTTATTCTCTAAAGCCTGCCTTGTTTAGCCAGGAAACTCTGAGCTTTACGCTTTTGATTAAAATGAATGAAAAGATTCAAGGTGAATACCAAGTGTCAGTGGCATCTTGTTAAAAGCAACACCAGTGATGATAGCTGATAATTGTGCAGGTGACGAGACAGCCACCTGCTCAGTCGCGCCACCTTGGACATCTCTGTCTGTTTCTGTTTCTATTCTGCTACGTGATGATGATAGCATAACAGATATCTGAGGACTTAAAGATCACCACCTGATGGACGACTTATTAGAATGTGTTTGGAGTAAATGGCAGAAGAAAATTATGAATAAGAGATGTGCAGAGCGTACACAGTAGAAGTAAAAGAATAAAGACAGTATAGAGGAAAAAGATCTGCATTACATGTTTAGCTAACTGGTTTGGACATACGCAGTGGACATATTGGTAGGGTAGGGATAGCTCAGTAGATAGAGTGATCGCCCCATAATCGGAAGGTCGGGTGTTCTAATCCACCGAACGGCTACCCTGAGGTACGCCTGAGCAAGGTACCGTCCCTACACACTGCTCCCCTGCTTAGTGGCTGCCCACTACTTCACCGAGTGAATGGGTCAAATGCAGAGAAAAACAAGTAATTTCCCCACGGGTATCGATAAAGTATACATTATTATTATTATTGGACAAAGATGATGGAGATTAAGATGGAGCTGCGAGGGAGGAGGAAAAGAGGAAGATTTAATGTAGTGGAGGAGGACATGCAGACAGTTGGTGTGACAGAGTAGGATGCTAGGGATAGGGTGAGATGGAGGAAGAGGAACTGCTGTGGCGACCCCTAAAGAGTTTAACTGTTAACCTTCATCAACAGCCTTCCTGCTGTCCTGCCCATTCCCAATGTCTCCTGAGGGCGGTGGAGTGACAGTGACAGACATCCATCCTGGAGGTCAGGCACACTTCCACTGTGATCCAGGTTTTCAAGTCCGCGGGCATGAGGTGGCGACCTGTGTTAACATGACGCAGCCACGCTGGAGCACTCCTGAGCCTCAGTGTGTTGGTTAGTGAACTGACTCAGACTTCTTTTAAATTTCCCACTGCCTCATCTTCTTTGCTAACTCTGTTGGTTTAAACCTGGTCAGCTTTGAGTTCATTTAAATGGATTTCATTTTCTCTCAGCCGTGTCTTGCGGAGGGTGGATTCGTAATGCGACTGTGGGACGGATACTGTCCCCACCGCCTCCATCAGTAAGCAACCACAGCAATGGAAATAATCTGAGCTGTCACTGGTTAATAGAAGCCAAAGAGGGACACAGACTCCACCTACACTTTGAGAGAATTGCACTGGATGAAGATGATGATAAGTAAGCCTGCGTTTTAACCACTTCACATATCGCAGAGTATGACATGAAGAATGCCCTCTGATTTAAAAAGATCACTGAGTACAACACTGATAACAAGTTTTTCTTTTTTCTTTTTACATTTTTGTGTTTAGCATTTGTTTTTCTCCAATATCAATTGTAGGAGTAAACTACCAACTGTGCTTTGTATCTAGCTTCATATTTTTTTCGAGGATTCAATTATACTGGCTTTCTCATAGTTACAAACACTCCTTATTGTTTATTTTACGCTGGCCATTTGTGTAGCCTTTAAGTTCGTCCTCTGTTTGAAACAAGCTCCTGTCTCTGTAAAAGCCCACTTTCTCTTGATTTGTTTGTCTCTCTTCATGCTTCTGCAAACAAAATCCTTTGCTTGCCATTACCATATAGAGTATCAAAGAAACACTGGAAACCAATGTTTTATGCAGTCTAAAGCCTGAGCTTTGGAATCACGAGGATTCATTTTGCATTCACTGGTATCATTATTTGAAACTTTGGCCCTGTTTAATATGAGCATCCAGCATTGTAACAGTATGTGTGTGGCAGAAAATAAAATCAGCAGGTTCACTTTAATATTCAGTTGCTATTTTAAGTCATAGATAAAGCTCCCGGATTCATACAATAATAATTTAAAAAAAACTTTTTAGAAATTTGCTATTTTCCCTTTTATTTTGCCTACGCTTGTTCTCTGAAGGTCATTCATCCATCCATCTCTCCATCCATCAATCCATCCATTTTTCTATCCAATTCAGGGTCACAGGGGGTTAGCTGTCATAGAGCGAGTGGCAGGGCGCCATGGAGAGGTCGACAGTCGATCACAGGGCTAACACAGAGATAGACAGTAGTTCAGTCACCAGGCGGACTAATGTGCATGTGCTTGCATTGTGAGAGAAGATTTATATGTTTAGAGATCATTTTTAAAATCTCTCAAAATACTAGGCAAAGTCTCTCGCAGCACACTTTCACTTTGCAATAAAAAAGTAGCCAAAGCAAAAGACTTGTTCAGCCGCCTTCAGCCTGTGCACATTCCTGCTAACCTTTGTGGCGTCTTTGTGGCTCGTTGCTTTCAGGTTAATTGTGCGCAGTGGAAACAGTTCCCTGGCTCCGACGCTTTTTGACTCAGATATGGATGACGTCCCAGAACGTGGGTTGCTGAGCGAGAGCTCCACACTGTACCTGGAGCTCACAGCTGATTCTTCTTCCATCCCTTTGCTGCTGGCGCTGCGATATGAGGGTGAGCAGAGAGAGCCTGCATCCTTTTTGCTTACTTTCCCGGGTTCAGCAAAACAAAAAGATGGTAGCAGAGTAGAGCATCCTTCTGACCCAATTTCTGTGAAATATATGGTACACAGGTCAGCATTGTGCCTGAGAAAAAAGCCAGAAATCATGCAAATGGATTCTTGGAGATTTTGTTAAATCTCAGTAAAGCCTTTCCCTTGTTAATTATTGATAATTCAGGAAAGACATGCATAATGAGCCACATGAATGCTTAGTCTGCCCACGTTTCAGTGGGATTTACTTTAAGGCTTTGAAGCGGCTCAGTGCTGAAACTCTTAGCCTTTTACACCTGGGCTTTTTTCTAGCCAAGATTTGAAACTGAAAAGTTCCCCAATAAATCAAATGAGGATGGCTGCTTAATTTTATCTAGAAGGAGAACAGCTCCCTGAATATCAAATGCCATGATGAGGAAAAACTCTGTGATCTTTATAAATGTGCACACGTGGTTTACTTTTTCCTTCGTCCTTTTTAAGCTTTCAATGATGAGCACTGCTGGGAGCCCTACATGCCTCATGGAAACTTCAGCAGCAGTGACATCACGTATCAGCTGGGAACCACCGTCACCTTCACCTGTTCTCCAGGCTTTGTCATGGAACAAGGTTCAGGGACCATTGAGTGCGTCGATCCCAGTAACCCTCACTGGAATGACAGCGAACCTGTGTGCAGAGGTACGTTTAAGGATTCATCGGTTTCATGTTGCAAGAGAAGATGGTAATGTTGACACTGTTTACTGATTTTCAGTATAATAATATTAAACCTTTCATACTGTAAAGCATCTTTCGAAACAAAAATATAAACTTTACTTATTGTTGTTTATTTCTTATTTAGCGTGACGTAAGAAAATGTTTTTTGATTCATTGATAGTTAGGGCGAGTTGTGCAGAGATAAGCGTCTGAAGCTTTGAGATGTCATGTGTAGCCACATTGACTGTGTCATCTGCTGATCTGCCAGCATGCTGTGAAAACTGAGATTTAAAACTGGCAGAGATTTTGCACCGGGTCAGGGACTGGCTGAAAACACAGGTGCCAGAGTTTTATCTAAGCGTTAACGTGACATATTCTGAAAGCCAAATGCTGTGTTTTATTTCTGCTTACAGAAACCAAGAAGTAGGTTGTATAAATATTGATCCAGAAAGGTGAAATAGGAAATGTCAGGAGATTGGCATCCATGTGCCTGTTATAAAGTTATGGTTGTTTAGTTCAGGTCTTCATATCCTTGTTTTTCGCTCACTGAATTAGATTTGCAAATGTAGACTTACCATCCTGTATGTGTGTGTGAAGGATGGTAAGTCTCATTCTGCATCTTCTTTTTTTTATCACATTTATTGAACGAAAGCTTGGACTCCCTCCATAACTATAGTTGGACGTGTGTCTGTGCAGCAACACAGTTTAATGCCTCGGATTTGGTGAAGCTAGTGCTGGCATTTTACGTGAAGCCAGCACTAGCACAAACTGAGCGTTTTCTTACAGGGGAAATGGTAGAACTGCACTCCATCATGGAGTCGTTCACACACTCGCCTAAAACGCTGCATGTTTTCAATTTGGGAGGAGACAGATCCCTTTGTGGTTGTGTCAGAAACAATATTGCGGTATCCGGTGCCTTGCAAATCAAATATGTGGAGATACCCAGAGTGAGGGAGCAGCTGAAAGCAGCTTTACACTGAAATAGAAGTGCTGCTGAGTAGCCACTTCCCTACTGACATACTTTCTGAACTGTTTGTATTACATTTGTAGTTGCTGTGAAGTAATGAGGTAATAGTGTCAAAGCCATCATTCCTTAAAAGACTGAAAGTAAGCTAATGACAGTTTGCATTAAGCCTTCTTATAATAGTATGTGTAGTGAACAAAATGATTACAAAAGCATGTGCTTAGCCTGCTTCTGCAAATGTTTTTTAAAGTTTAATTTTATTTCTTTTCCTTTCTCCAAATTAATATTTCGTGTCTTCTCAATTTCCTTTTTATTTCTTTAATGTCTACTTTTCCTTGCTACAATTTAATCATTCTCTGTCTCCCAGTCTGCATCCTCACCTCAGTTTCTCTCCTTTGTTCTGCCCCATAAGCTTTGTGCGGAGGGGAGTTGACCGAGCCCTCTGGAACCATCCTGTCTCCTGATTGGCCCCAGAGCTACTCCAAGGGCTTAGACTGTGTGTGGCAAATCCATGGTAACGAGGAGAAACGCATTGAACTGGATGTCCAGATGTGAGTGATTAATTTGTGTCTCTTTTTAGTATTTGGAATGCATTTTAAAAATAAATTAGACCGCATGATGCTTTATGTACTATAGAGTTTAATTATTCAATATTTTAAAAATGTCCACCCAATCTCAGGCAGGTTAGTATCTTCAATCTTAGATGTTTTAAACTTCTAGATTAGCTTCTAATTATTTACAGTATATAAAAATCTCCACATGCTGTTGAACTATGTCTCCGAGACATATTTTTTTCAGTAAAAGAAAATATAGACATCCATTCATCTGCTTCTTATAAACACTATATCTCAGGAACATCAGGGGGGGATTTCTTTGACATTTTTAAATAATAGATACTAAAACACAGTCACTCTTAAACAATGTGTACAGCAGCAGGATATGTTGTTTGACAGGCGTTTCATTAAAAATGCCCCAAAAGGCACCAGCTATTGGCTACAGCTGCTCGTGTCAGCACACCTGTCAGTCAAAGCAGCTGCGCCCCTAACTTTAAGCTTTAGTAGTCTATCCACAGAGGCCAAAATGCTGTTTAGCTGAACATTTGAACATGGGAATCACTGGGAAATGACTCATATTTTGGAGTCACCCTCAGGTGAGAAGTCGAAAATAAAACCAGCTTCTGCAGTGACTTTATTTTTTTAGCCTTAGAGGCTGCGGCTTGGGTGCACCCTGGACATGTCCCTAATCCATCACAGGGCTGGCACAGAGAGGCAGCCACACACACTCATATCCACATATAAGGCCCATTAAGAATTAGCTGTTAACTGCAGTTAACTAACTGCTTGAGGAAACCAGAGTACCTGAAGGAAACCTACATGAGCACAGGGACAGAAAGACTCCATTTTATAATTAAATCAAATCAAATCAAATTTATTTATATAACCTTATATCACAAATCAAAGAATTGCTTCAGGAGGCTTCACAGTCCATACAGCAAACAGCGTCCTCTTTCCCTAGGCTCTTAACTCAGATGAGGAACAACTCCAATTATTCTTCATACTGGAATCATTAATATGAACTGTACCTTGGTGTGTTGGCTCAGGCACACAAGCACAAAGCGGTAATTGTAGTTTAATAAATGTGCTTAATTTAATTTCTCCCTTAAAGTAATAGAGTTACAGCACACAGCACACTGAACTGACAATAAATTAAATGAGTATTAGAGAAAAATCATTTAATCAGCATCAAATTCACGTCACGAATGTCCCACAGGTCTTGGTTTTCTACTGTTGTCTTTAATCATGATCATGTTTATATTTTAATTCAAGTTACACTTTGTATCCATGGTACATGTGAAAATTGTTTTAAAACATTAAAAATAAAGCAGCAAACAAACAAGAAAAAACATATGTATTAGAAAAAAAGAATACAACACATAAAAAAGCTTATTTCTCCTGTGATTCTTCTCTTCACTCCGTAGTTTAAATATCCGTCACACTGATGTGCTGACCATTTTTGATGGGCGTGATCTCACGTCCCACGTGATCGGCCAGTACCTGGGGTCCAAAGAGCGTTTCCAGGTTGTTTCAGGGGGGTCTGAGGTTGCCATCCAGTTTCAGAGCGATCTGGACGACTCCAGCTTCATCCTGAGTCAGGGATTCCTCATTCATTATCGTGGTAAGTGCACTAATTGATGACTGTAAAAGTACACAATACAATATGGAGAGGGTCAATATGAAGAGCTGGTTCTGCCAGAGGTGTCTTCCTGTTAAAGGGGAGTTTTTTATTCCCACTGTTGCCAAGTGCTTGCTTACAAGCAGTCATCTAGTTGGATTATTGTGGGGTCTTTACCTTACAATTAAAAGCACCTTGAGGTGAGTGTTGTTGTGATTTGGTTCTGTATAAATAAAACTGAATTGAGTTGAATTGAGTTGAATTGAATGAGGGCTGCTGCCAGCAGGAAACAGATTTCAAACAGCTGCTTTTGTTTCTGTCACTGAATTGCTCCTCTGTCTGTGTTATGAAGAGGTCGAACCTAATGACACCTGCCCTACCCTTCCTAATATTGAGTTTGGCTGGATCAGCTCATCCCACTCCTCCCCCGTGAGAGGCAGCGTGCTGACCTATCAGTGCCAGCCGGGGTATGACATCAGCGGCTCTGACGTAATCACCTGCCAGTGGGACCTGTCCTGGAGCAGCAGTCCGCCTACCTGCGTTAAGGGTAAGACGAACAGTGTGAAAAAGAGCCAAGCCCTCTGAGGGAGAACCCAGATTATGCAAACTGTTTGTAGTTCATCACTCGCAGAGCATTTCCAGGATTTTCTCTGAAGGTTCTTAAAAGTCCTCTTCCCTTTTCTTCCCTTCTCCTAACAGTTTTCCACTATTGGAGCTCTTTTAATAGTGTAGATGGTTTTAGAAGAACGTTTATCTTTACCAGGGTGTAGTCCTAATTTTATGGAAAAATTCAACATTTTGTAATTCTTAGGAGTTTCTTAGAGGTTAAATAAAAAATAAATAAATAAATTTCCTTTTTTCTTTTTTTGTTCCTTTTTTTTGTTGTTGTGTTATTTTTAAGAAATGGTTTGACACTTTGTTACATGTGGTTGTAAGCTTTCACCTGAAGAGTCATATGAAGAGCATGGTAGCTTGAAAGGTTTTGAATGAATTCTGATTTTTTAAAAAGATGTAGAATCATGTTAAAAATCTATTTAAATTTGGCTTATATCCAGAAAGGTCTTCAAGGTCAACTCAGTCATTTATTAGTCAAGATTTGGCAAAACTTAGGAACTATTATTTTTACAATATGGTGTGTATTGTCAACGTATAGAAAGTATACGTTGAATACTTTCTGTACGTTGACAATATTTAAATTAAATATTTAAAATAAGTCACATTTGACCTCTGAGCTCACCTTTAAATTTTACATCTGCTTTGGACTCGAGTTGAGTCCAAAACATGTCATATACTCAAAGAAAGTACTGTCACAAGAAAGAGAATCAGCTGCCTAGTTAGTTAGAAATATACTGTAGCATAGTCATATATAATAACCTCATATTGTTTGTGTCCAGTAGTTTATAAATCTAATTTTGCCCCCTACAGTACAGCAGTGCCCTGACCCAGGAGAGGTGGTAAACGGAGCACGCTCCGTGCGCCCCGAAACAGGCTTTGCCGTTGGTACAGTGGTTCGTTTCTCCTGTAACCAGGGTTATCAGCTGGAAGGTCCCAGCCAAATCTCCTGCTACGGACGAGACACTGGTACCCCCAAATGGAGCGACCGCAGCCCAAAGTGTGTCTGTAAGTGCCCTTCCTGCACTCAGCTGACCTCGTCTGTTTATGAAGCTTATTTCTGCATGTTTTGAATCAGCTGCACGTACGTGACTGTCCTCTGTGTGTTTTGTGTGCCGCGAACAGTAAAATATGACCCATGTCCAAACCCTGGAGTCCCCGACAATGGTTACCAAACTCTTTACAAGCACACCTACCAAGCTGGAGAAACTCTGCGATTCTTCTGTTATGAGGGCTACGAACTTATCGGTGAGGTCATCATCAGCTGTGTTCCCGGTCATCCATCTCAGTGGAACAGCCCGCCGCCCTTTTGCAAAGGTGAAGCTCACCACTATGGATCTTTATTTTAAACGTTGTATTAAGATTAAACTGACTAGATTCAGACTTTATAAATTATTAGTTACCTGCAATTATTTTGTGAACTATATAAAAATATAGCATTGAGCTCCTGAACGTTTAAAAATATGATATTTTATCTCTTTCTTATTTTGAAGTGGCATATGAGGAGCTATTGGATGATCACAAGTTAGAAGGTAATTTGTTTTGTTTTTCTCTCTCTTAAATACATCGTTTAAACATGCTCTTTAAAACAAATACATATGGGATTTTAATTTTAAATGCAATTGCACCTGGTATTTTTTTGATTTGATAAATATAACATATAAATGTGGTGATTTAGCACCTTATTTTTGTTGTGTTTGACAGTTTAGGCTCATAACCAAACCAAAAACTAATGTAACACTTTTGATTGGTGTGCAGTTTCCCAGTCATTCCAGCCATCCCATCAGATCCTGAGTGAGAACATTGCTTTGGCAATAATTCTGCCAATCATCCTGGTCATCCTCCTCATTGGAGGAATTTACATGTACTACACAAAGTAAGTATTTCCACATCTGCAGTGTAGACACTACAACACTGCTTTCCAAATGTTCTCCACCTCAGTTCCTAATGACCTGTGCGCTGAATAGTTCAAGGAGGTGGTTGCATTTTGTCTTTCACAGCATCTGCAGACTAGAATGGAAGCCACACTTCTGGAAGTCTCTTTCTCACACGCACTCCTACAGTCCCATCACAGTCGAGTCAGACTTCAACAACCCCCTTTATGAAGCAGGGGTAAGTACACGGAAGGTGCTGCTTAACATTATTTATTCCACTTGATTTTAATAGAGATCTGACTGAATGACTATTTTATTTGTGCATTCAAGGTGCATGCTCACCGGCCACTTTATTAGGTACAGATGTTCAGCTGCTAGATAACACAAGTATTGAATCAGGTAATCATATTGCAGCACAACTACATTTAGGCAAGCAGACATGGTCAAGAGTACCTGCTGAAGTTAAAGCATCACCAAAATAGCTCTGGTCTAATAGAGAGGTGACAGTAACTGAAATAACCACTTATTAAAAGCAAAGTATGCTAAATGTAAGTTGTACCTAATAAAGTGTCCAGTGAGGATATGTCAACACCATATCCAACATTAAAGTTGGTCCTCTGTTTTTTACTTTGACGACAGGATACGCGGGAGTACGAAGTGTCCATTTAGTGGAGAAAGGGTCTTGAAACCACCGAATGATTCAATTCTTTGGGAAGACAAATTCCTCTGTATTATAAGGCCTCACTCCCCCTTTTAAAGTCTGGATTATGTTTCTGTTTTACCATCACTGTAATATCTGGTTTATTCACCTTGGATATGATTTCTTCTGATTTTCTGCACTGATGTGGTGGTCTGCCAAATGTGAGTCCTATTTCATCCTGTATCATTAGGACCGGTGCCTTATAAAGGGTAAGAAATTGTCAACAAAGAAAAACAAAAAAGCGAGAGTAGAGCTGGAGAGCGGGGAAGGGTAAAGGGAAATGGATTTGTCTAGTTAGTAAAAGCAGAATGAGGCCAAACATTAAAGAACTTGGCAATACTTTATTTGTAACAATCAAAAGTTGAGATCATAATACATCCTGTGTTTCTCTTGTATTTTTAAAGCGGTTCGTACATCATTACAGTACAGGGAAAGAATTGTTTGATTTTATCCCGGAAAAAAAGTGATTTTCTCTTCTTTACTTTTTCTTCGTGTGTGCAAAACACTCTCTCTCATACACACGTGCGTGCACACACACACACACAAAATGAATGTAAATATCTGACTTAATAGTGACTGAGGTTTATAAATATATAAGCCTCGTATACAGATATATATACACACACTTATACATGGTGGCGGGAGGTTATATATTTTCATTATATACATATAATGAAAATTCAGTGCCAAAATATAATGTTAAATTATTTAATGTCTCTAAGTGTTTCATCTGTTGTTGAAATAGTGTTTACAAAGGCAGTGTTTATTTTATTCTTCGCTGTTTCTCGAGTGCATCATCACCCGACGCCACACGACATGACGTGTAAGAAAAAGGTGAGGACATGAATGTCATTATGCTTAGAGCATGCACTGATTGTAAATTATATTGCTTATGCTCAATCTTTCCATTACCATTATAGTTACTGACAGCTATCATTGTTATCAAATTTGATGTTGTATGCACTATGTTGATAA
Organism: Diplotaxodon limnothrissa; assembly: GCF_057381915.1. Lineage (NCBI taxonomy): Eukaryota > Metazoa > Chordata > Actinopteri > Cichliformes > Cichlidae > Diplotaxodon > Diplotaxodon limnothrissa. Next base: position 15,498,037 of record NC_140599.1, on the reverse strand, counting down.
AAACAATTACAAATCTGGCTGCTTGCTGTGATGCATTATGTGTTGATTTACAAATGATTGTTTGAAAAGTGAATGTAGTCTCATTCACTGTGCCAAATGAAAGGATCTTGGAGACTGTTTCTGATCTTTGTAGATTTAATTATTCTCTTATCATCAGTAGCATTTCTTTGCTTCATATATGAATACACTCTTTGGAAGGCAGTAAATTATTTGCTGAACTGGAAATAAAGTCTCTGTTGAATGGTGTCAGCTTGTAGAAATGTGCAGTTATTTGCTTGTGATCACAACACATTTACACATACACAAATGTTGAAGTCTATTAATCATATTAGTAAGAAATACAACTTAAGTTTTTAACTGAGAAACACAATATAAAGCTTTCCAATACTTTAGCTTTCACCAGTTTCATTAAATTTCATTATTTTAATATAGAAATTGTCTTGAAATAGTGATATTAATTTTATGGGTTATTCATTTAAAATTGGTCATGCTCTTGACTTATAAGATAAGCCATATTGAAAAGTATGTCAATACACAAAAACAATTATGTGATTATTTTAACACTGGATTTATCCACATTAATTATACATATACAGCATGTAAGCTTTGTAAGTCTGTCATTGTAATTTTTCGTCCCTCAGGTTGTGGTATGTTTGTACATAGTGTGCAACTTGAAGTGGCCTGTCACTGTCTCTGAGTTGCATTGCAACTCCTGGAGAGAGGAGAATGTGGTGTTATAGTCTGTGAAAAATAAAACTATAGATCTGAATTTGTTAATGTGAATGTTTTACATTGTAGGAAGACCTGAAACTCTGAGTCAGACCCAGTTGTCAGTGTCCAGTGAACACGCATTGTACTTCCCTTTTGGTATATATCAGTGTTCCAAGTACCATAATCATGTTTATGAGCATACCTATATTTTAGACCCGTTATTTGCAGTGTAACAAATGCTGGTCACTGGCCCAGGTTAAAGAGATTAATTCAGACATCTTTAAAACAATCATTCCATCCACTAACCAAACACTTACAGGCAGTTTAGAATCACTTTTATTAACCTAAACCCACTACCATGTCTTTGTTCAAAACTCATCGAAGAGCAAACAACAGAACGGATATTGTATTGTTGCAGTTCCTCACTGTGACCAGTAGATGGCAGTGTATACACGGCCTAAGGCTCAGCTATAACAGAGACGCTCACCGGTCCCGAAAGAAATAGTAATTTCAATATATTTTTAGAGAAATTCTGTTGTTCTGTTAAAAAGAGAATAATATGAATGTGTGGTAGTCTATTACAACAAGTTAGTGTAAGCACTAACCACTTGCTCGATAGGTGGCAGTCATTCGATTCAAAGATCGGTTAAAAGTAGAAGAAGAAAATAGCGGAAGAAGATGTCTAGTTTCGCTTCCGACTGACCTATTTAGCTTATCATACTAGCTGCAGTTTTGTGCCCAACAGTGAAATTGGAGTGGATGTGGAATTCGCGTTCTTGGTCACTAAGCGGTACAGAGCAAATGAGCATTAGTAGCTTAAAGCGTGACGGAGTAGACTAGCTGCTGTTAGCCTCGTTCCTTTAGCTGTGCGATTAAAATGAGGCGTCAGATGTTAGCTGCGCCGTAAATTCACCTGGCCTCTTTACAGAAGCTAGCTAGTTGATTAACGATTGCTGGCTAATTAAAGCTATATTTTTAGTTTTGTTAGCTTAGATAGGTTCACTCTCTTAACACCTTTGGATGTTCAGTGTGGTAAGTACAGTTTATTATGAGCTAGCTCAGTGTAATTTCAGTTTAATAGTCCGATATGTCAGCAGCTGTCATATTACAGTAGACGTCAGTCAGGGGTGTCATTTGAGGTGCCTCATGTGACTGAAAGTGTTTATGTTGTCTAATCAATGGCTGTCAGTAACGCCTCAGGGCTTTATGTAAAAAGGGCTAGTCTGAATCAGTTTGCTGTTTGGGGAAAAAATGGTCATTTAATCCTAATGTTTTGTCCTGATAGATGTTCAAAATCAATCATTACAATAAACAAAGTGGATGTGGCTGAGAAAATGATGTGATTTTAGTACAGGTTTAGAGGTTTGGTGACAGTTGTAATTTGGCCCTTTTTAAAAAAAAAAAAAAAGAAAGAAATCTAAACACCCACACGGTGTATTAATGTCATAGTAACACAAAGATCAGCTGAAACTCTTTTTAAATTCCCCACCGTGATTAATGATTAAGGTTATTATAGTTCACTAAAACTAGATATGAGGAAAGGAATATTTTAGTTAAGTAGATTTAAAAAAAAAAAAAAAGATTAAAAAACAAACGAACAAAAAACACTACTTTCACCCACACTGCTTTGAAAAAAACAATGTGTTTTTATTCTAATATTTTTATTTTCTTAAATGTTGCATCTGGCATTTACTCTAAATACAATATTACTTAAAAAGATGTCAAACAGAGACTAATACAATTTTTTTGAAGATTAAAACTAAATGAAAAGTAATTTGAAAATATAAAACTATAATAACCCTGTTAAGTTAATAGGTCTATCTATTTTACTTATGCTCACACCCTCATGAGCACTTACTCCATTTCCCAGTGCACTTTGTTCTGACTTGAATTTTTTTTTATATTCGTCATTATATGTGGCTTCTATAGACACAGATAATCATAACATCAGCTACAGAGCAGAAAGAAGAAAGAAAGCAGAAAGTAGCTCAGATACAAAGCTATTCTCCTAAAGTCTAAGAGCTATTATGTTACTCTCAGTTAAGAAGCAGCTGAAATAGGATAATTATCAGCAGTGGCATAAATAATATAAGACTCTTGTGTATTTCAGTCAGAAAGTGACCCTTCAACCCCATGTCTGCTGAGGCTTCAGTCGGCAGTCATGCTGCCGACTCTGCCCAGTCCGCTGTTTCCCAGCCTGCCTGCCTTCACACAGATGAGCACAGGAACCAGGGTCTGCTGGGGAGCAAGTACATCAAGTTAAATGTTGGTGGCTCATTGCATTATACAACCATCCAGACATTAAGCAAGGAAGACAGCCTGCTGCGGAGCATGTGCAATGGAGAAACTGATGTTACCATAGACTCAGAAGGTGGGTGGATGTATCTCTTTGGTGAGCACTAAGATTTTGAAGACTGTGTTGTTGATATCAGGAGTTTTAACATGATGTTGAGAGTTTGAGGCAAGGTTTTATGCAGTTATACTTAGGGATGTGAATAGATAAGATTTTCACGATTACGATTCAGTTTTCGATTCTGTTTAACAGTTTGATTCTTTATCGATTCTCTTATTGATTCTTATTTTTTTTTAAAAAAGGAGAACACTAAGGTCGATTAGCTTAGAACTTTGTTTCATAACTTCTTTTTGAAGAAGATAGAAATTTAGGAGTAACATGGCCTTACAAACCCAACAGTGAGATCTTAAGAGATCCACAGCCTACAGCTCTTCAATGGGGTGTCACAGGTTCCCCAGAAAAAAAATGTAAATGTAAAATAATAAAATAAATATTCTTCTGTAGCAATAACAAAGTATACCATAAATTATTCTGTAGCAATTACACAAGAATATCCAGTAATGTCCAGATTGCGCTAACATAATATGCACTGTTAGTTGATCATTTACCTGCTGCATTAACGGGAGAGGACGTGCAAACGTTACCGCTGCTGCTGGGTTGAGATTCACGAGTCCGGAGCGGAATTAAAAACACGACATTCATTTAAGGTTATCGTGTGTTTTGTGAGAAAATGCTTTTGCATATTCATAGTGTTTCCTCCCTTAAATGAAATCTCTACTTTGCAAGTATTGCGTGTTGCCCTGTTGTCATCCGTTCTCGTAAAGTATAACCAAACTTTTGAGCCGCTTAGGCGCCACGTTTCCTGCCAGGTAAATGAAGCTCCGCAACGTGGTGACGTCATTCGGGGCGACTGGAATCAATAAGGGAATCGTTTGAAAAAATGCCAACAAGAACCGGGTTTCGATACCCATCCCTAGTTATACTTATTTCCAGAATTTAATGATAACTCTCAGTTACTGTGTATTCTCTAAGCAGAATCTAAAACGGAAGTTGTGTCAAACGGCTGTTGCAGTATCCTGTAACCAAGACTTGCACTGTATAGAAGGTGTAGGGTTTATTTTACGTGAGGGGACCTAAAAAAATGGGCTTGAACAGAAAGTCTTACACTTTGGAAGTCATTCAGTTTTGCACCAATTCAGCCAAAATCCTTACAATACTGATGGGTTAACCTCATATCCATCACTTATTGGTAAATACAGCTGTCAGGTTTTATTTTCTTTAAGTTGTTTACACTTCTGCAGCGTTCACATGTTGTCGTTCTTTTCATCTTGTAAGCATTTATAACAACCAAAACAAAATAATGAATAAATGAACGATCACTCACATCATGTGCAAATTTGCAAAATTCCAAAAAAGGCCATTTATTACTGAGATAGTCCTTTTTTGTATATGTCTATACTCTCTTTCTATATCTATCCATCTATCTTTCCATCTACGAGGTTGTCCACAATTCACAAGAATGGCTGCTTCTACAGTTTTGATCACCTAGTGCAGAGGTTGGCAACTTTCAACATCAGAACAGGAATTTTTGCCCCTCCCACAGAATACTGGGAGAAAAAGCGCGCGCATGGGTGCAACAAATATGTACAAATCATTGCTTGTACATCATATTGTACGCATTTGCAACGCATTTGTCTTAATTAACTCCAGTAGTCATTTAATATAAACCCAACACTGAATTCTGAATATTTGTTTTGTTTTGTTTTATTTTTAAAACATTTTTGTATGTGTCAGAGTCCCAAGAGTATGCCTTATTAACCATACTACTGTTTTAAAAGTCCCACCAAAATAACGTTGACTCTGAAAGCAAAGCTGGTAAATATTGAATTATGTTGTATCCTCTTTGTTAGCTGTTATGCTAACACATTAAAGGGACCTCTTGACTACCTCAGTAAATATAATATAAGCATAATAACCTGAATTAAAATTCCTGAAATTACTCTCCGTTTTGCTCCAGGGTGGGTAGTTTTGGATAGATCTGGTCGACATTTTGAGCTGGTTCTGAACTTCCTTCGAGATGGCTCAGTACCACTTCCGGAGGACCACAGAGAACTAGATGAAGTTCTAAAAGAGGCCCAGTACTACCGGGTCCAGGGACTCGTCCAACACTGCCTCGGTGTCATGCAGGTAAACACGTGGATATCTTTTTTGTGGACTTTAATAAAATGAAACATGTACAAATTTTGACATGTTTTCTTTACTTCCAGAAACAAAAGGATGTCTTTGAAAGTGTATGCCGCATACCCATGATCACCTCAGCCAAAGAAGAACAGAGGATGATTGCTACATGTAGAAAGGTAAATTTAATTCAAGCTTCATCAATTGGCCCCTAAGCTGGATGCATATGTAATGACTGTCTAGCTGTTTGTGAATGCAATTTGGAGATGCTGAGTGCTGGCAGATAGTTATGTAGTATTTAATGTTTTGGAATCAGTCATTTTCTTAAACATTTCTTAAATGCCTAATATTAGTGACTGATGCTGTTACTGTTACCCAGGACAGGGCTCTAGACTAACTGTTTGCCATGGGCGCACGGTTGGGTTAGGCGCACTCAAATTTTTCAACCGCATCGCTTAACACCGCAGTTTTACATGTGCACTTTTTTGGGGGGGGAATTGCAGTCCATACAGACAATATTCATTTGTAAATGATTAACTAACAATCTTGTGCTTAAAGTGTTTTGGCAATATTGTAGAAAATGTTAAACTTAATCATCACATCGGCCTCCTCTGACGACCTGTTTGCTGCTGCCTGCTGCTGAAAGGCAGTGAGGAGAGGGAACATTTGGGCAGTGCATTTATTGCAGCACATAATGTGTTTTCTGGATACACTGTGCTTTTTCAACGTTCAAAGATTGATGGCTCTGTGTCAGAGCACTGGCTGTGAATTTCAGACTGATCAGGCCTTAACAAAAAAGTTATCAATAGTTCTTTTCATCTTTTCTTATTACCCACAGCTACATCCACTTCTGTCGGGTTTAGGCTACTCACTAGGGCTGGGTATCATCACTGATTTCTGTAATCCATTCGATTCCGGTTCTCAAAGTCCTGATTTGATTCAATTTTGCCTCAGACGTCAGAAATATTATAATTCTGATCATTTATCAGTACTGATAGATGTGAGACTTCATCAGAATTGTGAACATCACAGCTGAAGCCTTTGTGTCAAAGTAACTGAGAATAAAACACAGAAAAACATGAAGGAGATTTTTCTGGCCTGGCTTTTTATAGCAGATAACCTTCAAAATATTCTGCAATTTTGCATAATTTTAAAAAGTTTCTTCAGTATTGAACAGCAGCTTTCTTGTCCGAGGTCATTTAAGTAAAAAAAAAAAAAAAGAAGAGAAAAAGACAGTGGCCGCTGTTTTTTTAAAAAAAAAATAAAAAAAAATGGTAGACTGGTGGGTAATAAGCCAATGAATAATGCAGAAAACAGAGATTTGAGACGGGAAACTGTTCTTGAAGTACACAGAGAGAGAGAGCTGTGCATGAAGTGTGATTTTTATCGTGGTGGAAGCAAAACGGCAAAAGTCAGAGGGAATTCATGACGACATTTATCAAATGTGAAGCGTAGTTTGCTGCTTCTTTTGCTGCTGGCTCGGTGAATTTTGGTTGGAGGGAGACAAAACCTGCAGCTCAGAATCAGCGCAAAAAGACGTAAACACAGAGCGGACCCGACGCATCAGAATCGCTGAGCTCTGACAGCGTGTCCGTCTACGTGCGGGTGAGAAAGAGAAAACTGATTCTGATGCGTCGGGTCCGCTCTGTGTTTACGTCTTTGTGTGGAATCCGTGTACCTGCTTTCATCTACTGTTTGGTGGTTGTTGAAATAGTTTTGTGAGCTTTAATCTGAGAATCTGGCATTTCTGGCAAAACACAGTTATATTTAAAAGTCGATTCAGGATTTAATGAATCAATATTGCTTTATTCAAGCTACTCACCTCCCTCTTCCAACTGCACTTTCAACTGGACCACGGCCAATCAGAGAGGTTCCGCCCCTTACTATCTCTGATTCTGGATTGGTTTAGTCCAATAGGGGCATAATGTGTGTCTGTTGATGACCACACGGAGAGTGGTACTGGTGCGACCAAAGATTTTTTTTTTTTTAGTTGCACCATTGAAAAATGTGGTTGCATTTGTGACCAAATTAGTCGCACTCTAGAGCCCTGCCAGGAGATGGGAAAAAGATGCACAAGAGAAAAATATTGATCAAAAAAACAAAACACAACAGTAATTATATTCAAGCTTAAAATGCTTGTAAGTATAAGTTGTAAGCACTGTGCTACATTAAACCTACAGGAGCTGCACGCCCCTGGAAACCCATGCTATGAAGCTCCAGACACAGGTTGGCACAGTTTTTGTGCTGATGTTAATCCCAGAGGAGGTTTTGAGCTCTCCAGTTTTTACTCACTATACACCTTAGCATTCGGCAACCTCCGCTCTGAAACTTTACGTGGTCTAACACTTCATGGCTGAGCTGCTGTGGTTTCTAAATGCTTCCACTTTTCAACAATACAACAGACTGTTGATTGTGGATTATCTAGGAGAGAAAATATTTCAGAAGAAAATCAAGAGGTGGGGCCCAGTATAGTATTGTATTACTTTGGTGAATAAGAAAAAAAGCTGAGATTGTTACAGGCTCCAGCAGACACTGCTGGTACTTGAAAAAAGAGCTTTTATTTTTCTCAACTAAAGAAGGTAGCAGGGCTTTATCTGAAGCACTCTTATATTACAGACGGACCTGTTTTTCTTAAAACATCTGTGTAAAGAGTGTGGTTCCCATTTCACAAATTACAGCATTACCTTGTCAATAGAAACTCAGCATTTCCTTTGTGAGTTTCAAAATAAAAGCCCTTAAGCTTTTCTGTGTCCAGAAACTTTCACAATACGTTTGTAGGAAATTGATCGTGTAGCACTAGATCAGGGGTCGGCAACCTGCGGCTCCGGAGCCGCATGCGGCTCTTTAGTCCTTATAGTGCGGCTCCGGGTGGTTTGGGGAAATAAATTTGAAGTGTATTCTATTTATGTTAGTTTTTTTTTTTTTTTAACTTGTAGTTCTAAATTGGAAGATTATTGTGACATTGAAATATAAAAATAAAATAAAATTTTATTATTTTTTTCATTGCTCAAAATAAGCGTCACACTCGCGGAAGCCGGTATACCCGCAGAAACGCCGTGCATTTATCGAGACTTTCAACCCCAGGTAGGCCAGTTATCGATCTTCAGATCCACATTGTCAGCAGCTATTCTCCACCGTGAACTATGTTAAAAACAAACACCGCTCACGCCTCACAGATGGCAGCTTACAGTCCTGCGTAAAGCTGAAAGTACAGCCCCGATTTGCATACGCTGTGTGCAGAGGTTCAGGAGCAGAAGTCCCATTGTAAACATATCACGGCAGACCCGACGATGTTTGCATGAACACGCTTTTCAGCATCTCTTTATTGACCACTTTTTGCAAAACGGTTGCTGTACGCACACAGCCGGCTGTAGCTTTTCACAGCCCGACATATACCAACAACAGCATAGATAACACAGACGTTAAGGCGGCGAGGCGTGATTGCGGGTGCCACTCAGGTGCATCCGCCTCCCCTGCAGCAGTGCTGCAGACCGCACCCGGCCACACACATTAACCTGGCAAAATACATATTTAGGCAGTATTTTTCATTTTTCAGCAGCATAGTGCTTTTTTTCCAATTATTTTTTTTAAAAGTCAGGTCAAGGCTCCAAAAGCCCAAAGGTGATATAAGGGGGGCGGCTCACAACAGTTTTTGTTTGCTACATGGATCATTTTAGTTCAGCTGGGTGTCTTTCCTTTTGTTATATTTCTTTAAGAGTTCAAAATGTGTTAATTACATAAATAAAATGTAATTTTCTCTGTAGCACTTCATGGATTTCATAAGCAACACACCTTAGTTGTTCACACAAAGCATAAAGGTAAAAACAATATATACAGTGTTATCTTCATTTTAGATGTTGCTGACCCCTGCACTAGATGCTTGCACTTATATTTTTGTTGTTATTGTGTTGTTCACCAGCAGTGTGTTTTCTACTGAAATGACCCCTTTGGTTTAAGGCTCCTCACTTACTGTTAACTAGAAAGAGACAGTTTAAGTGTTTGTCTCGTTTTAGGTTGTATTAAACGTACCCTCTTATTAATATAATATTGCTCTTTCTTGCTCTTTTAGCCAGTAGTAAAGTTGCAGAACAACAGAGGAAACAACAAATACTCATACACCAGGTAAGATCTTTGGATTTTTAAAATGATAATGAATCCACAAAGTTCATAGATGCTTACTTTTTCTTGCTCTGCTGTGTCCAGCAACTCTGACGATAACCTGCTGAAGAACATTGAACTGTTCGACAAACTCGTGCTGCGATTTAATGGCCGCGTCCTGTTTGTCAAAGACGTGCTGGGGGATGAGATCTGCTGCTGGTCTTTTTATGGCGAAGGCCGCAAGATTGCTGAAGTGTGCTGCACTTCCATTGTCTATGCTACAGAGAAGAAGCAGACCAAAGTAAGCATTGTTTAATAAATATTAAAGCATTTGATCAACATTTTTGAGAAATACACTTACTTGCTGTCTGGTAATGATGGCAGCCTTTTAATTAACCTACAGTAAATCCAAAGAAGAGAAAACCCTCCCACTGGAGTCAGTTATTGAGCTTTCTACGTTAAGAGGCAGGAAGCATGTGGTTGGATGACAGTGATATGCAATTATGTTTTTTAAACTTATTCCTGTACCAACACCTTATATTGGGCTTATGCCCTGAACATATGCTTATTACAAATAAGCACATTTTCAGGTTGCTGTACAGAGCAAATAAATATTCAGTGACCTTTCCCAAACACCTGTGCTTCTAGGTTGAGTTTCCCGAAGCCCGAATATTTGAAGAAACCCTCAATATCCTCATCTATGAGAACAACAGAGGATCTGGACCAGGAGGCTTGCACCTTTTAGATTCAAGAGGCTCTGGTTCATCGCTGGGAGCTGGTCAGTCAGAGGAAGAGGGTGCCGTGGGAGGGGATAGACGAGTACGACGGATCCACGTACGGAGACACATAATGCATGATGAAAGAGGCCACGGTCAGCAAACTGTGTATAAGGACTAAAAATGTCAAAACAAAGCAGGAGAAAGGGACTTAAACTTTGTTGGGATTTTTTTGTTTGTTTGTTTTTTGAATGTTAAGGGAATGAAAAACACGTCTTCGATGACAGCAATAGTTTGGTACGTAATTTCATTAAATGTCCTCAGACTTTTCAGAAATGTTGGCTGATGACTGATTTGTAAATTTAGGTCTGAGTGTGCATGGAAAGGAAAATGCATTTGTTTACATGAAAACAACGTGTGTACAGTCTTTCGATGGGAAATACTGGTACTGATACTGGCGTAGACATTACTTTTCAGAGGTTAATGAACCTCCTGCAAGCTACTGAATAGTCCTCAAAACCCAATGTCCTCCCATCTTTATCTTAGAACAGACAACCTAATGTCCATGTGGGTTTTAATGACATGCACAGGCAGCCTTTTCTGTGTGTGACTTGTAGGAAACACTGTGTCAGTTTATGCAGGCTGTGAAACTTTATTCCCCTTTCTCCTCTGGAGTGAGATGCTGCCGAACATTGATGGACAGAGGACGGTGAAGTTGAGCCTAGATATTGCAACACTGGAATAAGACACAGTAGCCTTTTTTTTTTTTTTTGTGTGTGTGGGGGGGAGGCTTGTAGATGATGAGAAGCTCAGTTTATTTATGTTATTACAGCTGTTGCTTCAAGATGTTTTTTTATTAATTTATGAACCTAATTTATTATTTGGTATTTAACTTTTGTATTGAGTCTTTGTGTTCACTCGTGCTCAAACGAGTTTTAATTTCAGAAAAGGTACGTTGCACTCTCTCTGCACTCAAAATTTGAATTTACTCCTGTAAATGAATAAATTGTAAGCTTACATTTCAGTTTAAGTTTTCAAGAGGAACCGAAACCATTTCTTGGATTTTGCATTTTGTTCTGAGCCATAGACTTTCACTTCTTCTGTCTTAAACTAAACTACAGAATTTTGGGGTTTTTTTGTTTCTTTTATGTTGTTTTTCTTTGGCCATATAGTGATGACAAAAGTGGTGTGTGTACTGGGTTGTATTTTTTGTTCTCTCAGGGAGAGGATTGTCTTTCTAATCTTCACTAGTGTGTAACCCTAATCACTCTGAATACTGGAAAATCTGAATGAGAGCAATATGTAACTCAGATCTTTTATAAAATAATCTTGAAATATGCACTAATGTAATTTCCGTCCAATAGTTGTCATGGAAATATTTCAATAAATGACTGAAATCTAGTTTGGACTGTTTTTTGGGTTTTTTGCCCCTTTTATTTCTAAGATACTTTACAAAACAGACTTTCTTATAACATGTTCTTTCTGTAATATTACATAAAAACTACCATGCTGACTTTAATTAAACATATGTGCAAAAGCCAAACATATTAGTTTCAGAGTGAATCTCTTTCTCTCATTTGGGCAATGGCCTCATTGGGTGGGTGATCATCATCTTCTTTGGGCTGCTCACTTCCAGTGTTACAATGTCCCCTCTTTAGGTCCTCCTTTACTACATCTGTGGAACATCTCTAAGGTTTTCTATTTCTAGTTTTAAAAACACCAGTACAGTCTGACTGGTCATTACTGTATTGAAAACAATGCAGAAACAGCTCCAGTTAACTCTCATATAAAGAGAAAAAAATGAAAAAGGGGGGGGGAATCTTTTAGATAATTCATTATTATTTGCTTTTATAAATTAAAATTATCTTATTATCTAGTGCCTTCTATTACTAAGTATTTGGGATATATTTGGTATTAGAATAAAGTGAAATTATAATGGAAAGTACAAATTTTATTAGCTATTAGCAGCCCCCAGTATTTAGTATTGTCCTTCCCAACAATATGCAAACAGCTCCACACATAGACAAGAAAAGAGAGACCTGAAAACTAACTGAATAAAAACTGAAAGACATGATTCAACAAAATTGGTTACATATACATTTCATATTGCCATGGTCAACAAACTAAGGATTGTATGCCTTATTACAGCTGTTTTGTTTTTTATCTTACATTAAGATAGAACTACAGCACATTCATCACATATAGGAAACAAGGATAAATGTTTTTTTTTAAAACTAACAAACTGTTTTATGATGCTGGAAAATTAAATAGAATAAAATTAATTTAAAAATGGAGTTAATTAGTTGTAGTATTTGTTAATCTGGTAAAATCTGAGGATTTGATGAACATGCTGAGACTCTGGATAGCTGCAAGACTGGGGGTCAGCTGATTTAAGAAATTTCTGTTTCTGTGGTAATATCTGTAGTGATTTTACTAAAACTTTGCTCTAGCCTATGCCCTAAAACAGCTAATACTAGAGACAAAAACTAACATAGAAACTAATAAAAACTATATAAAACTAAACATTTTCGAAACAATAACTAAATTGAAACGAGCAAAAACACTCCAGGAACTAACTGCAAATAAGCTGAATTTTTTTTAAAAAGTCCAAATGAAATATAAAAATAAAACTTAGAAATAAAACTAACAAAACACAACACTGGTACGAAACTTTTTTGTGGTTCTCTCAATTGTTTACTACACTGAAGGGGCGTGGTGTATCTGACGTCACTTCCCATTACGCGCGGAGGTCCCGGAGTCGCCGCCAAAAAGAATCTTCCAGCGTGTGTTAGGATGGTGTCGGAGAAGGAGGCAGCAGGTATCCGCAGGTTCGTGTGTGGTCAACTCCGTGGCGAGGCAGACCTAAGGTACAGTGGAAGCATTAAAGACGTGTTTGTGCTAACAATAAACGACATGGGCCTAACGTTTTTAGTTAGCATTCGGTTACTTAAACTGAAATCAATGCGATTCGGTTAATGTAGCTGAGTTGTTTGAATACTCCAGCCAGCAGCATGTTGTCCGTTCTAAAAGTAAAAATCAACCCCAAATGTGCCATTTACGACTGAGAAGATGGGACATATTTTAAAAGTATTATATTAACGAGTTCTCTGTTTATTATTGATTTCATTCCTTCGAGACGTTTTCTGATGCTAGCGTATCGATCTTTCAGTGACATTTTGGGTTTTTAAAACCTAAATATTATAGTTTTGCAAAAAGTGCAAGTAGCTTCTCTCGCAGGCATCGATTAGTGCCAGGCTGTTATGAAGGATGTTCCCGTTTTTAGATGTATTTTTCAGTGTGTTCAAAAGCCTAAACCTCAAATGTGGCAGTTACTGTAAATGAGAGCCTTCCTGCCACTCACAGATGTAATCTTTCTGCTGTTTTATTCCAGCACGCTGACCTTGGGAATTTTAAAAAAGAGATATCAGGCACACAACAAATGTGACTCATTAAGTCCAGAAGTAAAAACTTTCATGAAACAGGTGGTGCAAGAGGAACTGATGAAAATGCAGGTACCTGTTTTTGCTTTTCCGTATAGATAATGATATACACTGATCAGCCACATCATTAAAGCGTTCACAGACAGTGCAAACTTCTGCTGAGAAACCTTAGGTCCTCATGTGGCTTTTATTTTGACATTTATCATTCATGTAAACATTACTCCATCTCCCAATGGCAACAGCTCTCTCCAACTGCAGAGCCCTTCTCTAGTAGTACAATCCCTCAAACTTGGCTACCTTCAAACTCCTCATATCCTGATTCCATCAAGCAGAGATGATCAAGCATTTGCTTAATTTTTGAGCTGTGCCACATTCAAAAAACACGGATTCAGTGAAATTCAAAATGAAATCATGTGTGTGCAAATATAAAAGATCCTGCCCACACTTTGGCAGAAGAATCAGACTCGCGTTTCATGTTCACATCGATGTAGCGGACGTCCAGAATAGAATCAACCCTTTGGGAAGCACCCATATGCACTGAAACAAGCCCATACAGAGAGCATCACTTCTGCAATCTACAGGATCAAAAGCAATCCCAGCATCCACGTGCAAGACGCAACAGAATAGCCCTGTGTAACAGAGGTCCTGTCTCATAGTTGGTAGTATGAGAGGGATTTATCTGTTGTTTTGCAGGTTGTTTTAATTTTGTGGCAGATCAGAATTTATGTATATATATAATACATAAAATAATCGTCTATCAGTCTTTTACATTTACATTTTAGTTCCATAGTTATCATCTTTATAATTGTTGATTTTCCTCATAGGATAATGATGAAAGTGAAAGTGACTCAGAGACTAAGAAGCCCCAGAACAAAAGGAAGAGAGAAAATGGAAATGATGAGGTCATGAGTGAGAGTGAAGATGAATCCAGGGCAAAGAAATCACGAAATAATCATTCAAGCTCATCATCAGGTAGGTCAGTAGTGTCTAATTCATTTTAACTAAGGACAACACTGGGAAATGAAAGCCTATAGACATATACAGTTTGTGCACATCGTTTAGCAAATGAAGCTTTTTAACATGCAGTTTGGTCCAACTAAAGCACCCAAACCTTGCGAGTGCGTTCTGATTACAGACCTGCAGAAAGGATACCCTGCAGCCAGCTTGTAATACCCTGTTTTACAATTTATTTCAAAATGATGGCACAAATGATGTAACATGGAAACAGAAATGATCCTTTGATAAATGGGTACACAGACCTCTGCTTGTGTTCAGTAAAGATCTAGGCTACTGACTCTTCTATCTCATTTGAAATTGTCTGCCTTCAGCATCAACTTCCTTTTTGGTCATATTGTAAGTTAGCTAACTTGTAACCCAGCAGGAGGCCAAAACTGGGCAAGCCAACATGAATTAAGAGCCTTAAGCGATTTGTATGGTTATGCAGTATTTTTACTTACACTTGCCTTTACTTCTAATAGTATTTGACCATTTCAAGATTGCAATTCAAATATATTTTCTTTGTAAATTATACAATTATGTCCTTTTGTGGGTTAATAATGACAGAATCTGAGGCTCAAGAGGACAACAAAACAGAAAGTGAAGAAAGCAGCAATGATGAAGAAAATGCCAAATCTCAAGCTGATGGTGAAGAGCCAGAGGTGAAAAAATCACAACAAAAGAGAAATGAAAATCGTCAAATTGACAGTGACGAGTCTTCTGATGAGGAACTCAGTGAGGAAAGCAACTGCAGTGACAGTCCAAAGAAAATGGTGAGAAAGAACGTCGAGACAAGAACCAGCAGTGAAGATGAAGGAAGGAAAACGCCACTGAGTGATGCAGAAAACGAATCAGTTGGAGACTGCAAGTCAGAAACGAGTGACAAAATTAAGAGTGACGAGTCTTCTGACAGTGAAAAAGGTGATCATGCAAAAAAAAAAAAAAAATTATTTATTACGTTTGTTGGCACAATATTTAATTGCTTGATATGTGGAGTTTCTGAGTTGGGATCGTCTGTTAATTGGAAAAATGGTGGTTCATTCCCCAGCTTGTACAGAATTGTGGGGTTCAGTGCAAGATGCTGAACCGTGAGTGGTCCCAAGTGTATCTATTGGAGTGTGAGTGTGTAAACGTTAGATTAAAAGCACTTAGGGGCAGGAAAAAAGCGACTGTTTATGATTGGGTGAGTGAGCTTTGTGGTAAGAAAGCACTTTGACTGCTCAATTAGTATAGAAAAGCATTATACAAGTACTAGTCCACTTAAGTTATGATTTACTGATGTGTTGCAGAAGATACAAAAGTGGAAAAGAAAACCAGTGACCCAGACTCAGATTCATCACTACCTTCTTTGGAAGATGAAAAAGAAAATAAGACTGATAAAAAGAAGATGAAGAAGAGTGTGAAGAAAGATGAGAGCACCAGAAAACCAAAGGTGAGAGTCAGACGAAACTAAACTTTAACACACATTTAATCTGTATTGTACTTGGTGGTGCACACAACAGAAGCATTCTTTCATATCTTACAAAGGAGAACCTGAATTATTTTGTTTCTGGATGTATCTGATCCTTTAATTAAACACAATACTGAGTAAAGTTTTATAGTTGTGTTTATTTAGCTGCTTTCAATCAAATCTGCAAAACTAGACTAAAAGAGAGAGAACCCTGAAAACTATATAATGTGAGGCTGTAATGAAGATCTATTAAAAATATCTTTTTCTTTTCACACCTTGTTTTTCCTCGGCTTCATCCTGCAGTCTGATGACAAATCAGTGGCGAGGCTCAAACGTTACATTGCCCTCTGCGGCGTGAGGAGAAATTACAAGAAACTGCTGGAGGACTGCCGCTCCATCCGCTCCCAGGTGGCTGTTCTGAAGAAGGAGCTTGAAGAGCTTGGTGTACATGGTGAGTAGGAACCCTTTTTTTGTCAAATAAAAATGAAGAAATGCATTCTGGCTTATTTGCAGATTTAGATTCTTTAGCAATTACCCAACCCTAAAGAGTGAAACCATGAGTTACCGTTGTTTTCCTATCAACTTGAAACAATCGGGCCATTCTCCTCTGACCTCTGATATCAATAAGTCCTCTTCGCCCAAAGAATTTCCTGTCTAGATATTTTCTCTTTCACGGATAATTCTCTGGAAACCTTATGGATGGTTGTGAAGGAAAATCCCAGTAGATCAGCAGCTTCTGAAATACTTAGACCAGCCCACCTGACACCAACAACAAGTCATTTAAATCATGTTTCTTCCCTATTCTGATGCTCAGTTTGAACTTCAGCAGATCTTCCTGACCATGTCTACATGCCTAAATGCATTGAGTGTATTAGCTAATTAGATGATTTGTCAGTGAGCCGTTTTATCTAATATAGTTGCCAGCGATCAATCGTTAATCACAGCACACATAGATACTTAAAGTTAGCCACTGACCAAACACTGCCAGGGGTTTCTTCGAGCTTGATAGAGGAGCCCCAAAACAAAAAACTAAAAGTTAACACCCTATCTCTAGAAACATATAAAAAGTTCCCAGGTTTGGTCCATAAACTGAAAAAAACTAAACCTCATTTTTGAATTGAACCACATGGGCAAATCGTCTTAACAGAACTTCTTTTTTTTTATATACTCTAACTCTAAAACATTTTTAGAGTCCATGTGATTCTGCAGATAGAAACTATCTGGTTTTATTTTGTAGTCTATGTGGTTACATTTGCGTAGGCTTTGAGGCTTTAAGGAAATGTCACAACATTGGCTTTTTCCCTCAACAGCAGGGTCATCACATGGTAGCCAAGTTGTTTCCGTATTGAACAAACATGAAAATTAATTGTTGACAGTTTGAATTTTTAATTTTTTTCATTACGCAGTTTGATGACTTAAAGCTTATTGTCTTCCACACAGGTCAGCCAACTATTCAGAAATGTAAAAAGGTCAGAATGAAGAGAGAGCGAGCTCAAGAACTGGCTGCTCTTGATGTCAACAACATCATTACCACACAAGGTAACCAGCTCTCTTGTCATACTATGACTCCTTCAGAGTTGTTTCAAATACAGCGCTGTAGACACCATGATTCAAAGGATGCAACTAACGCAAAACAAATTGACATTGTTGTTTATGCTTATTGTTAATCTGATTTAATGATGATTTTAATAACAATTTAAATCTATATTTTTTGAGCAGATACGCAAACAACTGCAAAAATATCTTGAATAGTTTTACGTTTCCTTGTTTTTAGATGGGAATCCTAGACCTTGTAGCTTTGGTTTATTACCTGCTTATGTGGAGAAATGCACAATGCTCATCTTGTGGTGAATACTGAAGTGGTGTAGACAGTAGCGTCAGTTATGTTGCGATTCAGAACCTTTAATATGGTTTCTTCCAAGGTCGACCTACACGCAGGGGAGCCTCAGCAAGTCAGAAACAACAGGACTGTCCGTCCTCTGAATATCAGCGCACTCTAAACTCAGAATCAGACAGTGATCAGGAAAACAATACCCACAGAGGTCGCAGGAAAATGTCAGAATGGGCCAACCTGCAGGGGATCATCAGTGATGACGCAGACAGTGACTGATGAGTCTGGTTTCCCCCCAGGAAGTGTTCGATTTGTTTGTTTGTTTTTTAATGTTTTGATACTAAGCATAACAAAATTAATCTGTTTTTTTTTTTATATGGCGATAACAGTGATCAAAAAGGATATTAATGGTGTTTGAGTGTTAAAATATTGTGAATGCCATTTTGTTAACTGCCATTGTATATCTTTGTTAAATCGTATTTCAAATAAAAATACTATGATTAAAATGGATTCATGTGGAGTAGTAATTTACTTTTATGACTGAAATACTGTTTGTGAGACAGACAAAAGAAAGGGATGTCATTCCAGAGAAAAGATGGCAAAGTTATTGAGATTTTCAAATGAGGCAATATTTGACAATTTATTTTAGAAATAAATTTGTAAACTTTTCACCTTCTGTAACCGTGCTAGATCCTTCTGTAGTCATGAGCAGTTATACGAGTTTTGAATGACTCCAGTCATTTAATTAACAACAGGTTTTAATTAACATGTTACTGTGGAAGCTATCAGCGTAACTGCACCGGAACTGTCGTAAACTCTTCGCTATACGGACTATTTCGCAGACGGACTGGTCCCACGGTGTAATTTGACCGTTGTCATTTCTACAGGTCAAGAAGGTATTTGACGTTAATTATTGCAATATTGTTGAGATTTTTCTGTTTTGAATATATAGGAGCACGGCAAAATGATTTCCTCCGATACTACATAAATATTTATTCCCAGCAGACAGCGTAACCTGATAAACTGTAAAGACGGCGTGGATTTGACCGAAGACTGCTGCAGACAGCATAAAATCACAGCTGTTTGCGAAAACTCAGCATAACCTAAAATGTATTTATTTTTTTGGTATTTTCACTGTGACTGTTTATTTAAACCATCTATGTAAAATAAGTCAGTAAATGTACGACTGTTAAGTCCTAGCAAAACTTTGCACTTAAGGTTTATAAATATGTAGCTACATGTAATAATCTCTTTAAAAACTTTCCTGTGACACTGTGAGGTTTCGGTGTTTACGGAACATTGGGATGACTGCCTTCACAAAGTGGTGTGTTTGTATTGTAATACCCATTCTGAACGTTTAAACATTGCGTCTGACAGATTTCCGCCATATTATAACAATTTAAAAGAGAGAAATGCTTTCAAACAATAAATACTAAATAAAAACAAACGAATCCTTCTGAAAACCTTCGGTGCAGGACACCCAAGACATTTAAGACTTGTAGTACACTGAATCATAACTGTTTGTTTGGTGATTATCTTCTGTTTGTTTAAATTAGCATGATGTCCACTGATGTGCTGCTGGGATTTTCTTCTTTATCCATACACCATCTACTCTGTCTGAGTCATTGCATCCTCATCTAAGCAATACATTGTGCATTTCTATTTGAGCTCTGTCCTTTTATTATATTTTCTCCTATTTCCCCCCTGCCTTTTTTTTTCTGTCTGTCAGCTTACACTAGTCTATATTACATATAATATAATAACTGAAATAACACAAGTAAAAATGATGAAATAAGCATAAAACAAACACATTAACAGAGGAGCCTTTAGAGATTTTATAGTTCACACCTTGAAAAAGCAAAATGCGTTTGGCACAACAGCACATTCAGATTATAATTCTGATTGCAAAATACTAATAATTTTAAAAAGTATTTGTTTGGTAGAACAAAAAGAAGAAATATTTCACAATGTTGTGCTTTCGAGTTTTAGTGTGTTCTTTTAATTGAGTTTATGTAAATCCTGCATGGAGGAATGGATGATGACACACCAGATGAGGTTATTGCTGAGTTGAAGTCCAGGCCCATTGGAGGATGGGGTGTTGCTCAGATAGCCGCTGGCACTGGGCTTGCTGTATATGCCATGTGGGCAGGAATCCTCCAGCCTGGCTTCCGAAAAGTCCCCTTGAAGCTACAGGTTTGTCTACGTTGTCTGAAATAACTTTTTATATAGCAGTGCTCTTGCATCACTCATTTTTACTTCAGCTCTTTGAAATTTCTCCCAGGTTCCCTACATTCCTGCCAGCAGAGCCCAAGTACAAAATGTGATGACCCTTCTCAGAGGTCGACAGGGAGGTCTTGTGGATTTAGGATCTGGTGATGGTCGTATAGTAAGTATAAACAACATATTTGGGCTGCTTTTTTACTTGCACTGATAAATAACAGGGCTTCGATGTGTTCCTAAGGTCTTGGAAGCCCATCAGCATGGCTTCATTCCTGCTGTCGGTTATGAGCTCAACCCCTGGCTTGTTCGCCTGGCCCGATTTTATGCATGGAGAGCAGGGCATCATGGAAAAGTATCGTATCGACGAGAAGACCTCTGGAAGGTTTGTCACTTGCGTGTGGTATCAGTGATGCTCGCATGCAAATTTGCAGAATTGCTTCACAAAAAATAAATAAATAAGTCTCTTGTAAGTAACCAAGCATGTTTATGAACGTTTCCAAGGTTTTTTTTATCCTCATATTAATGTGACATTTAATACTTATGTAACTAAATGCTTCAGGAAAGCCAAATGCTTTGTTTTTTTAAATGATTTATTTTGCTTGAAACAAAATTACTGTTAAAGCTGTTCGCTTATTTATATCCTTCGTTTTATCTCATCACAGGTGGACTTGACAAAATGCAAGAATGTCACTGTGTTTTTGGCTCCTAGTGTGGTGAGTAATATTGTGAACATATACATGAGCTATGAACTGTTTATAATGGGGAAATAAAGAATGAAAAATATTTTGGGTTCATCCAACATAGGATAAAAATAGATGTGGTACAGTGGATTATTGGCAGGCATTAGATAATTTTTATGAACATTATTATTAAGTATTGCCGTAATTTTAGCTTTTCTCTTGTGTTTGCAGCTTTCGTTGTTGCAGGAGAAGTTAGAGGCCGAGCTGCCTGATGATGCCTTAGTGGTGGCAGGCCGTTTTCCCTTTCCTGACTGGAAACCTTGCATAATTGAGGGACATGGCGTGGACAGAGCTTGGGCATACAGCGTGCAAGAACAAAGACAGCACACTGTCAACAAAAATAACCTCACAGCCACAGAGTCTTTTACAGTGAACTAACCAAAGCCCTATATATGTATATATTTTTTTATTTTATTTATTTTTTTGCTCTCCTACAATTGTAACATGGACTTTTATTAATTTGCTGCTTTTATGACATAAATCACATTCACTGAAATGTGACAGATTTTTCCAACATCTGCAGCAGGATATTTCACACATGCTGCTGTTGCTTTACTCCTCTGTGGCCCGGGGACTGTGTTCACAAACAGAGAGAGAATCCTGTCAGAGAGCTTGAATAATGGTGTACTTATAAAAACTAAGTAATATAATTAATTCATAGTGTGAGTGTGAATGGTTGCCTGTGTCTCTGTGTTAGCACTGCGACAGACTGGCTAATTATTAGTCAGTTAGTCATCTAAGAAGGGAAGACTTTTAAATATTTATCTGCTCTGGAGTTTGCATTGCCACCCATATAATAAAGAGCTGTAAGTAACGTTCTGTTTTTGATACCATTATTTTAACTCTTTGTTGTATGTGTAATATTTGACTTAAAAGAAGTGTTTCAATCCCAGAATGCAGCAGGCTTTTCTGAAGTAGCAAAAGTGTAAATGCTCTGTGAATGTAGATTAAAGGTGCTTGGTGCTGGCAAAAATGTTCTGTGTGTGCAATGTGGCTTCAAGTAACTGAGCACATGGTATCCAAAGTGTCCATGCAGTAACAACAGCACAGTTGTTGTACTATATGCATTGCTGTATTCTTGTATGACACAGTAAGCTTTATAAATGTTATCTATGTATACATGCATGCATCTATCCTGTGTTATAAATAATCATACATTGCTCCATTCTCTAGTGTTTTGTTCTTCTTTCGGCTGCTCACTTTAGGGGTCGCCAAAACAAACGATGCTACTGCTCTATCCCCAGCATCCACCTCTGTCACATCAACCGTCTGCATGTCCTTCTTCACTACATCTATCAATCTTCACTGTGGTCTTCCTCCATGTCAACCTTGCCTCTAACACTCTTACTAAACATCTCAACTTCAGCTCTATCCTGGTCGCTTCCAGTGAAAAGCATAAAATCTTCAGCTCTTTCTTCAGTTTTTTTTGTCAGTGCCTTTTCCTCCAAACCATACACCAAAGCTATTATCTTTGATACTTTGAATTTCACTATTGCTTCTATCCTTCTGTCACAAATCACCCCTTACCCTTGTCTCCACCCACTTCTGCCTGCAGTCTCTTCTTTGCCTCTGTTGGGCTCTGTCCATCGCTTTGGATGGTTGAATGGAGGTATGTCAACTTGTCATTCAGACACGTGTTCTGTCTTGCTTCTACTGGCTTTTATTTCACTTTAATTTTCTTTATTCCGGAACATACCTCCACCTCTCCAGCCTCCAGCCTGTCCTCAGTGTCCTGCACCACCCACACATACTTCCCTGGCACTCCTGACTTCCTCATGCAGTACCACAGTTCTTCTCTTGGCACCCTATATCATGTGCTTTCACTTTTAACCCACATCCATAGAGACAAAATGCCATTCCTTCTGACCTTCTCTGTACTTCTCCATCAACACTCAAAGCAAAAGTCGCATTTGTAGTGCTCTTTCTTGACATGGAGCTATACTGTTGCTTTAAATAACCTAGCTCCATCAACTCTTTTCCATAGCTTAATGGCATGGCTAATCAGCTTTATCCCTATTTAGTTATTACAGTTCTGTACTCACCATTGGTCTTGAATATCTGTACCAGTACACATCCATTCCTCAGACATCCTCTCACTTTCCAATATAGTGTTAAATAGTCTGGTTGTGGCATGTATAGCTATTCTTATGTAAATTATAAATCTTTCACCTTTACCTGTATAGTGAATACAATTCTCCTGTATATGACAATCTTGGGTTTTAAGTGCTAATAACTATCTGTTATATATAAGATATAGTGCAAACTTTATCAATGGTCCTTCTCCTGTTTATATAACCTTACTTCTTTGAAAGCCAGGCAAATTCCTGTATTTGTATGTTTGTGTGGACGAGCCAGGTTTCAGCAGAAGCACAGTATTATAATAGCATTTTGCATAAGGCTTTTTAGGGGAAATGACAACATGAAACATATGAAGGTCTTTTTTTTAGAGTAAATTCATTCGTTTCATTTTACCTTTGTTCATAACTTTGAATTATTTAACGGTAAAGTGTTTTAATTTGAAAGCTATAACCGGAGACTGTGTTTTTTCTTAATGTGAGTGACTTGACAGAGCTGATTGGGTTGTTTGCAGCAAAAGAGGAAGTTGCAATGGAGACCCTGAAACCTGCAAGCTAGCTTTATTCTTGAGCCGCCCTAAGCACCGAGAAGGGGAATGACAGGAACGGTCGCTGATAGCATTTTATAATTATTGTTGTTGCGGATTTGTAAACGTTTTTGTTTGTGCGTTTTTAAAGCCCACTTTGACTTTAGAAATCGAGACTGTCGTGTCCGGACACAGGAGCATGTCTGCGGTTGACAGTTAGCGAACGAAAATTATTCCTTCATCCTTCTAGAAAAGCTAACTGGCTAGCCATCCGCTGCAGCGTTAGCAACTGGGTAATTTAGCATCAAAATGCCTGACACAAAACGCTAATTAAAGCTGCACACTTACGTGGTGTCGGCTAGATGCTGACAAAACTATATTTCTGTATTCAACCTAACGGTGGAATTAGCGTTGAGCTGCAATGCGGCTAGCCTCTGGGCTCGGCATAGCTAATTTAATGTCAAGTCTTTATGCCTGGTAGTCGAAAACCGCTTTATTCGAGCAAGGTTAAAAAAAAATATATATATATATATATATATATACATTCAAAGCACAGTCAGCGAGGCCAGCCTTTGCTAGCTAGTTTTATGTAGATATCAGTTTAAGCAGTCGAGCTGAGCATGATGATAACCCTTTGCGGTTACGTTAGCCAGCAGTACCATAGCTAATGTTAGCCGCACGATTGGCTAACTGGGTAACTAATGTTGGCTTATTACTGTAATTAACCAGCGACTAAGTCAACTGAAGACAGCATCCGAGCCAGCTAAACATGGTAAGTATAATTTAAACTCTGGTATTTATCCAGTTGTTCATCTTTCTTCCTCCCTTCCTGCTGAGGGCTAACGCAATGGATAAGCTTAACTCTTTATTCTACTTCTGAATATAAAGATCTGTCATTAGTGAAGATAAATACATTAGCATACAACTGGCAGCGTATGGGGATACGTTGTATGCACTTATACCTGTATATCTTTTTTATTATCTAACGGTTCTGAGGCCAGGTATTTCACAGGATGTGACAGCTCTTAAAGCCATTTTACGGCACAGGACGCCCATCTTGCAAAACCGAATATTTTGTTTGACTAGTGTTGAGTCTCGGCAAGTTGTGGCTTATTTGTGGAATTCAGACTTGCCTGGCATAGGGGCTAAAATCTCGATATGCTATCTTGCGTTCGGTAGGCAAGGCCCAACTTCATCCACATGAGAAAACAAGGGTAGTGCCAAACTATATTACGATTAAGCCTGTGCTGTTGCCTTTTATAACTAAGTGCTTTAACCAAACAGCAAGCTGGTGTAATAATTGGCTATAAGAACAAGATACTTGTATGCCAGTGTATTGTTCTCTTTACTATGTGTGAACATGTGTATGAGGACTCTCTTTCTGTATTTAAGCACGATTGAGTGGTTATACCACGATTGTACACAAAAAACAAAGGAATTCCTCTAAAGACTTAGTGATTCTATGCTCTATATGGTGATGGATCGCTCATGTTGTTTGTACTTTACTTTCTATTACCTATTAGGCTTCAGAGGAGGCATCGCTGCGCGCACTAGAGGGCCTGATGACGGAGTTCTTTCATAGCTGCACAACTAATGAGCGAAAAAGAGAAATCGGTAAGTAAGGTCTTGCAAAACAGTACACTTAAGAAGTATGACCATGATGCAGTATTTTAAGGTTCCCATCAGGCTGGTCTGAAATGGAAATGACACAGAGCAGTGTAAGAATGTGTAATTGAGGGTTAATGTGTCTACCCCATAATCATCCACAGTAATGTACAAACGTTTCATGCACGTTGACCACTCCTCCTCATTTCCTGTGTGATTACCTGTTTTTGCTCTTGAATAAATTCAAAATATCTACAGTAATTAAAGAAGAGCTAAAAATGTTTAATTAAATATGGAAAAAGGAACCTAATCAATGCATTTCTTGGTGAATGTTGGTCTGTCATTCATATCTGTGGATAGGTTGACCACAATGTGCTCATGTTGTGCGAGGCTAGTTGACTCTTAACTTTAAACATTTCTAATCGGTACCAGCCCTTGCTAATTGTTACCAGAAGTACTATACCATTTCTATACCATTTAAAATGTCTCATAGCACATGCATTAACTTTAAAATTGTTATGTGCTTTATTAAAGGGAAACCTTTGTAGAGCTCAGTTCTTGGTTTAAAAAAAAAAAGAAAGCTAAAGGAGCCTTTGTCTTTTGATGTAGATGAACGGTAGAGTTTCCTCTATGTGAAACTCTCTTGCCCTTATCCTTAAAATTCTTAAACGATAGTATATTTCTGCTTTGAATAGTCTGGATCTATAAATACAGAGATACTGTTGAGTGTCAGGATCATGTTTAAGGTGGTCTAAAATTGTTTTGTTTCTATAAAAAACATTAATCTTTTGCATTCTTGGTTTTTTAAATCCACTTCCTGTGTTGTGACGCATTACTTTCAGTCTGATTGCTAGCGAGGTGCTAGTATTGAACTACTTCTGTGAGAGCTCATGCTTACTTCCTTTTTTCTGCAGAAGAGCTGCTGAATAACTTTGCACAGCAGACTGGAGCGTGGCGCCATTGCATGTTCTTCCTCTCCAATACTCGGAATGAGTATGTAATGATGTACAGTCTCACAGTATTTGAAGTAAGTCCTGTAGGTGGAAGATGCATGTTCTCAGTTCAAAGTACTAGCAAGAGCTTTCTCTTCTTCTTTTTTTTCAACATTTTGTTTTCAGATAATTTTAGATACTTAATAAATGCATACTGCAAGAAGAGGCGTATGTTAACAAGAATGTATTTCATGGCCTTTTCCTGTTTCCTCATTTTTTTATAATTCTGCAAGTGAAGTTAGTTAAAAGTGTAGCAAATTTACCACAGAATGAAAGAATGAGCATAAAGTGCCCTTTAAAAACTGCCTTTAACTTAAAATGTATATCTGAAATGCTTAATTTTTTTTAACCTCATTATATTATGTTTCAGACTAATCTTAAATGGATTACATCTTTTATTTAATATAAAACCTTTACTGAAGTATTCCCTTTCTTGCATATGACATCCTACTTTTATCCGTGGGTTGTGGGGTTGTTGTACAGCTGATTGGGACTTGTGTCTTAATTCAACATAATTTAGAACTGAAAACATCAGCCTTGACTTTCTCACTATCTGTGGTGTATGTTAGAGTTAAAACCAAGCTATGAGATTTAGAGAATTTCCTGCAAGCTGTGATTCAAGTCTAGTGAGAGCTGGAGGGGGTTGCAATTAAAAGAAGAGATAAAAATACCTTAGTTTCATTCAGGAGTCAAGAGCACTGAAACCTCTGATTCTTAAGTGAAAGCTGTTAGGAACTACAACATTTTACCAGTCTATCACTAGAGTGGCCACTATTCCTCACTAAACGGCTGAGAATTTTCCCAATACACCTGAACAACTCAGAACACGGAAGCAAAATCCTGTGGTCTGATCCATTTGTTCCTAATTGCCTGTCCAGTTTATGGCTGCAATGAGATGAAGCCTGTCCAAGCTTTCATAAGACAAGACGCAGGGTACACCCTGGACAGGTCGCTGGTTCGTGGAACACAAAAAGTGTGTTTTGCCACACTGTGTGGAGGGAACCAAAGACAGGCAGCTGTTAGTAGCAGCAGCATGATGGGATGGTGTTTTTCTTAGATGGTGGATGGTCAGGAAGGTCAGATCGATGCTGGAAAATGATGAGCAGCCCTGTTCAGTGAAAGCCTTTTTTCCAGAGTGTAGTTGGCTTTCAGGCTGGTGATTTATAAATGTAATTGAGCAAGAGGGGAAAGAGCAGTAGCTTTGGGAAACATAGCAGACCTGAAAATCCTGCGCACTGATGCTCCCCATCATTGGTTCAACAATAAAAATTCCTCCAATAACGAAAGAAATGTTTTAAAATGTAAAAGGCTTGCAGGATCTTCCCCAAGACGATTTGAGATACTATACCTGGCAAAGGTGCTTTACCCAAGTGAAGGGTCCTTCCAATAAATTGACAAATATTTTTCCTTGGTCATTGTGGAGTTCTGTGCACAGATTGGGTGGGGAAAAAATAATCCCTTATAAAATGGGCCTAAGACATTGTGGAAGTGCACTGCATATGTTTGTATAAATGTTTTTGTCATCTGTACACATGTTTTACAGTTGATTGCTAATTGTAATTTTCAGAACCTGGTAAACAAGATGTGGATTGGAGTTGCTTCCCAGGACAAGATGGAGATTCGCAGCTGTCTTCCCAAACTCCTCCTTGCTCAGCACAAATCTGTGCCCTATTTTATCCGTAATAAGCTTTGTAAAGTCATTGTAGACATTGGTCGCCAGGATTGGCCGATGTTCTACCACGATTTCTTTACAAACACCCTTCAGGTAAGGAGTAACCCTTGAAGCTGTTTTTCTGACCTGAGTGGTGTCTGTCATATTTTAGGCCTGTTTAGTGAACAAAATGACTCGGTTTGCAACAAAAGTTAGTGAGGGTGGTCTCTCAATATCAAACCACATCTTTGATACTGATGAAGTGTCAAAACTTGTCATTATCGGTACAGGGGAGGTCATCTTTATTGGTGGAAGGGTTAAGTAATGAAATGAAGCTGATGAAGACACAAAAGTTGCATTATAAAACCAGAGCTTCTGTTGCATGGAACATATATATGTTCTTGTGTAATTTGAAGTAGTCCTAAAAAATATCCCGTCTCTGTTCTTCCCTTCTGGTCACATTTATTCCAATTTCCTTTGAGGTTGTCTTTTGTTTTTCTTTTTTTTTGTTGTTGTTGTTGTGTTTTTAATCAATTTGCTGTACTTATGTCAGCATTTTAAGTTTGCACAAAGATGTTTTGAGGAAGTGGCACAGTCTTAAATAGAGAAGTTCAGTTATAATCCAAGAAAAATACATTTTTGTTTTAATCTCATGAAATATCTGAAATAAACCCAAATGATTTCTGCATTAAGTTGTTCATTCAGAGTGGTAAGCCACATGAACTAGAGCTTGATATCATCTTGTCTCGTGGTGTGTTTTGCTAATCAATGCCTCCTTAAACAGCCAAACTTAGTATGTGTAATGCATTTGTTCTGTAAAGGGAAATTACATTCAATAAAGGTCCTTTTGTTTTATTCTAAAACAGCTGTGTTAGGCTTTAAGTGTACACAACGAAATAACCTGATCTGTTAACCAACTTCTATAAAGTCTGTCAGCAGGCTTTTAACCAAACAGCTTGGAAAGTATTTTGGAGAATTAGGTAGGTCACTAGGTAGTTGATAAAATTAACTTTTTGAACTGTGTGTGTGTGTCCATCAATCTCCTGTCTATAGTTGATCCAGTCCCCGGCTCTGGCTCCACTGGGGTTGGTTATGTTAAAAACCACATCAGAAGAGCTTGCATGTCCTAGGGAAGACCTGAGTGTTGCCAGGAAAGAGGAGCTCCGCAAACTGCTGCTGGAGCAGGTGCCAACAGTGCTTGGACTGTTGACCGGTGAGGACAACCTTTTAATGCTTTGTGAACTCTTAGTACTACTTAACAGGGGTCTCTCCCTGTCCCCCTGCAACAAATTAATATTTGTTTTGTTTTTTTGGAAGATTCAGAGGTGTCCCTATGTTCTAGCAAACAGACAGTTTCGCAACATTTTTGAGGGATCTTAATATGCCACGTTTCAAAGGATGGAAAGGACAGTAGTAAATGCAGGTGTACTGTTAAGAGTAAAGTACTACTATATAAAAAATATAATAAGGTTTGCTAACTTTATTTAGGATCAAATATGACAAATCAGACATCTTTCAGTATGTGTTAGTAACTGGGTACTTGTTTTCAGGAATTCTGGAGACATACTGGGACAAGCACAGTGTCATAGCTTCTACACCGCCTCCCTCACCCACCTCAGGGGAAAGCAGTGAGTGAATTGTCCCTTTCAATGGTTAAAATGGGAAAGACTTAAAATTGTGAAACAGGAGTTTGTTTCTTCTTTATTAACCATAACATTTTGTGTTTTTGAATCAGTGGAATTGCTGGGCAGCTTGTTTCAAGGTAGCCAGTACTCAAAACTGCTTTGTCAGCCCATGGCAGCATTGGACAATGAGAGTCATCAGCTCTGTTGCCTTGTTTTGGAGTGCTTGGCCCACCTGTTCAGCTGGATCCCTTTGTCTACAAGTATTACGCCCACCTTGTTGGCATCCATTTTCCATTTTGCACGATTTGGCTGTGATCTTCGGCCAAAGGCCAAGACAGACTCCTTCATTTCTTCCAACTCCTCCTCCTCAAATGGACAGCTTAATCCTGGGACAATGCCACCAACATCAAATGGAGGAGAGCTAAACGGACAGCAAAACGAGGCTAACAAGGTGGACCGGGCCCGGCTTGGTTTACTTGCCATGACCTGTGTCAATGAACTGGTGTCAAAGAACTGCGTGCCAATGGATTTTGAGGAGTACTTGCTGCGAATGTTCCAGCAGACCTTCTTTCTTCTTCAAAGGCTGACACGAGAAAATAATGCTCATACAATCAAGAGCCGCTTACAGGAACTTGATGAGAGGTATGGCTCAATTCTTAATTTGACCAGAGCATTGGTGCATGAGCAAACTCACTCTGTACAGCCATTTACTTACCCTATGACACAGGTATCAGCGGCATTCTCCCTCCATGTTATGTCATTGCCACTTACCAATTGGTATTTTGGTCGCACCCCACAATATGACACTATCACATAACTTTACTTGCAATAGTATTGCATTGGCCAATATTGTTATTTATTACCTTTTTTCAACTTCATTATGTCCTCAGAGTTAACTTTGTCAATACCCAATCAGGAAGAAGTTATCTTACTTTTTTATGAGATTGTCAGTCATACCAACACTGTCACTAAAACCTGCCATAAAAGATGGGAGTCAGTCTGCAATTGAGTGGGGTCAAGTTGGCAATTATGTGCAATCTGTTTCTGATAATACAGCAATTAACTGTGATAAATCATTGAAAATCGTGTATCTGTTGTTGTTTTCATAGACAGAAAATTCCTAATTAACCTTTAAATTTGCATTTAGCAACCTTTGTGTTTCATGGTTTTTAACTAGAATGCAACCAGCTGGCAGCCAGAGTTGTTCTTATTGACATGGACTCAGACTGATGATAATATGTTGGCAGTCTGCACCACAAGTTTCAGATGGGTTGCAGAATATGAAGAGATTGAGTACAAAGACCAGTCAGCTATTTTAAGTTGTTTGTTTTTTTTGTCTTTTTTCCCTTTTTTGTCTGTCCTATTTTTATGTATTGATTTTTTGGGGGGGGGGTTTCTGCCATCCCTATTGGTCTTTGTTAAGAATGTTTCCTTTTGCAAATATCTATTAGTTTCTTATAGGGCTGTTCGATATAACGATGTATATCGGATGACGATATAA
Organism: Diplotaxodon limnothrissa; assembly: GCF_057381915.1. Classification (NCBI taxonomy): domain Eukaryota; kingdom Metazoa; phylum Chordata; class Actinopteri; order Cichliformes; family Cichlidae; genus Diplotaxodon; species Diplotaxodon limnothrissa. The sequence continues at coordinate 15,467,388 of NC_140599.1, read as the reverse complement.
AAACATCTATCGTTTCATTTTACGCTATCGTTTGTTTCGTGGTGTCGCAAAATAAACTGTTTACGGTAATATTTTTTTCACCGTTTTGATGGTCACTGTAGTGGCTATATTAATTTCTTAAAGTTCTCTCTTTCTCTTATATTTAATATAACCACACTATGGACCGACAAGCGCCTGTTTTTATGCGTTGTGGTTAGCAACAACGACAGTAACAGCATCGCGTGTCCGCTTGTTTATGTTCCACAAATCTTTCACAATAAAGCTCAAGATCCTGTTGAGACTTTTCAAAATAAACTGAATCACGTGAAAGAGCTTTTAAAAAAAAAAAGAGCCGTCAGGTGCTAAAAAATAAACCTTAGACTCAAACGTTAGAACAGGCTTTTCCCCGCAGCACGCCATGTAATAAATACTCACAAAGAAAACGGCAGCCTTTACAACTTATGTCTAAAAATGTATCGTTTCATACATCGGTTAAAACACTCGACTCCAGCTACATGACGCGCAGCTGGAAACACTTCCCGCAAGTCGAGCTGCCCGAGATTCACAGAATTTACAGAAAATGTTACATTTTTGTGATTTATATCATTATCGGGACGATAGAATTCTTATATCGGGATATGAGATTTTGGTCATATCGCACAGCCCTAGTTTCTTATGTAATATATATATTTATTTAAATAGGCTGCTTGCAGGATGATAAGTTGTATATATTTTATTTTGAAGATTATACTAGATGTAGTCATTTTTACCTGTGTCTCTTTCATTAAGCTTTTTTAAGACACATCTGTGACATTGTAAATTTTCATGAGTGGTCAGACACATGCGCCACATTGTTATGCCCTTAAACATTGCATCTGCAGGATTATGAAACATTATGATCAAGTTACATGCTGCACTTAATCTGATAAGTAATAATATTGTTGACCATTTAGACCAAATATATTTTGTATTTAATATTTCATGTTTTAAATGTAAGATGTATGTCCCGACTTTTTGCTTCAGTTATTCCTTTCTTATCTTGCAGTTACCTGGAAAAGTTTACAGACTTCCTGCGTCTGTTTGTCAGTGTTCACTTGAGGCGAATTGAGTCAAGTCCTCAGTTTCCTATTGTAGAGTTTCTTGCCCTGCTTTTCAAGTACACTTTCAACCAGGTAATGATTACCTTTTCCACGTTCATGCAATGCAGCTAAAGATTCTATGTAAACTTCCTTCTCATGCACATTTTTTTTTTTTTTTAAGCCCACCCATGAAGGCTATTTTGCCTGTTTGGACATTTGGAGTGTGTTTTTGGATTTTTTAACAACGAAAATCAAAAGCAGGCTACCAGACAGAGAAAGTGTCCTGAATAGGTAAGACGCTCAAGAGATATTTACAGAAACACTCAAAGAACTAAAGTTGATTTAATGATTTCCTATTTTGTCATTCATTCTTGAGTGTGAAGTTGCTGTTGTGTAATGTATTCATGTGCCAACTGGGCAGGTACAAAGATGCCTTAGGTCTTCTGTTAAGGGAAGTTCTGAATCGCATACAGTTCAGATGCAATCAAGCCCAGTTAGAAGAGCTGGACGACGAGACTCTGGATGATGATGTAAGAACATTTAATAATGTAAAATTATTACAAATATCATCTGCACTGTTTCATATTATCTGTCTATCTTGTAGCCACATGAAGCATTAAATTTGCTTTAAGCATAAGTACAGACTAAAGAAATGGTTTTATCTTCAGTGTCTGACTACTCTGCTTCATTTTGTAACCATAGCAACAGACTGAGTGGCAAAGGTACCTGCGTCAGAGTCTGGAGGTGGTTGCCAAGGTGATGGAGCTGCTCCCATCCTATGCATTCTCTACTTTGGTAAGAAATCACTGTTGGTGTCACCTTTTGTATTTTGTAAGGCAGTTTAGAGACGTTTTAAATAGACCAGATCAGAGCTTTATTATTTTTAGATTTGGAAAATCTAGTAGCAGAAATGCTCATAACCTCATGATGACCCATTTATCAGCACAGTGTAGTTTCCTTAAACAGTGAAATCACTTGACAATGATGGCATGAAGTATTTTCTGTTCTGCATTGTAAATTTTGTTGTAAAGGAGTACATTAATAGGTTAAACTGTCATCAAATACACACCAAGGTGTCTTAAGCCTCATTAGTACCTGCTCGGATTGACTCGCCGTGGTTTTCAGGGTTTTCCATTAGGTCATAATGTAGTAGTGTAATAGTGTCATAATAGTACCTAAAATGTGACGTTGTCAGACTGCATGCCACCGATTGGCTGGTAGTAGCATCACTCGATGAGTCATGAGAATATCTCATTCACGAAAACCAATACCACCATCATTTCAAAGAAGATAATTGTGGCTTTATTATACTTATTTATAACTCTTTTTATAAAACTGAATTAAATTTTATTTTGAACTTGCTGCCTTAAAATTGAGTAGGTCTTTTAGTAATGATTTAAGTTGCCTGTGAGTTCTGAGGTTATAATAATGTGGGGGTGTTAGTACATGTAACAATTTCCTCCTTATTCTTCTTTTTGCTCTAAAGTTTCCAGTTCTTCAAGAAAATTTGGACGTATACCTCGGTTTACAGCAGTTTATTGTGACTACTGGCACAAGTAAGTACAATTTATTGATGGGGGAAAAAAACATTGCTTTTATGTCGACTCAAAAATGACATCACTTCTGTAGATTAAAATATTAGATCGATCCTGTAACATTTGTTTTCTTGTCTCTTTGTTGTTTTTATCTAGGTCGACGGCTAAATATCACTGCTGAGAACGACTGTCGCCGACTTCACTGTTCTCTCAGGGACCTCAGCTCCCTACTTCAGGCTGTTGGACGCTTGGCTGAGTATTTCATTGGAGATATTTTTGCTGCACGTTTCAGTGACGCCCTGGCTGTGGTAGAGAGGTAAGCATGTGTTACAAATCAAGGTCAACATAGCCAGACTTTGTTTGCTTTTAGTTGGTTCAACAAAACCTCAAACTCCAGTTTGAGTTAATGATTATCAACTTTCTGTTAAGCTTGGCTTTCTGCTTCAGATTCTGTGCACGCTCAGATTAAAAAGGGTGATTTAACACATCATATTACAGTTCTTCAGCAAAAAAAAAAAGAAGTTCCCTTTTAGTTCTGCTTACTCCAATCAGAGATGTTATCAATCAAGATGATTAAAAATGTATAAAGAACATAAATAATATAACAGTACAATGAATCAGTGTTGCGAATAAGACGATAGATCCACCTTAAACTGGATACATTTAAATATTAAAGGGTTTAAAGAAAGCTTTAATGCGTTATAGCTTAACTAGCAAAAGTTCATATGTAGCCTTCTAACTTTAATCTTTCTTCATAGCAAACCCCTCCGAATCCTATGTTTGTATTTAAAAATGTACGCTGTTAGTGTTGCAGACTTTTGTCGCCAGCATTACAAAATCTTATCTTGACATTGCCTTCTCTTTTTTGTGTGTGTGATTTATTTAAGTTGCTCTTTGGTTGTATGAATTCTGAGTTCTTCATATTTTAACTGATGGTTTTAAGGAATGAGTAAAATATCAAAAAGGAACATTTGCCTCTTTTTTAAGATTGGTTGAAGTGACTTGTTATGGCTCCCAGACCAGCCTCTATGACCTGGAGACTGCTGTGCCTTCTGTGCTCAAACCAGACCTCATTGATGTGTGAGTATCATGTTTAAAGGAACATTGAACAGTAAAATTTTATATGTGATCAAACCATTAGAAATGAAAGACTCATGGAGTCAAAGACAGTGTCATGCAAAAGAGAACAGGGAGCTGAGCGTGTGAATAGCTATCGGGTTTGTGTGAAATGTTGTGGACACTGGACAGCCGCCCTTGCTGCACAGTTGCCTTGCATTCAGAGCAACCTCATGTTTTACATAATAAAATGACAGAATATTTTTACTCTGGCTTCAGTGTTTTATGTTCAGAAGATATGAGTTTTTGTGTGCCAAATACAATTAATGCTACCACGAACATGGCTTTAGACATGTCAAAGTTACACAAATTAGCAAATTAGGTAAGCAGTATAAGTAAGAAATGTGTTTTAACTCTGTGTGCGTATGTGGTTTCATTTGTTACAGACATGCACAGGCTCTTGCTGCTTTGCAAGCTTATTCTCACTGGCTTGCACAGTTTTACAGTGAAGTCCACAGTCAAAACCAGAGCCAGTTCATCAACCTCATTAAGTCTGCCATCGACGCCAGTAGCCCGCTCATCACAACCAAGGTAGCTTCAATGTCAAGCATATTAAAAATCCAGCCTTAACTAATCAGCTATTTATATTTAGAAAAATTTTTTAGAAAGAATTTGTGCAGAATCTTTGACTTAAGTAAACCTGTGTTTATAAGAAACTGCATGTCACAGACACAGTAAGTTTCATGTTGCAACAGTGGTTTAAAAATTAAGGAAGAAGTATAATTTAGAAACTGTTAACCAAAGCTTGAAACATGCAGTCCATGTTCACAGTTTTTATATATCAGAATCATCAGAATCAGAATCAGAATACTTTATTGATCCCTGGGGGAAATTATTTTTTGTTACAGTGCTCCATTTTAAACCAACATTAAGACAAGACAGACAATACACTAACTAAGAATAGTACAATATATACATATATATACATACATACATACATACATACATACATACATACATACATACATACATACATAAGTCACTCATAAATAAATAGTTGGAAAAGAAACATGTGTAGTTGTAGCAGCAAACAGTGTGTTAAGTGGATGCGTTGTACAGGGAGATGGCCACAGGCAGGAATGATTTCCTGTGTCGTTCAGTGGTGCTTTTCGGTAATCTCAGTCTCTCACTGAACGAGCTCCTGTGACTGACCAACATGTCATGGAGTGGGTGGGAGGTGTTATCCAACATTGTCTTTATCTTGGACAGCATCCGCCTCTCCGACACCACCTTGAGGGAGTCCAGCTCCATCCCCACAACATTGCTGGCCTTACGGATCAGTTTATTAAGTCTGTTGGCATCTGCGACCCTCAGCCTGCTCCCCCAGCATGCAACAGCATAGAGGATCGCACTGGCCACAACAGACTCATAGAAAATCCTCAGCATTTTCTGGCAGATGTTGAAGGACCTCAGTCGCCTCAAAAAATAGAGACGACTCTGGCCCTTCCTGTAAAGTGCTGTGGTGTTTTTAGCCCAGTCCAGTTTATTGTCAATGTGTACTCCAAGGTATTTATAGTCCTCCACAATGTCAACACTGACCCCCTGAATTGAAACAGGGGTCAAGTGTTTCCTGGTCTTCCTGAAGTCCACGATCAGTTCCTTGGTCTTTGCCACGTTGAGCTGCAGATGATTCTGCTCACACCACGTAACAAAGGAGTCGACCACAGCCCGGTACTCTGTCTCATCATCCCTGCTGATGCATCCAACCACCGCAGAGTCATCAGAAAACTTCTGAAGATGGCATGTCTCTGTGCAGTGGCTGAAGTCTGTGGTGTAGAGGGTGAAGAGGAAGGGGGAGAGGACAGTCCCCTGTGGTGCCCCTGTGTTGCTGATCACCTTGTCAGACACACACTGTGGGAGACGTACATATTGTGGTCTTCCTGTCAGGTAATGAACAATCCAGGACACCAGAGAAGCATCCACCTGCATCGCTGCTAACTTATCACCCAGGAGGGTTGGCCTGATGGTGTTGAAAGCACTGGAAAAGTCAAAAAACATGACCCTCACAGTGCTCGCCGGCTGGTCCAGATGGGTGTAGACACGATTGAGCAGGTAGATGATGGCGTCCTCAGTTCCGAGACGAGGCTGATAAGCGAACTGAAGGGGATCCAGGTGTGGTCTTACTATGGGTCGCAGCTGGTCCAGGATGAGCCTTTCCAGGGTCTTCATGATGTGGGAGGTCAATGCCACGGGCCTGTAATCCTGGGGGCCACTGGGACGTGGCGTCTTTGGTACAGGGACGAGGCATGATGTCTTTAAGTTGATCTGAAACATCTGATCCATACAGTTTATCTTGCCCTAGCTTGTATTTATAACAAAATGTTGCAAATTTAAAAAGCTATAAAATATATTTTTCCACTTCTAGTCTGTTTAAAAATTTTTACACTTAAATGTTCAGGTACCTGAAAAGTTGATGCTGTCAGCGTGCCATCTGATGGTCTCCATAACCTCTACAGTGAGGCCTGTGTTCTTGGTCACTTTGCCAGCTGTTCAAAACATCTTCAACCTGATTACTACACAAAATCAGACACGCAGACTTCCCCAGGAGGTAAATAGTGTACTTTTATTTTCCATCAATTATTATATAGTATCACGTTTCAATCACAGCATAACAATGTGAATATGTACATTTGTTTAAAATTTTGTCGCCAATTTAAATTTTCTGTGTGACCTTGAACATGAAGTAAATGAAGTAATCTTCTCGTACAGGCTCACATGTTGGTGTGTAGGGCTTTATCCAATATGCTGCTGCTTCCTTGGCCAAATTTACCAGAGAGTGAACAACAGTGGCAGACACGCTCAAGCAACCACGCCAGCCTGCTGGCTGCGCTCACTCGAGAATATCGTATCTTAAGAGGCACAGTGAACATTACTTCACGGCAGCCTGGCCTGAATGACAGTCAGTATTTACTTAGGTTTCGTAACTCCTTATCTCTTTTAATTTTATTATGCTGAGTCACTTTTTGTCCACCTAATTATGTTTTCTCTCGTGTAGTCAAAGCAGTCATACAGCAGACTCTGCCTGTGCTCAGAGACATAGTGGACAGTGTCTCCAGTGAATCCACCAAGTCACGTCAGATCTGTTATCAGAGTCTTCAGGAGTCTGTCCAAGTGTCCCTCACCCATTTTCCAGTGTTTATTCAGCAGCCAGGTCAGTTTAATATCTGTGGTTTGGGTCATTCTCAGTCTTAATGCCACAGCACATTCACAAGTTTTTGAACTTTTTCCTTCCAAACACCTTTTAATCAGCATATGGTGCTAAGATGCAGTATTTCCTTCTTTTTTGTTTTTACAGATTAATTTGTATTCTACTGCTGACACTAATTTTCTATAAAATATGTTCATTTCACCACATGATAGCCAACAGCCAGTACTGAGATTAAAAACACAGTCCAAATCAAAAATGGACTTTAATTAAGCTTGTGGCTTTTTTTTTCATGGTTTTGATCGCCTTTTTAAATTTAAATACTTAATCTAAAATATTTATGATGATTTCAAACATAATTACAAAATTAAGAAATCTTTTATACATTCACTCAGGCTATTATCTCAACCCAGCCCATCTTTAATGGTCCACTTTTGCCTCTTTTCTGCTGGCACTCGACATTTTTTTTGTTTTTTTTTGCCGTTTTCCATTACAATTGAGTATCACATCAGTGTGGGTGGGATCATAGCAACATGGCCCAGAAGTCCCATAATTGTGACACAAACGCAACACAACAATGGATGACATCAAGGCGATGGTATGCCTGCTGCTAAAGCTGGGCAGACACTGTGCGATATTTTTTATTTTATTTATTTATTTATTTATTTATTTATTTTTTATTTTTTTTCAGTCGCGTTATTCAGCTTCTGCTCAAACTGTACAATTGACTCGCAGGGGTTAGAAGTTCGTAGGTCACGATGCAGGGTCTCGCACTATACGGCCCGATGCTCTGATGCGACCCGAGTGCTCACACTGTGCGTCCATAAAATGAAGGTTATAACAGAAATTCTGTCGCTCGCTCTCCCTCTCTGTCTTTCACTCACACAGACACGCACACCACCACCATCAACTTTGCTAAATTGCTAATGAAAAACATTGATCCGGCAGCTGTGATTGAACAGCAGTGTAGATCCAACTGTTACACCCTGGCCTGGGCAACCGGCGTGCAACACAGGAAAAATAAAAATAAGGGAAAAAGGCCCCCAAGCTCACTGCTCTTAAGGAGGGCGAACCCATAAAAAAAGACTAATACGGGCTTACACAAAAAAAAAAAATCCCAAACGAAAGTATCGACAGCTATTTTCTTTAAAGCAAAATACGATATTTATTTACATCAAAACACCAAACTATTTACAACGAGGGGAAGGTCGCGACTATGACACACTGAAACACAGAGTTTAAATACCTAGAGGGAGTAATCAGGAAATGGACAACAAGAGGGAAACACAGCTGGGGCAACTCAGAACTGACGAGACAGGGAAACGTAAACTGAACACACTAAGATAACACAGACTTTCAAAGTAAAACAGGAAACACATAACAGTCACGCCAAAACAAAACGCCTAAAACAATACACTGCCAAACCCCAAATCGTAACACAACTATTTTCACGGTTGTTGTGGTCGTGATAATTTTGTGAGGCCACATCGAAAAGGCTCGGATGAGCTTGCCATAGTTCTACAAGTTGTGCCTCCATCGCTTGTGTCCAGATCACACACTGCACTGCTGTGCTACTCCGTCTTTTTCGCTGACATTTGTGTTTGCACGTGCGCAGTGTGAGAAGCTGCGGTGACACCCTCACGACCAAGCGATTGATGATCGGGAGCTGGTCGTGAGGTGTTAATCGCTTCTCGTTACCCCACGTGTACTACACAATGCACAACACACGATGAAGGTCAAAATCAGGCCGATCGCCAAAAAGGTCGCACGACTCAAAAATCTGCTCAAAATGGGCCAAAAATCGCACAGTGTAAACCCAGCATAAGGAGTCACTCTCGTGACTCGGCAACATCACTCCCTGGCCAGTCAGTGGCATGCAGGCTGTTGACGTCACATTTTCTAATCAAGTCAACTCCCTTAGCACCTCGGCTGAGTAAGTACTGAAAAAGTACCAGGCACCTACCATCTAATGGAAAACCCTAATAACTAAGTCGAGCCGAGTAGGCACTAGTGGAAAAAAAGGCTTTGGTGGCCACAGCATAGACTTTTGTTGTCACTGATCTAGAATTTCAGCTTGATTCACTCACATATATTTAAAGTCCACAGTAAAGCTGATTACTATGAATACTGCAGAAGATGTTTTATCTAACTTTAACCACTGCATGCAAGATAATTTCATGTAACACCATACCAGATCCACATGTTAGGTAATCGCTTCAGTTTTGTTAATTGTCACTTCTCTTTCGTAGATGTGACAGATGAGATGTTGGCCTTCTTCTTGACGTTGTTCCAGGCGTTACGAGTCCAGATGGGTGTTGCTTTCACAGGACAGATCATCCACACATTTCTTAGCATGTTCACCAGGTTAAAAAAAGCTTCTAGCTCAAGACGTCATGTCAAACAATAGCCACCTGTTGCAGTCACATTTATCTTACGTCATCTTAACACTGAGTAACTTCTGTTGTTTTCATTTGCTCTAGGGAGCAGCTGGCAGCCAGTATTTTGCATGAGGGCAGTGCAGGGTGTAGGGTGGTGCAGAAGTTCCTGAAAATCCTACAGGTGGTGGTGCAAGAGCCCGGTCAAGCTTTTAAGCCCTTCCTACCCAGCATCCTTTCTTTGTGCATGGAGCAGGTCTACCCAGTTGTGGCAGAGGTCAGTTGCATCACTGTTTTGTTTGACTTGTGGGTATGCTCTAAAATGTCATCTGTGATATCACTTCTTTTTTAAGAAATTACACATACTGTACCTTACTAAAATATGAATGGATGAATCTCTGGTTTGTTTGACAGCGATCCTCTCCAGACATCAAGGCCGAGATGTTTGAGTTGCTATACCAAATACTTCACCAAAACTGGAGGTACTTCTTTAAAACTTCAGTCTTAACAAGTGTCCAAAGAGGAGATTCAGAAGACACAATGGAAAATGAAGCCCAGTTCACAGCTGCCATGCAGGTGCGTTCATGCATATAGAACAGCCCTAATCCTTGTAATGTGACGTTTAAAGAACTTATAATTGTAATGTCAGCTGTAGGAGAGGTGATTATTGATATTGTTGAATCTCGTCCCACTAAATTTCCTGACGTGTGCTGATATTTTCCAGGCTTTTGGACAGTCTTTCCTGCAGCCTGATATCCACATTTTCAAGCAGAATCTGTGCTATCTGGAGTCTCTCAACAGCAAGCACAAGTTATACCACAGAGTGAGTTCAACTTTGTCAGGATCGTTGATTTTTAGGAGCAAGGGCATAAACAAACCCGTTCTCTTTAAGTAGTCTGCCACAGTCTCAGGTTTTTAATGGTGCACCGATTTCACTTTTTGTGTATCTGCAAGTGCAGCATATTCATAATAATGTTAAACTAACTGTTAGAGCCATCAGTGTAAGTTCAGCTTTAGAATTGAAACTAGTGGTCTAAATACAATTTATTGGACTTGATACTGGACAGTAATTATTGCTGCTAGTCAAATGATCTATACAGTGGATACAAAAACATTGCAGATTCTACCTTCGGCCAAATAAGAGATTATACGTAACTAATGAAATGTGGCTCCTTATTTAACATGTAACATCCTGTTAATTCCAAAAGGTGGAACTAGTGCGCTCTATTTTTGTTTCTGTTTTAGATGTTAATAGTATGACAGTAATTTTTTTGGATCACAGTTTCTAATTTACAGAAATCTTAAGCCAAACCAACTGGCATTCCTTCTAACTAGTTAGTGTGACTCTAATAATAAGTAGGTTTAAATTAATTTAATGTATTTATTTTGATTATCTGTAATTAAAGCAGCAGTGAATGGGTCCCAACATCACAATTCTTGCACAGTGCAACTAAGGCAGCACACATTTCCCTCGTCCACATGTGTGAATTCTATAACACATACTAACGTTATTCTCATTTTCATTTTCGTTTTTTTTTTTGTGTGTGTGTGTGTGTTTGTGGGTCTTTCAGAAGCTTTTCCGGACCTCAATGCTCTTCCACTTCATCAATGTGCTGCTGCAAGTCCTTCTCCACAAAAGTCACGACCTTCTTCAGGAGGAAATCACCCTCGCCATTTACAACATGGCCTCTGTTGACTTCGATGCCTTTTATTCGGCCTTCATGCCGGAATTCCTCAATGGCTGCCACGGTGTGGACAGCAGCCAACGAGCTGTTCTCGCACGTAATTTCAAGCTGGAACAGGTAAGTTCAGTGGCACTTTCTAAAAAAAAAATGCTGCACGTGTTGTTCTGTGGGCTTGCAAGTTATTGTCCCCCAATAGGTTAATATGGGTAAATATATCTCAGGGGCTGTTGGCACACACAGGAATTTCCACTTGTTGCACAAATAATTTGGCAACAATACTTAGATTGCTCCAACAGCTGTACATAGAAATCAAATTAGTCTTTTTTTTTTTTCTTTAGAACTGTAATAGCTTATCTGCTATTTGCTGCTACCCCATCTCCTTGCATTCTGTTAAACTTTGGCTGCACAGTAAATAATTAGTTAACATTATAAAAACACGCAGGTGTTTTAATTTGTCTGATAAGACCACTCCTCTGGACTGTTTTTGTTTTTTGTTTTGTTTTTTGGGTTGTTTTTCATGTGTGGATGTGCATAAATGACATTTTTCAGAGTTTCTGGTTGTGCAGGCAAAACTACTCCCTTATTTTTCTTCGAACTTACATGAGTTTGTAGCCCTCACATCAGTCACAGTGAACATCCGCCAACCTCTAAGTCTAACAAAGTAAATAAACACCCTTCGTGCTGCTGTATATTAATGTTGACATACTAGGTATAATGAGAGCCACCATAGTGGAGCCAGCCAACTTCCTGTTCATCCATTTCTACAAAAATTAGCTGAAGGTAGGGAAGCCAGTTCAGTCTGTGCGTGCATTTACCTAATGTCTGCTGATTGGTCTATTTAAACAAGACGTAGCCACTTGATGGCACCAGTTTCCACACATTAATTAAAAGCTAATAATCTTTAACTGTGTGTATAAGAAATAGCTTGTTGTGGTGGTCTCTGTGATGATGCACACTCTCAGCCTGCTGCTGCTATTTCATGCTTGAAATGGAATATTAATTCTGGACTACAGTATTCCCGCGCCACATTATGGTTCACCTTTCGTGGACTCACTACATCAGTCTGTAAATTTATGTCACTCAAATTTAGCAGAATTTCACTTACTGTGTAAATCAAGGGAATACTGTATTTCAGCACCTCGTGTGAAACGAGGTGGTTTAGGGGGTGGGAGTTGTTGAGGTTTTGGGGAAAACCTATATATTATAGCTTCACTATTCTATCAGTCATGGCTGTATCTATTTACTGGACATGTGTTTTTGTGCATTTCTTTCATAAATTAATATTAGTGTCTGTTCCTTCTCCTCTTTCCTAAGGACCTGCCTTCGTTCACTCAAAGCGTTCAGCGGCTGGTGAACGATCTTCGCTACTACAGACTGTGCAACAGCAGCCTGCCCACTGGCACCATCAAGCTATAGCACGATGACTGTTTGAACCACTCCACATACCGTCAGGACTGCCTGTGCTGACCACTTTCCCCGACACTCCTCCAATTCAGCTGTGCTCCACCTTTTCAAAGTAATAGGATGGAGCAACACACATTGTTCGGTTAGGTAATTGGAGGTTGAGGATGCTGCTGATGTTTTTATTTGATTTCTACTGTAGAAGGTTGGCACATTATTATTTTTAAGGCAGTGCCCTCCTTGTGAATTGCCAATGAGTTTGGTGAGAAATGTAAACCTGGTCTGCATTTGGCTTTTGCCCAGACCTGGAGCAGTCTGAGCCAGGCCTTCTTTCCCACGCCTCTGCAACAAAGCTGGGCTGGGACAGAGCACTTTCAACTCATTTTGAGTTTTGTTTTAGTTTTCTTTAATGTCTGCTTTTATTCATTTTGCCTTTTTAATCTCCAAAGGAGAGAGACTCTCAACTTAAGATCTTTCATATCATTCCATTCTGAAAAGAGAAAACCTGCTTGAATAATAAAGTGCTTTTTTAATAAAACCTTTGGCTGGTCTCTGTGCCCTCTGCTGGTCATCTTATAGTATTCATAATGAGAATTTTTTTTATTAGAGATTATGTTTTCCTTTATTTCACTACAGTCATCTACTGTAGAATATGTTTTAGACTTTTTATTTATTTTTTGTTTTGTTTATTTGTAATTGTCAGGGACCAAGCAGTAAAGCATAAAGGACACAGGTGGTTTTAATTCAACAAAGGGGTTTTATTGACCCAAAAATATGAAAACATATTTAACAAAGCCAAAACTTAAACAGGCAGACCAATAAAAGAGGTCAACTCAATAGACTAAACTCAAGATAATAATTAACAAAACCTCAAACAAACATATGATAAACTGACCTGCTGAAATGACACACAGGGGAACTTAAATACCGGTTTAGCTAAACCAAATGACACACACGGGGGAAAACAAGATGGCTGCCATATAACCAACTAATACAAAACAATGAAACAAACATGAAACACCCCCCAGGCAATGAAGCATGTGGTGCAATCCAATTAGGCTGTCAGTGGTACTTCAGGTCTGGCAGCCCTTTGCCACACCTTTTGCCAGACAGGAGAAGCCAACCCCCAGGTAACTCAAACAAAGAAAGATGTATTAATATAACATAAAACAGAACTTTGACCTTGCAAGGTTAATATGTGTGCACGCCATATAAACATTGGAAGGTGTGATGGAAAAATAAATACATTTAATAAAGAAACAATATTGAACAATAAATAGAATATTTTAAAGTAGTGACTGTAAATTAAACTAAAGTGAATCAACAGGTGGTGAGGTGTGGAGCTTACCATGTGTGGCATGCCATCACAGTAATATGCAAAAAATGTTCCCTTTCTGATCCACTGGATCAGGCAGAACATGTCTTAACTCTAAGAAAAAAACCAACAGAAGCCTTGAAACATGACATCACATAAAATCAATCACATGACAAATATGTGCAGACTCACATGTACAAGGTGGAAAAGAACAATGGTGCATTTTCATAAATTATGAAAAGATGTCACAAACTCAAGCAGCAAAGACATGGCTCTAATGTTGTCTGGCTTTGTGTATCCTAAGCTTACATTAAATGTGACTGCTTAGTGGACTCTGTCAAGTGCACTCAGTTTGATAAGAGAGGATTTTGGTTACAAAATTTCACCTTGATGCTGATTAGTACCGTGCAGTCTAGTCAGCGTCAAGCCTAGACTGCAAAAAAGATGATTCTTAGGAAAATTTAAAGGGAGCAGCAGTTTATTGAAAAATCTGCAAATATAAATCCACATATAAGGGAATTTTAACAAAACTGAAGTCAATATGACCAACTTTATACGTCTGCACTGTCTGTATTGGCGTGGCTGTATGTCAGGTGGCAGAGCAGGTCAGCTACTGGAAGGTTGGTGGTTCTGCTCCAGTCAGGATACTAACCCCATGTTGCTCTCCGATGCATCTATCGGAGTGTGAAAGTGTCTGGATGTTAGATACGGAGCACTTAACACTTTAGAAAAAAAGTGATTGGGTGAATGAATTTGTTGTATAAAGTGCTTTAAGTCCTCAGAGTAGAAAAGCGCTATATAAGAACCAGTTCATTTACCATGAACTCTCTTAGTCACGCTGTCTTGTAATGTACCTAATTAGTCTTCAGGAATAGTTCTCTTCAGGCTTCTTGAAGCACGTTCAAAGCTCTTCTCTGGATGTTGGCTGCATTTTTCCTGTCCTTTTTCAACATGATGCCACGCTGCTTCAGTAATGTTGCAGTCTGGGCTCTGGAGAGGCCGATCCATGTCTCATCTAAGTGCTCCATTTTGTGTTTTTCTATCCAGGTATGATTTTGCTACACTCCTTTGTGATCATTGTCATGCTGACTAATGAAGCTGTTGCCTGGTGGTATTTCATGTTGGATGATAATCTGACTACTTTTCTGCATTCATAATTTCCTCAACCCTTTCACCATGTTACAAATGACTAGACATTCACTGTTGTACATTTATCCTGACCACCTCTATATTACTGAAAATGACTTGAACCAAAGTTTTCAAAAGTGAGTTCATCACTCCATAAGACCTGTTGCCACTGAGATATGCTGTGACAGGAAAAAAGTATGTTTCCCCTTCCCGATTTCGGTTTTTAAATCATGAGTTAACTTATTAATGGAAAAAAGTTATCCAAACCTACCTTCATGAATCATGAGTTAATTGTGATTAACCACATTTTTCCTTTTTTTTTTTCTTTTTTTTTTTTTTTGAAAGCTGAGTTCAGTTTCACTCACCACACCCAGGACAGATTACTGCCAGACCTGTTGGATCAAGAAATCACTTAACCAGAACCTGTCTGACAAAGTAAGATACGCAAAAAAACAAAGAAAAAGCAGCACATGACACCATTATCCACAAATGGAGAAAATTTGAAACAGTGGTGAATGGTGAGTGCACTGACGACTCGTCCAGGTGTTCACATATAACCCAGAACAACATCTAGTTCATGATTCAACAATAAGAAAGAGTCCAGGCAAAAAAGCCTCCACAGGAGTTCAAAGAAGAATACCAAAAAGAACTCTAAGGCTCATTTCACATTTACCAAAAACCATGTTAATGATCCCCAAGACTTCTGGGAAAATATTCTGTGGACTCAAGAAAGAAACCTGAACTTTTTAGAAGGTTTCAGTCCTGTTACATCTGCAAAAAACTAGAACAGCATTTCATAAAAAGAACATCATACCAACAGTCAAACATGGTGGTGGTAGTGTGACCGTCTGAGTCTGCTTTGCTGCTTCAGACCTTGACGACTTGCTGTAATTGATTGAACTATCTTTGTCGAATATTAAAATTTGTTTGATAAACTGAAATATGAAAGAGTGACAAATACTCAGAAAACTAAGAAACCAGGAAGGCGACAAATACTTTTTCATACAGTCCTGTATATCCAATTTGTTAAGCTTGTATTTGATGCTGATCAAATCCTTAATTTCAGTGAAGTTCTAGTTACATCCACAGGTCATTTAAATATTTTTGTTGAAATACCACCTAACAGTTGCAATTGTAAATTGCGGTAAGTGCCAGATCTAAAGAAAATCACAGATTTGCAAATGTGAGTTGTGGAGGCTGAATGACTAACAGACATCTGGCAAGTACAGATGTTACTTTAAAACAACAAAAAGATGCATTTCGGAGGCTGAATGGTCATAAAATGGCCATTTTAACATATCTTTGCTTCTGCTTTGCGTCTCCTAAGTGTTTTGTTATTATTTAGAAATACACATTTTCAACAAAAAAAAGGGCAAAGTGAAGAGCAAGATCAGTGTTCAGCTCTTAAACTGAGCTGGATTTCACCTGCAGAAAGGCGAAAATATCAACTAAATAAGATTTATGCGTGGAAGTGTTTCTTTTGAAATCCATCGGGTTGAAAGCGAAGGGAGATTTTGAGTGACGCACGCGTGTACGGAGAACTAACACAGGTCTGGCATCACTGGAGTTAAATTTCAGATTGAGTGACAATGAGGAGAGACGCACAGAGGGATCACTCGTGAGTTTTTATTGATGAGGGTTGACTTCACTCAGTAGAGGCTGATAAAACGCACGTCACATTACGGCCATGCTGCAGCTGCGCGTTTTTAACAGACTTCTCCAACACTTTTATTGGAGGACTCAAGAATCCACAAAAGGTCTGTTACCTGGTTTTCCTTCTCAGCTGTGGGGTGGATACAGATCTACCTGGCGAAGAAACAAATCAAGTAAGTGACTCATTTTGTACCAGCTGCTAAGTAAAGCCATATGTTTTGCATAGTAGATAAGTATTAGTCCTTCAGATAGAACTTACGCGATTCGTTTGTTAAGAAGTGGCGATTTAAAGCAGTTGGATGCAAATTTTATGTTTTTAAGTGAATGTTCATGAATTGCGAATTAAAAATGTGCACAGTATCTTGAATACGCGATTTTTACACAGTGAAAATGACACTCAAACTGTCACTGTCGAAACCGATTTTAAAAGATTTCTGTTAGCACCGAGTCTAACAAACTTTAGTCTGTTAGACTCGGTCCAAGGCGCAGAGTCCAAGGCAAAGTTTATTTGACCCAAACTTAACGGGCACATTTGGGAAAACAAACGTGCTTGCCAAAAGCTCGGGTCATGAACTGGAACTAGGTTAGGGGTACAAAAGTTAAACGGTGCGCAATACCGACACACAAAACGCAAGTCCCATACAACACACCCAAACCTCTGTGCCAGAACCAGACTTCCATCCAGCCCGCTATGGTGTCGCTGTATTTCGCTGTCACAGCCGGTCTTAAAGATGCAAGGAGACTGCAGTTCTCGTGGATAGTCACGTGTGAATAATTGATAGCGTGCAGTCATTCATAAGGGGCTGTGTGCAGCTTCTATTCTGTGTGTTCTGTAGCTAAACAAAAGCCATACCTCTCATATGCAGTTTTGTTCAGTGAGGGTTGTTGGTCTGTTTTAGGGGTGCAAACTCGCATGCGCGCGTTAGTTTGTGTTGTGGGGACGTTGTGTCCCACACACACACAAATGCACGTCTGTGCGTGCATGTGTGTTGATATGATAAATGTTGATATGATAAATACCACACATTTATAAACTGAGACACCTGCAGACTTTGGTATTTTTTATAGTCTTCCCTGCAGTATGGTTAACAACCATTGCTCCTCTTTTGTGTCTGCTCACATCAGGTCTTCCAGATGTGAGGGAGAGGACTCTCATAGCCGTGAAACCAGATGGAGTTCAACGCCGTCTTGTCGGGCAAATAATTCACCGGTTTGAGCAGCGGGGATTCAAGCTGGTTGGCCTGAAGATGGTGCAGGTATAAGAGTTTGAAGTGTGTGTGTGTGTGTGTGTGTGTGTGTGTGTGTGTGTGTGTGATCTGCAAGTTTCTTGTTGAATCTGTCTCTGTTTGAAAGGTGTCTGAGGATCTCCTGTCTCAGCACTACCGTGAGCTGAGAGCTAAGCCCTTCTATCCTAGTCTGCAGCATTACATGACCTCAGGGCCTGTGGTGGTCATGGTGAGTGCTCCTCTGTCTGCCTCTTTCGAGGATACTCCTGGTTTTCTCCTTGTTACTTTTCTGCTTATTCTTGTTATAGTTCTTCAGTAGGTTTATCAGTCTTGCCAACACATGCTGCTTTACTTTTATTTAGGTATGGGAGGGGCCCAATGTAGTCCAGACATCACGTAAAATGGTAGGACACACTAACCCAACTGAAGCCCAGGCGGGCACAGTCAGAGGAGATTTCAGCGTCCATGTCAGCAGGTAACCTGACTTTATTTCATTTCATTATGTGTGCTGATATTTGTGACATAAAACTGATTTTTAACATTAAAGCCTATGAAGGTATGTGCTTTTATGACGTGGCAGTACAGTAACCATGTGTGTTGGTCACTTAAAGGAACGTTGTCCATGCCAGTGATTCACTGGAGGGTGCTCGACGGGAGATCCAGCTGTGGTTTCAGGGAAAGGATCTCCTGAACTGGGAATGCTGCAACCAGGGCAACATGATGGAGGACTGAAGATGCTTGACAGTTCAAGGCAGTGAGAATCAGTAATAACTACCTCTTCTCCTGCTGCCTAATGACAGTGCCACCACAGTTTCTCTCTCTAAGTAATTTACCTCATTAAGTGCACTAAGAATCAAGATTTTTGCTAAAGCAAATGTGAGATTTTAGAATACCAACTACGCATATGTACATATAATACAGTAGGCATCTTAGTCTTAGCATTGGATTATTATTGCTATACACCAACCAGCTACAGCCATGGAAAAATACTGACTGGGACTACTGGGCATGCACTTAAGGTACCCCAAAGGCTAAGCGGCTCCTGATCTAGACCCTCTGCTTGTCAGTTTCTGCTTCATTCATGAAGGTAACTATCTTTTCAAAGAAAGAAAAATGAACAACAACCAAAAAGTTAGAAAATCTCTGCAAATAGAGAGCAATGTTTAGGTGCAGAATGGCTGTAAAGTCTGCAAACAGCCATAATGAGATACAAAGTCCACACAAACAGATGCGAGTTTTGGATCACAAAGAAACACAAAACGATCACGGGCAAAAAATGTTTCTCTACCTTTTTTTTTTTTTTTTTTTTTTTTTGATCTGCAAGTCTTTCAGTGTGCCTGCCTACTCCAGCAGAGTAATACATCTACCCACTTTGCAGAAATAATTCAGTAATGGTATGAAGAACATGACAGAAAGCTCGAAGTGTTGACTTGGCTTCCAAATTCCTCAGATTATGATCTGATTGAGTATCTGTGGGCCGTGCCAGAAAAACGAGTCTAACGCACAGAAATACAACCTTTTAGGTTAAGACTTGAAGGATCTGCTGCTAATGTCTTGGTGCTTGATACTACAGGGTCCAGTTAGAAGACTGATCAGAGCTGTTTTTGTACCATAATGGGTCTACAATATTAGACAGCTGGTCTTGATTTTTGTGACTGATGAGTGCATTGTTTCTGGTTAATAGTTATATGCATTTGGTCTAACAAAGAGTGTGTGTGTGTGTGTGTGTGTGTGTGTGTGTGTGTGTGTGTGTGTGTGTGTGTTGTTTATACTGTTAGTTCCCCTTCCCCACATCTGGCCCACTGTAATGTGATTATTCTCATTAACAAATATAATTATTATTTAATGTATACATAATTAAACTGTTTACTTGACCTCTGTCCTCAGATAACCTAAGTGCAATTTTATATGTGATTTGAAATTTTGTGATACATTTTTTTTTTAACTGAAAACATGAAATAATCTTTCTACCTCTCAAGAAATTAAACAAGAGTTTCCCCCATAATGTTAACTAACTGCTATCAGGTATCAGAGTTTTTATGTCAGTTTACATTTGTAGTATCGCTTTCTCGTGATTATTTTTAATCATGTTTTAACTCTTTGCACTGCTTCAAAATTTCTTAAGTATTAAAGTGAGGAGTCTATATGCAATTGCCATCTTTTTATGTATAATTTATATATAACAACAAGCAAAATAATGAAATACAGTTCATATATGTGTATATATATATATATAGATAGATAGCTAGCCAGCCATCTTTATATACACACACACACACACACATATATCTCAGTGTTGTAAATTATGGTATTTCAGGGTTATAAGCATTGAAAGACAGCATATATTTTAGGTTGGGGGGTTACTGTCATACAAATATGTTAGCTGTAAAAATAAAAAATAAAAATCATGCACTGCATGGAAGGAATACAATTAAACCTGCATGAAGATTACAAACATGTCAAACTAAAAACCAGACGACAACAACAACAACAAATTGGTTCCCAGAGTATTTAAATAGAATTTCTTCTAAAATCTGTTGTTTTTGTTGATAAATTAGCAGACTCTGTGATTAAAATATGAGCATTACCTCTATATCAAATAAGCATTCATGTCACATCTGTATTAAAGGATATTTTAACTCTGTTACAATACATCACTCTTTCTTTGTGAGTTAATCTTTAACTCTTGGATCCATCGAAGCATCCAGTTCTAAAGTTTTTGTGCATTCTGGGGAGGACAGAAGATATAATTTGTTTTCACTTCTTAATGAAATTAAAGTTCTTGATCATATTTTTAAAAGAAAATCAGATTTAGACACATCACCAAAAACTATCTGTTTATGAAGTCTATTTACTAAAAGCAAGAAAAATCACAAAAGCTGCCCACCCACACCAAGTATAGGCAACATGTGACACATAAACATGGACTATCTTGTGGATAGTTTGTTTTTTTTACTAGTTAAATTTGCTCTGATTTACAATCTTCCTTTTTTTTTTCTTTTTTTTTTTTTTTAAATAGACAAGTTGACAAATGTTCTTACCCCAATTAAGTTTTGTTGACAAAATTTGTGAATAGGTATGTTCATTTGTAAATATTTAAATGTTGCAAATACTTCAAATAGATTGTGTTTGGCATTTACTTCCACTTAAATGAAACTATGACCACATTTTAAAAACTAATTTATACAGGAGTGCATTCAATTTGAAATTGCTCACGTTTTTGCCATTGTAAATCTTTAATCAGTTTGGGGCAGTGGCAATAATGTAAGTCTGTGCATAAGTCAAGGCTGAGCAAACAAATGACTCAACACTCACCCAAGCATATCTTTGCAAATACACACATACACACAAACTAGTACATCCAGATAAAAAAAAAAAAAATAGGGAACAAACCTTAAGCAGAGTCTTCTCTGCCATTATCTGGCTGTAAACATTTTCACCCTCTTCTGGTGTCACCGCAACAAACTCCTCCTTATTTAGGGAGAACAGCTGCGCTCCGTTTAAAATTCCCAGGCTCTCAACAGTGCTGAGCAGGAATGAATTACAAGATCAGCATTTTTGTGCTTTCACTGTGAAAAAGATCCTATTTTTAATATTCACCTTTTAATTTCTAAAGAAGAACTTGACTTTTAAGTCCAATTCATTACCCAGTAAAGCTATGATAAACAGTAAAGCTACAATACTTAAGCTATTTTAATCCTTATACAACTTCAGGGTTTTTGAAACCTACATCTGCAGTATTGCACACATTTATCTCCTGGCTAGCAGGAGTGCTAGTGCTAATGCGCAAAACCAATATAATATAAAAATTAAACAGCATGTTTAAACATGCTATTCCTTAGTGGAGCTTGAGTACTAACTCTAGCTAATATGAACAAATATGTTTGTGGAGTACTCACACTGCGCTGAAGCCTTTGGCAGTAAGCCAGGCTGCCACCTCAGAAGATGGAGAGTCATAGTTCAGAGGTGTAGAGTTATCAGCTGTCTGTTTAAATGAGCCTCTTCTCCGGGCTATCCTTTGTAGAAGCTCATCATTCATTATCAGAACTGTACAAAGAAGAAAAACAACTGCATTTATATACACCTGTACAGTTGTAGCTGGAGTTGCACTTATTGCTTAACATCAACAACTATGAGCCTTGCCTGTTTGATTTATGTGAAAGCAGGAATTCATGTCATATAATGCAATAAACATCATGATTTTGATTATGAAAAACACTTTAGTCAGCTGAAATAAAAATCTATACTAGACCTTTGCTGAATTACATTTTACACATATCAAACTAAAGTAAAAGTTATATTTATATGAACATATCGTTCCCCTTTACAAAGTGTTCTTTTTGTAATACCAAGCAACTTAAATTCCAAAGCAGAAATACATCTTATATTATAATAAAAAAAACATTTTAAATTTATATTAAAACCATTAAATACGTTTTAAGATTGAAAACTTTAAATAAGAACATATTCCAGTGATTTGCAAACTTCACAAATCTATATTTTAACTTGATTTTCAGCCTGTCCCTTAAGATTTCTCCAGATTCTCTGAATCTTTTGATGATACTATACCCTCTCATAGATGATTTATTTCATGTTTGTGACTGGTTGCCAGTTAGCCTTGCCTACAAAATGTTCCTCCAGCTATTTCTTTTTAGTACCGGTTACTTTTCCAGGCATTTCTTGTACCAACTTTTTTCTAGATGTGCTCCTGCCATCAAATTCAAATGTCATGAAATAGTAAAACGTGTCAATTTTCTTAGTTTTCATACAGTGGGGCAAAAAAGTATTTAGTCAGCCACCAATTGTGCAAGTTCCCCCACCTAAAATGATGACAGAGGTCAGTAATTTGCACCAGAGGTACACTTCAACTGTGAGAGACAGAATGTGAAAAAAAAATCCATGAATCCACATGGTAGGATTTGTAAAGAATTTATTTGTAAATCAGGGTGGAAAATAAGTATTTGGTCAATAACAAAAATACAAATCAATACTTTGTAACATAACCTTTGTTGGCAATAACAGAGGTCATACGTTTACTATAGGTCTTTACCAGGTTTGCACACACAGTAGCTGGTATTTTGGCCCATTCCTCCATGCAGATCTTCTCGAGAGCAGTGATGTTTTGGGGCTGTCGCCTAGCAACACGGACCTTCAACTCCCGCCACAGATTTTCTATGGGGTTGAGGTCTGGAGACTGGCTAGGCCACTCCAGGACTTTCAAATGCTTCTTACGGAGCCACTCCTTTGCTGCCCGGGCGGTGTGTTTTGGATCATTGTCATGTTGGAAGACCCAGCCTCGTTTCATCTTCAAAGTTCTCACTGATGGAAGGAGGTTTTGGCTCAAAATCTCACGATACATGGCCCCATTCATTCTGTCCTTAACACGGATCAGTCGTCCTGTCCCCTTGGCAGAAAAACAGCCCCATAGCATGATGTTTCCACCCCCATGCTTCACAGTAGGTATGGTGTTCTTGGGATGCAACTCAGTATTCTTCTTCCTCCAAACACGACGAGTTGAGTTTATACCAAAAAGTTCTACTTTGGTTTCATCTGACCACATGACATTCTCCCAATCCTCTGCTGTATCATCCATGTGTTCTCTGGCAAACTTCAGACGGGCCTGGACATGCACTGGCTTCAGCAGCGGAACACGTCTGGCACTGCGGGATTTGATTCCCTGCCGTTGTAGTGTGTTACTGATGGTGACCTTTGTTACTTTGGTCCCAGCTCTCTGCAGGTCATTCACCAGGTCCCCCCGTGTGGTTCTGGGATCTTTGCTCACCGTTCTCATGATCATTTTGACCCCACGGGATGAGATCTTGCGTGGAGCCCCAGATCGAGGGAGATTATCAGTGGTCTTGTATGTCTTCCATTTTCTGATGATTGCTCCCACAGTTGATTTTTTCACACCAAGCTGCTTGCCTATTGTAGATTCACTCTTCCCAGTCTGGTGCAGGTCTACAATACTTTTCCTGGTGTCCTTCGAAAGCTCTTTGGTCTTGGCCATGGCGGAGTTTGGAGTCTGACTGTTTGAGGCTGTGGACAGGTGTCTTTTATACAGATGATGAGTTCAAACAGGTGCCATTCATACAGGTAACGAGTGGGGGACAGAAAAGCTTCTTACAGAAGACGTTACAGGTCTGTGAGAGCCAGAGATTTTCCTTGTTTGAGGTGACCAAATACTTATTTTCTACCCTAATTTACGAATAAATTCTTTACAAATCCTACCATGTGAATTCATGGATTTTTTTTTTCACATTCTGTCTCTCACAGTTGAAGTGTACCTCTGGTGCAAATTACTGACCTCTGTCATCATTTTAAGTGGGGGAACTTGCACAATCGGTGGCTGACTAAATACTTTTTTGCCCCACTGTATGTGTTTATGACGTTTCTGTCTGCCCATATTCATTTACCTCTGTCAGGTTCATCTCCCTGCATCCTTGTAGATGGTAAAACCATGCTTTGAGGTCGCACTGCTGGGGTTGCTGTAGTGGGACCCCCGCTTGATGGGGTGTATGAGAAGCGCTTTGAGTGAGGGACAGGACCTGCCTTTTGTTGTGGAAAAAAAAGCAGGAATGAACAAAAACTACATGACAACATTAGCCAAGAAATCACAGTATGTACAGTTTCTGAGGCAGTGGCACAAATAAAATTCTGTGTATTTGTGTAGCTGTGTGTCGTCTTATACCTGTGACTCCCTGTGCACCACTGAGCCATCTTTCTCCATCTTATTCAGAGCAGACACAGGCTCCAAAATGTTAAAAGGAACAAATCCTATCTCGCCATAGCTGTTCCGACACTTCCACCAGCGTTTTGATGAGTCAATCACCTACGGAAAGATGACTCTCATTAGCCAAGTTGTGTGACGTACTCCTGGATCTAAACTCTACTTTTGTATTCAGATCGCCACCCATATTTCAGGGTGTGTACCTCAAGTGTTTCTCCTTTTAGCACAGAGAGTTCACTGCTGTTTCTGGCGACAAAGTCGTAACTGCAGCGGTAATGGCTCTCACCATGCGCATGTCCATTTCCGTCTCTGAAAAACAGATAGTATTTAAAAGATATGCAAAACATAAAAAAAATAAACATGAAATTGGAGCCAGATATCAGTAATCTTAATCATGGTTTGCCACTAAAAGCATTTGACTGATTTGATTCTAGCCAGTAAGAATACAGCCTCCACAAAAACAATCACAACTGCTATGAAACCATAATAATGTCTTGCTCTATTTGTATGTATTTACACTTCTTCAGTGGCCTACCTGGGGCTCTGTGCTGCCTGTTGAGCTTCTTCCTGCTGACTTTGTTTCTGCTTGGTTTCATTGAAAGCATCTACTTTGTGCTGAAGCTCGATGGGATCTTCAAAAGGCTGGCCAGTAGAGTCATGAGTCTGAGGCTTCCACCCATCCAGAAAGACAGGTGTATACGGAGGAACAGTCACACCGAGGTGGGAGCTGGAGAAAGTGGAACGAGCCTGTCATTAAAACCGTGTTGTGCACAGTCTCTAGTAAAGCTGACACACACACACACACACACACACACACACACCTGGGTGAGGTCCAGCTGGTCCCCAGTGAAGTCCACAGCTCATTTTCCTCTAAAGTCAGATGTTCCTGGAGCAGTTTAACGGCACCATTGGTCAAAGCAGGACTGATGATGGATGCAGCTAATGCTGGCCCCCCAGTGGTATTCACCATCTGTAAGAGAGAGGTCTCTACAGTAAAGATCAAAGAAAGAGGAAAAGAAGAAAAAGCACTAAATGAGGTCTCACCAGTCTGAGAGGCACAAAGATGTGGTGGAGCAGCTCTGGGGCATTGGGCTGTGAGATATATGACTTCAGGCGGTCCTGAAAAAAATCAATTTTGTTTTTTGTATTTATCAAAGAAATCTCTTTATGCTTAAATAGAACGTAGTCTAATCATACCAGCAGACTGAAGGAGTACTTGATTTTCTGAAAGATGTTCACAAAGTCTTCTTCTGGGGGAGGACTGGCTTTCATGGTCAACAAACCATCTGCACACAGAACAGCAAAATATATACACCATAGACATAAAACATAAGGTTGTTATAACCACAGCGTACAAGTATTGCTTTTACCGATACATTTACTAAATCTAGAATCAAGTTTAACATCATTCTACTCACATACAAGGTCTTGAGTAATCAGACCCCATCTTATCTTAAAGACCAAATAGTAACATATCACCCCAATAGAGCACTTTGCTCCTCAGTTACTTGAGGTTCTTATGGTGTTTAAAAGTACAATGGGAAGCAGAGCCTTCACCCTGTCCTTGAGCCTGGTTCTGCTGGAGGTCTCTTCCTGTTAAAAGGGAGCTTTTCCTTCCCACTTTCACCAAAGTGCTTGCTCATTGGGAGGGGTGGGGGGGTCACTTGATTATTGTTTTTTTCTGTTTTCTCTGTATTATTGTGGGCTTCTTGGTCACTATGCAAATAAAATTGAACTGAACGGAGTATATCTGGAGCATGATACAGACTATCATGTGGATGCTAACACTTTAGTTTGGGGAAAATTCTGAAAAACAAAAGTAGAAATGAACAGAAATACTAGAAGCACAACATACCATGACCTTTGTTCTAGCTTGTCACAGCAAGTGCTCGTATAAGACAAAGTAATGACTAATAAGAGCCTTCCTTTAGTCCATCCCAGTGTTAATTTAGGAAACACCCAGATGAGTTTGCCAAGTTAGACAAAAAGAGAAATACTTAGTGACTCAGACTCAGACATTAATTGTGCCCAATATAAAACATAATAATATCATGCTATATGAAGAAACAGCAGTGCATAAACGTGTTCAGGTACTTGCATGCCTTGTGTCTTAGACATTCTCACGATGTGCAGGAATTTTCTGCGTTACCCGAATGTTTGTTTGTTTTTCATCCTGCCTGTTGAGTTTCAGTGTGTAAAATATTGAGTCAATGTCAATCGCTCCTTCCTCCACATGTCTGAAGCTCACTTTCATCTGCTAACCTACATTTTAAATTTCAACCTTATCCAAAACATATCTGGCTCTTCGGTATCACTCGAAGAGACAGGTTTCCTTGTTTCCAATATAAGTCATTTATTTTGGTCAGAAATTGTCGAGGTCCTCACCTTCTTGGGTCTTTTTATCCTTCTTGGTCTTCCTCTCGTTTTTCTTTTTCCTTTGGTTGAGGACAGTCTGGGCTTCTGCCGCCTGTTGTAAGCGCGACATGAATCGCTCCACATCGTCAAAGCAGTGGTTCATAATCTCCTGAGGAATGATTCACACACGAGGCTCTCATCATATCGCTTGTTTTTGATTTTAAAGAACACTACACCACATCGGTTTACTGTTTCTAAAGTTTAGATAATAAATCTGGGGTTATTGTTCATATGTGTGTGATTTTCTGATTGTGTTGATAAAGTCTTGTTTGTACCCACTCATATATACAAAAAAAGAGGCGTATGAGTACGTACCACTTCTCTGTCTGCATTCAGTGGAGGGATCTGATTCGACTCCCCACTGGTACCATTCTCTGAGCAGAAATAGAACAAGGCCATTAATTCAAAGTTTACAAAAAGCATATGCAAAAGATGGAAACACATGTTTTTGCCAACACCACATTCTTGGAGAGGAGTGTACCTTTGCCAGACTTGTTAGGAACCCCAGCAGAAAGCTCCTGCTGTCCTTTAAGGACCATAACTCGGACACCTGAAGGCTTTCTAGGGAGCACCGATGGAAGTGATGTTGACATCTGTTTCACGTGGACATAAACAGAATTCAATGTAATATACACAGAATGGGGAATGATGTTTTGGTAGCACAGCAATGACATTTACCCTTTTTTTATGTCTCCTTTCTTGTCCCACTTGAATTGTTATATTTGATCTCTCGTCCTTAGCGTTTTTAAACGTTCACATGTAGATAACTAGTCTTCAATGATATAAAAGATTCTCATTAACTTTGCCTGCCTGACATCTTGGCGTCATATTAATTATACCCATTACATCAAAAAGAAAAGATGATTAAGAGCACAACAATGGCACATACCACAGGCTGATTGTAAGAATGCCGAGTATTCAGCATTGTGCATACTGGCATGTTCACATGCAGGTAAGTGACAGGTACACTACAGGAAAAGATACCAGATGGTATGCAGATGATGCAACAATCAAAGCGCGACAGAGAAACTCCACCACAGCTCAGTTTTTCTTAAAAGGCTGTCCTTTACAGGTCATACAGTAACTTTCTATCCTGACATCTCATCTTTCTGCCTTTCTCCTTCAGCAGTTCATGCAATTAACAGCAAGCAAATACACGCACTGACGTTTTGAGCACCTGTTTGTACACCGCCCCAAATGTACTCCTCTGAGAAACATTACTGACACAAGATAGCCGTCCTAGATCTAACAGGTGTATCTGTCTCTCTCAGTTCCTACCTCTGTTTTTCCCCCTCTCTTTCTCTTTCTCACCCTCTCTCACACACACACATACACTTTACACAAGCTAATTCTTTAAACCGACATACATCAACGTACCTTTTGGTGTGTCTCGCGTGTTTGAATCCGGGGTAAAGACACCACTCCTCCTGCTCAAGTGACTGTAGTGAGTTTGGCTGTTTTGCGAGAGGATGTCTTTCCTCCTTGGGATGTGCCAAAACAAGAAAAACAAGTCTGGCGTCCTTTCGTAGTCACACTGCATTGTTTTATTCCCTCCTATAACACACAGATACAGAGGTTGGCTCTCTCCCTCCCTCCCTGAGATTCTTTCTCTGCATCTTGGTGAACTTCTCCTTCCTTATCACAGGTATTTCAACCAACAACTGCCTGTGGCTTATGCCCAGAGCCTAACGCGATCCGCACTGCATTCTTTCTCACCAATGTAGCACAGTCTTACTCAAGCACACCACCTCCACTCATTCAGAGAAATTAAGTTTCATTTGAGCCGAGGCCAAAGCCACCATAAAAGCTGTTGGTAAAGATCTAATTTATTTGTCCTTTTACTTTGTATTCATGAACTTGTCTTTAGTTTCTACCTGCTAATCGCACAGTCACAAAAATAATAAGAATAAATTAAATATCCAGGATGCTATTTATTTATTCTAGTTGTCTCTTTCTTGGGTTCTTGTTACCCAATGGAAACCAAAGCGAATAGTTAAAGAGTGAATCACTTATTAACCATTCGCTATACACAATTTTTACTTGGTGTGTAATGACTGAAAGAATTAATGCCTGAAAAAGATAATCTGTAATTTACAGAATAATGTTGCAATTAATCACATTTTAGGAAACAACTTTTGAGGCTTAACTCAACCAGGCCTTGTTTAGCTCTCACACCTTGGCTGAGGTTCTTTATCAACCTTAAGGTGAATATTGATGGTTTACAATAAAATGTAAGATGACAAATACAACCCTAAGGTTAATGTTTTATTTCTGAGCACAAAGGGATTCCACATTGACTTTACGCAGGTAGGCATGCAGCAGAAAATGAACAGAGGCCTTTTAAGCTGTAATGTAGTGACACCAGCTGGTCATTTCAGCTAATTTCATCATGTCTGACCTGGCTGTTGCACAGCATGTTGATACTGCACGAGGTTGCATAGAATCAACTCTGTGTTTGATGCTTTCTGTGATCTGACGTTGGTGATTAAAGACACTGTGTCCCATGTGGTTTCCACAACAAACTATCCTATGGTCTTTTCCTGACTGACAGCTAATGTGATGATTAGATCAACCTATAAGAACAAAGTTTTTTTTTTCTTTGTTTGCTTGTTTTGTTTTTTTTCACTGAAATGTGAATTCATGCCAGAAAACAACAATCACTTTCAGTTTCAAGCATGTGTACCAACAGGACATTTTCCACATTTAGGCTGTTCTAAAAAAAAAAGATTTACTTTCCATCTATTATTGCATGTGATAGTGAGTAATACAAGACATTTTCAGCTGTACAATTAGTTTAGGATTTACTATCCTGCTGTGAGCTTTGCCTTGCAGAAGAGCACTTATAATGTGCATTCTAGCTGCATGG
Organism: Diplotaxodon limnothrissa; assembly: GCF_057381915.1. Classification (NCBI taxonomy): domain Eukaryota; kingdom Metazoa; phylum Chordata; class Actinopteri; order Cichliformes; family Cichlidae; genus Diplotaxodon; species Diplotaxodon limnothrissa. The sequence goes on along the minus strand of NC_140599.1, from coordinate 15,437,743 downwards.
TTACTCCTTCAGTACAAAGATGTCCAGTGTGTAAATCTCTGTCCCTACACAGAGGTGTAAATCTCTGTGTAATGAAACTATCTAAGGGATAGTTTCATTACAAATGTAATGAAACTATCCCTTAAAAAATGTTAATAGGCTGTTTTTCTTTTCAACATGTGAACAGGTAAATATGAGCTTTATCTCCTTTTAAGAGCCTAAATGTTTCCCTTTATGGATTCATGAATATGCTCAGTTGAATTACCGCTCTGATTCATTGCTCCTCTAATCGCACTACTGGAACCACAACGTTCAAGTCAGTGGATTACCATTTGGGTGACTTGGTATAAGTTGTCGTTGTGACACATTTTCTCCACCAGGGGGAGTGCAGCTACTCTACTACTAAAAATAATTCATAATACTATACCGTAAGTGGCTTTGTGGACACAGACAGGTTTTTATTTTAATCCTAATCCATGTCATATATATTTAATATCAGTACCCATTTTTATGCAAAGAGCCCACAATTTTGTTTATTTGTAGTGACAATCTAATTGTTTTTCAAGTAGCACTGTTGAAGCATGTTAATATTTCTCAGAAAACCTATACCCCCGCTGGTTTTTTAAACTACAAATGCTAATGACTTCACGCAAAACAGCTTCGTTACAAAACCCCGTGTATTGCAGTTTAGTATCTGAGTTATTCCCAATGCACACTGACTCTGAGCCACTTGTTGATTTCTGTGCATTTCTGTGCGTAAAGTAAGGCACAGACGGCGCACTCTTCTGCGCTCTCTGGCTGAGCTTTAATTAATCTACTAATGACTTTTATTTCTGCGCATGACTGCAGCCTATAATTAAGTCAAGTGTGAGAGTTCAGTGTGCTCACTGTCAAGCCGTGCAGGTTCCACACAGTAATCCAGCAGCAGTGTGTATTCTTGTGTTGTCAAGCCCCGCTTCCCATTTTGGGGAAGGGCAGCTCAGCCCCTTCGGTCTTCCCATTGGCTCAGCTCCTCTCCTTCGTTTCTTCTTGACTTGTTGACCACGGTTTGTTCCAGCTCTCGTAAACGTGTCCGCAAGTTGTCAAACCTGGTCAAGGCTTTTGTCCCCGTATAAATTTTATCTGCTACCCCGATTGTTATCAGAAACAACGAAAAGGAAACTATTTTAAAAGAAGCCCTGTGGGAAGACGAGCAGAGAAACTAACACCAGGACTGCTGGAAACTCTACTCCTCAGTGGGACCGTGCTGTCAGCATGGTATGTCCACAGCACATCGTTATTCGACTGTTATTCTTTAATAGTGTGGCTTTGTGAGCTCTAATCTCAGTCATACTTTTTTTTCCAGCGAAAAAACGGGTCTTGTTATTACTATTGTTTGCACTGCATACTGCTGGCTGGTTCCTTTGTCAGTTATGTAATGAGTCATGTGTGCGTTAGGGCTGTATGCTACCGCACTATGATTAAGCCCCCCTATACATTCTTACACAAGAATGCACTCATTGTTTATATGTTGAGCAGCACCTACACAACCAAACTTAAACCCAGTGACATACAGTATGGTTTGCTGCATATAGCAAGCTGCAGCCAAATATACAGTCATTAACTTTTTTTAAAGTCTCTCTTTATCTTCTTTTTGTTTTGTTTTGGGGGTTGTGTCTGTTTTAGTCCCTTAAACTTTGAGCACAGATGATAAAATCTGCCACAGCTCTTAAACCTTTATCTGATCTGTGGATGCAAACGCCCTCCGAGATGAAAGGCTGCTCTCTAGCATCCTAATCACCAGTTTCATCAGTTTTTAAACTGGACATTTACAATGGAGCCACGAGCATCTATAGCTCTATGTTACTCAAACTGAATTATAAATAGCAATGAACAACCCTTTATGTGATAAGCTGTATGGTAAAGCCAGCTGCATTCAGGGAAAATTGTCATGCTCATATTACAGTTTTGGTTATAGCAACATGTAAGATAAGATAAGATAAGATAAGACTTTATTGATCCCACAATGGGGAAATTTTTGCATCACCTCAGCTCAGGTACAGATATCAGAAGGAAATACAAAAATACAAATAAGTACAATCAATGAAAAAAGATAATATACAATGGTAGCATACACAGTATGTGATTATGGATATGGTTGGAAATATGGAAGACATAAACTATATAGCTTGATATAGCTATTGTACCACTACTATTCCTATTTATAGACATGTACACATACACATGTATACACTAAATATACATATGTATACATATACATACATATATACCTGCACATGTCCATACACATGGAAGGTCCATTATGCATGAAGTGGTGACCGTGGATATTCACAGTGTCCAGTGACTTATGACATTGTGATTGAGGAGTTATAGAGTCTAACTGCTGTTGGGATGAATGATCTGCGAAAGCGCTCCTTCCTGCAGCGAGGGTGTTTCAGTCTCTGACTAAAGGAGCTGCTCAGCCCACTCACATACTCATGCAGTGGGTGATGTGGGTTGTTCATGATGGATGTCAGCTTTACTAACATCCTCCTCTCGCCAACCACCTCCACAGACTCCAGGGGACATCCCAGCATGGAGCTAGACCTCCGCACCAGTTTGTCAATCCTGCTCCTGTCCCTGTCCCTGCATCCACTCCCCCGGCAGATGCTACCACAGTGTCATAGAATGTCCTTAACAGAGTCCTGCAGACTCCGAAGGACCTCAGTCTCCTCAGCAGGTGGCGTCGACTCTGGCCCTTCTTATACAGGATGTCTGTATTTGTAGTCCAGTCCAGTTTATTGTTGAGGTGAACACCCAGGTACTTATAAGAGTCCACTATCTCAATGTCTTTCCCTTGGATGTTCACCGGTGTTGTAGGGGGTGACTTCCTGCTGAAATCTATGATCATCTCCTTTGTCTTGCCGGCGTTGATTTGGAGTACGTTGGTCTCACATGTGGCTGTCATGATCGAGCTTCTTCACTGAGTAATTCTACACCTTAGGGACGGCTGAACCACTGCTGCATGATTTTATCCAGAGTAGAAACATAGAAGAGTGGTTCCTTGTTTCCCAAACAGTTCCTGGGACAGATGCTCACTGACCAGGAGACACAAATTTACAACCAGTGCACGTGTGCTTGTGTGTGTGCTGGTGTGTGCTTGTGTGTGTGTGTGTGTGTGTGTGTGTGTGTGTGTGTGTGTGTGTGTGTGTGTGTGTGTGTGTGTGTTGGGGTTTGTTGGTGAAAGGAGGACAATTAGGGTTAACCAAGTATAGCAAAAAGGAAAGGGGGGAGAAACCCAGTAGTTATTTTGAGAGACACTGCATTATGTATTTTAAAGTGGGAAAATGTGTTCAAAATTAGAAACATATCAGCCAGAAGTGGAAATAACCATTGAATACAAATACAAAACCCTCTCATTTGTCAAATGTGTATATATTGATAATCTTTTTCAGTAAATTAAAAAACCTAATACAGACTTGTTATGTTCTTGTGGTTTCATAATAGCAAAGACAGTGAAACACTGAAGAGTTGAACAGTATCAACTTGTACTTGCAGGCTCATGCCGATGACTTGTTTTGATGTTAGAGAGCTGTAGTAATGTGTAAAAGTCTTGAGCCAACCTCATTTCTTTGTTTCAAATCAAATCAAATCAAATCACTTTTTATTGTCACATCACATGTGCAGGCACACTGGCACAGCACATGCGAGTGAAATTCTTGTGTGCGAGCCCCACAAGCAACAGAGATGTGCAAACACAACAACACAAACGAGCAAAATACAAGAATGGCCAACCTGAAACTAATAAATATATGTACAATATATAATAGTGTATGCATTTCTGGATGTGTATACTAAATATTTTCCTACGTGTGTGTGTGTGTGTGTGTGTGTGTGTGTGTGTGTGTGTGTGTGTGTGTGTGTGTGTGTGTGTGTATACACATTTTTACAAATTAAATAGTAAAAAAATAAAATAAAATAATAATAATAATAATAAAATATATAAAATATACAGAGTTGAATATGTGCAAAACAAGTGGCATTTATATACAGTATGGAGTGCATAATGTTGAAGTTCCAGTAGTGAAGCTGAGGTGTCTATGACGTGTTCAGCAGTCTGATGGCCTGGTGGAAAAAGCTGTCTCTCAGTCTGCTGGTACGGGACCGGATGCTGCAGAACCTCCTTCCTGATGGAAGCAGTCTGAACAGTTTATGGCTGGGGTGACTGGAGTCCTTGATGATCCTCCCCGCTTTCCTCAGGCAGCGCTTCCTGTAGATGTCTTGGAGGGAGGGAAGCTCACCTCCAATTATCCGTTCAGAGCACCGCACTACTCGCTGGAGAGCTTTGCAGTTGTAGGCGGTGCTGTTGCCATACCAGGTGGTGATGCATCCAGTGAGGATGCTCTCAATGGCACAGTGATAGAAGGTCCTGAGGATGCGGGGGCTCATGCCGAATCTTTTCAGTCTCCTGAGAAAGAAGAGGCGCTGCTGCGCCTTCTTCACTGTTTTGTTTGTGTGTACTGACCACGTAAGATCCTCAGCCAGGTGTACGCCAAGGAACCGGAAGCTGCTCACTCTCTCCACAGCAGCGCCGTTGATGGTGATGGGGGTGTGTACTTCTCTGCACCTCCGGAAGTCCACTATCAACTCCTTTGTCTTTGCGACGTTGAGGGTGAGATGGTTGTCTTGACACCAGTGGGTCAGGGCGCTGACCTCCTCCCTGTAAGCCGTCTCATCACCATTGGTGATAAGACCCACCACTGTAGTGTCGTCCGCAAACTTCACAATGATGTTGGAGCTGTTAGTGGCTGTGCAGTCGTAGGTGTAGAGTGAGTACAGGAGAGGGCTCAGTACACACCCCTGTGGAGCACCAGTGTTCAGTGTGATGGGGGATGAGGTGATGCTGCCCAGTCTGACCACTTGGCGTCTGTCAGACAGGAAGCTAAGGATCCAGCTGCAGAGGGAGCTGCTCAGTCCTAGATCCTGCAGTTTCCTGTCCAGCTTCGAGGGAACGATGGTATTGAATGCTGAGCTGTAATCTACAAACAGCATCCTCACATACGTGTCTCTCTTCTCCAGGTGTGACAGGGCAGTGTGTAGTGTCAGGGCTATGGCATGATCACTAGTAGAAAGTATTTGCAGTGATTTATTGAAACATGTAAACATACATGGAAGTACAGTTTATAAGGCAAAAACAGAGTTTGTACAATTCTAATGAGCTTAACAGTCAATGACCATCTTTATTCATCAACGCAGTCTGAGTTCTCATATTTTACCTTATCTGTAATTTCTTTAAGTAGTCTTCAGGAATATTTCTCCACTCTTCTTGAAGGACATTCAAAGCTCCTCTTTGGAAGCCGGCTACCTTTTGTTCTGCTCTCAGACAAGATGATCCTATGCTACTTCAAAAATGTTAAGGTCACCTTTTAATAATCAAGTAAATCATAACAGTATATTCCATGTACTGCTAAATTTTCCAAGGAGTTGACCAATCAAATAATCTACTAGTCACTTCAGCTCTATAGAAAAGTGTGTTTGCTCTAAGGTAAGTGATCAAATGAACTCACAGGAGTGTGTGAAGCAGACTTTTTCAGTATAGTTTATAGCTCAAACACATGGATCCTTGAAGCTTAATCAAGCTGTTGACTTTTTAATTATTTGTTCAGCATACCCTGATAGCCCTAACCCTAACTTTTTTCCTATATTATTACCAACTGTACCCACTTTGTGGTTTACCCATGCACCTCAGCACCACCCACAGTATGAACCAATGCAAGCCTAACACCTCCCAGCGGATTTCTCCCTCCCACTCCCAACCACACATCACTGTATGGCTTCTGTCCGCCCCACTTTCCCCTCCTTTCTATTTGTGCATGCATATATTTGTCACAGTCTCACACTCTATGCATGTGGGCATGGATATTTCTGAAATCACCTGCCCTATCCGGCCGTGTGTTTTGAACAGCCATGAACTCTTTCTGGGTCTTGTAATTTTCCATTCTAACCAGCTGATACCAGGAGAGGTCATGTTCTGAAGCCAGCTTGGCTTGTGTTAAGCCATTTTGGATCCGTCACTTTCATCTGAGCTGACATTTAGTGTTCAGTGTGGCGGTGATTCAGCTGAATGCTTTTTTTCCCCCTGAAATGCACACCATGACCCTGGTGTTTACATTAAATGAAAGAGAATTGAGGTGATGCAACAAAGTTTTTTATCTGGATAATTTCATAATAAGAAAGAGCACAGTAAGTAACACACATCCATTATTTATGCATTCTATATGCATTTAAACCTGCCATTATGTCAGTCTTGCTAATGAATTGCTAACACCTGGGTGTACTGATGAAGCATTTTGAAAGGTCAGTCACAGTTGGCCTTCACCTCAGTGCTAAATATGCCAGTTGAATGACTTTAACGTAAAAGAGCATCAGTAGGAAATTCAGTGTCTGCATTAGCATTTCTTTATACATCTGACGTAGTGATGGGAGAATGACGAGTTAGAGTAAAGATAATGCCTTAATGTTGGATTACGTAATGCATTGTCTCACTGCTGTGTTTTCACACTGATAAGGAGTAGTGATATAACCTTTGACAACATGACAACATAACAACATAACAGCAAGTGCTTTTCCTCTTTGTTGTCCCTGATAAATTTGTGATAAAGGTTCTTCCATCATAATTTAATTCTTTCCTTACATAATTTTGTGCACAGAGTAGTCTGTTGCCACACATATTTGCTCAGCATAACTACAATGACTTTGTGCAGACTTACACGTCAGGATGAAGCTTCAACTGATAATCGGTTTAGTTCATCATATTACTTCTTCTCTTTATAACAAGACAGAAAAGCCTCCGCTGGACGGCAGCGAGGGCAGAACCTGGATGGAAGAAGGCCGGTCCCAAACTCAGCTCACAGCTGTGGATGGTCCCGATGAAGCTGCGACAGACGACGGAGACCGTCCAGCATGGGATTCTAAGATTCAGTATGTGCTAGCCCAGGTGGGCTTCAGTGTGGGCTTAGGGAATGTGTGGAGATTTCCATACCTCTGCCATCAAAATGGAGGTGGTGAGTGTTAAGACAAGATTAACTTACAGGTTTAAGTTATTAACTTAGTAGCTGTTTTGGTGCCAAAGCAATGCAACATGGAGAACACAAAATTGGTCCAAAAACCTCTCATGTTCAGCTGTTTTTTGTAAAAAGATAACAATGTTAGCCTTTTCTGCAGCTATGGGGCATATATGGTATCACTCTTGGCTGGAAGCAGTGCTTAAACAATGGAAAAAACACAAACTTTGTCCAAAAACCTCTCATGTTTAACTGTTTTCCACTTTTTCTTTGGTCATTTTAGCCTTTTTGGCCAGGGTGAAGGGAGTGTCTGCCATCAAACAAGAAGACAGCCGCATGTAGCTATGATGGTGTTTGCTAGTTCACCTTACATGCATTAATGTAATAACGTGGTTAGCCTGCTCAACGTAAATTACACACGAGCACACGAGATCCTGCGAATGTCACTGTGTGAAACTGACTTTTCTTTCTAGAGAAGAGTAGAACTCTAAACCATATTTTATTTCTAGCTTTACAACACATGCATGCAGCATGTTTGGTTAGAACATGAGACTCCAAGCATCTTTTAGAGAGGTTGCTGACATATAAATTTGCTTATTTTTTCCAGCTTCAATGGCAAATTATGAGTTTGTGTTTAAAAAAAAAAGCCAAAAACTGTTGTTTTTTTTTAATGTGCTTAGTTAGACTGTGTTTGCCTGTAACATGTGCAAATGCAAAGTTTTTTTTCCCTCTGGAACTACAGGTGACTTTGGGTTTGCCTTTAAAATATATCTCCTCCTTTGTTCCTTCCAGGCGCCTTCATGCTGCTGTATGTTTTTCTTTTGGTGGTTGTGGGAGTTCCACTGTTTTTTATGGAGCTGGCTGCTGGTCAAAGCATTCGACAGGGCAGCATTGGTGTATGGAAGCACATCTCTCCAAAGCTGGGAGGGATCGGCTACTCCAGCTGCATGGTGAGCATTTTCTTTTTTTTTCTGTCTGAGACCTTTTTCTGTTTACGTTCATGTACCTGTGTGTTCTGATAAGGCTGCTGTTGTTTGACAGCTGACTTGCTTTTTCCAAGTCTGGGTTTCAAAAGTAGCACCGGGGTCAGTATTTTTAATCTCTTCACCTTCACTTATCTGGCCCCAATCCTGCATCACGTGTCACCGCCTTTATCACCTTTCTGTAAACACCTTAGCCAAGCTGCATGTGTGTGTATATACTCACGCACACCCATGCTGTAACATGAGAAAGGTAGTGTGCTGTGCGTCTGTGCTGGCAGTTGATTGCGTAACAAGTTGGGGAAAACACAGAGTACCCAAGAACGTTTTTGTCCGCACACACAACAGAAATCTACGACTAGATAGCCTGTGGTTTTTATAAAGCGTGTTTATTTTTCTTTAAATAGACCTAACCTCTGTTTGTCATTGTTAAGGTCAATGTCGAACCTTATGGCTACATTCCCTGGGTTAGCCTTTACTTGTAGGCTACAAGTATAAAAGAAATCACAGCATTACACTGAAGCTGCAAACAATTTGCAGCATATTTTAATAATATGATTAATAATACTGATTATTTATTGATATAAATGCTTTCTTCTTCCCCAGGTCTGTTTTTATGTGGCTTTGTACTATAACGTTATCATTGCATGGAGCCTGTTCTACATGGGTAACTCCTTTCAGTATCCTCTGCCATGGGAGAAGTGTCCAACGAATGTAACCTCCAATGACACAGGTAATCACATGACCGAGTGAAATGAAGTGATGTCTGATGAAGCCTACAGTGTTTTCTTTTCTCAATCAACAGTGAAAGAATGCGCAAGCAGCTCCCCAACGTCGTATTTCTGGTTTCGGAAAGCTCTCAACATCACAAATTCCATTGAAGAATCTGGAGAGTTTAACCCCATCATGACAGGCTGTTTATTGGCTGCTTGGGCAATTGTTGCCTTGGCAATGATAAAGGGCATCAAGTCTTCTGCAAAGGTACATGAACACCAGTCCCACCGTTAGCACACAAATATAAAGTGTTTGTGTTAATGTTAGTGTTATCTCTCAGTTAAACATAAGCTGCAGCTCGCTCCTTTTCTGCCTCAGGTTGGAGATCCGTAGCGTTACAGAAAACAAACACTGAAATATACACTACAATGGGAAAGTACAAGAGAAAAAAAGAGACCTCTACTCATGCTGGGCTCCTGTGGGAGGACAGCATGAGAACAGGAAATAAAAAAACTCCTCTGCACAAAAAAGCACATAAATGTCCACAGCACAACATTATGGAACACGTGACAAGCCACAGGGTCGGGTGGGGGGTGAGGAGTAATCCGAAGCAAACACAGCAGCCATCCTGCCCAGCGCTACCATTCCAGCGCGGGCTCAGACACGCCATGTTCCCACTTACATTAGTATTTTTCCATATATTCACTGTGCTTACTTGACAGCTTGTCTTAAATGTATTCGATGGAAATTAGTAACTGCATTTTCAATTATTCTAAACTTTTTGTGTATCTGACAGTACTATAATCTTCTACAGTGATTATAACATTTTAGTACACATTAACACTAAGAAACAGACACGCAAAATCAATGGCTGGGAAAAAGCTGCTGATGTTAGCTAGCCATCTTAAACATGGACACCTGCACTGACAATGCATCTTCCAAAATGGGCAGAAATATTTTTAGTGGGACCTTCTCACAGTGGCTCAGCAGGATGGAGCAGGATGTCTACAAATCGAAATGTTGGTAGCTCTTCCAGGCTTCATGTCAAGGTAATCTTGGCAGGATTATGAACCCAGAGTTGCTCCTGATGTATCTCTGTGAATGTTAGAAAAAGTGTTAAAGCAAAGGTAAAAGCATTGTGTGAATGAGAGTTGCAGTAGGAGGCGCTTTGTGTGATCAACTTGGGTAGAATGGCTAAGATGACAACCACAGTTTTACATTTGGCTGTATAACCTTGAGCCAAATGTTGCACTTACCCAGTAAATATGTTGACATTTGATAACTGTTGGCTGACAGCCTTTTCTCAATGTCTAGTTATGGTGGAAAATCCTATGGGCTCAAAATGTGGTCATAAATATTTTGTACTTGTAAATCAGTTTTGTACTTGTAAATCAGGATTTGTATGTGTAAAAAAGATTTGTGTGTGCGTAAAAAAGATTTGTGTGTGCGTAAAAAAGATTTGTGTGTGGACTTAGCCAAAAAAAACCCTGCAAGTTACAAGTACGAATTTTGACCCTATTTTCTTCCTTTCATCTGATTGGTGAATGTCATGTCAATCACAAATGTAACAATCCAATCAGAGAACAGATGGGTTTGGCTGTCGGAGGGGTGCTTTTTTTGAACTGCAGGCCTTTGAAGGGAATAAATGCCCTTTTACATGCCAACCCAGCGTTTTCCTTCATCACCACGAAGGAAAACAGTCTGTGGTCGTCCGAGTTTGGTGATTTTTGTGTCACAGGACTACGTGTTTAATACAGGGACTTCCACAGCCTTTTCAACAGCGCTGCGGACCGCAGGGGGGGCAGTGTTTTGGAAATGACAGTCTTCATTACAAAGCTTTCTTCATTATGAATTAGCATACATGTTTTTATTGAACATTTGAAGAACTAGCAAAAAAACCCAGAAACTCTTGTAGAGGACATAAAGTCAGAGATAAAAACGACAAGGAGCAGGTGCATCTAGTACAGGTAGAGCTGCTGCAAAAACCCACAGAGCCCAGCAGCCAGCGCAACAAATTCTGGATCCTTTGCTTTTAGTTAGCAGTTAGCATTAGCAGCACATCCTGCATCCGATGTGAAAGGACTTTTATGCTGCGCACTGTGACTCACAGCAATGGTCCGGGTCAGCCCTGACATTGTGTTAAATTAATCCTAAAGTAATAATGATATTTCTAACCACTGACATACCACAACTTTATCCTTTCAACAGCAGCTGAAAGTAAGGGGACCTAACTGCTATCAGATATTTATATAGAGATTACCCTTCAAGGACCTGCAGTTCAAAAAAGTTCCCCTCCGACAGCCAAACCCATCTGTTCTCTGATTGGATTGTTTAATTTGTGATTGACATGACATTGACCAATCAGCTTAAAGGAAGAAAAATAGGGTCAAAATTCGTACTTGTAACTTGCAGGGTTTTTTTGGCAAAGTCCACACACAAATCTTTTTTACGCACGCACAATTTATTTTTTTTTTTTTGCACATGCAAATCTTTTTTACGCACACACAACTTTTTTTTACACATACAAATCTTTTTTACAAGTACAAAACTGATTTACAAGTACAAAATATTTATGACCACATTTTGAGCCCATACAAATCACTCCAAAATGAAAGTTGAACCTGCATTGTGGACGTTTACCACAATGATGATTCAAGTTACCATGGTCTTTGTTCATAGGAAGGTACAAACCACATACATGCCGTGTGATTGTTGGGGTTATTTTTATTATTGTCATGTCCGTGCCTTGCAAAAAAAAAAAAAAAAACCCACCTTGAAGCGACTGTTACTGTGAATAAATAAAAAGACAATTTTTTGCAATACTCTAATCTGTGTTTTTCACCTTGTAAGAGAGGCTGATGCAATATTTACATGAAAACACCATAAACATTCTAACATTTACGGTTCAGTTTTTTTGGTGCTGTACCATGACCACCGTGTTTGCTGGGTATGCACTCAAATTACTAAGTTTAAAAATAAAAGTATGCAATTTGAGGAACCTGAGGGTTGGTGCTTGGCAGGTAAACTGGTAAACTTTAATTTTTAATAGTGAAGTGAGATTGAGAAAAGCAAATGATCATATTTTACAAAATGCTGCACTGTTGAAATCATTATCCATTTCTTTTTCCAATCTTAGGTGATGTACTTTTCCTCCATTTTTCCCTATGTGGTGCTTTTTATTTTCCTGATCAGAGGATTACTGTTGGACGGTGCCTTGGAAGGAATCACCTACATGTTTTATCCTAAGGTAAGCAATATTCTCTCTCTTCCTTTTTCTTGACATCTTTTCTTTATTTTCATTTAACTAACAAAAGACAAACACCTCAGTGATTACAAAAAAAAAAACCATAATAAAACATTTTAAGCTTTGACGAAAGAATGTAAACCTAAAGATGCTTTTATTTTGTCATATTTGCAGCTGGAGATCTGGGGTAACGTGCAGGTGTGGCGACAGGCTGCTACACAAGTGTTTTTCGCCCTGGGCCTGGGCTATGGTTCTGTTATCGCGTACTCCTCCTACAATCCAGTCCACAACAACTGCCACAGGGATGCTCTGATGGTCTCCTGCATCAACTTCATGACATCCGTGCTGGCCTCTCTAGTGGTTTTCATCGTGCTCGGTTTCCGTGCCAAGAACATTGCACTACGTTGTGTGGCTGAGTACGTATGTCTGTGCATGATTGAAATGGTAATTCAAATCCAACTAGCGAGCACTTTTAGATTGGCAAACTGCCGTAACAATCTTAAGGTGGACTGCTTGTTTGATTGGTTATCTTAGATTTAATTATTATTTTTGTGTTTAACCTTTTCAGAAATCTCAGTGTACTAAACTTATTGGCGTCCAGTGGATCTAACCAGCATTGGTGGCCATGGTTCAACATGACAGATGTAAGCAGTGTGACTTTAGCTGAATACAGAGAGTGGTACCATCTCTACAGCTCCATGGTGGGTCCTAAAATCACTGACTGCAGTCTGGAGCAGGAGATGAATAAGGTAATCTTGAGATATTAATAACAACAGCTTTGCTTCACAACATGATTAAAAACAAGCGACTTGAGGCACAAAGTTTAAAACGTCAACATGTCAAAGGTAAAAAAAAACAACAACAAAAAAACAGTAGTGTTTTTGCAGTAGTTTAAGGGATCTAAGAAACTGGAACAAGTGGCGTGTAAACGGTAACAAGATGGGAATACACATCTATAAGCATGCGTGAAAATTAGGACAACAGCTGAGATTTCTTATGTATATATGGTCTGTATTATAATACATTATAGGAAGAGGTATGTCCAATAATAAAGAGCAGTCACTGGTATTAAACTGAGTTTCTAATGTGCTGCTTCACTCATCCAGGATTACAAAGTGTTTTAAAGACAACTTTGCATAAATGAAAGAACTGCAGGTGTCCTACGAGGCACAAGATGCTGGATCGGTTACAAAAATCAAAGTTGAACATTTCAGTAACAATTATAGCGCCGAGCGCCGATGTTCCCAGGACCTACGAAGAATCTAGGAGGTGCTATAAAATATCAAGCAGGCAAGACAATGAAAATGTATTGGAAATTGTATCTTGCTGGTTTTCTAGGAAAAATGAAAGCAAGCTGTGATACTAAAGAAGGAGATACTAAAGAAACAGGACAAGATGTACAAAGAGTCATGTTATCTCACGGTGTTTGTTTTATTTAAAAAGAAAAGACCTATTCTCTGTGTTAAAGAGCATGTTATGCAAAAGGTGCACAGGTAATTTACTGGAATAGATTAGCTCTGGAAACAGCATCACAGTTAACACACATTTGTTGTCTGTTAGACTGAGTGGATCTGCTTTTTCCCCACGTATTTCCACTATCTTACTATCTTGTGTGCGTTCAGGGTGTCGAAGGGACAGGCCTGGCATTCATAGCATTCACTGAGGTGATGGCCTTCTTCCCAGCCAGTCCCTTCTGGTCCGCCCTGTTTTTCCTCATGCTGCTCAACCTGGGCCTCAGCACCATGTTTGGAACAATGCAGGGAATCCTCACACCTCTCATGGACAATTTCAGCCTCTTGGGGCATCACCGAACCCTACTCACGGGTACTGAACATCAGTTGACATGTGTTCAAACTCTGCTGCTGTATTTTATTGTTATTTTTTTCTTAAATAAAACTACATAAAAACCAAAAAAGTGCAAGATTCTCGTACTGCAGTGGTGTACTATGGGAGATAAATGTAGTCTTGTTGTCTTTGAAGTGGTCTTTAAATGTTTTCTGTCTTTTAGTGTCCAGCTGTGCTTTGGGGTTCATTATTGGATTACTGTTCACTCAGCGCTCTGGCAACTATTTTGTGACCATGTTTGATGACTACTCTGCAACCCTGCCTTTGGTCATTGTGGTCATTTTTGAAACCATTAGTGTGGCGTGGGTTTATGGAACAGATCGGTAAGCAACGTTATCTCTGACTTTCACAGGTTTTTTTGTCTTTATATGTTTGTTTGAAAAGATGCATTTTAAGAAAAGCATTTTGATTATTGCAGCTTTCTGGATGATATTGAAATAATGCTCAAATGGCGCCCTCCGGTGGTGTACAAGTACCTTTGGAAATATGTGTGTTTGCTGGCGATGGTCAGTCTTCTGGCAGCCAGTTTGCTCCGCATGGTCTTCAAAGGGCCCACGTACACCGCCTGGAATCAAAGCACGGTGAGATGTTCGACTTCAACTTTCCATCAAATCACATGATTTTAAACTTCAAATAGCCAGTTACCGTTTTAAAATATCAGGTGGTGTTTGCATAGCTCTTTTCTACTCTGAGCACTCACTGTGATTTTTAACACAAGCCTTATTCACCCAAACACTCACACTCTTTCTGATGAATACATCAGGAGAAAGTCAGAATTCATTGTATTTGTCCTGAAGACTGGACAATCTGGGATCAAACATCCCACTCCACTTCAGTAGACAACCTCCTGACCCACAGTACACACTATATGCATGTGTGTAACACATATATGCATGCTGGAAGATGTTGTGGTTTTAGCACAGTGTCCAAAACAGTAGAAAAGAAACTTTTTTTGTATCAACTCTGATGATCTCACAGACCTTCAGTGCAACCACCATCTCAATGTTCTGGATTCTCATTTCCTTTATTGTGATGCTCAACAAATGGAAAGTGCTTAATTTATACTGATATTAGGAGATTCACTTGGCCAGACAATAACATTGACCTTAGGAATCCTGAACTAGAGTGTTTATATTTATTCTACATATGGCATTTTTGTGCAGTTTATTCAGGTTACGCAGGGAAGAACAAATACGCTGATGATGTGGACGTCTGAAAAACTCATCTGACATTATAGCGTTAAACCTCATCATCACCTGTCCTTCTGCATCATATTGACTCCCTGTATGTTTAGGATTGTTGTCCTGCTGACTGGTGACATATTTTCCAGTGAGCGTTCATTCTGAAGCTTGTAACAAAATCATCAGTAAACGAGAGCATGTGGTTTCATTGGCACAGCTGTGCAGTGGTTATACTCACACCAAGATGCGATCCAAATACTTATGTCTGGATTCATCTGCTGTGACATAGCACAACAATATCTCTGTATTTATTCTTCATAAGAATAGTGAAGTTAGCCATTTTTTGTAGCGTCAACCTGCTTATCTGTTAACTGCATTTTTATGCTTTTGGTAACGAGTTGCTTAACCATCTCTTATCTTTTTAATTTTATAGCTCCTTTTAATCCCACAAGTAAACATTTATCTAACAGCCAAAGGTAATTCTGCCGGTGTTTGTCACTCTTAAGCTCTGTGTCTCTGCCTCTTCAGGCTTCTGAGATGACTCTCGAGTACCCTGGCTGGGCCCTGGCTATGATCATCATGCTTATAGTGTTTGCCAGCTTGCCTGTACCTGTCAGCTACATCTATTCCTTAGTGAAGAACCGCTGGGTCCGTAGCACTCCCTCCCAGGTTGAAGTCGGCCAGGAAATGCGTCGCGAGTTGTACACCAAGTGCAGCTCTACCGAGCAGCCAGATTCCCATTTCCAACCTGTCCACTTCAGGGAAGACGAGGTTCATCCCAGGCCTGCCTTCCTGTCGGTGGGCAACGAACATTACCGGCTCCTTTCCCAGGAGGAGGACGAGGAGGAGGAGGAGGAGGAACAAGACACGGGGGTGTGAGCATGGTGGTCAGAAGGAAGTTGTTTGAGAAAGGACAAAATTCAAATAGAAAGAAAAGTACAAAGACAAAAAACTAAAGCAAGCAGAGCCATGAACAGCGTTATCCTTGGATTTTATGTCTTTATATTCAGTAAACCTTTGAGAAGTTGTTTTAACTATGTATTTATATTGTATCATCCTCCTAGTGCCTCCCTATACTTGTTTTCTGAACCAGCTTTGCTGTTCAGAAGATAGAAACAGTTGTACATAAACAATAAAACAAACAGTTGTGTTTTTGAAAGGATTTAAAGTAGGAAACGTATGCAACATGCTGGTGACAGTCACTACTTTCATGTCTGGTGAATGCAGCAGCTCATAAAAATGCTTATGGGATCTTTTTTTAGCTGAAGGACTAATATGTATTTGCATGAAAACATTCTGCCTTTACAAATGCAAATCACTATCATATTTTCTGGGACTGTCACGTTATTAAAACTTATTGGAAGGGAATACATGCAGCAACACAAGAGACATTTGGAAGATATTTACCTTTGGAAAGTAAAACTCAATTTTTTGGACTTATGCCAGAAGGATGGACAAAGAACGATAAATACTTGTTTAATATTTTACTGGCAGCAGGCAAAAAAGCCATCACAAAAAAATGGCTTTCTTCAGAGAGCCCAACTATGAACATGTGGATGAACATCACAATGGACATTTACAGAATGGAGAAAATGACAGCAGATGTGAACTACAAGAGGGACCTGTTTGTATCATGATGGAAGAAATGGATGAACTACATTAAAAAAACGCAGGCCAGTTTTTGCTTTAGATTTTGACTTTGTTAACTACTAGAAGACTAGAGGAAATATTAGTGGAAACAAAAACACACTCCCTACATTTATTTATTTATTTTTCTTTCCTTTTTCTTTTTCCTTATGTATTTTTTATTTATTTATTGTTTCCTGTTTTGCTTCTATTTCTTTTCTTTTTTTTCTTCTTCTTTCATTCTTATTGTATGGATATTTTAGTTGTTTAAATATAGAAAGAAAAAAAAAAAAAAATATATATATATATATATATATATATATATATATATATATATATATATATATATATATATATATATATATATATATGTACTGACAAATTGCTGAAGTTGATGGTATTGTATAGTGATTCCAAAATGTCAATTAAAAAAAAAAAAGAAAAAAAAGAAAAAAAAAGGAAACGTACAACCTTCACTGCAAACTAGCTTTATCAATGAAAGGTTTCATTCTGAGACAGCTTTCTGCCTTGAACTGAAAACTATAAAAACTTTTGTTTTAGTTATCTGTGTTCCAAACTGGAAATTAAAACTAGTTGTGAAAAAAAAATGTTTTAGTCAGCGAAAAATAAAAACTTCAGATAATAAAGAAAAAAAAAATTCAAAAGATTTTGTGAACTTTTTTTTTTAATCCTATCTCCCACCCCTCACCCACAACCGGTCATGGCAGATGGCTGGATGTGGGTGTTTGTATCTCCTGAATGACATAGTTGGTGTATGCTCATGTGTATGTGTTTTTATGTGTCTGTATGTCTAAGTGTGCTAGTCAGTGAGTCAGTTTGTGCGTCCATAAGTTATTAAAGAAGAATGTGCTGGCTGCAATGAAGAGAAGCGAGCTTATCGCCATTCTATAGCTTACCCTGTGCACTGCAAAATTTTGTGCTACTGAACAGACCAGATCAGCAGCTCAGAATTTTAGTGGTCCATGTACATGTTTTTTGGCCTGCAAAAACAAAGCTTTTATTTTCATATTTGTAAATATTTATAGAATATCATGAATAGAAATATTGTATATATTTCACTTTAAATCTGTCAAAATAATGCCAACGTTCTCTTTTCTTCACATTGGAATCTGTTGATCAGGTGGTTTGATGAAGGACTCCCACCAGCTTTTTCCCAATTAAAGGTTTTACTGGTGATCACAGTAACGGGTGGTGCTGTTTTGAAGGCTAGGAAAACATTTTCCTTCACTCCACCTGAGCTCACCGTCTGGTTAACAGCTCAGTCTCTTTGCTGTGTTTGTAGACCCTGGCTCAACATTAAACTATGAGATCATCATAGTGTAAAAAAAAAAAAAAAAAAAAAGCATTCTGCCTTGAGTAACTGTGTGTGTGTGTGTGTGTGTGTGTGTGTGTGTGTGTGTGTGTGTGTGTGTGTGTGTGTGTGTGTTTGAATATTTCTGTAATGATTTAGGCTGGTTTTGAAATGTGACAGGGTTTTTTTTAACTTTTTTTTGGTTTTGGTTATTTTTGTATTTCTATCATTTTACCTCATAAGAGCACAGCAATGTTTTTACGTGTTCACAAAAAATGTGCAGTGTAGCAGTATTTTTACTGTATTTTAATAAACCTCTAGGTGGCAGCAGCCTGATTCTCTGCTCTATTATGATCCACAAACATTCATTTGTTTTTTGGTCAAGAAAATAATACCTAAACATGGGTGGGTTGTAAATGGACTGGTTCTTATATAGCACTTTTTTACTCTGAGTACTCAAAGCACTTTACACAACTTGCCTCATTTATACAAGCACTTTTGTTTAGGTTTTTAATAGGGCCAATACACAAATATTTTGCACGCCTTCTTAGTAACATTTTTTTGCCCTTTAACCTTGAAATGTTAAATATTATATTAAAATTTACAAATCTATCTATACTTCATATATGAACATACATGCAACACAAAAGCACTTAATTGTGGATCGATCAGTGTTATAAACTGACTTCATGGTGAACACAACAATATCGGAGCATAAAGATAAATTAAAAACAGAGAAAGATTAGAAGACGTATTTCATATGTTAACATGCTAGGTGGCATTTCTCCTGGACATGGATTCAGCCTTGTCTTAATCAAGGGGTCTTGAGCTTGAGGCTCCATCTTCACTGTCTCCCTGTGGTGGTGACAAACACCCCAGATGAACTTAAGGAACTTAATCCACGTGTGAGAAACCTGCTGAAAGAGTACTACAATATCAGCCCTGCTACTTTTTTTTACACCACACGCACAAAACAGAGAAGACATCATATTCCACCATCTTATTTATTCGTGTTTTCCTGCACTATCGCTAAGGGCAACAGTGAGTATATCTCCTGTTTGGAATAAGCATAAATGAAATCTTACCCAACTCGAGAGTCCATATCGACCAGAGGCTTTCGATCCCTTTACAAGGAAGCCCGGAGCCTGAAAGGCCTACACCTGTCGGAGCGGAGGGGGCAGTGCAGTGAAGGAGGGATTTGTGCTCGATAGAGAGAGAGAGAGAGAGAGAGAGAGAGACGCGCTCGGGCAGGACAGGAGGGCGCACGGGACATCAGCACACCGGCCGGGTCAAGGAGCTGCAAAGATGGAGATCCGACCAGACAGGTTTAAGGCGGTCGCGGGCAAAACTTTGGGGAAAATTCACAGGTACACTGATATTTCAAATGTTCTCAACTCACCCCGGATTTGTGCGCGTTTTTACGCCTTTTTTCTTGCAACACATATCAGTGCTGTTGGTGGCGGTGCTGTTGGTGCATCCGTCATCTCGCTCTCCTCCAAGCAGTAATTTTTAACACTTAAAAAGTTGGTTCTTTTTTTATTTTAATTGTAGAGGAATGTGTTGGGTTTAACCCTTCACAAAAAATAGCGACAGAAGTCCGCGTTTGCGCAGTAGGGAGTTTTGATTGTCACAAGTGAGAGGAGAAGTGTTTTATAATGGATGAAATCCATAATATTTTGAATAATTTGGTTTATTAGGAGGAAAAAACATGACACACTGTCGTCGCTGTAACAGAAGCCCATAACGGGTACTCCATAGTGTTACAGAGGTTATCAGTGAGAGAAAAAGAGTGTTTGTTCTTTCTTTCTTTGTGGTTTGATGCTTTATTGCATTTATGCTTTTTTTATTGTTTGCGCTTTTGTTCGATGTTGTGAGGCTCAAAGTGGTGTTGGAGAGAAGAAGAAAGTCTGGTTACATAATGTTTCCGTGCGTTATTGGCACGACCAGGCTGAATGAAAGCGCTGTCCAGATAAAACCGGAAAGTTTAAATCTTTAGTTTCCCGGTATAAATTACATTTCTTGCGCTCCAAATTGTTTTTGCCGTATGTTTTTTTTTTCTCTTTTAAATAATGTGACTTAAAAAATGATTTGCAGTTTTTTGTTTGTTTGATCGTCTTAAAGCGAAAGAAGGATTTCATTTTAATTGTTATGAAAACGTGTTTTGGATTATACTAAATGAATGAAATGAATAGAAACGACTGAAATACGGTGTGAATTTCTAAAGTTTTTTAATATTTCAGGCTGAGTTTTGAGTGACAGGCATATAAACTGTTATTTTAATAATCACCTGCGTGATAAAACACACAAAACCTTGTGGACACGTTTCCTTGAAACTGTGTTTTTCCACATCTATTTTTTTCCTACCTGACAATACAAACCAAATGATTATTGGTTGTTGCCATCAATTAAGAAAATTATATGTAGGTTAATTGAGACTGAAAATAATTGTTAGTTGCACCAATAAATAAGAAAGGTCGATATAAAAAAGACAACTATGTCACTGCTGCAGCCTGTATGGTACATAGTTTATGTCTTTGGAGGTGCATGCAGGTACTTATTTTAAAAAAAGAAAAGAAAGCTTCATAATCCTCTCTGATTATGAACATTTCAAAGTGCTGCATATGTGTAAATAAAGTACACATGAGTGTGAAAGTTGCTACACAGATTGATGTACTGATAATATTTCAGTTTAAAAATAAATAAATAAAAAAAAGGCAGATTAAAGACAATCATAGAACCTCATGCAATAACCATTGCTTTAAGCTTTGGCTCTCCCAGGATTTGAGGTAGCAACCAAACGTATAAATCCTGTCCTGAAATAGCCTGTTTTTGCAGTCCAGCTGTCGAGTCATGCAAATCCCTAAACTCTCCCCTCCCACTCATTCCATCCCATGCAAGCCATGTCACTTCCTCCAGCCACTGCCTCCTCCTCCTTCTTCCTCATCCTCCATCCATTGAGACACCAGCAGCTTTCAGCCTACTGGGGTCTCTTAAATCAACACACACATGCCTGTCTCGTTTCTCTCTTACTGTTCCACACATGCGCATCATCACCACAGCTGATTCCATGAGAGATGTGATGTGTTGGATTGGATTCAGGTTGACTTTAGTGGGCGTTTCCTCAGCTTAGCGTGACCTCGTGGTTTTATGCGGTTGCATGTGTCAAGTGCAGCCAAAGAATAAGAGAGCAGTGTGTTATGGTTTTGTGTATGCATGTGTGTATATAAAGCTGTATATGTGTGAATGCGTGGTGAAACTTGGGCATCCCTGCACTGTGTAAGCAGACGAGTGTGTCTGCGTGCAATCTCACCACCTCACAGACAAAACCGTGATCCCTCCTGATGAAAGCAGCCAGGAGTTCATCTATTATTTAAACATTTTCTCCATCAGAATGCATCTCCTGTTTCTATATTAAACTCCACTAGGTAAGCACAAACTTCAGCGCTGTAAGGTCACTCCACATCTCTGCTTACATTATTTGCTCTTTTATAACGTTTCCAGATGGATCCCCCAAATCTGGCTATTCTCACAGCTCTGCATGAAATATAATCACACAACTGCTTCTTGGTTTTAATTTGGGTTGTGTGCAAAAGTTACTAATAGTACCCCAAAGACGCTATCATAAAAATGCCTCGCTTCGATTTATTAAAAGACTTTTAAATGCATCTGCAGGATTGCTTGGCTACACAATGAGAGGCTGTGCTGTACTACATGTGAGGCAATACAGAATATGACAGGTAATCCATTTTTAATCCATCTTACTTGCAGTGGAGTGCATTTTTCAGCTACTACAGTTCAGTGTCATTGCAGAAGTGCTCTGAATAAAATTTTCAAATAACGGTGAAGCGAAAAAATAATTATTTGATATGTTTGCTTGTGGTGAAGCACAGGGAGGAAAGCATGCCATCATTTAATCCCAGCATTTAGCATTAGTTTTTGTATCATATGTAGGATGTCTTTGTCATGGATTTCCTGTTAGTCTTGATAAAGCTATGTCTAAGGAAAAAAGCAGGTTCAAGCTTGAACACAAAAGGCAAAATCTTACAAGACACCAAGTCCACATTTGAGACACTTCTGTGTTTCCTATTCTTATCTTTTATCCGTTCATCTGCCTCTGTTGTTTTGTGTGGAACATGGGCACAGGTTTGTGAAACAGTCTTCACAGATGACCAGAGATTCATCTACAATAGCTGTGCCACTTTGGAGAGTCAGCTGCAACGACTCAGCATGCCTGGTTTTTGGCAGCGATGCTGTCCATGCTGTCGATTTCAGCATTTAGTGTCTGCTTCACTTGTTCAGTTTGTGAGGAAATATTTTAATGTAAGCTAACACGTGGTTCGATTATCATATTACGACCCCGTGCAGCTCATTGTTGAAGTGTTGTTCTCTGGTGAATGTAGCAAGAAGTGTTGTGTGTGTGGAGACAGCACTCATACTGCGACTGAGTTATACTGTGTGAGTATTTAGATAATACGTCTATGAAGGTCACACGTGTAACTGTTAAACGTGTGTGTCTGTGTGTGTGTGTGTCAGCAGGAGAGAGAGAGAAAAAGTGGTGTGACAGGATGGGGAGGAGGGTGTCTCCCTGGGTGACACAGTCCCACCGAGACCCAATCTGTTCACTTCAGGGAGAGCGAGAGGCTCTCAAAGGATGGGAGAGGAGGGGGACAACAACAAAATCACTATTAAAACTACAAAGTGCTCGGAGAAAAAGTAAAAATCTAATCTTTAAGCTACTTTGCGTGCTCCAAAATGCTGAAATGAGACAAAAAAAAGAAGAAAAAGAAAAGGAATAAAATCAAGAATCAATTTAAGCTCACAAATATGGAGAAATAATCACCAGGGTGTCTGGTGTTATATAATATTTTTACTCCCTCGCTGTCTCACTCTCAGTCTCGATCATCCTCATATGAGAGGATTACACCGAATACTCTGTGAATTGGTGATTTTAATACAGAGTCTAATAAAGGCCCCGAGTCACCTGAGAGTCACTGTGATTTTATCAAAGCTGACAGAATATTACAGAATCAAAGTGTGCTTACAAACACTCACAGTTTAGCAACAACTGTTTTATTTTTTTATTGTTTTAAAGAGTTTCATATAACATACTTTTAATATATAATCAAATTTGTGTAACACCTTACACCAGTTAAACTCAAGAGGTATTGAAGTCTTCACGCTGGGGTTAAACAGGTTTTAGGACTTTGCTTCTTTTGTCTAGGTGAAAATCATGAGCTCTGTTTGAAGCGTGTGCCTCCACTGAGCCTGCTACTATTGTAATTATGATATTTCAGAGAGCCCCAGGTCGCAGGACTCCTGCCTGCTCATGCTCGCTTGCTCATTAATTGTTGACAGCTGAGACCAATCAGCTCCATCAGATGAGTGGAAGCAAGCAGTATTGTGAACCTGTGTCTCTTCTTCAACACAGAGCTGGTAAATTTTACCAGTCAGCATGTTAAGAAGTAAGAAGTTTGTGTATAAGAATCTTTTAAGTCTTTGCTTCTAAGCTGGAAATTCCCTTGCTTCAGCTTTGTACACGAACACAGGGGGTGAGGCTGCCTTTGAGTGGAAAGCATCTGTAATTAACGACCATTTTTTGCTGTGGGGTAGCCTCGTTAGCTCTTAGCATATGGGCAGGTGTCAAGCTGCAATCTGTCTTGAGGTTTAATGAGGATTCTCCTGCAGCCTTCACCAACTATGAGGGAGGAGCTCCACGCGGGGGGACAAGTCAGCACATTTGTTTAGCAGCAGGAGCGTGAACAACTGATTCAACAAATTTATGTGCACGACTTTGCTTCTGTCGTGCGTCGCCCTTTTCAATGCTTCCAGGATTTGGTTGCAGTTTTTTAATTTCTTGTATTTGATCCACTGGGAAACACATTGCAAATCACGTCCTTAGGTCAGGACACTTTGTGTGAAAGGTCAGCAATGAACACATGATGGTCCCATTTCCAAGTCAGTCAGATGGGCCATTCTATAAAAATGTAGACCATTAACTAACAGGTGAGGCACAACCTGAAATTTTGCAGCTTGACGCAAAAGCTGAAAAAGGCTTTCTGAGTTACAGAAGGACTAAAAAACATGACCAGCATGAACTCAACAGCGTGCCGTGATAGAGGGAGAAACGTGCTGAATCGTGCCCAGCAGAGTCAGTCTGTCCATCCATATTCATTTCCGGAAGTAAATCATTTTTGTAATCCTAATCTTAGTGTAGTGACAGATTAAGAGGGAGGGAGGGAGATGGGATGCAGCCTCTCTAATCTCTCACAAATTCCAAAAATGTTGCTTTCCATTGTGTTTTCTGTTATCTACTGAAGAGTAGAATATTTCTTTATGTAGGCAGTTTTAATTATACTCGTAATTGCACTGACCTGTCTTCTTGTCTTGCGTTTTAGTTTGTTTTTGACAGATTGCATGGATGCATATCGAGATTATACAGAGTGTGCTGTGTGCAAAAGGGGGAGGGAGTGGAATTCACACGCATAACTAAAATAAATATAATGACAGCGGTGGATGACAGACGGACAAATGGTGGCAGATTGTGGTGTAAAAGCTGGAGTAAATAATTTATCTAAAAAAAAAAAAAAGGTCAATAATTAATCAGCATCAGAGGCTGACTTGTCTCGACTTTGCACACTTGCTTTCTAACCTTGTTTAAGCCCCGACCTCCAATGAAACGCTATCTTTAAAACACAACCATCGTCACCTCGCCAGCCTGACCCCCGTGTTGATTGTGCTTTTTTCTGTGCGCGATTCTCCAGCTCACTGGCTAACTGGATCACCTCAATGGAAAGTGGATGGCGGACACATGATTCGCTCTGCTGCGAACTCAAATTTAACAGACAGTGAACACTGATATATACATTCACTGAAAAAATGGTGACACTTTGTCTAATGTATATCTGTAGGTGTTGTTTACTTAAATCTGATGGAAGTGTGTGTGTTTTTGTTGTGAGTATGAAGGTTGTAATACACAGATGGCTGCTCTCTGACTTCTCTGTATGACTTCTGTTGAGGGGATGCTCGACATGTTGTTTTACAAAAATGGTCACACAAACTGAACAATAGCCTGGAAAACAAGTAGATCACCTCACATGGGCTAAAACCATGGGATTTTAAGCGGTTAAAAAACAAGCAAACACATTTTAGACACTTGCACCCCTGTCTTTGCAGCTCGGTAAAGTGTAACTCCTTAAAAGCTGATTTCCTACAAAAGTTCCTTTTGTAGTTTTAAACATAATGCTAATTTGTTAAGCAGATTCGGCTGAATGATGTCATAAAAAATGAAGGCATTTAGTGGTGAGGACACTATCAGAGTGAGAGGACCAGTAGGTTCCTTGGATCCTGAAGCAGAGACGACGCGGCTGTCGTAGCTCCTCGGCTTGTGACAGCTGCTTCCACACACTGGGACGTGCTGAGTCAGGCGTGACCCCGGTGTGGAGCATGATGTCAGCCTGGAGGAGTGCGTTTGTAGGAGGAAAAAGAGAGAGAGAGTGCAAAATCTTTGCAGTTTAAAACATGCATGAAGAAAAGATGCAAACTCTTTGTCACAGGCTCAAAATAATCTGGTAACTCCCGGTGATGTCAGCATGGAAGCTGGAGACTGAACCTTTCATAGCTCCTTTCTAAAGGAAGCTCACACTTTTGTGTTCCTGCTTTTTTTTTTTTTGCAGTTTTACTTTGATTTGTTAGATCAGATCATCTGTGAGGCTAGGCATAAAGATCACAGAGGCATCGATTTCATTGCAGCACATTATAATACACAGAATTTTGTCTTTTGCACCATTTTGTTCACTTTTACCCCAAAAGCCTAACACATATTCTGCTGTCTCCCATCAGGCTGATTGAGAAACGGCAGCCAAATGGAGAAACTATTGAGCTGTCGGCGGAGGGTCGTCCTGAGCTGGTGGAGGAGAAGGAGCTGCCTGTGGTGGACTGCACCTGCTTCGGCCTGCCCCGGCGGTACATCATCGCCATCCTGTCTGGCCTGGGCTTCTGCATCTCCTTTGGCATCAGGTGCAACCTAGGTGTGGCCATTGTAAGCATGGTCAATGATCATACTGTCTACAAAGGCAACAAGGAAGTACTTGTGGTGAGTAGCAGAAGAGAAATTAAAACTTCTGTGCCTTTATTGACCTACTTTATGAATTTGATATTAAGCCACATCTGCAATAATTGTGTTGGAACACAGGTAACATGCAGTATTTTCACAGTACCAATGAAAGTTACTGTCTTAAGTCTTTTTCTGTGGGATCACTTTAAATCTTCATTGGACTATATCTAATGGTTTATATTAATCACAGTATGCAGTGTGTTGTATTGAGGCTATCCCTTTTACAATGTAGTTGGTTGGAGAAGAATAAAATTTTGTAATTATGTAACTTTTTAAATGACTTGATAAGTCATAATAAGTAGTGTCATGTATTAGAGTATTAGACTAAAGCTGAAAAGTTCTATTAAGGCGTTTTGATGTTGGCATCATCTTAACTGCTGATAAACAAACTTTACTTTGTGTAGTGATATCAAATTTTCTAAAGTCCTGCAGTCTAGGCCAGCTCTATGCCAGCTTGCCTTGGCTGTGGTTCAGGAGTTAAAACAGTTCATCCACCAATCGAAATGTTGTTAGTCGATTCCCCAGCTACTCAGGTCTGCACGTCGAAGTATCCTTGAGCAAGATACTGAACCATTGGTTCTATTTAATGTATTTATCAGGGACATCCAACTCGTGGGCTTTGTGGTTGGGGATGATGAACCAGAGTTGCCCTTGACCTTAAGTTTTCAAGGTAATCTCCTCTGTTGTGAAGTGAGCTAAAGTCATATAATTTTTTTCTTCTCTCCAGGCTGCACAGTTCACCTGGGATCCAGAGACAGTGGGGATGATTCACGGCTCCTTCTTCTGGGGCTACATCGTCACACAAATCCCGGGTGGCTTTATATGTCAAAAATTTGCAGCAAACAGGTTAATATCTCCACATTTATGGTGTCAGATCTGGTTGAATTTGCATACATGCTAGGTGTGGAAAAAAGAATAATTTGAATCAGAACAGTAAGAGGCAAAGCAGCTGAACCAGCATTCATAGAAAATGCCAGTATTGGGATGTATTGGGATTTTTTTATGTTCTGATGCCAGTGTTACTGTCCTTTGTGTTTTTAAGAGTTTTCGGCTTTGCCATCGTGGCCACATCGACGCTCAACATGCTGATTCCATCTGCCGCTCGCTGCCATTACAGCTGCGTCATACTTGTCAGGATATGCCAGGGCCTTGTAGAGGTAAATATGAGTTTTTGTCCACATCTGGACTCTGTGTAGGACTATTCCCACATGCACAGGTGTTTCCCTGACCGTATTCTATCCTTTAGGGCGTATCATACCCAGCCTGTCATGGGATCTGGGCCAAGTGGGCACCTCCTCTTGAGCGAAGTCGATTAGCCACGACAGCTTTTTGTGGTAATGTCAGCTTCCTGTCACCTCACAGATCAGTATCTACAATGTCTGCACAGGTTCTGTGGGTTTGAAGACACGTTTGTGATGAAACTGCTAGAAGTTCATCTAACGTTTAAGAGTTTAAAAAGACTATGATGGATCTAAAACATGTTGAGTGCAAGAAAGAAAGATATAAACAGGGTTTGTGCCTTCTTTGTGTGTGTGTTGTCTTAACAGGATCCTATGCTGGGGCAGTGGTGGCCATGCCTTTAGCTGGGATACTGGTGCAATACACTGGGTGGCCTTCTGTATTTTATGTCTATGGTTAGTACAAATATGTGTTATGTTACTTTTATTACTATCTTTCTCACCAAGACTGCTCATGCAAATTTCCCTAAATGTCCACTATTTGATTCTCTTTAAATTTCCACAACTCCTTTAAATTCTCGTTCTCTCTTAAATGTTCCCTTTGTCTCCTATGTCTGTGTCTTTCTTTCTCTCTCTCCCTCTCCCAGGCAGCTTTGGGATATTCTGGTATTTGTTTTGGATTCTGGTGTCATACGAGAGTCCTGCAGCCCATCCCACCATCTCACCAGAGGAGAGGAAATACATTGAAGATGCGATCGGAGAGTCTGCATCATTTCTCAATCCCCTTCAAGTATGTGTATTTAGACCCATGCACTTGGCTGAGTCTGCAGTTCTTAATTGGTGGAGTTGGTGCATATCATTAATATCTTATTACTTTTTGTGGTAGAAATTTAAAACCCCGTGGAAACACTTCTTCACCTCCATGCCAGTCTATGCCATTATTGTGGCCAACTTCTGCAGGAGCTGGACCTTCTACCTGCTGCTCATCAGCCAGCCGGCCTACTTTGAAGAAGTCTTTGGCTTTGAGATCAGCAAGGTGAGTTAGCATGGCATCCAAGCTGTAGGGTCAAAGCAAGTAAAACTGTAATTTTCCCACTTGGTCAGGACAAATTTGAACATCTCATCATCCTCCCTTCATTTTCCCCCCAAAAACACTATTTTTGCCTTTTTCACGCACATGTACACACTGTCTGCCTCTCCTATACATGACTTTCAGGTGGGCATAGTGTCAGCTTTGCCCCATCTGGTGATGACAATCATCGTGCCTATTGGGGGCCAGTTGGCTGACTACTTGAGAACCCACAACCTGATGTCCACCACCAACGTCAGGAAGCTCATGAACTGTGGAGGTGAGGCTATCAAACATAAGAGCATGGCTTATGGTTTATGAGCAGAAACTAAATAACTCTATACAGCTCTGGTGAACCGTCTTAGTTGGCCAACAGAGCCTATTAAATGGGTATGAGGGTACCATAATTCTCTGACTCTGCAATTGTCATCTGACACTCCTCCCAGAGCACCAAGGTCTACGAACCAACTGCTCTTAAATATCTTTAGACCGTGGCTCAGAAAACTGACAAATTATTATTTCACTAAAACTTCATCCTATTATCAGCTGGAAATTATAATAGCATTTCATTTTTGCTGCAGAAATGGCTGCAAAAAGTTAAACAATTCTTTCAGTACTTTCTGACACATCACAGTGATTAAAGCTAAATTAGAAGCATTGCAAAAATAAATAAATAAATGTGTAAAGATGAACTTATTAATGATGCTGTAGTTCTCCTAAAATTAAACATATGAAACTATGCTGTCAGTTGTGGGGCATTTAGCAGCTTGCAGTTAGAATATTTAAAGTGCAGTAGCTGCCAGCATTAGAAGCAAATTAATATTTCAGCACAACTTAAAGGTCAAATCAGCGTGTGCATAAACACGTGTACAGCTTCAAACACTGAAAATTACGGCATATTGGCACTACCTTGACTGTAACAACAGGGTTTGTTATTAGTGTTCGTAATTCCTTTGTGTTGATGTGGATTTCTTTGGAATTTCCACAGGTTTTGGGATGGAAGCCACCCTCCTGCTGGTGGTGGGCTACTCTCACACAAAGGGTATTGCCATCTCCTTCTTGGTCCTGGCGGTGGGATTCAGTGGATTTGCTATCTCAGGTAATCTATGTTCTAAACATGTAAGGTGAAAACCTGACTTGTCGTGTTACTGTTGCTACATGAAGGTGATAGTAAGGTTTAATGAGAGACAATGGAATTTTAAGTATTTCTTTAAATGTGAGCAGGACAGCGGTAAATCAAGTGTTTTGGATAGTTATAAGTGAGGAAGAGACTGGAAAGAGAACAGGGCAGACACACTGCAAAGGACCAAGGGTCAGAATCGAGCCCAGGCCTCGTGGGGTGTGTTAACCTGCTCAACTACTGAGCTAAACTGGTTCCCGTTAAAGTTTTAACTTAAAAGTATGAAAATGACACATTTTCTAGATTCTGTTGACATGTGTTGCCCTACTTACATTTTCCCAAATGTTTCCAACAATATTTAAAAACAAAGAAATCTGCACAATGGTTTATTTAATTTTGTTGTGTGTCATCTCCCCTTTACTCATCCCAGCCATTGTTTTATAGTCACAGCACCTGGGAACTTTGCAGTCATAGAGTCAACCACGAGCTCCTCTGTATAACAAAGTATACAGAGTGAAATTTGGGGCCATCTGTTTGATAGATGAAGCTTGGCTAAAATTGTGTCATGCAACAGGACAATGAACAGAAAATCTGCAACAGAATGGCTGAAAAATAAAGAAAGAAATGATCTTGAATGGTTCAGTCAAAGTCCACGCTTCAACCTGAAAGCATTGCTGTGGTGAGACATTAGGAGAGGTGTGTATGAATCAGTTGATGCGAATCACAATTAACTTTGTAAAGTTATAAAGAACAGTTGGGCCAAAATTCCTCCACATTGATGTGAGAGACTGATGAAGTCATAAGAAAATTGTTATTTCATGTTATTGCTTTTGAAGGTTTTCACAGTATTATAAAATCCTGTTAAAAATGTTCCAATTTACATGACTGTAAATGAATTTGCCATATTAGTTAGCTAGGTTAAGTTTGTTTAATGGTAATTTACCAATCAAAATTAATGAGTTTTGACAGTTTGATTACAATAAAGCTACATAATGAGAATAAAACTTGACATTGATAGGACTTTAAAATATGACCTAATTTGCAAACATGAGTCTGTCAGTCAGCTGTAGTGTTTTCATTGGCAGCATAGACTGTATATCAAAGATGGACATGGCATCCCCAGTTGGTTTGTGGATGACAAGCTGTGCCCGCTACTACCTGGAAATGGCTTTATATTTCACACACAGACAGATATTAGATCATTATCTTATTAAACTGTTTGAAGTGAACGTCGTTAAGACGAAAATGTGTTTTTAAAAAATGATATCATTTTTTCTATCCCCTAAGTGTAAAAATCATTCTGTGTTTTTGCTCTTTCACTCAGGGTTTAATGTCAATCACTTGGATATTGCGCCTCGATATGCCAGCATACTGATGGGCATTTCGAACGGAGTGGGAACGTTATCTGGAATGGTGTGTCCTCTCATAGTTGGTGCCATGACCAAACACAAGGTGACTCATTCACGTGTATCAACAAAGCTGAGCATAAAGCTCAAGATGTTTAATGAGTAAAGACACACCAGGGAGACTTGTTCTTGCTCTTTCTTGTGCTAAAATACCTTTTGAATCATTTCAGACGCGTGAGGAGTGGCAGTACGTCTTCCTTATAGCCTCACTTGTTCATTATGGAGGAGTGGTTTTCTATGGTAGGACTTTGGCTCTACAGTGTTTTGTAACGCATCTCTAAAATATCGCAGTTTCATTGCTGATCTGTTTTCTTCTTCACTAGGACTCTTTGCATCAGGAGAAAAGCAGCCTTGGGCAGACATAGAGGACACAAGTGAGGAGAAGTGCGGTATAATCGACGAGGATGAACTGGCCAATGAAACAGAAGAGATGTACCGTGGAGGGGGGCAGTACGGAGCCATAAGCCAATCGGGGGCTGGTTTCAACGGTGGAGGAGGAGGAGGAGGAGCAGGGTCAGGATGGGTGACAGACTGGGATAAGTCTGAGGAGTATGTGCAGCCGCCCGGATATAACTCCTACATGTACGGGGGAGAAATAGAGAAGGAGCTCACATAGAAGACTGACGTGACACAAGTTTTAAAAAATAATAATAACAAGATAAAAAAAATGAAAGAGGAAGGGTGTTTCTGGAGAACGACTGCAAGAGAGTCACTGAACAGACCTGCTGTGTGCTTCTTAAAATTTATAGCAGCACATATCAAAAGAGTGGATCAGATTCATTCCACTGTAGGTGTGTGTGTTTGTGTGTGTGTGTGTGAGAGAGAGAGAGACAGTGTGCGTGTGCAAGCATGTGCATGCAGAGTGCTAAATTTACACAAAAAAACTGATTTCATCTTCATCAGAACTCATCTTACATCCTGATGCTGATGCTCATTGTGATTGGTCAGGAGTTCTGTATCCGCAACTAGGAGATCCTGTGTGTGTGTGTGTGTGTGTGTGTGTGTGTGTGTGTGTGTGTGTGTGTGTGTGTGTGTGTGAGAGAGAGAGAGAGACAGAAAGAGCGAGAGAGTTGTGGGCCTGTATAGCAACTTGCTGAAGCCACTGGGATTGTGTTGTTTTTAATTTTTTATGTGTGAGTCATGCATTTACTTTTATTTTGCTGGGAAAGCACCTTCAGAGCCTCAGTTTTAAAAACCTCACACTTCTATTCAATGCAGAATTCATCACCAAATCCAAGCTCTCAAAGCTCCCAGATAAACTAAACAGACGCCACCAGCCACGACGCCACTGAGTTTAACTTTCAAACTTCCTAATCAAAGTGAAAAGAAAAAAGGTGCTTAGGTGTTGTAAAGTCGTACGTAGATGAGTGTAAAGCTGTAAAACTTCCCTTCACCTGTGTGCTTGACTTTGCCGCCTACAGTTTCTCACTGCATCTCATGTCCAGCCAAGCTTACAGGTCACAGTTGCCAGTAATCATCTGACAATTCCCACTTTCTATTCAGTGTGTATAGTCTCCCTCAGCTTGGTACATATTTATAACACTCCCAGGCCTCGCAGCACTTTCTGTTTATGCCTTTTCTTGTTTCTCTGGCAGCCTCTCCCTCCATTTTTCCTCCTTGTCTTATCTTTCTCTCAACATCAGTCGTGTTTGTGCGGGTAAATCCAAGCTTTTCAGATCGACTGTGTGTGTCTGTGTGTGTGTGACAGCAAGTGTGCTGTTGTGTTGGGTGCAGGTGCTGAAAAGTTGTGCAGTGAGCATATTTAATGGACACAGTGGTGCAGTACTGTGCCAGCCCTCATATTTTCCCTTTTACATACAAACACACACAGGGGGGCTAATTTCATGCGAGTGCACAGTGAATCGTGCAGACAGAGTTTGATAGGCGAACATTATTAGAGAATGTGTGAAGTTCAGCTTCACTTATATCTTGTAAGAGTAGAGAACCTCAGCTTCCTGCCTGTCAAGCGCACTGGCAGCTGGGAAATGGAGTACAGTCACATACGGGCGAGGTAATCTGTAGTAGTACTGGACTTGTGTACACACACACACACCACTCCTGCATCTGTTCGTGCTGACAGACAGTACATCTGTTGGTGGTACTCAGTGGGTCATGTTTGCGAGATAAAACTGCAGTGCTGGACTGTTTAAAAAGGACGTGTTTGATTCACTTGGGGGTTTAGTTTTTAAATGTGTTGCTGTGTCGAATAATTACAAGAAAAAAAGTGCAAAAGGTCAGTTGCCATTTTTTGAGTGAAAAGTCTTAAAGACGTGAATGATGATAACTGTGAACAAGTTCATTTTGTGCGTGTTGTATCAGTGTATCTTTGATCTGCTTTTTTCTTCTTTGTCTCAGTTTATGGCTGCTCCAATGTTTTCCTTCCCATCCTCAATGAAATGTGTGGTTATCTGGTGGGATTTGGTGTAAAAAAAAAAAATTAAAAAGACAAGAAAAGATCTGTATTTAAAAATGCAAATATATGGAAAATATTTTATGTAAAAAAGTGTACATGTGAGATAACCTTGTGTATAATAAAATTCAAGCAATTTAAGATGATGTCACTATTTCAGTGCAATTGTGTCATCGGGATTTTATCACCTAAAACATGATGACGCATTAAAATGGTGTTGGTTTTCAGATTGTCGGTGCTTTGTCTTTCACTCTCTCTCTTTC
Organism: Diplotaxodon limnothrissa; assembly: GCF_057381915.1. Lineage (NCBI taxonomy): Eukaryota > Metazoa > Chordata > Actinopteri > Cichliformes > Cichlidae > Diplotaxodon > Diplotaxodon limnothrissa. The sequence goes on along the minus strand of NC_140599.1, from coordinate 15,404,260 downwards.
TCTCGGAACAGATGGATGCAGGATTATCGCTGTGATTTTAGGCAAAGATTAGATAGGACAGCAGATGCACTCAGTGGGAGAGTGAGGGGGAAACATGGACGTCACAGACAAGGGAAGTGAGCATGATGGATCAGGCAGGGCCTGTCCACGTCTGTTTGTATGTGCGGTGCCGCTTCCTCTAAAGCGCTTGTAAATAAAATAAAAAAAAATTAACGATTCGCCGCAATAACGTATTTATTTTTGCTCTATTGAAAGAATTGAGTTCTGCATTTTTTATTGTTACAATTATAAAATCATTCTGTTTCCAACGGAGCTGAAATAATCTCCCCAAGCGATTTTCATCGTCATCTTTTAATAATTTAAAATCCACTCAGTCAGCGCCTTTATTAACGGTTCAGTTGGTTCTTTATTTTGAAAAGAATTTACCGGAAGTATTGCCTACATTGACATAACTCAAGGGTTTAAAAGTTGCTTTGAACACTAGAGGGCAGTAAAGATTCGTGATTTTTAATAATCAGGTCCAAAATTCTACAACCCTGACTCCAAAACAAAGGTTGGACTCTGTGTAAAATGTAAATGAAAAGTGAATGCAATGATTTGCAAATCTTATTTTAAAAAAATCTCATGTACCATTTTAACAAACACAATAGGGCAATTTTGAATGTAGAATTTGAAAAAAGGTTGGGGCAGGGCCATGTTTACCACCTCTTTTTTTAACAACAATCGATAAACATCTGGAAACTGAAAGATCCGCTGCTAGACTTCCAGATGAGGAATGATGTCCCATTCTTGTTTAAAATAAGATTCTAGCTATGCAACAGACTTGGATCTTCTTTGTTGTATTTCTTGTTTAATGCTCCTGATGTTTTCAGCTGATCTGAACAGCACACAGACCAGTTCAACACCCATACTCTTCTACTAGGAACCAAAGATGGTGTAATCTGATTACTTTTTTCAAGTAACGAGTAAAGTAAGGGATTACTATTGCAAAAACGGTAATTAGGTTACTTTCCCGTAGGAACGCTGCGTTACTGCGTTACTAAAACCGTGATTTTTTTGCGAGAATGTCTCACGACAGTGACGTAAGCGAGTGCGTCGTTAGTGACAACAGCTGTGTGCAGATCATATCTATTGTGGGAGAGAGTATGAGCGTGCGGCGTTTAAAGCGTGGAAGTACTGACCTTACTTTGAGTTTGATTCCATAAAAAGTGACAAAAACATTAGCGTCCGCTGCTCACTGCGTGGGAAGAAAACTTCTTTTTACACCGAAAAAAACCCATAAACTTCCAAGCAAGCACCGAGTGCGCAACAACGTAATGGGAAACTCACAGAGAAACTCGCGGATTCTTCAACTGACCGCGGCACACCTGCACCAGGGTAACCCTCCACCTACCCTGCTCCTGCTTTACAGGTGAAAATAGAGCAAAAGGACCGCTGAGTCTTTGACATTATTTATTTTCTGCTGTGTTTTACTTGCATCTATTTGAAAGACTGAGTGTAAACACAAAAAACATTTTATTTTATGTGCTGGAATGTGTAGAAAATAGGTTTCAATGTTAAACTAATTTATTCAAGTCAGAATGTTGCATATAATTAAATTTTCACTTGATGCATAAAGTTAAAAGATTAAAACTGATAAAACAAGTTAAAAAGGAGACTTTTCCATTTGATTACATTTTGTATGATGGATTATGCAGAAAAAGTAGAATTGGGCTGAAAGATCTATCACTTTATCACCTATTCAGGTTGTAAATCGTGTTTTTAAAAAGTAACTAAGTAATTAATTACTTTTGAAAATAAGTAATCAGTAAAGTAACGGGATTACTTTTTTGGGGAAGTAATCAGTAATTAGTTACTGATTACTTTTTTCAAGTAACTTGACCAACACTGCTAGGAACCCATGCTGCTGAAATAGATGCAGTGCGCGGTTTAGCATTGTTTTGCTGAAACATACATCCCTTAAAAGAATATCATCTGGATGTTGCTGTGAAGCCTGCCTTTTAGCACTGATGATGCCATTCTAGATGTGTAATTCCACAGGATTTACAATGTTACTCCATACTATTGGAGGTCCTTCTCCTCTTTAGTCTGAGATGCAAATGTTTTCCACAAAGAATTTCACTTTCAGTGGCTTCTTCTTTGCTTTAAATTGCATTTTTGGATGCCAACTGTGTTCAAAGACAATGGTTTCTGTACGTGTTTCTGGGTCCATGCAGTGATATCAATGACAGAATCATGCCTGTTTTTAATGCAGTGCAACCTGTGGTCTTGATCAACTTTGACTTTTGGTCTTGTTCTTTGCACACAGAGATTTCTCTTGTTTCTCAGAATTTGGGGGTGATGATCTGCAAATTATTGCCTTCCATTTTTCATCCATAGTTTACACAGTGTCACATTTAAAAAAAAATGTGCAATTGGGGTTGTACTACAGATGGTAAGGGTGTAAAACAAAGAATATAAAACATGGAAATATGAAACTACTAGTGCGAAGTTCTTGGACTAGCTGTACCACGCAGCAAATCATAAATAATTGTCAGATGATCCATTAAATGCCACTACAAACATGGCTAGAAATCCAGTTCAGTGACTCCAGCTTTAGGGATAGAGTAGTGGTTAACACACGTTTGCTTACCAAGCAAACGGTTGCTAGCTCAATTCCTGCAAGAGACAGAAATTCCCCTTGGGGATGTCAGACAGGAAAGCAACCTGCTGTGAAGACCCATATTTTTCAACTTTGGAGATTACCAGCAGTTAAAAGTTATTGCCACATGGTACTGCTGGTTGTCTTTGATAATTTAATTTTGAAATTATAAAGACTAGCAATGATTATAGCTACTACCAGTGATTTGACAATCAGCAGTGACTCCCCCAGCTTTACCCGAGAAATAAATAAAATATTTTTGTGTAGGTGTGTAATATAGATAATAAGACGAGATAATAAAACGTAAAACAAATCAACACCATGACACACCACTAATAAAAAAATCGAAAAAAAAAATCTAAGTGTTCCTAAAGAAAGGTATTGCATGAAGTAAAGCGCTTTAAAGGCAAGTAAAAGAATATGTGTCTCTATCCCACTTGATGATTTGTTGAGTGGGCTGTGCAGTTCTTGTCTGTCTGTAACTCTCCCTATAAACCTAAAATTAAAAGTTTTTATCCAGGTTGAACTGCAACAGGTCTGCGAAATCCAAATGTCATTTGGGAGACATAAAAATAATATTCCCATATTACTATTATTTTATTTTATTTATGTTGCTGTTTTTAACTATGGTTTTTAAAGGATTTTATTAATATAATAATTGCTGTATTAATAATTACATAGTTATTGTGCATTAACTAATTTGCTGTTGCAGTTCCTCAATATGGCCACAAGGGGGCAATGACCACACATGTACTGTATAGTGCCGAGTTAAATATCGTAACACTTCCCATAAGCACTTTGAGCATTTACAAAGCTGCTGTTTGCTTCAAACTTGTTTTTTGGACGTATAACGTCGTATTGTTCGGTATTCAAATTAAATTTAGTTCTCTTTGTGAGCATTTCGAGGAAGATTGCCTTTTAAATACCACGCCCGTTTTAAGCCGTACCTTTTTATAATTGGACCGCAGCAACTCTGGGCGAGGTCACGAACCAGTTCCCTGCTGTGATTGGACAGTTAAGATGTCCGTCTTCGTGCTGTGGTCTCATAGGCTGCTTCACCCGGGGATTAACGTAAAGAAAAAACGCTCTACTTCCAATGAACGACAATGAAGAATAAGTAGGAACTCGAACGAATCTGGGATTTTAATTATTTAATAACATAAATTCTGATTTTTACTAGTGGCTCAACAGTTTTACTTCAATATTTTTTGGACGCGCGGGTCAGATAAGAAAGTTCTGGACACATCCTTAAGTGTTTCTACAAGTGTCTAAAACAAGGAAATCAGGCTAACGTTATGTAGCGAGCTAATCTCATTTATCTAGTCCAAAACTCCGTTTTCATTTTACGCCGTTATAACTTCTTCACAAAGGTAAGCCAAGCAGTTTATGTCTCCATTTGGTAATCATTTCAGTCGACTCTACATTTTTGCAAAAAAAAAAGAAAAAAAGAAAGACTTTAAATGTCTGCCGATAAATCTGGGTCAGTCAGTGTCTTCTTCGCCATGTCAGCTCAGTGAGGAAGGGGGCAAATTATTAGATGTCTTAATGGTCACCTGTTGGCTTCATTCTCTGCAGGTATGACCGAGTACAAACTTGTGGTGGTCGGGGCAGGAGGTGTGGGCAAGAGCGCTCTCACCATCCAGCTCATCCAGAACCACTTTGTGGATGAATACGATCCAACTATCGAGGTAAGTGACCAGCAGACGCAAAGTGCTGTAATACATAGTCTAATCTGGCGCTTAACTAGCATCCGTACTGCTCATTAGTGCTACAGATGTGTTATTAATCAGGTTTTTATTTTATCTATCAGAATTAGTCCGGTTTTAATGGTTGATATGTCCCGGTGTTGTTGGAAGAATTGCCGCTTGGAGCAGTTATAAGGATCCCGTGTTTATTTAATAAATTCTTTTCATTTCTGGCAAATGTTTGTCCATAAAACTGAGTATCCAACACAAGCAAAGTCCCAGTTTATGCCCTCAGAAGGAGCGTTTCTTTTAAGTATCGCCATTGCATATTAAAAAGAATCAGATTAATGTAGATTTTAGTTTTACAATAGTGCAGTTACATCACAGGATTGCTATTCCTGCTGCACGACCGCTTAACAAATCTTTTAAAGTGTTTTTGTTTAACACTGAGCTGATTTTAACACAATTTAATTTCATGTTTTTCTGTTAAGAGATTCACAGTCTTTATATATTTTGTGTCTGCAAATGGTGTACGTCACCACGTGGACTGCTGCTGTCACAGTCAGGCCAGAAACCTTGTTAAAACCTGCCCAAAACCTTCTAACACTGTAGTCCTCTGCCAAGGCAAGAACTGGAGGTGCAGCTTTGTCAGCAAGACTGTGCATGAAACACCAAGATGAAGAGGTGATGCACTGGGGCAAGGGATGAGCAAATATCCGTTAAATTTCTGTGCAAATCCTCTTTAATTTAAAATTGTTAAACAGACCTTTTGCCTCAGCAGAGCTCATGTCCTCGGGATAACCTTCTAGTTTAAAGATGGCAATATTTGATAAAAATATAATCATCTTACCTGCAAATAACTGTCACGTTCTAATTTATCCCGTGTAAATAAACGTCAGCCTTCGTGCCAGTAAATGGTGCGATTCCATAATTGCTTATAAAATATTCACACTTGAGCACATTGATTTCAAAATCACCAAGATCTTGTTGCTACATGATGCAGCAGCGTGAGACTCAGGATGATGCATTGCAGCCTAACTCGTGCTGTCTTGCAGGACTCGTACAGAAAGCAGGTGGTGATTGATGGAGAGACATGTCTGCTGGACATCCTGGACACTGCAGGTCAGGAGGAGTACAGCGCCATGAGGGACCAGTATATGAGGACGGGAGAAGGCTTCCTCTGTGTGTTTGCCATCAACAACAGCAAGTCCTTTGAGGACGTTCACCTTTACAGGTAAAGGAAGTTTCGCGGGTTCACGCCAGCACAGACAGCTGGACAAAGAATTCAAACAGTAGTCTCCAAGTAGGACTAATTCCTTATTTCAGTCACACAGAGATTTAAGACAGCTGTGCATAGCTGTCTCAACTGTGCACATTTAGGCACTCAAAGGCTATTTCCTGTTTAGCGAGAACTGCACTTACTTGTCTACCAAATATCTGCAGATAAACTTAGCGTTTCTGCAATTTGTGTGGGGTCATTTGTAGATTTCGTAACTGTTCCAAAAATGTTTTGACTTGTAAATATAAAACGTTGCAAACAGGGAAGCCACAGATAAAAAGTGTAACACACACAGAACCCAGCGAGTGTTGCAACACCAACTAAATTATTCTGTCTGCAAATGATAAAACTAAAAAGACCACAGGTCTTCAGTCTGACCTGCTGAATAATATCGTCAGTCTGAACTGATCGACCAGCGTTTGCAACGTGCTCTGTCGCGTGTGTTCTCCTCAGAGAGCAGATCAGTAGGGTGAAGGACAGTGACAGCGTCCCCATGGTGCTCGTGGGGAACAAGAGCGACCTCAGCACCCGCACAGTGAAGACACAGCAGGCGCAGGAGCTGGCGAGGAGCTACGGCGTGCCGTTTGTAGAGACCTCCGCCAAAACCAGACAGGTAACGGTAACCTGTCGACAGCACTCATCAATCCATTCTTGTGTTCCTGAATAAAACCTCCTGAAACGTCGAATCGGCTTCTTCTCTATTTTGCAGGGTGTGGAGGAAGCTTTTTATTCTCTAGTACGGGAGATCAGAAGATACAAGGAGACCAACCGCAGCAACAAGAAGAGCAAGAAGAACACTCAGAGACGTTGCATGATACTATAGCAAACCACACACAGAGCCAGCATCACTTACAGCACTTGTTTCTTCCTCCCCTCATCCCCACAACTGCCCCTGCACCTTGGAGACATCGCACACACCTCCACACAAGGACGTAGACATGCGGGGAAAGAAAAAACATCTATTTTTATTGGTGTTAAAGTTTCCAGTTATAGTGTGTATTCACAAGGTTTGTTATTCATACATTCATGTGCAGTGTCAATTTAGCAGCGTTTGGGAAAGTGTACTTTTTAAATGTGGTTTTATTGGAGTTTAGTGGGTCATTTTTAGCTTCTGTTGACCATTTAGATGTCAGGAGTTCACGGTAATGCATCACTGCACTTTACACTGTCACATTTCCATTTGTTATTGTAGTGCTCAGCACATTTCCACTTTTTTTTTTTATAAAATTTGCTGAATGGTCAGTGTTTGACTTCATGAGGAAACTGTTTAAGTGAGCTGGAGAGTTTGGAGGTTGTTTTATTTTTTTCCTGTGAGACCACTTTACCATGGAAACGTAGTTAGTCAAAACCTTTTCTAAAATCGTTCCCCTTGTGTGCATTTTTTAAAATACAAATAGGTTGGTGCAGTCTCTGGGGCTTGAAACACATCAGCATTATTTACTTTTGAATTAATTTTTTTCTAAAAGAAAAAAAAAATCTTGTAGGATTTCCCCGTTAACAAACCTCAAAACTGTGTTTCAAACTCCCAGGTGCACTTTAGTCACTTCCTGTTGTGTGGTGAATGCAGATTTTAGAATTAGTGCTACTTTAAAAGCTACTCAGGAATACAGTGTCGAATCAGACGCTGATTTATAACAGAGAAAGATCAGACGATCTGATTCCTCTGCTCGTCATTTTTGTAAGGCCGTTATTGGTGTGAACATTCACACTTGACTCCAAAGTCCATTTTTAACAGTTATTTTGCCGGTGCTAGTGTTGTCAGGGGTTCATTACTGTGTCCAAACACTGTTTATGTGACACCAAACTCCACCACAGCATGTAGTTTGTGAAAACAACGCTGTGGTACTACACAAAACATGTCGAGCACAGGAACACTCGTGAGGTGTGGTCATTTTTCTGTTGAACTACAAACATCCGACAATTTAAAAACCAGCATCTGTGTATTTACTAAAAACGACGTCACTGTTCAGTGAACTAACTTCAGGGGAGTTGCATCTTGCTAACAAGTCAATCCATCCATGTAGGATTTTTACTTTTTTAATTGTCTTAACCAGAGGGCTCTGACTGCCTAATGCATATATGATTATTATATGATCAAGGAGGTTAACTGAGTAAGACGTTGTAAATCTGTAATGCGCTCTGCTGTAAGAAACGAGTAAAAGTCTTCAGCTTTTACATGGTGTCCGTTTTGTTCATATAATTGTTACTTGCGGGCTTTTGAGAGGGAATAACTGATAGGCAACAGGTGCATGTACCTGAATTAGGATGCAGCTTATGATGTAAATTTCCAACGTTTAAGAGGTTTTTTGGCAGCCCTGCCTTGAGAAAGCGTCACCTGCACTTGCACAGGTGATCTTCAGACCAAGCCTCACAGAAGTTATCAGACTGATTTTTCACCAAACATTGTGTCAGCTCTCAAAAAAGGAAAAGAAAAAAGTAAAAAATTGTTTTACCTATCAGCGCTTTTGAACATGGAGTTGTACTAGCGGTTTCCCCAGACCTGCTTTGCTCTCCCGTTGCCGCTTGCAACTATATTTACGGGTTTTTCTTCTGAAGTGCAAAATCAGTGGGGAGGAAGGGCTGTGGTTTGAGGTTTGACTGAGACAAAGTGCTGAAGGTAATCAAGTTCCCCTTTTCATTTCTGTGAAATTATGCACTTTGATGTCAAAGACTCGGGTGTGTAAGTACGTACACAGCTGAACAGGGTCATTCAGAAACTGGAGATGTGACGCTGTTGACGTGATGATTCATCACTTCTAATGAGATTCCCTTTTAAATGTTCAGTGAGTAAAAACCACAATTTCTTTTTTGATTTTATTTTACAAAACTCTACTTATTGTCATTTATTCATATTAGAAAACATAAAAAAAAAAAAAAATAGTCATATATATGCATTTCTTTTTTTTTTAACAAAAGAAAATACAGTGAAAGGTCGTCTGAAATTAGGCACATGAGCGATCGCAGCGAGCTAGCGTCTCCCTCACCATCCGAAACGAGACACCAGCTTGCTCTGGTCGTCCAGGTCTTTCTGAACCTTTTTCCTCATGTAGAAGATCGGACAATCCCGGCTGCAGAGGAGACAGCGGGTACAGCGTTATTGTAATTCTGCTGCAAACCAATCAACCGTTGTCCGTTATCATGAAAATGATCATGTCATTCATATACACACCTGGTGCACAGCACATCTTCATGGAGTGAGCCTTGACAGCGCTGACACTGAGTCCACAAGCGAGAGAAACGCTCCTCCAGCGCATTCAGGTGAAAGATCTGTGGTGATAATGTGGACTAATTAGCAATGCACTAAGACAGACCTAAATTTTATTGGTTTTGTTTTTATCTCCCGACACTCTGATAGAGCAGAGCTATTCTGCTCTGCCACTTTACCTCTTTTTGGTAGAGCTCAGATTCTTTCTTCTTGCAGAAATCACACACGGCCGCTGCAAAGATGCACATTACATGTTATGTGCAAAACTTCCAGCTTTGTCATTTTCCAAAACACCAGCTGAAGTAAAGAAGGTGGAAATTGCACACACACACCATCTGTCTTGAGCACAGCTTTGCAGCCAATACAGGTGCTTCTCTTCTGAGCAAACGCCATGAGGCCTCCAACCTTTGAGGTTAACACAGTTTTACAGCGTGTGTGGTCGCCCTCTGAAACACATCACCAAAGAGCAACGATAAGATTCACAGTAACACATCACACCTCTTACGATTATGTTCACAATAACGGTTTTTGGAAAGTCTAGTTCTTATTTTTATTTCAGTTAACTTTTTTAAACTTGTATTTTCCATACATGTTAAAATACTTGGTCAGGTGTGCTGACTTACTGAGCAGGATGCTTTCTGCTTTGCTCTCTCCCAGGATGGGCTCAAATATTCTCAACAGAGGTTTGGACAGCTGCTGCTCCAGGTAGTATTGTGTGTCAATGGGAATGTTGTTCTCCAGCACGTAGATGGGGTCCTGAATGGAAATGTGGTATGGGGATCATTATCAAAGCTGAATGTTTCCACTAAGAAAGAAACAGATGAAACATCAACACGCCCTACACACCTCTGACTTCATGTATGCTGCTGCTCCCTTCGCAGCCTTGATGATGACATATGGGACTCTGTCTCCCAGGTTGGGGGCGCTACCTGCATCTCTTTTCCTCATCCTGTAAATCAGATTTAAAGGCTTAAACGTTTTTTTCTCTAACATCTTATTTGAAGGAAGACATCTTGGTATCTAGTTATCAACCAATCGGACCTCTCTGCTAGCTCCACGTGCGCCTGCTTGCCAGCGTACTCCTGGGCAGTGCGCGTTAGCTCCTTGGTGATGACCAGCTGGCTGATGTCGATGCGATTGCAGAGCAGGTCTGAGATCACCTCTTTGGCGTGTTCCACGGCCCCCTGGGGATCCCTGAAGAAACATCACAACAGCTCTGGTTGTTGTTTTTAAGCCATGTCAGCATCTCTGGTTCATAATCAACCAGACTGTCAAAGACAGAGCTGAGCAAATTAAGTCCAAAGTTTAGAAATCATGACTTATTTCTGGACTCCACAAAATAAACTGAGTGCAGCCAGAGTATGCGTTTACCTGTCTATGAGGATTTTCTGCAGACAGGTGTTGATGAGGTTAGCCACCAGAGGGCAGTTGTCTCTGCGGACGGTCTCAATACCTTTGCAGTCCATTTTGTCATGCGTGCTTGCACTGGAGGAGAAATACAGGCCTGCGTAGCGCTTCTTATTGATCAGCAGATATGGGTAGTACACCTGGTGAAATATTAATAAAGACATAATTAATACAACAGTTCTTTGAAAGCATCAGGTCTAAGCTAAGAGGACCTGACTGCAAACCCCGGTCACCTTTAGACCTTCACTAGGACTCAGGATAGAGGAAGACCGTGACACATACAGAAAGCAAAAGGCCAAACATCGGGCAGCTGAACTGAAACATGACACACAGTCCTGGACTGTGCTGAACAGCGCGAATCTGGTAAATACTGGAAATTACTTGCTGGCTTGTACTGCTTGGTTACAATTGAAAAAGAAAAAATCCATCTAATTATCTTTCTAATTATCTGATATGCACCACAGCAAAGGTAAAATAATGAAGGTCATTCCAAATTAACCAAACTCTCAATGCAAACTAATTTTCAATCACAAAGTGAAAGTGAACTTTGTAGTGTTTGTTTTTATTTTTATGTGGCCAATTATATTCACAACACAGACCTGCATCATGAAATAAAGCCATAATATGAGCACCCCCTGTTGGAGTTGGGGGGGCAGTTCCTGCTTCAGTGACAACAACAGGCTACAAAACTGTTCGGGACTTTATTATCTTGCAGAGTCAGTTTTTCAGGTAATAGGTCAGTGCTTTTTGAACATTAAGATCTTCAGATCACCTCATCTTAATCCGTTTGAATCACATTTGAGGTTTGAAAACTAGAACCCTGCCTTGCAGCTGCATGTTTCTGTCATACAGTCACACTGCCGTTCATAACAGTGTTTAACCAGATTCATAACAGGCTGCTTAAATAAATTAAGGGGAACACTTAATCATCACAGCATAATGCAAAATTATTTCAGCTTAAGGGATGCAAGTCTGTTCATTTAACCTGCACCGATGTTGAGGCGCCAGCAACATTTGCAGCATGAACGGTATGAAGCGCATGTCGTGGCATGACTAGATTGTATTTGCAGCGAATAAAGTGGGCGTAAAATGCAGAGACAAATATTTACAAGATATAAAAGATAAATAAATAGATCTGCAGCTGTTATTTATTAAACTACATTCACACCAAAACTAAGAACTTCAAGACAGACAAACATGATTCCATCACATTTTTACACTGGTCGCTCCCCAGTTGGCCTTGCACCCAGCACATCCTTGCTGTTGCTCCACTGGTAGCAAATAGGTATTTACATTTTTTCCCCCTCAATCAAAAGAAAGTTTTCCACAGTCATGCATTTGAGTGAACTGGTGGACATGCGTACCGGATGTACTGTATATGATCAGTTTTCCTACATGTATTTTTGATGATCCTGATGGAGTCTACAGGCCAAAACACACTGGTCAAAGAATGAAGTTGTTCTTCATACTACAAATGTTGCTGAAGCAACTTTAGCTTCTTCAGCCGTTTTTGGATCTGCCAGTTCTGTCATTCCCCGGCAAATACCACTCAAGCTGCACGCCACTGGGCTATATGCAAAGGTCACAGTAAAAGCTGTCAGACCCTTATACCATGGTCATGAAGCCTGTTCCTCCAGGAGCAGATGACAGTGCTGCTGTTGGGCTCAGAATCTTCTATGTGTGCTTTGTGTAACAGACTGTAAAACCAGTCAGGAGGAAAGAGGAGAGACCGTGACCACCACCTGGAAAAACCACTTCTCTTTTTGGGGGCCATCTTGTTGCTGCCTTTGGCATGCACTAATTGTCACTTTCATTTGCACCAAAACAGCTGAAACTGTTTCACAATGGCTCATCTGTCCTAACAGGACAAAAATATCGAGACCAAGTGTTTTAAGCAGTGCACATGTAGAGAAGTCGGAGAAGACATTTCTGGACTGAACCGGTACCTTCTCAAACTCCAGTTTGATGGGTGGTGTGAAATGGGATGATACCCACTCGGCCGCCTCTCTCCCGATATCCATGGCCTCTTTTACTGTTGCAACTCCGAGCTTTACCATGACAGAGTCCGTGTCTCCATAAATTACCTGAACAGGACAACAAAACATATAACGTGTCAAGTGTTTTTGATACATCAGATCATCAAGGAATAAGAGATTGGTTCATAACTGGGCTCACCCTGGCGTCAGCCTGGTAGCCATTGGAAAGTGTGTACTTAGACTCCACCAGCTGCTTGGTTTGCTCAATCATCTGTCTTCCAAAACCAGTGACACTCTGGATGAGACAAAATGCAATATTTCAATACATTTAAATCACTAAATTACCAATGATGCTGGAAAAACATTTAGCATTTCAGCCACATTGCAGGTCAGAAGTTTTGATGTTTAGGGAAAAGATCTTCTCACAAAACAGCCTGAAACTGAGATCACTGTAGTTCAGCTATCACCTACAGAAAGTCTTTGTTTTTGTATTTTTTCGGGGGGGTAGGGTAACATTTTTCTCCACCTGTTCTGTGGTTTCTTTTTCAACACTAATCTTTGCCCTACATCTCTGATGTTTTCTGTTTACATCTGTGCACAATACAAAGTACTGTGCAAAGTAGTTTAATGAAGGCAACCTGGTTTAGACTGACAAATGCAGTGTTGCAGATCCTGAATTGTGAACATTTGATGTCCAAAACAAGTCATCCGATCTAAAGCGCTGACCTGTGAGATCTCTAGGCAGGGCAGTTTGCCCACTTGGGCCCCCGTGAAGCCATACACAGAGTTCGCGCTGATTTTGAGGGCCAGCTGTCGGCCGTCCAGCACCTGCTTCTTGAAGGGGTCCGTTTCCTTTTTTAGCTCTGCTTTGGCCCTGCAGACAGACGGTGGGATCACACAGGTTGTGAACTCATAGATCAACTATTTCCAACTCAACTCTTCTTCTACAGCTTTTGGAAGATCGTCATTCCAGTCCAAACAGTTTCTGTGATTGATTTTAAACAATTCAAACCTCTTTCGGGCAGACAGCAGGTTTTCCAGGATCTCTGGGAGAAGTCCCTTTCTTAGAGAACTCTTCACAAAGAGATCGCCTGTTGGAGTCTTGATGAAGTCCTCGGGAGCCAGGCTGAACACATACAATCGGTTAATGACTCAGCTTTCACTCAAATATAATATAAACAGTGCATGAATAAAGTGAATTCACATCGTGCACAACTGTTCTGATCTTAACTTGGTTAATGGCCTTAAACTAGCTAAAGAAGCCTACCTATAAATTCAATTGCTTTGTTAGTTTCACATGACCCTTTGAATACTGTTCAATATAATTTTTGTAGTTTTCAATGGAAGTAGACAAAACACATTAAGCTTGTTTGTCTGCATGCTTTATTTGGCTGACTTTTAACGCTGGTTCTCTGTCCTGAGACAACCCCAAAGGGATGCAAATCTCAGAATCTCTGAATCCTGAGTTTTGCTTGTTAGGAGAATGCATAAACCATTACACCACAGGATCACCTAAAAAGGAAATTGCTTACCCCAGTTTCTCCACTGAGCCTTTCTGCAGCAGAGTGGTGTAGCACAGATTGTGAGCCATCATGATGGACGGATACAAGGAGGAGAAATCCAATGTGGTAATGGGAAGGCTGTAATATCTACACGGAAGAGAGCAGGGTAGAAAATTACATGACAAGGCTGCAGATGTAACACGTGAAGACAACAGTGGACTGACACAAACATAGATGCATTTACCCTTTCTCTGGCTCAATGACAGTAGCTCCAGTGTAGTCCTCGCCTCCTTCTGTCTTTACAACGGGCATTACCAGATCCTGTTTTGTGGCCTAAACATAAACACGCACTCAGTTTCCAAATCCCAGGTATGCAAATGCAGGAGCCATGTTCGCTTCGGCATTGTTACCTGTCGCAGCAGCTGAGAGACTACTTTGATCTGCTGGCCTCGTGAGAGCAGGTACGTGAGAGGCACACCGGTCACTCTGGCCATCTCCATGTAGTTAATCACACACATTAGCTTCTGCAGCAGGCGCAGGGGCAGATAGGCGTCTTTCAGACAGTAGACTGCCAAACGACGGCGCGTCTGTTCATTTCCATTCTGTGACAGAGGAAGAAAGGGAAAAACAAATTAATATTAGATAGTTTTTTTAAATTCCCAACAAGGCTGTCTTGATCTTACCTGCAAATCAGTGATGATTGAGTGCTGCACATCCTCCTTCTGCTCTTGCAAAAAGTGGAAACTCACAGCGTTCAATGTGTATGAGCGCAACTTATAATCCCTGAGAAGAACCTGAAAGAAAAGGCACCAACTCAAAGCTCAGTCTTCCCCTAACAACATTCCCAAATACAAAATGTACCGCATGTCTTTGTTGACCTGCACAGAAAGAGAAAGTACTGACCTGCAGCAGGTCGAACTGAACACGACCCTCCATGTTAATGGTCTTGTTTTCTCTGCGGCCCATCTGCTTGCTCTGAAAATTCAAGTCTTTCAAAACTGATTTGATGCCTCGCACTCGGCCCAAGTACGGAAAATAATTCACCTGAAAATGAGAGAACATTTATCACCTAGTGGATAAACACGGGAATGAGTGAGCAATTAGGTTTTTCCATTAAATCGTCAATATACATGTTGAAGCTTCATCTTTCAAGAATATTTCAGGCTTTGTCAGTGGACTAAAATAAATGAAGCTCCATCTAACCTTTAAAGCAGCTGCCCTGTTGAGCAAGTACGGAAAGTCAAAGTTTTGGATGTTGTAGCCAGTAATAATGTCCGGATCAACAGTCCTCAAAAACTCAGCCCAGCTCTGCTCATACAGACACAAAACAAAAAAAATATGACTTGAAAGGAAACAAAGAAACCATATCAAACTATGTATGCATTTCACTGCTTTAAGTGTACACGTGTATACCTGCAGTAACTTCGTCTCTTGTGTAAAGCACAGTATCTGAGAGCCAACGATGCTGGCGCAGGACTGCAGGGTGAAGACTGTGCGAATGAAGGGCTCCGTTTCACCCTGACGCTGCACCATAGATGCAATTTGAATCACAGGATCTTTGTCCGGTTCAGGGAAGATTCCTGGAAGTAAAGAGGCAACACCAGAGTCATTTGATTTTCATCAAGTTAGACCAGCCTTGGTCATGCGCTTAAATAACGTTTTAACAGTTATTCTAACGCAGAGTAAGAACTCCAGAGAATTCTTGTGTAAACAAAGCACCTTTTCTTCCTGCGCACTCTATGTCAAAGCTGAGGACTCTGAGTGGTGCAATCTTCTGCCACTCTCCCTCTGCGGGGTGACTTATCAGATCCTTCCATCCCACATCCACCTCATACTGACACAAGGAGGCCTGGAGGAAAAGAACAAGAGTGGCAAAGTTCACAAACACCATTTACCTATACAAAAACATTAAAACCGCACGATCGAACATGAAATTAAACTAGTGACCAAGGTAACATCGTGAGAGATTGTACACCCACCTTTCCTGGGGACTGAGAACTCGTGTTACCCGTGCTCTTCTCTTCGCGCACTCTGTACTTCCCTTTTGGGAGCTCAATCCAACAGCAACCCACCACGTTGCTGTCCACCATAAACCTGACAACACATACACATGCATGAACATATACACACACAGTCTAAAGAGACACAATGTTGTTGTTTTTTTAAATTTACTGGCAGTTTTCTACATACAACATTTATCCACATAACTTCGTTAATTACAATAAATGGCTTCCTTTGAACACTTTAACAATGCTGGGATTTCAACAGTGTTTTTGCATCAACAAAACGCTACAGTGAGTATAAATTTAACCTTCGGTTTCTTTTGGTATTTTCAAAAAAGGATACAGCTTCCTTTTGTGTATTTAAACGATAACGGTCATTTTCATCTCTCCACCATGTTTTCCAAATTATTTTGTACCTTTTTCTTAAGCACACACACCTGATTTCAAAGTCTATGTTGGCCTCGTAGGATTGGTAATTGCTGGTAGGGAAATGGGCAAACTTAAAGCCCTGTTCCAGCAGTCTCTTTGCGGGGGCGATGAGACGAGGCATCGCCATGGTTATCCGCAAGAAATCGATAATGCGTTTCCCATGGTAACCATACATGCCTGTGAGAAAGAAACAAAAAACAAAAACAAAAAGAGGGATAAGTGACGTTTTCATCTCAAATGAACACCATTTTGTTTTATAATCGTATAAGATTGTAACACACAGTAATAAAGTATAAAAGTTAATGTATTACTGAATGTTGCTATCCAACAAGGTTCAAGACCTTGATCACAATACACATCTGCATTTGTGCTTGTCTTCACAGACTCTGTTTTTTTGTTTTTTTTCCACTTAATAATAAACTTGTACTCACTCTCTTTGCGGGTGATGTCCACAGCCAACACTGTGACTGAGATATTGTCCTTATTGAAGCGCATGTCCTTCAGGACAGCAGAGTTCAGCTCCTTTTTAAATTCCACCAGGTGAGCAGACATGAACCCTTTTCAATTAAAGCAACCAGAGGGCAACATTAGATTTAGAGCATGAATTACATTTTTATTATTTTCTCCCTAAAAGCAGAAATTAGACAGCTCAGAACAAAGAGAAGAGGTTACAACTGTAACAGCTACTTTAAAGCTATTTATAGTGAGGAAACATAGTATACCACATAAATGCAAAGTCAACATGATGACAAGCACTCACCATTTGGAGCAGGGACGTAGAAGTAAGGGGCAAAGCCGTGAACATGGCAGCACACGCTGTTGCCATTGTCTGTTACACCAAACATCCGAATGATTGGCACTTTTCCTTGCGACTGACCGGGCATGCCCGCTACCGTTTCCCCTGCATGACACAAAACCATTGAAAGCCAAATTACACACCACAATATTCATAAGCAACAACGAATATGCTCTGAAAGGTTGATATAACTGTAAGTCAGCTCGGATGTTTTCATATCATGCTACAAGCTCGCCAGGTCGATATTTCTGGGACTCAAATTTAGAGCAAAAGCAGCTTTGACAAACATTATATTTGATAATTACCCAAATAGTAGTCCAGATCAATCTGCTGGAACACCAGAGTATCAGATGATGGGTCCAGTGAGGGGGCAGGAGGACGTCGCCAGCGAGGGTTTAGGTCTGCTGAGAAAAGGTCACCTGACAGGATGGAAGAAGAAATTAAATTATCATGCTTGAGGGATCTGTAACTTTACTACAGGTCACTAAATAACTCATTAAATTCCTCCTGTGTGATGAGAACATTTACATCACCTGTGAATGTGCGCTTTGCAGTTTAATACTCACCTACTGGAATAACATCGTGTCCCGCCTGCCCCTCCATTTCCTCTGCATCCATATCTGCTTCTTCAAACATGGACAACTCCTCTTCAAACTGCAAAGGACTGTCCTCCCATTCACCCATTGTTTTACCCCGTTTGGCCTGGGATGGACCACCCATGAGACGGCTGCCGTTGTGTCGTTTATGATCCATGCCTGCAAGCTGATTTAAAGAAAACTTGGTAAAAATCTATGGAACAAACTTGGAGGTTAAAAGTCTGTAATATGTTTAAGCACTTAAATGTGCAAGCTCATGCGGTCAAAGTGTAGTTAGGAAAATGAGTTTTAGTTAACTTAACATATTCTTCTAACCATTTTCTAAACAGAAATGAACCAAAATTGTTTATGCAAGGAAAATCCTGTAAGTATGACTCTTTGCTCAGTCTATATTACTCCTGATCTGTATCAGTATACTCATATAATGAGTAAATATGTAATGTAGGCCAGTGACAGATAAAATTAGTGCAATGCTTTCAGTAATAACTCATTATAGCTGCACTGGAGGGTATTTACAAGTGAAAGGTAGAATGTACAGAGTTACAATAAGAAGGAGCGATATCAGAACACAGTTTAAAAGGGAACACATGCAGTCTCGACACCGACCGTCAAAAACACAGTAAAACAAACTGGTGCTTATTAGTCATGGGACTAGTAGTAATCATCCACAACCTTCCCACCGCACAGCCTGTTGCCATGTTACTGAGTGCTGTCGCACACCTTGTAGCTCCACACAGCACACTACACAGTTAGCCTAACATCCAAACAGTGCAGGTCTCTGTCCCCTTCACCTCTACATTTGTGATAATTCATCCACGTGTCAGTGGCGTACTTTCAAATGTAACATTTGACTGGAAGGTATGAAATTATATGACACTCAATAATGGAGCAGTAAAGCCTCATGACAAGGTACACGGACGTTTCTTTTCTTTGTAAGAGCTAAGGCAGTAAGCTAGCGCGCGGGTATAAACACATACAGGTCTCGCGCCCTCGGGCTAATCTTACCCAGTTGTAGAAGCAATCCTTCCGTGAAATCTGCCACGAAAACTTATCAGTGGCTGCTGCGTTTCTAACTTCTAAACGCCTAACAATGGCACTTCCTCACAACAGAACCGGACTGAGAACTGCTCCCGCCACCCTTCTTTGATTTGCAAACTTTCACCGACGAACGCGCGGAAATTTTGCGTCTAGATACCAGGCTAAGAAATAAAGCAATGGCCAACCACGTCACAGAATGGGCGGAAACCTAACGGCATAAAAGAGGAAGTTGAGCGCGACTCGACTAAACCCAGTGCAAGAAAAAGACGGTGTTTTCCCGGCAAAATGATGTCGGATAGTACGTAGTAGTAATGGAGGGAAATTTGCTTTTTTTTAACCGTCTTTCCTGTTTTTTGTTTTTTTTTTAGATAGACAGATAAATAGATATTTGGCATGCTTCATTCATTTAAGTAGTATAATTGAGTTAGAATTGGCAAATTAGTTAATTGTTTATTCATGCATGCTTATACACGTATTAAATAGTTAATGCATGCCTATATATGGATATAAATTACTTTATTTTTCTTATATACTCATAAGAACAGACTGAATATATAATATGTGTTGTCACTTTAAATGACTTCACTTTTAATAAAAACTGTTAAATCCTCATGGCAGGAGGAAATGGCTGATAAAGTGTCTGCACTTGTATCTGAACTCAACAGTCTCATCCAGCGAATACGTGATGGACTGGACTAAATCAAGACTATACTTTCTAAACTATGACTGCTGCAGATGTATTATTGAGCAATAGAATATAGTTTGGAGATAAGCTGTTTTGCACAATTTGGAGTTGACAAGAGGAAGTGTACTAATCTACAGATGAAAGAAAAACGTAAAGTGGCTTTCGTAAAGGGTAAGGTTACCACGTGCCAGCAGAACACTTTTAGTACTGGTTCTTCCAGCGTCCTCGGAGCTCTGCTAAAAAATATGAACATTATAGTCAAAATATTTTCTCCATTTTGGTGGTTTGATGATTTTGTGCTGGGAAAAGGTTATGGATTGCACAACACTGGTCACTACATTCTTCATTTCCAGTTAATACTTGTACAGCTGCTGTTATTGTGTATATATATATTTATATTTCTTCATACATTCTTATATAGTTCTATATTGTGTATTTTGTTGTACAGTTATTTTATTTTCAACTTATTTTCAATTTATATATTTTATCTTATTCTTTCCCAGTTAAATTTACCCTTCATTCTAATTTGTGTTGTACAGTTATTTCATTTTTAACCTTAATTTATATTTTATTCCTTCCTAGTTAAATTTACCCTTTTTAATTTTTCATATTTATTTCCTATCTTATTCATAGCCTTTTCCTTTTTTGTTTTCTTTAGGTCACGAGCAGTTGTCCAAGCATTTCACTACATATCGTACTGTGTATGACTGTGTACGTGACAAATAAAATTTGAATTTGTTGTATCTTACAGTAAAGTACTGGCATTTAAATGCATTTTTTACAGTATTATTACTGTATTCGCATTTACAATACACTACTACTGTGTACTATTTTAAATGAAGTTACAAAAGAAGAATTATAGCAGTGATTTAATATTTTCCAATAATCTTTTGTAGTTAGAGTAATATACTCTATACATATAGTACGGTTTCTTACTGTACACATAGGAAAACAGCATTCCTAAAGAAAGCTGAGATCCTTCATTGTGTGCAGCAACATTTATAGAGTGGCAGCAGAGATCATTTTCGGCGTGGTGGAGAACACCGTCACACTGGTCCAGTGTCTCCCACAGGGGTTCGGTGGTGGCTGGGATCTAGTGGAGGCCATAGCATATGATTCACATTCTCATCACACCATTCAGTGACTCCCTGTGGAGGAGCACTGCTGTCCAGGAAAAGACCACTCCTATCAGACTATAAATGCTTTTTAGTAAGTTCAATGTGATCACTCAGAACTACTCTGTGTCCGTTTGCCCTGACCCCTCTCTCAACAACATGCCAGCAAATATCCGCCCGCAGCATAACAGAGCCACTGGATCTCTTCACTGTAGGGATGGAGAGGTCAAGGTTTGACTTTAATCTGATACCTCTAAGTAGCTCCATAGGTAGGATAGTCCACGAATGTCTCTAGTCATACTGTATTTTTTTAAAACTATAGCCCTCTGAGAAGCTTATAAATAGCTCTGGCTCTCCCCCTTCTCACAGGAAACTAGAAAAAGCTCCCTGCTGTACGTGACTCCCCTCTTGTGTACGGCTAAAACATTCGTTCACCAATAACAGCAGCTCTTTAACCACTTCCCAGCCAATCGCACGTCCCCGCCGAGGAAAACACCCAGTTCCTGTGGTGTTTTATGTAAAAGGCGGAGACACGGAGAAGCCAGGGGCCAATAGGAGTGCAGCTCATGAATAATGTGTGGGCGGAGACTCCAAGCTCACCAACCCAGCCTCCTTCCTGCATCGCAGGCCATGAGCGTCCCGTCCCTCCGCACGACCCGAGCGCACCGGGCCAATGTGAATCGCTGACATTTAACCAACGCCGCCGCCCCCTTCTTCTTCTCACTCTGCGCTGTTATTATTTTTATGGACGGACTGCGACAGCTGCCAATGCGTGCTTCATCTTCGTGAAGTTGGGACAAAACTGAAGGGTAAGTGAACATCTTTATTTCAGCCTGCCCGGTGATAATAGAATACATCCTAGGCGTGCGCGCATCGGTTCAGGACTCGGCGTCTGTGTTTTTCCGCAGCAGTGATGCAGTAGGTGCTTCATGTCACGTTCGCCCCGAAACTCACGATAGACACGCACACAGACGTGTTGTTGCTCCCTGGGGTCTCAAGACGTGCCTGTCTTGGGACATTGTGCCCTTTTCCCAGCAATGTGGACCTGCTGAGCAGTAACCACTCTATTCACTAAAAGGGACGTCAGCAAGGTCACGATGGTAATGATGATGATGATGATGATGATGGTTTACAATGAAATCCTAGGCAGATAGGAACCCCTTCACAGAGCCGGGGGGAATCCCATGTGGATTTCCAGAGAAAGTTTAATTCAGCAGTAAGGTGTTTACGCTCAGGATCGGTGTAAAGCATGGTGATGATGGACTGAGGACCTTTCATATCTCGCTATAAAAACACAATCAGAACAGAATCTTCGAGGGGCTACATCCAAAAAATAAGAAGGCAAATTTATGCAAAGCTTAAGTGTTTGGTTTGTCATCAACTTGAAGGCTTCTCCGTCTGTGAGTGCCCGGGGTCAGCCTTGTGTTCAGTGCTATCAGTAGCAGCTCAGCGCAAACACGCTGGAATTTGAGTATCATCTTCTTCCTTACAGTAAAAAAAAAAATTACCTTAAAAAAAAATCAAAGCGCAGACAGGATTTTTGTAACATGTGGAAGAGGCTATTGGTTTGCATGCATGAACATCAGCTGATTGCTTTTTACAGTAGCTCATCATCAGCAACATTTGCTACAGGATCAAGTTTATACCTGATCAGTGTCCTTATCTGTTTATCCGTTCTCATGGCTCTCCCCACTTTGTGGGGCTCTCTGTCCTGGTCGTTGTGTCCTTGGGCAAGACACCTACCGCCTACTGGTGTTGGCCAGAGGGGCCGATATGGCAGCCTCACTTCTGTCAGTCTGCCCCAGGGCAGCTGTGGCTACTACAGTAGCTTGCCTCTACCAGTGTGTGAATGTGAGAGTGAATGAATAGTGGAACTGTACAGCGCTTTGGGTGCCTTGAAAAGCGCTATATAAATCCAATCCATTATTATTATTATTATTATTATTATTATTTGTGCCAGAAGTTTCATCAGATCTACAAGCAGGAACAGAACACCCGGTTTTGAACTCAAAGTAGAGGACTGACCTTTAAATGTCCAGTACTAATGATGCAGGTGCAGGAGTGCTTGGAAATAAAATGTTCTGTCAAAGTGATGTGCATTTCTGTGCATGTGTGAAGAAGAAGCCCTGTGGTTCTATTAGATGGTGACCCAAGGAAACCTGAAGATAGACTACTGTTACTCAACACTTTAGTGCGTTTGTTTGACCAGGCGCTTGGTTCCTGTGAGAGCAGCTGCAGGTTTATCTTATATCAGGGAAAGAGGTGAAATGTGTGGAAATGAGACTTGTGAAAAGAAGTGAGATATGTTGAGTTTGGATTCCAGTTGTGTAATGTCGTAAGAATGATGCAACCGGGTGTGTTGTTTAATGAAAGCGTAAAGGTTTCATATAGCTATGTGAGGAGATGTTGGTTAAGAGGAAATTGCTCATTGAAGCCGCTTGAGGTTAACCTGGTGAAGTTTAAAGATTAAGAGTGGCTTTTGTTTATGATTTAGACAACGTATTAAAAAACTTGACATGCTTTTATCAAAGATGAGGAGTTTAAAATCAGTGTGTGACAGAAATAAACAAGCTGGCAACGTGTATCCAAGTACATGTGAACTGCTTGGAAATAACTGCAGCACATGACATTTACGTTTTGTGTCTGTGTGTGTGTGGTTGTAAGGTGTCCCCGTCTCAGCGGAGTGTCTTCTATATTTACCCAGCATGCCGCTGGCTCGAAGCCTGTCTGTCACGTCCCTGTCAGGACTGGAGGAATGGGACGAGGAGTTTGATTTAGAGGATGCCGTCCTTTTTGAAATAGCCTGGGAGGTTGCTAACAAAGGCAAGTGTTTGGTGGTTTTTGAAGATAATTAAAAAAAATTATGCCAAAAGACAATGTCGTTTGTGTTGAATCACATTATATCTTTCTATGTGTGAAGTTGGAGGCATCTACACCGTCATCCAGACCAAAGCCCGTCTGACCTCAGAGGAATGGGGGGAGAACTATTTCCTGGTGGGTCCCTATGTGGAGAGCAATGTGCGCACTCAGGTGGAGCTGATCGAGCCCACAAACCCCGCACTCAGGCAGACCATTGACAAGATGAACTCCAGTGGGTGTAAGGTACTACCATATGTAAACTAAAACACAAACACCCCTACACACACACACACAGACACTGAGTTAAATTTATACGATCCACTGACGGGCAGTCATCCTAACAACTCGTGGCTGAGGTACTAATAGTTTATTTGTGTATGCATGCAGTGAATGTGCGCTCTAACGCCCAATTAGAGTTCATCTTTCACTCATCTTTTACATCTGACACACTCCCACTCTGCCCAGCCTTCTGTCCTTGACCACAACTCAAAACCCAGTGACATTTCCCCCGCAAAGGTTAGAAGTTGTATCGATGTCTCTCTCTCTCTCTCTTTCTCACAAATGCGCTCCAGAAATAGATGACGGAGTGTGATACTTCTAAAGCTTTGTGCTGTGTCATTCTGAGTGTAATGTGGAGTTGTGGGAAAAGGTTAGGACTGGTAGCGGTACGCTTTTAAAGGGGTTAGTGCAGCCAGGTCAGTAAAGCCTGTATGGTTTACTTTCAGCCACAATTGATGGGACAAGAAGAGAGCAAAAGCAGGCTGCAGCAACACTGAATTTGCATGTTTCATATTATGTTACTAGTTCCTTCCCTCTCCTCTGCTCTTTGTTTCTGTGTGCACATGTGGTTCAACAGCAGAGGTGTGTGTCTGAAAGTTTGGTTTGTAATGATAGTTTTGTTTAGTTTTGCCCAGTGGATTACAGGTATCATCCCAGGACCCTCCCATTTTCAAACAAAACGTCTAAGGTTTTATGTACCGGTATCAGAACATAATAAAAATCTATTGATTCTTACTAAATACTGAAATAATTTATATACAACCTGATGAACAACAGTGCATGACATATTCACTGTGCCATTGTTATTTTGCAGAAGCAGTGTGGGGGGGGAAAGAGTGCACCCCGTGACTCAGTAGTTTGTAGAAACAGCAGCAGTAACTTTTAGGGATTGTTTTGTTTTTTGTTTGACATTATCAGTCTCTGATCATGGTTGTGGTGGAATTTTGATCCACTCTTCTTTAAACGGTTGCCTCAGTTCATGCAGCTCTTTGTTAATGTCCCACCAGAGTATTTCCATCATGTTCAGGTCTGGACTCTGACTGGGCTAAGAAAATGCATTGATTCTTTTCTTTTTCAGCCACAAATTTCCTGCCGTCCTTGTAATCATTGTCCTGTTGCAGGACCCATTTTCTACCAAGCTTTAGTTATCGGATATTTGGGCTCACATTTGACCCCTTAATACTTTGATATACACACGGGTTCATAGTGGACTTCATGACTGCAAGGTGCCCCAGTCCTGGGGTTGCAAATAAGCCCACATCATCAGTCCTCCACTGCCGTGCTTGACAGTCAGTATGAGGTATTTGTGCTGACGTGCTGTGTTTGGTTTTCAACAAATATGGCTCATTGAACAGTTTGACCTTGAGGTGAATTTGCTTTTCCACTCATGGGATGATTGAGGGATTGTTAACACATACCTGAATGTTCCAGACAAGCAAAACTGGCAAAACGTCTGCTTTTATAGAGCTGCTCACAGTTAATTATCATTTGATTGACTAATTTAAAGTTATCCTATCAATTCCCATGCAATGTCTTTGTTTTTCATGCACTTTCATGCAACCTTTGTTAAATAACAAATTTTTCAGACCTGCTAAAGACTGTAGTAGTGGTAGTAGTTGTGGACACTGAATGAATGGGGCCCAGGGTTGCTTACAGATGCACAAGTGGTGTGGGGGCAGGGTGCCAGCAGTGGAAAGTGGGAGGAGGGGAAATAATTTGCCTGTTCATGGTTCTGTGCAGCCTAAATAAGGCTGAAGGAACGTAAGAACCTCAATGTCATTTTAAGAATTGAAGATGGTGATTTGATTACCAGATGATGTGTTTTTAAAGGTTTATTCATTGCTGGTACAAATTTTAGATCATTAGTTTTGGCATTAGTGTATTAAACTATTCCACTTTAGTTGCGTTCTAAGCAGCATGAATTGCAATTCTAACAACGAGAAATACTCAATCCAGGCTTTCTTAGACTGGAATACATTTTTGTAAAGACATAGAAGTCATTCACTTACGTTATGTTAGAGAGAGAAGGACTAACCAGTTTTTTTTTCTCCCTTTCGCCCTTGTCTGTTTTCTTACAGGTCTACTTTGGCCGCTGGCTTATTGAAGGTAGTCCCTACGTTGTGCTCATTGATATCGCGTTCACCGCCTGGTCTTTAGACTCCTGGAAGAGCGAGCTGTGGGA
Source organism: Diplotaxodon limnothrissa (assembly GCF_057381915.1). NCBI lineage: Eukaryota > Metazoa > Chordata > Actinopteri > Cichliformes > Cichlidae > Diplotaxodon > Diplotaxodon limnothrissa. The sequence continues at coordinate 15,378,583 of NC_140599.1, read as the reverse complement.
GCTTTGTTCCATCGGCGTGCCATGGTTTGACCGTGAGGCCAACGATGCGGTGCTGTTTGGTTTCCTGACCGCTTGGCTTCTGGGAGAGGTCAGCAGCTCAGACTTAATACTACACAGCTGATGAGAACGGGCATAAAACATAAAGATGGATTATCTGTAGGTCCTCCAGCAGTTTTAAAGGGCTCTTTAAAGCAGCATATTAAACTAATCTGAACCCTTTCTTTCCTTCCAAATCACAGTTTGCAGCCCAGTGTGAGCAGCCTGCGCACATTGTGGCCCATTTCCATGAGTGGCTGGCAGGGCTGGGGCTGGTGTTGTGTAGACAGAGACAGCTTCCAGTGGCAACCATCTTCACCACACATGCTACACTCCTGGGGCGCTACCTGTGTGCTGGAAACGTGGACTTCTATAACAACCTAGCAGAGGTATGTAGCTGCTTTTTTATTAAGTATCAGTTCAATAAATAAATAAAGATGCCATCAAGCAGTTGTTGGCTTTGAATGTGTGATTTATATGAATATAAATATGAACTATTTCAAAAAATAGCTGACTACATTATAGACTCTCTGTGGTCTGTCTGTGTTCAGTTCAATGTAGACAAGGAAGCGGGCGATCGACAAATCTACCATCGCTACTGTATAGAGCGTGCAGCGGCACACTGTGCCCACGTCTTCACCACAGTGTCTCAAATTACTGCCATTGAGGCTGAACACCTGCTCAAGAGGAAACCAGGTGTGTAGCAGTGGACTGGTGTGTGTAAGACGGCAGCATGCCTCCAGCTCCCCCTGCAATACTCTGAATATAGAAGTCTGAATATGTAAAATATAATATATATAATATAATGCTTTCAGTGTAGTATTATTTTAAATTAACCCTTAGAAAATCCTTAAAAATCATGACTCATTTTGTCTTAAGAACAAAAAAGTAACAGCTTCCCAAAAACCACTTTAAAAATGTTACATAGTAATATTTTTTTCCACTTTAAATTACTCACTCTTTTAAAACTACTTCAGCCTGAACTATACATATCGAGTATTAATTATGCTTTGGAGATTTTTAATCTACCTGACTATCAAATCATCACCTTTTCTCTACTGCATGCTTATGCTTTGCCTGCTTCCACAGATATCGTGACTCCCAACGGGCTCAACGTGAAGAAGTTCTCAGCTATGCACGAGTTTCAAAACCTCCACGCTCAGAGCAAGAGTCGGATTCAGGAGTTTGTCAGGGGACACTTCTATGGGTTAGTCCGCACGTCACAGCGTGTGTAAAGTGCTTAAAAGTTAATGAATTTAGCCAGAAAGGGGAAGTGACAAATCAAGTTGTGTATTTTTTTTTTTTTTTTTTAAATTGTATGTTGGTGACCATCTGACCATCAGACACCTCGACTTCAACCTGGACAAGTGTTTGTTCCTCTTCATCGCTGGGAGGTACGAATTCTCCAACAAAGGAGCCGACATCTTCTTGGAGGCTTTAGCCAGACTCAATTATCTACTGAGAGTACGTATGTGTGGCTGTGTTCACAGATGTGCACATGTGTTTACAGATGTGGAAGGAGAAAGGTCAATCCTAGGTGTTTTTTTTTTTTGTTTTTTTTAAAAAGATAAAACAAAATCTAACTCCAGTGTCTGTATGGTCCATCAAAGGTCAACCACAGTGACGTGACAGTGATCGCATTCTTCATCATGCCAGCTCGGACAAACAACTTCAATGTGGAGACCTTGAAGGGCCAAGCAGTCAGGAAGCAGCTCTGGTGAGGTTCTTTAAAGATGTAGTTATTCATTTTGAACTTAAAGGAGTAATGGATTTGAATTTTTATTTTATTTTTTTAATTTTTTTGTCCCTGGCAGGGATACTGCTCAGACTGTGAAGGAGCGCTTTGGAAAGAAACTTTATGAGTCACTTCTGGTGTAAGTCGACCCCTTTTTAATCCTGCCTCTTAAAAACTGTAAGATGTAAAAAGTATTAGACACCCAGCTTATTACAACAAATATCTCCTAATAAATAGTCCCCAATAAAGGTATGCATTAAACTTGGATATACCTGAATTTGTAAAAATGTTGAAATCTTATTGGTTTTATTAAATTCAAACCTGCTAATTATTTGATTTTTTGTTTTTTTTGTGCTGTGAGTTTCGTTTTAACATTAACTCGAGCTTTTTCTTCAGTGGGCAGCTGCCAGATGTGTCGAAGATGCTGGACAAAGAGGATTTCACAATCATGAAGCGCGCCATCTTTGCCACTCAGAGACAGTGCCAGCCTCCGATCTGCACTCACAACATGCTGGAGGACAGCAGCGACCCCATCCTCAACTGTGTTCGCCGCATTGGCCTTTTCAACAGCTCTGCTGACCGGGTCAAGGTAGGTCACGTGACAGGAGGTGACCGCTGGAAGATTCCCTGTCACCTTTCTGGGATTTAAGTTGTTAATTTATTTTGATTTATTTTTTTTAGTTTGTGAGGTATCATAGTCACACCTGAAAGAAAAAAGTGTTGTGAGCATGATTCTGTAATTTTATTTTTTCCTCAATCTGAATTACCCCTCATGCTGCTGGTTCTGGCAGTGTGCCCTATCTGTCTGTAACACTGAATTTCTTCTTCATCTGTTAGATTATCTTCCATCCCGAGTTCCTTTCATCCACCTCTCCTCTTCTTCCAATGGACTACGAGGAGTTTGTAAGAGGTTGCCACCTTGGCGTCTTTCCCTCTTACTATGAGCCCTGGGGCTACACACCTGGTATGATTCATTCATGCTGACAAGATGCATCTATGTGTGTATTAATATAAAAGTACTAATTATTGTTTCCCTGTTTATCAGCTGAGTGCACTGTCATGGGAATTCCATCAATCTCCACTAACCTGTCAGGTTTTGGCTGTTTCATGGAGGAACACATAGCAGACCCAACGGCATATGGTGCATCTTCATGCCTTCTCTTCTAAATTCTACTGTTTTTCAAAAGAAGTCCTCTTTTTAAGATAATCAGGAAAAACTGCTGCTTTTTCGCTTTGCAGGTATCTACATCCTGGACCGCAGGTGTCGGGGTGTGGACGAGTCATGTAACCAGCTCACTTCCTTCCTGTTCCAGTTTTGCAAGCAGAGCCGCCGCCAACGGATCATCCAGAGGAACCGCACTGAGCGTCTGAGCGATCTCTTGGACTGGAAATACCTCGGCAGGGTAACATTACAAATCCTGTTGCACATCTCTGGACCCCTCGGCCTTCATTGTCTTTGTTGTTTTCCTTCTTGATCAGGGGTGTCAAACATAAGGCCAAAGGCTCCAGTTCAGCCTTTTTGGCAGGTTTGGAAAATGTGAAGGGGGGCATACATTTTTGAGCTTTTCCTGCTGTTAAAGTCCTCCCCGTGGCCATTCATACTACAAAAGTAATTGAGTAATATATAAACAATTAAATGACAAAAGGAGAAAAAACAAGGAACTATCTACTATAGAAATGTATGCTTCTACGTTTGGTTCACATTTAAAAAACAAAACTGAACAGTCTACACAATGAATGAACAGAACTTTTTCTGTGATTTTGCACATTTATATCTTATGGTTTAATCCAAAGAGACGCACTGACAGGCTTTTCTTTATCACGAGATGTATTGTTGAAATTGCACTTCTCTTTCTTATGTCTCAGGAGTTAAATGTGTAATTAAAATTCTTTAGACTGACAGACAGGAGAGTTTCACTCGTCGGCCTTCTTGAGCTCAGTGGGCTGTGTGTTGCCCACCATCTAACATCAGTTTGAGATCCTTGCTCTAGATTTTACTTAAAGTTCTTTAGTTATTGAAAGAAACTCCTTCTTTGGAGTTTCTTGTGTATTTCTCTACTATTTGCAACAACGAGTCTCACAGATAAAATCTTTACAACAGTTATTTATTTATTTATTTTTAATTTCTCCTTCTTTTCTTCATTAGTATTATATAGCTGCCCGCCACATGGCCCTGGCTAAAGCCTTCCCTGACACCTTCATATATGAACCTCAGGATACAGCCCAAGTAAGTTAACTTGTATTTTTTTTTAATAGACACAGTATTTAAAACAAATGTGAGGTTTTTTTTTTTTGGTTTTTTTTTTTTTCTTGAAGTGTCCTCTTCCTGTTTATGTTTTTAATACTTTCACTCCTGTCCTCAGACCGCCGGTTTCCGTTACCCCCGACCAGCCTCAGTGCCACCATCTCCAGCCCTGTCCCGCCACTCCTCCCCGCACCACAGCGAGGCTGAAGACAACGAAGATGACGAGTGCTACGACGAGGACCTGGAGGCCGAAAAGGACAAGGTGAACATCCGCCAGCCCTACACGCTGCCTATGAAAAACAAGTCCATCGCCATCATCGGGGCCAACGGGAATGGCGACGAGGTGACGAGCGAGAAAAACTGAGACCGACGCACTACTGCTAAACCTCACTAGTGAAACTCTTATCTGTGGTTCAAGTTGTCCGTGTAGACGACTGTGGCTGCGTGAACGCGTGTGACGAATTTAATATTGGCATGTTGTGACAAAATGCATTACTGTCAGTGTCTTCCCAACCTGTGCGTACCTCAGAATTTTTAAAAACAGTATCTGTCAGTTTGATATATTTTGGTATTGTTTCAGTTACACCAGCAGTGTGACCGGTAGTTTGCTTTGTGAAGTAAATGCAGCAACTTAAAAGGAAAAAGGTTAACTGACAGATCAACACATAGGAAAACAAATCAGGATTGCTGGATTTTTGTAGAATACTAACAGTGAGTAACGTGGATCTAACAGAGGATCATTAATATTAACAGCAAACTGTGGAGTCGGATTTTATACTTCATTCAAACGTAGGTCAGGGCTGGGAGAACAGCTTATCTCTCCTTTTTTTTTACCAGCTTACCATCTCTACAAGTTCAAAACGGGAAGCTTCCTGTGAAAAAGCCCACATAGCAATATTATGCATTAAGAGCCAGAAAGAGCATCTGTTCTTTTTGTCGTTTTCACTCGTGCCCCACATGATGTGACAACCATACAGTGCTTCACACTTGACTTTCTACCTTTTTGTAGCATTTTTTTTTCTTTTCTTTCTTTCACGCGCCTTGTTTTTTGCATAACCTCTCAAAATAGAAACAAAATGAAGAGCACACACTGATAATGCTGAAAATGCTCTCGTTCGGAGAATGGTATCGCCTTGTGTGTGAGTGTGTTCTCATTTTGTTTGTGTGCCTTACAGTATCACAGTGTGTCCACTGTACTCCTACTGTGTTTGTGCGCGCTTGTGTGTGGAGATTATTCCTTGGTTCGCCTGTTTCAGCAAGTATTTATTTGTGAAATGAAAAGAGGTAAGACAGAGGGGAAAGGGTACTGTGTCCTAAGATGGAAACTGTGTTTACAGGTAGAAGACCTGACAGAGAGAAAGGGCTGAAAAACAAGCTACTGTATGTCTTGAGTATTTGTTTTGGAAAAAAGGAAATGGTTTTGCCAGCCGTATACTGTCACTATCACTCCATTTCTCACAATCTTGCACCAGATGAACATATAATAAAATTTAAATATCTATATACACCTGTTTGGTGTTTTATAAACAGTAACGGGCTCTTCTTTCATTGTGTTTGTGCAGTTTATTGGAACAAATATATCCAAAGATTTGCTTCTTTGTAACATACTGATCTTATCTACACAGCATCTCCTTCATAAATCATTCAGATCAGCTGAAATGTTGCAGTGAATCCTCTTCTTCCGTTGTAGGTAATCCTCCAAAGTGCTTGGCTGTTTCAGCACAGGTAAACTCTGCCCCCGTGACCTTTGCAAACTGAGAAAAACAAGAATGTAAAAATCTGAGTCTTCACATGAAAAACATACTGAAACACACCGTACTCCACACTCAAAGAGGACCTATGATGCTATCACACTTAATATAATCCCCATATATCTTATGTTTGGCCTCGGTGCAGCTCCCAAGTTCATAAACTAAGAGAAACTTCCTTTAGGGCCTTTAAGGGCATCTGTGAGCCAGTTTTCTTTCTTTCTTTTCCTCTTGGAAAGGAAAGCTTTGAGCAGCAGGTGTCATCATGGGTTTGAAATCCTTTATTCTCATGGTGCATGTGCTGGAGATGACTATAATAAATATATGTGCATTTACTAGCGTCATAAAAAGCCATCGAAAAAACTGTAAAACTGAATACTTTTACAGTTTTATACTTTAATATGAGCACTCACCATTGTAATAGTGTTGTGTGTGTGTGTGTGTGTGTGTGTGTGTGTGTGTGTGTGTGTGTGTGTGTATTATGGAATAAATTAATGAAACACTTAAACCACACATAAGATATTAATATGAGTAATTGAGTGAGAGCGAAATGATTCAACAACGGTCACCGGAAACCAGCCATTAATCATTTGGAGCCTGAATTTAAAATTACAACAAAAAATGAAATCACCACCGCTTTCATCATCCAGGAACTGCCTGCACGCTCTGCACACATGAGGTCAGGCATTGTCTTGCACCACGAGGAACACAAGGCCCACTGCACCAGGTCTAAAAATAGCTCTGAGCATTTCATCCCTGTTTATAACTACTTTAAGGAGTTTGCTGTGCTTAAGTACAATTTGGAGGTGTTTGTGTTGACATGATAGATACCTTAAAAGGGTGACACAGAGTGCTTTACATCAGATTCACTGAGAAAGTGTTTGGCAGTCATTTAGGACTTACTGAGTAAACTATTCCAGAAAGAGCTGTAAGTTGCGCTGCCAGTAACAGCCCCGAGTTTGGCTGGATTCCTCCTCACTGTGTGTACTGAGAAACCATCAGGCCCAGTCACCTCCACTTCCACCACATGGTAGTCTCTTAACCTGCGGCATGAAGGTACATGAAGCTGGAAGATGCAGGCAGGATGGTTTCAAACAAACAATCCGACTTTTAGAAGCACTCACGCTGTATCTGACACAATCTCTCCCTGGACACCAGTGAAGCCCAGTGTCCCTGCTGCCACTGCTGCTGCTGCCATGGTGTTCACATTGTTAGGAGCGAGTGGGCACAACTCTGCAACGGAGCCTCTGAACAAAACACGCCTGCCTTCTCCCTCCGTCCAGTCAGTGAGGACGTCTCCTGTCAGCCGAAAGCAGGAGGGATGCTTGGACATTCTGATGAACAAAGCCTAAAAATAAACCATGAAAGGAAAAAGCAACATTAAATCGCTTATGTTCATTTCCATGGTTTTAAACACTGGACTATCCTTGTTTTACCTTTATTTTCCCACTGTCATTCAGCCTCTGGATGTCCTGGCCTCCCCATAATGCACCACTGGGGACGTAGAGAGTCCTGCCATACTTCTGAGCAGCCTGACTCAACTTCTGGTTCAGATCAGGATCAGCGAGGGCAGATGGAGAGCCCACCTAGAGGAGGAAAAAAACGAAAAACAAAGGTGCAAAACAAATGATGAAGTGTCGTTGACTTCTCAAGTGTTTGTGGGTTAGGATGACCGTCTGTCGACTCTGAATTTTGAACCTGTTATTGAATTTAAATCTACAAAGCAAACGCTATCAAACCAAACGCCCGTGTACATGCGAAACTCTTCAAACATTAATGTGGAGATATATTTAAAATGTGATTTGCAGAATGCTTCATAGTCACAGCTGCAGTGGAGATACCATGTGCTTGGTCTTTTATGCATTTAAATCCAGCCTGTGACTGAGAAGTGTTAATTGGAAAGTATCAAAAACAGATGAGGGTGAATTAAGACTTTGCTGGGGTTAATCCTGAAGCATATGAAAGACTATTGTCTGCAAAAAAGTGAACATTGAAGTATAGAAATGAGCATTTTCCTTATTTGCAAAGCAAATAGCCAATTTAAATAGCCAGATGCTCTCTCTGCCATCCTATTTCTGATGGTTGAGTAAAAGTTATGATTAACATTAACAGTTTGTTTCTCTATGTGAGGAATGAGTAGTTTGTGAGAAAGAATTGTGCTTAACAGTCAAATACTTTTGAGGGGTCCGTGAAGAGGACAGTGGAGGACTTTTCTCCAAGGAGGAGAACATTTAATAACCTTCAGCTGGACCGAGATGGCGATTGTTTACAGTCGAATGACATGATATTCTGTCCATTTTATGTACGCTCACAGTACCTTAAGGAAACAGTACCTCAACTGACCACTCGTTAAAACCAAGATATGCAGAAGAGCATCTCTCAATGCACAGCTTTGAAGCAGACAGGCTACAGCTGCGGAAGACCACATCCTGTCAACTAAGAACAGGAAACTGAGGCCACAGTTTGAACATATTCACCAAAATTAGTCAAAAGAAGATGCTGCCTGGTCAGATGAGGTTTGATTTCTGCTGTGACATTCAGATGGTAGGGTCCAATTTTGTTGTAAACAACATGAAAGGATGGACCCATTCTGCCTCGTATCAGTGGTTCAGCCTGATAATGATTTAATGGTATGAAATCATAAAAATGACAGATTTAAATCAAACTGTATCAGTCAATTAAAATAAAATCTGTCAAGTACTATAAATAAAATATAACATTGGAAGAATCTATCAAAAAAACAAACAAAGAAATGTACTAGCTGTTTCACTGAAATAGCAAAATCAGAAGTAGCTCACCATGAAATGAGACTGAGACAGAAACTGGAGCCCAAATTCTTTAACTATTTGAGGATGGCACACCTCAACAATCACATCGCATCGCCTGCAAAACACACAATGATTATTCTTCAAAGTTCAGAAGGGAAATTCCCGAAGATAAATACAGTACGTTTATAGCGTTCCTGATTTAATACATAAAAACACGTGTGCACAGAACAATCATGCTGTGTGCACGTGGGTTTTTAATGCTTATGCACATGTTTGCACCTTTCTGCAAAGGACGATAGATCCCCGAGTATGAGTTCAGAGGGGACTAAACCACTGAGCTTGCCAGAATTCCTGTTCCAGACAAAACCCAGAGTCAAACCGAGGGCAGGTCCATCTTTATTGATCCTCTCCACTAGGTACTGACCTAAATTGCACACACATACACACACATGCACATGCTTTCAGGAAATAATATACAGCAATTTAAAGAGTGTTTGCCTGGGATTTAAAAGGGGAATTCCGACCTAGATGTCCAAATCCTACGACTCCAATCCTTAAAGAGGAAGAATCGGTCGCCATAGCTGTACAAAGGAAGCAAACAAAGCAGATAAAAGCCCAGAGTGGAGTCGCAAAGCAAACCAATACACATGCACACATATACATGTCTATATTGACCTTAAGCCCTACCTGATATCAACCCCTTCTTGCACAGTTACTGCATTTATTACTCTATACACCCAGTAAACTTACACCCCCTCCAGCGTTGTCCCACACCTTGAATTTCAATAACCAGCCCAGAGCTGCAAGAACTGTGTTCAGGCAAAGCACAAAGTTTGACTCAGAGTAGCCTGTAGTTAATCATTGTTGCAGTTCTGTGAAATTATTACACGCAGGGCTCCTCCTCCATCTGCTTGAACTTAAATCTCAGCTTCAGAAAAATGTAATTGTTTGAAATTTTCAAAACAAAATCCAGTCAAGACGAGCACTGAACATCATTCAACATACAAAGCATTTTATTCTTCTTCTATGTCAGAATGTGTGTCATACTTTCTTTGATCACAAACAAAAGAAATGTGTCATATTCATCAGTATCTATGAGCAAACGAGCCCTTTCCTTTACTTTAAATGTGAAGCACTGGAAACTGGATGGGGCTTTGGCATAGCGTGTTTTTCATAACCATCCACATTTTTTTGAACAGTTGCCACAAAAAAACCCCAGTATTGTTATAACAAATTTACAGCTGTTTATCAAAGAATCCAATCCTTTCCTGTAAAATGAACTTTTTTTTTTACACATTTGTTTTATGAAACATTGAGACATAAAAAAGTCTCAACAACAACAATCATCAGGTTTTGTCAGTTTCCTGATATTAAAGTTTACATTTCACAGTGATAACACCTGCACAGTTCAACTTTGCTCCTTCTGTGCTGATGTCACCAACGTAATCCTGCTGGTGAGGTCAAGGGTGAGCAATTTGACCAGCAGAACTCAAAACAGGGAGCGAATTGATTATCAGAGCGCAATCAGACAGTGAGGATCGGTCTAAAGTTCATCGACATGAAATGCAGGCAGATTGAAAGACACGACAGAGGTTCAAGGCGAGGGGTACAGGAGCTGAGGATCGTTGGAGCTGAGGATCGCTGGCAAACAAGACAGTAAAGACACTTTTATCCTTCTGAGACGTCTGCCCACAGCAGTGCTGTTTGAGAGAAGATGGACATCCTTGAGACTCACGCCTATCACAGGCGGCAGAGGAGAAATAAGGTACAGTTCACCTCTATTTACAGCCAGTATTTCTTTATTTCTAGCAGCACTTTGCTTAGTGAAACCAGATGGAAAGGAGATGTTTGAAATCATAACTTGAATCTACTTCTGTACAAAAACTTGATGCATCTCTCCCTTTTCTTTCTTTTCGTCCATTTCTATCAGTCCTGTGCTCTCTTTCTGTCTCTCTTGCCTTTCTTTTTGTCTGCAGCTCTGTACTTCTACCTTTGGACTCCTGCTTCGCCCCCGTCCATCATGTCTGCAGGTGTCAAATCTGCACCAGTACTCCTATTGGCTGCAGTGGTGCTGAGCTGGAATGGAGGTCAGAGTGTCCTAGGTGTGGTGGGAGGACTGGTCTTCTCTGCTGTTGGTGACTGCTGCCTGGTGTGGCCTGAGCTTTTCCTGCATGGTAAGCGCTGGTGGTGGATGAGTTCAAAAAATTGAGCATTTTTTTCTTTTATGAAATGTCTATTGCTCGCACATGCCTCATTATTGTAAGAAGTATTTGTAATAGTTACTTTCAGAGAGTAAATTTAACACTCCAGGATTCATAAATTGCAAATCACATGCCCATTATGTCCTCAATATCTGTTTCAGGAATGGGTGCATTTGCTGTGGCTCATCTGTTGTACTCAGTTTCCTTCCTGTCCAGTCGTTACACAAAAAACTCCTCTTCCTGCTGGAGCCGTTTTCTCTATCTGATCCTGTTTATGGTTGGAGGAGGTTATTACACATTTTTATTTCCATTTCTGCAAAAGGACCCAAACTCTGAAGTGCTAACTCCAGCTGTTGGAGTCTACTTTGTCTTAATTACTCTAATGGGTCTATTAGCAGCTAGAACTAGCAACGTAGCAACACTTTTGGGAAGTCTGAGCTTCATGGTATCCGACGCAACGCTGTCTCTGCAAGTTTTTAAGGTGGTGGCACCAATGCAGCACGGTAATACTGTTGTAATGGTGACCTATTATCTGGCACAGCTTCTAATCGCTGTGGGTGACATGCAAGCAGTAGAGGACACGGATGAGTTTTCAAAATGGAAGAGGTCCTAACCAGTATCCCTGTTGTACTCCAAAAGCTTGTACTACATTAGCTCTCCATTTCCATAAATATTTGTTGTAAGTGGTTAAAAAAAAAGAAGAAAGAAACAAAGAAAAGGAAATACATTCAATTTGCAATGTTCTAAAAATGAAAGAATTTATTTCCAAATGAAATGGAAAAACATTCAGTAAACTTCAGTTTATAATATTTATATTCTGTGATTTAATGATCAAAATATTTTCTTTGACATGCATGTTTACATGTAGATTGTGCATATGGTGGCATGATGTGAACTGCTCATTATACTGTATGTTTATACACGCAATCCCATGTTTTATTAACAGTAATAAATATTATGTCAACAACTGGGAGTTTTGTTTCAAGAAAAACTGAAAAGAGACAGGAAATGTAAAAGTAAAGCATACTATAATAAAATAAAATAGATTTAACTAAATTCAGCATTTGTGTTCTGCCAATTAAAATAGAGTACTATACATACTACCTTTAATGGAGATGCTTGGGATGACAGTTAAGATATTAAGAATGGCAAACATTGGACTGAAATAGTTGTTTTATACATTACAATATACAGTACAATTATTTACACAGTGAAATCCAGGTACTGGATCATGTGCAACTGTCTTAACAGACCAAACAACAACAACAACAACAACAACAAAAAACATGTCCCAGCTCATGAATGTTCTGTTATCTTTTCATACTGATGCCAAAACATGTCAGGGTAAAAAACAACAACAACAAGCAAACAAAGAAAGAATTAAAAAATCAACGATCCATCCCAGTGTCATCTGACTGCTGCCTGGAGAAACACATAACCCTGAGTCGCTCACAGAAATCAAGTTCTTCCTGTTGGAAACAAACATGTGACTTTAAGAGGAAGAAAAATAAGATTCAGCTTTTTTTTTAAATTTTCAATCTTTTAAACTTAAAAAAAAAGCAGTCATATATCTCTTTATTGTTTACAACTAGTTAGCCTTTAACCACAATCACCTCTAGTTTTACATGGAAAAAACACATTTCATGACTGAAATGAAATTTTGTAGCATAATCACAACATTTCTATCGAGTTTTACGATCTGATTCTCAGGCACATGAATTACCTGACTTTCTTCTTTGCCTTGGAGCTCTTTGGATCTCTGTCTGAGTAATTCCTCCAGGCCCAGAGCAGGATTCCTGCAGTCATTGAGCCCTTGTGGAAAGTCTTCGACCAGACTACACCACCATCAGTAACAAGGACGGGTACAGTTACTAAAACCATCCATGAAATAATGTCAGATTTTCAGTATCATAATGAATGTTTCTTACCAGCAAAGGGCACCAAGCACATGTTCATGGACGGGTGAATGCGGTGTACGGAGAACTGATACCAGCTGCTGTACCATACCCATGGCAACAAGCGTGTCTGCGGGGGGAAATAATCAGGAATATGCCTGAGTTTATATTGAGTCAAGCCATTTTTTAAGGAAAGCTTGCAAAAACTTTAGATAGATGTTTAAAGAGTAAACCAATTAAATATCCAAAGTAAAAAATCTGCTGTAGTTCTTCTTGTTATGGTCTACTATGTATGTGTAGTTAAGATTAAAATAGTTTTTCCATGTTTTCCCCAGACAAAGGTAGCAAGATCAGTGAGAAACACACATACTGCAAGGATAAAACTAAAAGGGAGAAAGTATAAAAGTTTTAACACGAGATTTAATTGCTAAAAAAAATCGTTTAAAAACTTTTTATGTTATTTTACCCTTTAACTGCAGAACTTGCCATATTGGCGACTAATCATGGATGAAGAGCAAAGCTGCAAATAAAATATCTTCATTTTCCACAGAAAAGGTGTCTCTATAAGCTTTTAGAGACATTATTAAACCATGTTGTGTCTTAATAAAAGGCTACAAAGTGTTGTATTGGTACTGGTGCAGGTTTACAGCGCTATCCTGTCTGAATGTCCTTCCCATCCATACCTTTCTGTTCGGGATGCGACATCAGCAGATTGAGCAACAGGAAAGCCGACTTGGTTCTGAGCTTCTCGTTCTCTGACTGCATGCCTCGCATCAGCACTGAGAATCCATCGTGGGACAGGAAGGCCTGGAGACCTGCCTCCTGCTCTCGAACCAGACCTATGATTACGACAGGACACAGTTTTGTTGAGGGTTGTGAAGCACAGAGCTGGGACAAAAAGACGGTGCCATGTGTCATTTGGCACTAAAGAAGAAAGCAACAGATAATTTAGGCTTAAAGTTGAATTGACAGGAAACATGAGATATAACAATATCATAAACACAGGCGATACAGTTGGGAGGCTGGCCACTAAAAATAGCTGTTGAATAGCCTGTCCATCTAAAACATCAACTATGGGAACCAACTGTTGACCGCACTAAAATTCGCAGACTGTCACATGGACAATCCGAGGTTCTGGATCATGTATGTGAAATGACCAGAGATGGGCAGTAACGCGTTACTTGTAACGCGTTACTGTAATCCGATTACTTTTTTCAAGTAACTAGTAAAGTAAGGGATTACTATTGCAAAAACGGTAATTAGATTACCGTTACTTTCCCGTAGGAACGCTGCGTTACTGCGTTACTAAAACCGTGATTTTTTTGCGAGAATGTCTCATGACAGTGACGTAAGCGAGTGCTACGGTTGTGACAACAGCTGTGTGCAGATCAACAATGGATCATATATCGAGTGCGGGAGAGAGTATGAGTGTGCAGCGTTTAAAGCGTGGAAGTACTGACCTTACTTTGAGTTTGATTCCATAAAAAGTGACAAAAACATTAGTGTCCATTAGCATTGTGCGTGGGAAGAAAACATCTTTTTACAGCGAAAAAAACCCCTAAACTTCCAAGCAAGCTCCGAGTGCGCTATGACATAATGGAAAATTCACAGAGAAACTGCCGTATCCTTCCACTGACCGCTGCGGCACACCTGCACCAGGGTAAACCTCCGCCTACCCAACTCCTGCTGTACAGGTGAAAATAGAGCAACAGGACCGCTAGTCTTTGATTTTATTTATTTTCTGCTGTGTTTTACTTGCATCTATTTGAAAGAGTGAGTGTAAACACAAAAAAAAAAATATTTTATGTGCTGGAATGTGCAGAAAATAGGTTTAAATATTAAACAAATTTCTTCCAGTCAGAGAATGTTGCATATAATTAAATTTTTGCTTGATGCATAAAGTTAAAAGATTAAAATTAATAAAACTATAAAAGTTTTAAAAAGAGACTTTTCCATTTGATTACATTTTGTATGATGGATTATGCAGAAAAAGTAGAATTGGGCTGAAAGATCTATCGCTTTATCACCTATTCAGGTTGTAAATCGTGTTTTTAAAAAGTAACTAAGTAACTAAGTAATTAATTACTTTTGAAAATAAGTAATCAGTAAAGTAACGGGATTACTTTTTGGGGGAAGTAATCAGTAATTAGTTACTGATTACTTTTTTCAAGTAACTTGACCAACACTGGAAATGACTGATGTGCAGCAATTGGTTGCAGGCTTGTTGTCATGAAGCTCAGTTTTGAAGCATGCGTGCATTATGGCTCTACTCACATGAGACAGCGTAAAGAGCTTTCACCCTGACGGTGGGGTTTGGGTCAGAATCTGTCAGCTGCAGAAGCTTCGGCAGCGCCCCGATGCTAAGCAAGTGGAACTGCAGCTGTGGCATGTTCTGGGCACAGGAGGCAATGAGCTGGGCAGCACGCCACCTCAACCCACTTTGAGCATGATTAAGATACTGGGAGACGCACAACTCCAGCCCACCAAGGGTCATCAGGTCTGCAGAGGACAGGATGCAGTGAGCGTACAGTGAACACACGCTGTCTTTAGTGTGCCCTCTGCTCTAATACCATTTATTACCTCTGGCATTGTCCAGATTCTCACACAGCTCGGACAGCATCTCAAAGGCCGTTTCCCGCTCACCGTCCTCATCATCATCTTCCCTATCTTCCTCTCCACCCCTCTCCCTTTCACTTCCTTCTTTGCACAGAACAGCCAAGCACTGCTTCATCTGCTCCACTTCATCCATCTGCCCTTTGCACAGTTCTGTAAGAGCTTCTCTCAGCCATGTTTTCCTCTGGAAGAAAGGCACAAAAAAGAGCCTGAAGTAGTTTGTCATGCTGAATTCAAATTCTCTGATGTGATACCTCCAAGCACGCATTAAGAAAAAAAATAAAAATAACGTATGTGGACATCAGTGTCTTACTCAGACACATGAGATTTCAAGTGATGTGCAATTATATATTACTGTACGAAAGTCTTGAGTCACTCCTCATTTCTTTATATTTGACTTCCAAGAAAGACTTTCTTTGAATTTTTAAGCAATAGTTGAGCAATAACTCTCCAGGATTTCCAAAGGTCTTTCAAAGTTTTTCTTTCAACATTGGCTTCTTTTTTTAAAAACTGACTTTCAGTCCAGTCCTTCTACCTGACCATTTTTAGAAGAATGCTTCTTTGTTTGTCTGTTGAACCACTTGACATTCAAGCACAAAAAAGGCATCAAACTTAAGAGACAAGGCCATTGCTGTGTCTACACAAGACAGAAAACTTAGCAAAAAACAGTTTAACATTTTATCTTTAAACATTGTTACAATTTCTTTAATTGAAATAAAAAAAAATGTCAAAGTTTTTAATAGTTTGAAACAGTGTTTTAGAGCCAACACGGTCATTCCCAGAGAGCTGCATGGTGTGCAAGGTTTCCTGAATTTGCGGAAACTGCACAAAGGGAGGACACAAGAGGAAGTAGCACGCCTGAAAAACTATCTACAGCAAATTAACAGTATACATAGCACTGTAGGTTTAAGATATCAAGCCCCTAAGTAGTATCAGTTATTGGCTGACAATTGAATAAAAACATTTGTGATAAATCAAGCTAAGAGAGAACATCATTGATGGCAATGGCATTTATTTACTTATCAAATTTAAAAGTGTTGTCAAAGATATCCCCTTCCTACCAAAATACTGAGGACTAAGTGGGGTGGGGGGCTGCCAGCAGTTCTGATTGATATAATTTCTATACCTTGTTCACTACTTAAATTAAAAGTTTTCTGTGATCCAGTTTTGTCCTGTTAATTTCTGGCCACAATGTCCGGCTTTCTGTTTGAATGCAGTATTATACTTTTGTCTCTCAAAGCACTCTGAAAACTATGAAAATGTGATATATCAATAGTTTATGGTGGGATGTTTTGCAAAGCGGAGCAACACATGTTGCTACTGTAAAAACAAAAATATTTATTATTGTTGTTGTTATCATTTTTGGATCTACTCTACTATATTATTATTATATCCTCATGCAAATAAGGCTTTTAGTTGACTAGTTGCTCATTCTACTTATTTAAGCCGTAGTTCTGTCAAAGCCACATTGTGAAGCTATGCTACAAGCATGTGTGTCCTGGTGTGAGCTACAAAGTCGACACCCAACAGTTTGTGTGGTCATCTGGCCTGATCCTGCTTAGGGTACAAGTACGTACCTCTTCTGACATGGGTTCAGGAGGGGCAGGACCCTCTGCAGCGGATCCAGCCTCCACTGCGAGCTGAAGGACCCCTTGGAGGTTCTGGGGATGTCTCCTGGTCTGCCTGTCTTCTGACATGGTGTTAACAGCTAAAGGGTAAAGTGGAGAAAAGAAAAAAAAATCAACAAGACAACTAAAGGAATATTTCAAAATAACCTCAGATTAATTTAAGTGTACTAGCAGTGGTACCAGGTAAAGCCCCACAGTTTATATACCAGGATCATACTTTACTACAAACATACAGCTCTGCTAATAATGCAAAACCTGCTGCTAGCCTCTTATAACAAAGGGTATTATTGCCCACTTACCTTTAAACTGACTCAAAATCAACGTAAAGGTAACAGACAAAGTTTCTCTCTGAGCTCAAATACAGCTCTCTCCCTCTATAAACACAGAAACGTGAAGCGCTGGAACGTTCTAGCTAGCTCTTCATCTCACGAGCAAGAGCTCACGAGTGGCAAGGGGGGCGCCATGTTTTACCGTAAAAAGTAAACCAAACGGGCAAGCAAAGTAATTTTTGGATACTCTTTGCTCTCAAATCAACGTCATTTTAGACTTTCCATTTTTTGCTTTAAAGTCAGCTTTTCAAAATTATAATGCTGAACATCTGACTGACAGTATTACCTCAATATTTAAAAATTCATAGACGCAATTTTTTCCTATACTAGTATAGTTACGGTAATCCAGTAACGCTGGTACGCACAATTTACAAAGAGAATTAATTACGTCAAAATAAATATATGCAAATCCCAGAAGAAACGTGTCAGAAGAAACTAAGGCATATCGATTGCGATATGTTTGGTATTATTTATATATCTGTTATAAAATACACACACCTTAATAATGAATGTAAAAAATAATATTTGCCTTTTAGATATCAGCAAACATATTATTAACAAACATTAAGTTCAGGTTACTTGGGATTGCTCTCTTAATTTTTTTTTTAATATTAGCTACATAACTCATACTTTCTTTAAATGGGTTTCAGTCTTTTGCTTAGTCTAATATAATAACATACAATAGTAGTATTAGTAGTAGTTACATTAATAGTTACTGTTTTGCAATGTGAACATTTTACGCACCAACTTAAACATGCGCATGTGCATGTACGTAAAGGAACGACATCGTTGGGGCTGGGAGATTATTTTCTTGAATTCCGATCGTCTTAGGTTTGTCAAGCCAGGAAAGATGGCGGCGCTTGTGGGGCTGCGTGCGTGTTTGTCCGGTAAATATTGTTTAATTCATTTAAACTATGTGACTCTGCTTGCATTTCTGACAGTTAATTGATTTACACCACCTTTATTGATTTATACATAATATCAAACACTGTTCGGACATTTAGAAGTACAAGAATATGAAAATAAAATGTGATGCTGTGTCTTCCGACAGCAGAGCAAGGTCACGTTACCAGTGACGGTTAGCTAACAATAAGACTAACCGAGGATGAAGAATGATTACTAAAATCAGCACCTGGTAACCAGAAACGAAGGAAAACATACTGTTGATATAGGTAGTCTTTAAAGAGAGGTGACGCCGTCCTTTTTGGATCTAAAGTCATCAAAATTGATTAATGTTAGCTGCAGCTGTTAGCATGATATAACCTGCCTGGTTTATGCAAAACTCTTTTTATTAGCGCTCTATATGGCACAGAAGCATCACGGCCGGTGCGAGTGCAATACATCCGGAGCTGTGCAGACATGCTGGCTGAGATTTTGAGGAAAAATGTGTGTGGCAGTCAGTGCTAATCTCATCTATGTGAGGGCACGACTGCACTGATTGAAAGGGAAATAAGGGCATGGACACCTAAATGTTCACTGACACAGAATTAATACATATTTCCGCATTTTAGAAAGATACATAGTTTAAATATGTTTGGCAATGTTTTAATTATTGTGTTGTGGCACCAAATAGTCACTCTTTATGTAAGTTTTTTTTTGATTCCCTCTTCTCAGCCCTTCAGCTTTCTTCACCAAGCCTCCTGCACAGCTCCTTCAAATTGGTAAGTAGTTGCATGAAACGGCATGCTGCACGCTGCGAAGCACAGATTTTTTGCAGTGGTTAAATTATTGGGTTCTTCTTTGTCACGCAGTGTGCTGTGCCTCTGAGCCGGCGAACCTTCGCTGCGGAGGCGAAGAAGACATACAGCAGAGACAAGCCCCACGTAAACATCGGGACGATCGGCCACGTCGATCATGGCAAAACCACCCTGACGGCAGCCATCACAAAAGGTAGACCCACTCAAGCTGCTGCTGTCACACCGGTCTGGACACAGTCTGGTGTTAATGTGTGTAATAACTTTGTTTAGTGAATTTTGTAAGGTGAATTTCTATCACTCAATTCGATCCTCCCCAGTGCTCGCTGATGCTGGTGGTGCCCGCTACAAGAAGTATGAGGACATTGACAATGCCCCTGAGGAGAAAGCCAGAGGAATTACCATCAACGCCTCGCATGTAGAATACACCACAGCCAACAGACATTATGCTCACACAGACTGCCCTGGACACGCTGACTATGTCAAGGTATTCTTTTTTTTTACCTTTTTTTTTTTACCTGGATGCAGCCTGATGTTACCAGGTTGTAATCCTGCCTGTTTGTTTGATCATATTAGAAATGTGTCTGCTTTTCTTTTTCAGAACATGATCACAGGCACAGCTCAGATGGACGGCTGCATTCTGGTGGTGGCAGCCACTGACGGCCAGATGCCTCAGACACGTGAGCACCTGCTGTTGGCCCGGCAGATCGGTGTAGAGCACGTGGTTGTTTTCATAAACAAGGCAGACGCCGTGGAGGACAAGGAGATGCTGGAGCTGGTGGAGATCGAGATCCGCGAGCTGCTCACGGAGTTTGGCTACGACGGCGAGAACACACCCGTTTTGATTGGCTCTGCACTCTGTGCTCTGGAGGTGAGGAGAAACACTTTGTCAGTCTGTCAGTCAAAGAAATTTCAGAGCAATTTAATTTTGACATCCAGAAGTCAAAATTTTAGGTGATCTCAAATATTCAGCTTCTGAGAAAATAAATTGAATTTTAAAGCTGTCAAGTCAAAATTTTGAGGTGACCTCAGGCAAGTTTGTATTTTCATTTATTTTATTTTCCTCAGTGGTGGAGAACAAGTTTCAAACTAGAATGTGATGTGTTTTAATCAGATTTTTCCCGCTCTATTTCAGAACAAAGCTCCTGAGCTGGGGGTGAATGCAGTGATGAAACTGCTGGAGATTGTGGACTCTTACGTTCCTCTGCCCAAAAGAGAGCTGGAAAAACCTTTCCTTCTGCCCATTGAAGGGGTTTATTCAATCCCAGGTAGGAGAAAACACTATCTGATATTGTCAGTCTGAAGCTAGTTGGGTAGAAATAATGGTGATTTCTCTTGATTTCCATTGGTTGCATCATGTAAAGTTGTAGGCAAATGGAAAAACAAAAGAAAACGATAAACTGTTTTTAAACCAGGATGCAGACCCCAAAAATCTAAACATCCAAATCAAGATTCACTCTTTTAAGAAATAAGGCGGAATTTTTAACCATCCTTGGCTCCGTTACTTTGTCAGACGGTCTTCATGCACAACAATTCTAAATATTTTAGGCAAAGTACAAATAAAGATTTAAAGAAATTTATAAAAGAAATTAATATGCAAACAGTAAAATCAGTCAAAAGGACCTGAGCTTGAAAATCTGGGTGTCAACTTTGCCATAGAGAGCGATGCTCCAGTGATGTATTGTGCAGTTTTGTCACATGTTGCAGAGCTTTGCTGTACTGAACAGTGCAGCTTCCAGCAAAGCTCCAAAGAAACATTTGTACGGTGTTTTTGTTTTTCATATCCCACCAAGGACGTCTTCAAAGTTAATTTTGTCATGATGCAGTCACAGCTTTGGAGCGTCAGTAGCACAACTCATTAGTGATTTTACCAATTAGCAGTAAGAAGATTGCAGATCTCTGACTCTGTTTCTGATCTGAGAGCGAAAGCGTCGTGTACTTTGAGTCTGAAGGTTCCTGCTTGTGTTGCAGGCAGGGGTACGGTTGTGACGGGCACTCTGGAGAGGGGCGTCATCAAGAAAGGAGACGACTGTGAGTTTGTGGGTCACAACCGCAGCTTCAAGTCTGTAGTGACAGGTGAGGAACCTCCTATGATGTTAAGATATGAAATCATGGATAAAACATGACAGCTTGCAAATGAAATGTATCTTGAAGTGTGCATCCCCTTTATTTGGATTTGTTTGTTTTTATTTTTCTTGGGTGCAGGTATTGAGATGTTCCACAAGTCTCTGGACCGGGCAGAGGCAGGAGATAACCTGGGCGCTCTGGTCCGAGGCCTGAAGAGGGAGGACATAAGGAGAGGGATGGTGATGTGCAAGCCAGGGTGCATCATGCCTCACCAGAAAGTCAGAGCTCAGGTGTGAGAGCCACAGAGTTTGACTACAGAGGGTTTTAATTATTTAAATTGGGGCAGTGTGACACTCAGTGGACAGATCAGGAATAGCACCACCTTTTATTGAGATTAAAAAAAAAAAATTTCATGAGTTTTCTACAGTTATCACAGTTTTATAAGCAGTAGTACGTGTTTATATATAACTGGAACTCTGCTGTGTGTGTCTGTGTGCGCTCTGTGTTACAGGTCTATGTACTGAGTAAGGAGGAGGGAGGCAGACACAAGCCGTTTGTCACCAACTTCATGCCCGTCATGTTTTCTCTCACCTGGGACATGGCCTGCAGGGTCACTTTACCTGCTGACAAGGTGTGTGTCTGTGTGTGTAGTTGTAAGTGTTGTAAGACATCTTAAACCTTTCAAGTGTTGTTTGAAGCATTGAGTGGTGATTAAAGCTGGTGTTGCCTCTCATTTACTGCTTTCTGCATTTATAAACACGGATTTCAGAGGAAACTGATGGTTTTCTTGCTCTTTTTTACTTTCCTTTAGGAAATGGTGATGCCAGGTGAGGACACCTCATTGACGCTCACTCTCCGCCAGCCGATGGTTCTGGAGAAAGGCCAGAGGTTCACTCTTAGAGACGGAAACAGGACCATCGGCACCGGGCTGGTCACAGAGATTATGACAACTACAGCTGAAGACCAGTGCAACTGGGGCTGAGGAGGGCCTCTGCAGAGGGCTGGGCTCACGGATGGAGTGGGTTGAGGGGGTGTGTCAGGCAGGAGGGTGAATGTGTGGCTGTCTGTGTCTGGTCAGATCAAATAATTCTAGAAATACAAATGAACAATACATAAACACACACAGATGAACAGGATTCAGGAGAGGACCCGCAAAAACGCATGGCTCTGTTGTGCAGGTGCGCCTGACTAAAACACCTGTGATGTTCCACTGTCAGTCAACATTGTCATTTATGTAATAAAATGTATTTAATAATAAAACCGCCTCCTTTGTTTTGTGCTACTTGCTCGTGTATTCATGTGCTTGTTAAAACAACACAGATGCTGCAGAGAAGATTTATTTTATTTTTTAACCAACATGATCGCTGACAAAAGTAAATAACTGCTTTGGATTCACTGCAAAAAAAATTAAAAATCAAAGTTAAAAAGAAGAAAATTTCCTGGTAATTTTCTCCTACTACATTATGGACATTTCCCTAAATGGGAACATTTATAGTTTGGTAAAAAATAAATAAAACTACTAATGCAGAAAATTCATTCATTTAAAGCTATGTTTTATTGTATTTTTAGGAAAGTCTCCTCGAGTCGGTCACTTACAATTATATTTTACACAACATGACTGCACAGCACAAACAGTATCCCTGTGTGTAGAAAGATTAAGAAGCCACAGGAGGGCAGCAAAGAAGTTCCTCATCAAAGAGTCAAAGTCTGTTGTATCGTTTATGAGATATAACACACTGAAAACGCAGGATTTTACCGAGCCACCTCATTAACAGTTTGATGCTCAGCAATGTGAAAAAGTTGACATCCCACAATAGGAGCCAATCTTTGAGCAATAGCTCTTTAGACTTTTTTAAGGTCCTTTAAGGAGCATTCATGATTGTTTTTCTTTGTTTTCTTCAGTTACATGTGTGCTGCACCCATCCTCCCTGATTTGAGCAAAGGTGGAGGCTGAGGGTGAAGTTTCTTTAAAAGCAGAGGCCAACCAAATGAACTACTAACTAACATGAGGATAAGTAACGTTTACATTAAACGGTGGGTGCATACAGTGTATAAAACTCACCCAAATACTCATTCAAAAAAGAGTCGATACTGCAGGTCAAATTTTTCAGGTTAAGAAAAACTGTTGTTTTTTTTTAACATAACCAAACAACCATGTGCATCAAATGAGATTAATGGGATGATTGTTTCATAGCTGTTGGATGGTGACAGTGTTCGACTTTAGCAGCAGGTCTCAGCCAGCCTGACCTCAGTGTGCACTGAGCAGTCGGTGTCCCTCTGCTCGTTCATTCCCAGAAGGAAGCGCTCCAGTTGCTCCATGTTTGCTGTCGGTATTTGAGTCAGTGCCTCCTGTAATCCAATCAGCTCCGTGCTGTAATCAAATACTGTATGTCTGCAGGAATCGAGGCTGGAGCAGCAAGTACTACTGAGTGATGTGCTCAGCTGGAGGGTAAACATCTCCATGAGCAAAGTTACCTCTGCGAGACAGACACAGATGACCAGACTGAAAACCGTAGTATGTTTCACTGATACAAACCTTGGCTGTGTGTTAACACTTAATGCTGAATGTGGTTCAGTTGTGTTTAAACCTGCTGGGGATGTTTGCTGAATCATGCAACAACAGTTTTCGTCTTCATTTTAGCAACAAGAGATGTTTTAGGGTCGAGACTTGGTTACAGGGTTAGGTTGGACCTCTGTCAGTTCTCAGCATAACTTGTTTGGTTGCCTGAATTTAAAAAAAGACAGTATAAAATTTTATTGTTTATAATCATGTTTTGATAAAGACTGGTTTAAACATTTCCATTCGCTTCTGCTTATCCTTTTCAGGGTCACAGGGGGTGCTGGAGCCTATCCCAGTCTGTCGCAGGGCCAACACACAGAGACAGATCATCATTCGCGCTCACTTTCACACCTATGGGCAATTTGGATTCATCAATTAATCTATCCCCACAAACTGCATGTCTTTGGACGGTGGGAGGAAGCCGGAGAACCCACGCAAACACTGGGAGAACATGCAAACCCCACACAGAAAGACCTGATGGTGGCATTGAACTCAGCACCTTCTTGCTGTGCGACAACAGTGTTAACCACCGTGCTGCCCGTTTAAATGCTTTTGTTTCCCCAACTATTAAAAACAACAATTAGCAATAAAATCAGTGGAAGGAAGGAAAGTATACATATACTCACTGGCCATTTTATTAGTTACACCTTGTTAAACTTAGTTGGATCTCGTTTGGTCAGCAGAACTGCCTCCATTCTTCATGCCATAGATTCAATAAGGTGCTGGAAACTTGCCTCAAAAATTTGGTCTATGTCCTGTTGACATGACAGCATCACACAGCTGCTGCAGATTTGTTGTCTGCACGTCCATGATGTGACTCTCTTGTTCCATCACATGCTAAAGATGCTCTGCTGGATTGAGATCTGGTGACTGTGAACTCACCAAAACCAGTTTGAGTTGATTTGTGGTAAATCTTACTGGAAGCAGCCATTAGAAGATGGATTCAACTACAAGGCAGAATGGGTCCCTGCTTTCACGCTACTTAAATTCTTACAAAACTCATCAGACCAGGTGACATTTTTTCCAAACTTTTGTATCCCAATTTTGGTGAGCCTGTGCAAACTGTAGCTTGAGTTTCCTGACAGGTCAGTGTGGTTGCACCTGTTGTGTACAGTCACATTTCTCACATTTTAGATTTTTCCCCCTTTTCTTTATTACATAATGATATCCAAGCAGGCTTCTTTAGCACAGCCTCTATTAGAATTTGATCATAGTTTACACTGCAGTCAAAAACGCCCTGATTTCCTCCCACAGTCTTTCCCAGACAGGGTGGTGTTTTTCTTACCAGCTATGTTACGTTCACGAGTGCACTACTCTAACCTTTAAGCTGCTCACACCCCTCAAAAGAATAGCATGACGCCGCCTTAGCTGCTCGGTGTTGCTGTTAATGGAAGGAAAAGCTGCAATATAATATAATAATAGCAAGAAGACGCTGGTTTCCGTGACATGTTCAGTCTTGGTTAGAAGTGACACTGGAAGGCCAACGAGAGCTTTAATGGTTTCGTTATCAACGTGAAGACTCATTACCCAGAGCCTGATTATTAGGACATGAACGTTGGCTAACTAGGATTTATATCAAGCTGAACTAGGATCTAAATGCAGAGACCTCAAATCAACTTTTAAGGTTTTTCTGAAGTGATGATTAACGACATGGGAGCTACGTTAAGCTCCAGGCTGTTTTTGTTATTGAACCTGTCCTAAACATTTTCAACTCCACTAAACTGAAATGAGGAGGCAACAACAGTGCTATTTTTGTCTTCTCTAAAAGGGCCACATAGAAGAATTTTTTTTAAGAATTTGTCCGTTTTGAGATTAAACTCAAAATACTATTTAGCACATAGACATGGTGTGGTGACGAGTATACAGACGTTGAACAGAGTGTGCAGAAAGCTGGACGAGTCGGCTGGATTTGTGCAAGATGTAATAGTTGGCAATGGACAGATGCAAGGATATCGATGGTTGCACCCTTGAGCAGTATAGAGGGGGTATGTTGTATCACAAGACACAATAAGACTAGTTGTTTCACTAACTCATCTACACTGGGCATTTTGTAAGGGGGTATAGCAGCCGTGGCAGTGGTTTGACTTTTTGGCACTTTTTGGCTTATTAGCAAAATTAGCAATCCTTCTGGGTTTTTTGCCTTTTTTAAACGTGTTTCAAATACTGTCTCGTAACATTTAACCTTTTTTAAAAACAATGTGTTGCATTTTAACAACAGATAGAACACACAGGAACAGGAAGCAAAGTGTTAAGAAGCACCCATGCCATATATGTTCTTGCACAGAGAGAGTGTGTCATATTTTGGGGTTAAGTTTTATTTTGTTTGTTTGTTTCTTGACCAAAAGCTCCAGAAACAATGAGTTTGCAGCGTTTAGTAAGTTCCACAAATTGAACTCTATGCGTGATTTTATAGAATATAATCTAGGTCTAAAATGTCCGGAGTTATTGCTTGAGGAACGGAAATGCAGCTGTTAGTGCTGCATCATGTTATTTTCTTTTTTCCACACTCCACCTCCTTCTAGGAGCTGAAGTAAAGAATAGAGCTGGTCCAATTAAGGCTGAATTTGCCTTTCAGCAACCCACTCTGCATGTTTGAAGGCTGACCCTCAACGGCTTCTCATCCTCCACAACAGTGCAGAGTGGGTGGGAAGGATCCCAGGTTTATTCTCAGTGCTCCTTCCATCACACACAGCACATCTCAGAGGATACAGACGGATAAAAGTAAGAGATTGTGCTTTCATTTGGCACTAATAGCATGAAAGTCAAATGTAATTAAACACAGAACAGTTTGCCACGAGTTTAATATTTCTCACAGCCTCACTGATATGCCAGGTCACATTAGCTGGTAATTGAGTAAAAGTAGATCTGGGTAGAATTACGATTAGACAGAGGTACCACCAGCACATAGGGGCAATAAAATATTTGCACATTTTAACCAAATGTGGAGTGTTTTCTATCAGTGGAGACTTTCTGTGACTGTGAAAGAGAGCTAAAGAGAGTGAAAATAACCTGTTAAACAACAGCAGGAACAGTGACGAAGGCTCTACATTAGATTTCTGTGGTGTGAGTATATGTGCATGTGATCCCTCTACAAGTGCTCAAGGTTACAGGGCAGCGAAATCCAAAAGAACTGCCAAGTCTTGCGTGTGTGTATGCAAAGACGTGACTGATTGGTTGCATAAGAGCGAAAGAAGAAACCTCTGACCCCAACCAGATACCCTCAAACCAAATCACAGCCATAAATCAAAGTCCATTCCTTTCTGCTTATCAAACGGCTCACTTACTTTCCTCAGTCATGCTACACCATACGCACTCATCAGATGCTTATTGTAGGATTATTCATGTCGTTAGTGTCTGACTACCACAAAGGGCAAAAAAGAAGGAAAGCTTGGCTTTATCAGACAATTTTATTGTGGTAATGAGAGGAGGAGTCTTTCTTTTTTCTTCTTTTTTTTAGTGCATCTCCCACTTTTAAGGTGTTGTCTCACACAACAAACGAAACTCTGCAAGGAAACAAAAAAAGTGTGGCTTCAAATGCATTTAGTGGAAAAGAGCAAAATGAGGTCAGAGATGTTCAGTTCATTAGATGTCATTTCAATCCTTTAGGCAAAAAGAGTATTTCCAGTTTATTTATTTCTCAAGACACTAAAAATTCCAATCCCTTACTTTTATAAAACCGTGTGCCAACTTACACTCACCCCCCATTTTATTAGGTAAACAGTGTGTTCACCTGCCACCAGAAGATCACCCGAAACATTAGACCATCAACACCTGATTGAATGGTTCAAACAAGGCAGGATGGATCCATGCTTTCATGCTGTTCATGCCAGATTCTGACATTACAAGACCAGATAACCTTTTTCCAATCTTCCACTGTCTAATTGTGGTGAGTCTGTGCAATCTGTAGCCTCGGTTTCCTGTTCTTAGCTGACAGGAGCGGCACCTAGTCTGGCGTTGTGCTGCTTTAGCCCATCTGCTATAAGATTTCACGTGTTTTGCATTTGGAGATGCTCTTCTGCATACTTTGGGTGTAACAAATGATTATATGATGCTTTCCTTGAAGCGGTCTGGCCATTCTCTTCTGACCTCTACCATCAATAGAGCGTTTTTTCAGGGAGCTCATTGAATATTTTCTTCTGTTGTGTGGGAAGATCTCAGTAGATGAGCAGTTTCTGAAAGACTCATACCAACATCAACAACCGTGCTATGTTCTTTTCTTCCCCAGTGGCTGCAATGTGATTGGCTGATGAGACATTTGATTAAGAGAGCTGGACAGCTGGCTAGTGAGTGTATATATCTCTCTGTCTATAATTATGAGCATTCAGCCTGACAGATCAGAAGCAAAAAATGTATTTACAATACACTGACAGATATATTAAACTTTTTGCTGTTTTACATGGAAAAACTCTTTGATCAAACTCTTGGTGCATTTGAACCAACATTCGTTTTCTAGAGCAAACCTATTCTGATAGTTTCAGCGCGAGTCAGCAATATATAGAGATATACAAATGTGTTGGAATGTGCTGAAATGGCAGTTAGACGCCTAAGTTAACCCACATGGAGTTTTTGGTTTGATGAATATGGAGGGGAAACTAATTTGTCTCTCCTGAGATAAAACACAGTCTGACCTATTATTCTTATTAAGACGAAAAGGAAGATTAAGACAGTATTTCCTCCTCAGGAAAAGCATCAGACTGTTAAAAATAGATTAAATAGCAGAACAAAAATTAATAAAGTGCATCTGTTCAGTGGCTGTTATCATGTCTTTTTTTTAGCCCTGCATGTAGTCTTCCACCAGATGAGCAGGTCAGAGTAAAACTGGGACGCTCAGGGTCACTTTGCTTTGCTTAGCTTTTTTTCACATTCATTAATCTCAGTGAATAAACAGTTCAAGGTATCTTGCACAAGATTTGATTAGCTTGCACTGATTGTGAATATTAAAATGTTCTGATTTTACTCTAAATACCTGTTTTGCAGAAAAAAATATGACATATCTTCTGAAAATCCCCTCTGATCTGAGACTCTATGAATCAACAGACTTTATATAAACATAGTTGTTGTGTCAGGCATCCCCTTTTGGATTTGTCCTCATAAAGGGCTCAGATGTGCCACAGTATTAGCCCACTCTGTGTCCCATGGGTCACATATGGCACAGTGCTTCATTTCAGATGACTTTAATTAGACTCTTCTGTTGCCAATGGGGTCCCTCCAAAATTAACTTTCAAGTTTTGTTTTGTTTTGTTTTTTTTAACCAGTGAGTCGTTAGATCTTATTAGTCTTTGCTTATTTCTAAATATATTTTTTCACATCCACACAGCTCAAGTTGACATTTTGATTTGCAGGATAACATTTATAAGGAGAAGAGTGGGCGGTTTTATTTTTATTTTCATAGTCTGTTGCCTCTGAGAAGAACGGACAGATTTATTTCCAATGAGAGTTTTCTAAGTTCTGACTCAAACTGCGAAATGTACAATCGTAGCTCAGGGGCTGTAAGTGAGCAAAGCATGTCTGAAACATTGCTGACCTTGGTAGTAACACCAGGTGAAGTTATCTAGGTAAACCTAGCAAACATGCTTACTTTACATTATTACAGGGTTCAAACATCCAAAGAAATGATCTTTTTTGTGCAGTCCCTGGTTTAGCAGAAGATAATAAAGGACGTGCTCAGATCAAATCCATTGTAAGCTAATGTTAGCATGTTAGCATATCTGTGGTTCATTTTCCATGGTCTAGTTTCATCACCAGCCAAGCTATAGTTGCAACATTTACTGTAATACTGATTGTAAAAGCCTTTTCTCTGCATTTTTAATCTGTGGAGGATACAAAAGGCCCACTAATAAAAATATAATCTCTGTCTTGATCGTAATTTATAAGCTATGCCACGTTTCCTCAACAAAAGAACTTCTACTTTTTCTTATCATAGTTATATGGAGGAGTGAAATCTGTGATAGGGGACATGGGCTGTTCTGCACTATAATCTACCTCCACAGTTGTTGTGGGGCATCGGCGCTGATTTTGGAGTGGATTTGTGGGTCTGTGTGTTTTTACAATTGCTACGAGGCAACGACTGTGCTTTTGTTGGGTTAATTGAAAGCAGGTATATTTGATTGTGCTTCCACTCTAGTCTACTTATACTCCACAGAGCAAACAATGCTGCATATTTTTTTCTTTTTCTCTGGCTTGCTGAGGATGGGGTGGTCGTTGATCTAGCAGGATAACTGCTGAATCCAGCTGGCTTTGAACTGTGTGTCAGTAATCCAGGCCATGATCTTGAATGCTTAAAAAGAAGGCAACTGGATTTTTTAAGGTTTGTGAAGATGTTTGTCCTCTCAACAATCAACTCTCTTTAAATTTACACTTATGGCCAGTGATCAGTGGTCATGACAATGGAGCTACATTTGGTTATTATGAAAATTATTTGTTTATAAAGTCTGAGAAATCTGCAGTCAGGTAAGAAATGAGAATTCACTTGGATGAGTTATGAGATGCCAAGTGAAAATTTGAACTGATTCATCTTTGAGCATTTATCAAGACAGCTCACATGAGAGTGGGAGATGAAGTTTCATGCCTTTTTTCACACCTTGGCTCTTGTCACGTGATTAATACTTCCCACAGGACCACTCCCAAGGGCACAGCCATACTAGGGGTTAGATACCTGAGATTCTCCACCACTTGTTTTAAAACTGAAGAAGCCTCTTGGGTGATAGGCAAAATGTTCTCAGGAGCTTAGAGGAGTCCAGTTGCCTTATTTTCAAGCATTCAGGACTGTGTTTTGTATCCATTTTGCAAGTTGGACTCTGTCCCTCCCACCCCCCAACTTTTAAGCACAAAATACTGTAGCTGGGATTGTTTCATTCTGATTTAAGTGTTTGTCTAATAATTCCCTGAAGTGATCTTTTTTCTCATAGATGGCTTTTGCTCAGACCTAGAATTTGAGTGTTACAAATACCTATTTATGTACAAGATCAATGCACTTTCTTTATTAGAAGGTTTTATGCACTGGTTCTGCAACTTGTGAGAGTGCACGTTTTGGGCTTGAGGCTTTTAGCCTTAGTCTTTGTATCATGATAGTCACAAGAATTTCTATATTTAAGAACCCTTTTCTTGTTTTAAAGACTTCACAAAGTCAGCTGGACACAGCCTTTTCAGTCAGATCGCGAAACTAACAATACCTTGATTAAGCAGCTAGGCAGAGCAGTTAAAATCATTAGCCAGACAAAACCGATAGTCCCAACCTGGAAAAGCTGATCCTGTTTATCGGGAACTGTCTCTAATTAAGGAGCCTTTGTTTGGAGCTTCTATTATGAGAGTAAACTGCATAATGTGTGCAGTAGCAGTGGAAAGTTTGACAATGATAGTAATAGTTACCAACAGAAGTGAGCAAACTAGTTCTTCAATGGTATATTAGCAATGAAAACAAGTGATATCAGGTTACAGCATACTTGGAATACTTAATACATAGTAAAACAGTTCTGCGCAGAAAGGAAAACAACCAAAAAGGGAAAAGGAATCATGTGTTTATTCACTGTAATGTGGTGTTAGTTTGTTTCTATGTGTCAATATTGTAATATATAGTACATAACAAGAATAATTGATTTTATAAACATTTCTAAATTCAATTAATTATCCCACTCGTTCCCCTGCTGTCTAGCACCACTTTCTCTGTGTAAGCTTCTTGCAATAAATTTAATTTAATACACACTATGAAGTGTCATGACTTGGTGTCCCGGGTAAATCAAACTAGCAGGGGAAACAGTTTGGAGCTCCAAGATTATCATAATTTCCAGCAATGTAACAAGCTGTACAGGAGAGCTATACAAGATATTGCCTTATCCATATTTTGTCTCACTCCTACTCGTAATGCCACTGAGTTTCTAGTAAATGCAAGTAATTCAAATGTAAATTTAAGATCCAACATTTGTCACTGGCTGAAATAAACAGAGATGAATAGTTTTCCCTGCTATATACAAAACTTACAAATGATGTGACATCATTTGTTTCCCCTTTGTGATAGAAATATGTATAACTCTACCTTTTCTTGTGCTCATAACTGCATTTGTGCCAACCAGCCAAGTCAGTCGCTAACGGTGTTTAATGAAGAGCATTTAATGTTGTTGTCATTCAAAGAAGTGTTACGTTTGCTTAGAATGAAAATCTGTCTCTCATCCACTTTTGATTTGCACTTTAGTTTTTATCAGTTGAGCTCGGAGAAGTATTCTCCAGGTTTAGTTTCCTAAACAATAACTTCAAGTTCAGTCAAGTTCACTGCACACCTCGCTGCAAATTTGAGGAACCTACAGATAGTCCCGCCATGACTGGGAAACATTTCTCAAAATATTTATACAAAACTATGCTATTGTCATGCATTTTATTACTAGGAACTGCAATTGTAACATGACAGCTGTTTTTCCATAAAACTCAGTGATCATCTCTGGAGAGCCTGAAACGTCCACGGACGAGCTTCACTACTCTGTGCTGCTGGTCCTCCACCTGCCTCAGCGGTGTCCTCATATCAGCAGGATGACAGTCATAGGTCACTTCATGTGGCGATGTTCAAAACAAGCATCAAAGGTTAAATCTCAGATTCTCTACGAGAGGGCGTTTCGTGTTCGGTAAATGACGACTCATTCACTAACTCAGATGGACACTCTCTGTCCTGCTCTTTCTCCATGTCTCCCTCGTCCTCCTCATCCCTGCTGATGAAGGCCAGCTCATTCTCATAGCAGAAAGAGTTGGCGGCAGATGTTGGGAATTTTCTCTCCTCCATGTCTTTGGCGCTGCACCTAGGGGTGGATGGTACTTCAAATGTTTTGTGAAAGTAGGCGTAATCTATCCTGTACTGGTTCTTCTCCTCGAAAATGACGGGCTCAAAGCGGTGACCCCACAAGATCTCCGAGGGCAGGTATGAGCTGCGTGCTTGCGTCGTCATGGCTGTGGCCTCCACCATCCCTTCAAGTATAATTACTATCTCAAAGTCGGCTGCTTCGAGATCTTGTTTGCTGATGCCAAAGAGTGGACTTTCTTCATCAATTTCGTGTATGACGGTGAGCGGGGCAACCAGAAACAGGCGGTCCGTGCCTTTGTCGTATCCGACGTTCATGTCGATCTGATCCAGGGGGATGTACTCGCCTTCCTCTGTGTAGCGGGGCTTCACCAGCTGGGCTCTCACGTGAGCTTCCACGATGTGGCTCTTCCTTAGGTTTGCAACTCTGAACATGAGGCACAGCTTCCCATCGCGCATAGCGATTACTGCATTGTGGCTGAAAAGTAGCGTCTCTGCACGCTTTTTGGGCCTTGCCATCTTTGCCATGATGGCGCCAATCATAAAGGCATCAATGATGCACCCCATAATAGACTGAAAGACCACCATGAAGACAGCTGCTGGGCATTCCTCTGTGACAAAGCGAGCTCCGTACCCAATGGTTGTTTGGGTCTCAACGGAGAACAGGAAGGCTGCCACAAAGGTGTGAACGTTCATGACACAAGGAACAAAACTCTCGTCCCTTCCTTGATTGTCCATGTCACCATGGAGCAGGCCAATGACCCAGAATGCAAAGCCAAACATTAACCAGGACACCACAAACACCAAGCTGAACAGCAGGAACATGTATCGCCAGCGGATGTCCACGCAAGTAGTGAAAATGTCAGATATGTACCGCTGTGACTTCTCATCCATGTTTGTGAAATGGATGTTGCATTGGCCGGTCTTGCCGACAAACCGGCTGTGCTGTTTGCGTCGTGTGTGGATCTTTCCATTGCCAAAACTGCCCACAGCAGGCATAGTGCTCAGTCTAAAGCCTTCTTCTTCACAGGACAAGAAGCTGTGGTGGTGGTGGGCTCTTCCCACACTCATGCCTCAGTGGTGCACAGCCACAGGGCTTCACGCTATCAGCCTGGCTCATACAAAACTGACCAGGCTCAGGGGAAGTGCCCAGCACTGTGAAGGTCGCTGTAAAGGAAACACAGGCAGAATATTAATACACAACATCAAATAATAGGGAAACAAAGAGAATTGTATTTTCCTTCATTTAAGCAAAGAACTGAGATAATCATACAGCTTCAGAAGGTCACATGGTTATCAGCATTGTGTATCAGATTCATTAGTCAAGCCCAGTGAAAATGATGCTCTTTTCTACTTCAATTTCCCCTTCCTGAAGTACCTTTGGCATGATTGCATTAATTTTTCTCTATTCATTTTGATGTCTTCTGCCATCCACATTACAGATATTACATTTCTTTCTCCACCAAAGCACGTCTACACTTATAAATGTGTCACTGCTGATTTCGGTTCAGCTCTCCACGTAGCTAAAATGATCATCTTCAGGGTTTTTTTTAAGTTGCTTATATGTTGCTGAAGTAAAATAAAACAGACATTTAATAGATAAAAGATTTTTAATGGTATCCAATTAAAAAAACAACAACTCTGCTTTGCTTTCATTCCACCTCTTCTGTCAGAAATTCTGCGGCATATACAATGAATGTTTCACTGTTCAACAAGGTACAGAAATAGCCAGCTAATCCAATGCCCTGCCATTTTATGTGACGTGTCTTCTGTTTCTTCCAGCTGGCAAAACTATTAGAGTCACTGGAGTACAGTGATGAGGCTGTGTGATTCCCTTGTGAGGCTGAACTGAAAAGTAATATGGGCTGAAAAAGATGGGGCAGAACAGCGGGTGCCATGGAGATAGAAATGGTTTGATGGCAGAAATCAATGGCATCACTTCAGGCACTTAATGGGATTTTTCTTTCTGAAAAAGGTGCACTTTATGTGGAGTAAACCCTTTTTTCACATGTGTGTTGGACTAAGTAATAATGTTTTACAGCATGCAGAAAGTAGATTTTCAAAGCAAAGTTTTACAAAGCTTTTGTATGACATTGCACCTCCTTCCCAACCAACGAAAAACCCTTCAACTTACTGTGATTCAGTGTTAAAAATAATCTTTGCTCTCTTATTTTCTTAACTGTATTACACCTTCAGTTGCGCAATATGCATGCAAAGGTGCATATAAAAGTTTCTTTTCAACAAAATGAGTAAATGTGTTGGAATGATCTACCCACACCTCATTTTTTGAAATGTTTTACCCAAAATGTAATAACTGTAGAGAGTTTTCATTTCATATTTGGTGCTGACTTAAACAAAATTCTGCTGTGGACAAAAATTTTGGTGACTGTTAATTTATGTTCGGGCGGTGTACGTTTAGCTGGACACTTGAACCAAACGGAAATGGAGAACACAACACAGCATTCACAGGGGGATGATAAAATGAACATAATATATACAAAGTAAGGATTTATAGTGGAATAGATTATAATAGAAAAAAAAATATAGATATGAATCATCGCTGTATGTTTGACAACATTTGTGCAAAGTTTTGTTTGATTAGTTAAAAAAAATCTGAAGAGAGCATGAAAATTTGCAGACTGGTAGATTTTTTAAAAAAGATTCTCTGTTGTTTTGAAACAGGGCGCGCACGCTCTGGCCAAATCTGCAGCTGACATCTTGTTTTTAATAATGGCCAACATGGTGTAGGTTCCTTAATTATTTAGAAGTCGGAAATTCTGAGTTTCCAGATGTAATTTTTTTATGGAACACCTCCTCAACTCGGATTTCCCACTCGGAGAGTCGGAACAGACCAACATACCCCGAATTAGCAAGCCAAGATGGCGGCACTGAACGTAACCAGTAGCATCTCTTCTGCTACTGTTGTGTATTTTTCACTCACTAAATAAGCCATACACAGAGCACTGATCAAGCTTTATTCATGAATGTGTGCACAAAATAAGTATTATACTGTATTGCTCGTGATAACTGAATGGCTTAGCTAAAAACCAAAACAAATCCTGTTTGCCCTCACTTTTTCTGGAAGGTGCTAACTCATGAGTGACGTCACTCCTGAGTTTTAACTTCAAGTTCTGAGGTATCTGAAATAGGTTACTGGTTTGAACAGGTAACTCATATACAGTAAAGCTAATGTTGAGGCCTGGGTTTGAATTTGCTCCGACGCTGTTAACCACATTTTCTTTGTTTTAGTTTTCTTATCTTATGCCTACTGTCCTATAAAGGCTAAAAAACACAAAAATATATATGTGTATTAAAAAACACCTATTAAAATGCATGTTTTGAGAGCACACTGAAAAGGTAAAAGCCTCTGCGCTTCTTTTACATGTGGCTAAAGCGTAGCTGCACCTGTGATTAGGTCTGTGTCACATCGAATTGTTTGCCATAAGACTGGTGTAAGGTTTTATGTGATATTAAAATGTTACATTGCGACATTATTGTTATAGCTGTGTCATCAGTTTACACTCCCCAGTGTGAACAACAATGCAACAAGCCCGGACGTGTCTGTGCTTTGTAAAGTAAGCAGAAAAAGAACATTGTTTTTAGTCAAGATGGAAATAACAAACTCGTTTCACCACTCAATGCTAAAAAATGTGCTGTAGAGTGCAACCAGGTTGTGAAGGACGAGATTCTAGTGCGACCCAAATGTAAACAAACAACTCAACCTAGCAATGCTAGCTGCTTTCCATGTGACAGGAAGAGCAAACGGTGACACAATGGAACAGCAGGAGTTTAGGCAGCTGGTCAAAAACCTCGACCCAAGATTAAACATCCCAGGTAGAAAATGTTTTTCATTCTTGTGCGACAAAGTGTTAAACAGTTATTTTACACCTTTACTTTAAATTTCATGGGGAAACACCACCTAGGCTACTTTTATGCTTGCATTTGATTTATGATGTTTTACTACTAGTACACTATATAATGCTACTGCTGGTGCCTAAATCTATTGAAAGTAGCTCATTGGAAAAGAAGGCTGCAACCACCATGTTTTTCTATTGTCAGAAATATTGTTATTGTAAATATTCTTGCCATATCATGATGTAATTTTAAGACTATACCACCGGCACAATTTTATTAAACTCAAGACTCGGCTATGCAAGGCAGGGCTTGGAGCTAAATGCTAACATCATCTTGCTGACTTGGTGATTGTTTCGTTTTTCACGTTAATATACAAAAATGTGTTACTGTGTTGTGTGAGCCATGATCAGAGAAACCCTGAATGCAAACTTATGTGACGTAAAAGATGATGTTAGGAATATAAATTCCACGGAGGTAAAATATGTTTTTAAATCTCTTTTTGCTGTCAGAGTCAGCTAACTTGTGAAGCAGTTTTCATCAAATTTAAATGATGATTATGAATTTTTGTGCATTTGATTGTGCTTTTCCAATGTCCTGGTGACTACTGAAGGTAAAGTTATTTTAAGGTATTGCTTTAAAATAACTGCCCACGTAAATGCCCAAATTGTTGAGTAGAGAGACTTCTAGAAACATCTAGGAAATATTATTATTATTATTATTATTATTATTATTATTATTATTATTATTATTATTATTATTATTACTAATTTTATTTATTTTTTGGTTTCCACTGAATTGAATGATGTGGCTGCATTCTGGTCTGTTGTACCTTAAATAATCTGAATTCAAAGAGCCCTTAAATAGGAGGCAGTCACATCACTGCCCTGGAAACAGAAGAGATTCAGTGGAAAACACCTCAACTACAGGTTTGCACAAGCTGTGTCCTGCTTACTTTCAGATATTTTTATCATGCTTTATGTTGTTTGGACTCTCTTTGGTATGTCTGAGAACATTACAGGAGGCTTGTCAGGTGATAAATAGGATAAGGGTATAAAAGATGCATTAAAAAACAAAAGTTAAAAATAGAAGCTGACCACACCATGGGTAGTTAGACATTAATACCCAGTACATATAACAGACCACACAGAAGTCAAGAAGGGATGTATTTGTTAGAGCTTAAAGTTCAGGATCAAGGATGACACTTATAATAACAAATCTGACCATATTTCCCCTGTGAGTGAGTGTTTCTCGAAGGTCTAGTTGCTAGGAAGCAGGATGTTGAGTGTCCAAGGGATATTAATATCTAATTATTTGTGCGACTGCTCCTTGGCTCTCTCAGGAGCCACACTCTGCCTGCTGGGCAGTGATCTTAACTCAGGAGCAGCGATGAGTCTTTTTATCTGCTGGCATTTATCACAGCAGAAACTGTTTTCACCAAAAACAGCAGCAAGAGGCAAGCGGCTTACCTTATTCGCAAGAAAACGCTGATTTCCAACTTTCCTTTTCTTCCAAATCTCCAAGCTTTTTAGCCAAGCTGCTTCATGATTGGCTTCCTTCAGTTCTTCTCTTCTTCTATCCTCCTGAGGTAGAAAAGTAAATAGCCACAGAGTGTCTTCATCTCTTTCTCCACTGAATGAGGAGAGCAATCACTCGTGCTCTAAAATACTCCAGGGTCACCCCCGGATTGATATCCAGTTGATTGGGAACAGACCAGAAATAACAAAATGGTTTTCGTGAAGCAGGGAAGTTGTAATTGTGATCTTCAAAAACCGAACGGCACCTTGATGGCAGTCATCCCAAATCAAATGAATGTAGTGGTCACGTGGCCTGTTGAGTCCAGTCCAATCAAAAAAGTCAATTCTTCACAGCTTATTTTAGAGTCTTGGGAGAGTCGACAGTCTCTCTTCTTCCACGTGTCTCACACTTTCTGAGTATATCTGCTATCTGATCTCGTTCTGCTGCAGATCCCACTCTGTATCCCACATCTAGTGAACTATTGCTCACTGCTCAGCTCCAATCCTCCCCCTCCCTTCCACAGTGTCACTGTAGATACTTGGCATTTGGAGACTACATGCGCTTCCCCTACAAAGTGTTGACAGTCAGGTGATCATCAGTGGCGTTGAAAGAACCGACTGGCTTATTCAGGGCTGTTGTGTACCACAGAGCGATGGGGGACACACTGGTTTCTTTGGGTTGTGTTTTTTTATGACAATGTATTTGATTATACTTTGGCAGAATCGCCTAAAGAACACACCACACTGCTTCTGCATGAGTAAACTTCTTATTTCCAAATATAGATTATACTTCATATGTATACCCTATTTTCTAACTAGAATCTAGCAGATCACCGAGTGGGTAGTCTCCATTTTTACTCAGTGAGAAAGCAGAGCAGCTCTTGTTGAATATGCTGGACTTTGAAGAGACCATGTAGGCAGTTTCTGAATTTTGTGTGCGTGCCTGAGTGAATGAGGACGTCTGTCAGCGTCTTGTACATTGCAAGGCCACTGAGAAGTTGTTAAAGGTTGCACTTGAAGCTTAAAGCAGTTATACCTATGGATGGTATCAGCATGCCTACGAAGTTGAAATGAGACTATGTTGCGAATTTCTTACAATAGTTACCATTTGAATTCAGTGTGTTTGGGTGATTCATTCATTACTTAGCAACTGAACTCAAACCGCTAATCCCAACAGGAATATCAATGTTTTTAAAGGTGTGTAACCATGATTAGACAAAGCAGCATTTTGAAATGATGGTCATATGATGAGTCACGTGAGTTTGCAAGGTTGTTATCTTACAGTATAAAATGCCTTCACACGACTGGTGTTGTGATTGTGGGAGAAAACTGGAGTAACTGGAGTGAACCCACGCAGACACCGGGAGATCACGTAGATGCCACACAGACTGGGTTTGAACCAGCAAAGCCAGGACTGCTAACCAGCAGCACTGCTAACCACAGCACAACCATGCTTACATAAACATATCTAGAAAAAATTCAATTGACTGTCTAAGTTCTAAATAAAAATAGACTGGGCTTCAAATCATTTAAGGTATATTTATAGTTCAAAAAAAGAATATCTGATGTTCAGACTGACAAATGGTTTAGATGATTTGGATGGCTTTAAAAAACAAAATCAACTTCTGGAAATTGGGGGTTTCATTTTCTGAGCCATTAAAAGAATCAGAGAAACCTGAAAAGCAGCACTGACCTTCATGACTGGATGACCTCTTATGGTCTGACTAATGAAAATCTGAAATTCTGGTAATTCTGGTCGCTGCGTCCTCTGTAGGAGGAGAGTCTGTGGAGGTTACAGGTTAAAAGCCAGCATGTTATGAGCGGTGCATTAGTGCCCAAGGCAGTGATAGCCTGCACCTATGTGAACGTCTAATTACTGAATATATGCAAATCTTAGAGCAACATATGCTGTCTTCCAGAGGGTATCTTTTCAGGTAAGGCCTCACTTATTTGCTAAACTGGAATTTTCACATATTACAAAGTGTGGCTCAGCAGTCTGCCTCTAGTCCACAGATGTGAGCAAGTGAAAACATTTAGAGATTATGAAAGAAAACAGAGCAAAGGAAGCCCATCTCTGCTGGGCAGCTGAAATCTTATAACATGCAAGAACTGCAAAACATTTGGCTTCCAAAACTGCAGCAGCTGCTCCTCCAAGTTCTATAAAATTTGCAGAGTGCTACTGAAAGGGAAGATGATGCAACACAGGGGTAAACATGTGCTTGTACATGTATAAATTTTTTTTACAAATATTGTGATTGTAATGTATTTAAACACAATTTACGTGTGTTTGTGTTAAAAATTGCATGGTTGGACTGAACATGGGTTATCTACAAGCTGTGTGTAGCTGTCCAGCACTTTGCAATTCTCAAACAAGACAAAAACAGGATTATCTTTCCAGTGCTAGCCTAACCCAGGTTCACTGGAGAACGTCACAGAGCAGAGGGATCGGTGGAAGGTTTACGTGCAACGAGCCACTATGATGGCCTGCAAGGAAGCTAAGGCGAGATGGCTTCGGTATCAGTTTTCTAAATATAATAGGAAATAATATTTGACCTTTGTGAGTGTTAGTCCCACTGGATCTGTTTTGGGTGCAAGCATCTTGCATGTGATTCACTGGCTCGCATACAAGATAATGCACACAAAAAAACAACATTCATGAAGAATTGGCCAGACTACAGACAAACACAAGCACTACAGATCTTAGCTCTCTAAGTGCTCATAATTATTACTGTACATGTACACTATGAAGTCTTACTATGATGTCAGACCTGTAAATAGGTTATGGGTTCAGTTAGGGGATGGCGGCCCCAGATGGGGATGTGGAGTGTGCTATCAGGACAAAGTGTGTCCAGTGCCCGGCCTATACTTCATACCCAGCGAGTTATTTAAAGAGCCCTTCTCTGCAGCAGGATAAAGTGGGCCAGGCTCGACTGCACTGATAAACATACAAGTGTTTGATCACCTTTAAGATTCTCAGCTCAATGCTGATCAGCACACTACACTTTCATTTCAGGTGTTTCACCATGTTGTGGTTATCCCTGTGTGGATAAGGGCACACGGTTTTTACTCAAGCTCCGTTAAACAAAACTATTACTGCTATTATGCAGTAATAACCCAGCAATACTCTATACTGCTGTGCTGGTGGTAGCTTGTAATGTGCTCCTTGTTAAAAACAGCAGGGAGAAACGAAGTCAGAGTAGTTAGGGTGTAAACTTTGCAAAGCTCCAAGACAAGCTTGTTTCATGCAGCAGTGATCAAGGAAGAGAGAGAGCAAACATGAAGGATGAGATGCAGTACAAAATATCTGTTGGCAGCCAACACAAACTGTTCGTGAGTGGGGAAGAGAGGCGTTGTTCACCCAACTGACAGAAACAAAAAGCTGAACATACACAAGATACATGAAAGTAGCTGTTCTCCAACCTCCCTGTTCCAGTTAGTGAATATGCTTCAGACCTGCATAATGAACATAATAATAAAGCACTCTCAGTTCCAGTAACACATAGAGGCAATGATAGCTCCACACTGGAGGTTGAATCCAGGTCACTCTTTACTGTACTCAGTCAAAAGCCTAATTAAATCTTTGTTTCCCTTATTCTGCCCTATACAAGTGAATAATGAAAGAGTGTGGATTTTTTTAAATCACATTATTTCCATCAGTCATTAGATATAAAATAAATAAATAAATAAATAAACCACGGTCTGGTCTGTCAAATCACAAACAGATCTCATGAACCAAACTTGTTTAGTTTGTTCTTGGTATATTTTCCTTACAGCACAAACACCCATCAGCCGCATCACCACCCCTGGTCCCAAGGCTGGTATGCTCAGGTGAACAACGAAGGATTTATCCATTGTCATGGAAACGCTGACGAGTTTGAGTTAAGTTGCATGTAGGTCACACGCCTCTAGACCTGATTTTATAACAGTGTGGTTCAAATCAAAGTGGATATGAAGTTTGTGCAGCTCTGTGCCGATTTGAGAACACAAACTTGGGCTCCCGTCGCACAAATAATCAAAGCCGTGGTCCCGTCAGCAGCACTGAAGTGTATCACTGGAGAAGCGGACTGTGCAGGTCTCCAAGCCAGTTGCGGTAATTGATCTTTGCATGGCTAAATGGGCCACTTATTTTTACAGCTCGAGCAGGTGCACCTGTGTACTGGTGTTTCTTCACCAGTTGCTGATCAGTCATGAGGGCCTGGTGAGTTTGTGGGGCAGGACTAAGAACAAACCCTGCAGGTGCACATGAAAACACACACACACAAATACAGTGAGGAAACTTTATGTTTTCCAGTCACTATTACTCTGATGTAGCAATTTGAATACATTTTACATAGTTATTTGAAGAGAGGATCATTTTAAAAAGTACATGGTAATGGTTTTATTGCCATGAAGAATGATTTCTAAACAGGTTTTGTATTTAAATTCAGTTCTTGGTTGACACTGAGTGTCTAGTAACTGTTCTGAATGATGAGGATGGAGAAGATTAGGAATGAATGCATCAAAGGGACAGCTCAGGTTCAGCCCTTTGGAGAGAAAGTTCGAGGGACAAAGCCGAGGTGGTTTGGACACGTGGAGAGGAAAAGAGCAGGAGGAAAAGAGGATGACCACAGTGATGGAGAACATGGAGATCATCTGCTTTGGCAGCCAAAAGAAGAAAACTGAGTAGATGTAG
Organism: Diplotaxodon limnothrissa; assembly: GCF_057381915.1. Classification (NCBI taxonomy): domain Eukaryota; kingdom Metazoa; phylum Chordata; class Actinopteri; order Cichliformes; family Cichlidae; genus Diplotaxodon; species Diplotaxodon limnothrissa. The sequence continues at coordinate 15,336,241 of NC_140599.1, read as the reverse complement.
AAGTATTTAGAGGACTGTCATGAATCATCTACTTTATAAGCTTTAATTAATGCAGCAATATAAACTCAAAAATTATATATACCAGGAACTCTGTCACCCTGCTGATACAAAAAGAAACGGGGCATTAAGATCTGGAATAAAATGCTTAAATTACAAAGAAATTCAGTTAATGTTTATCTGATGGTACTTTTCTGCATTCAATTCCATCAGTTTTGCCAACAGCACTTGCTGAAATGCCACATGAGAGTTGCAGCAAATACTTAACTTTTCAGTAAGAAAGCATATTTGTCACTTTAGGACGCAAAATCTTACTTTGTGTCCAAAAATAAAACGAACATGGATTTTCACACACCAGCTTACAAATTACATCCATGATGCATAACACAAAGAATCAGCTTTGGTATTTCAAAGTGTCAACTACCATGACTGGAGTTTCACAGGCAGTCACAGGGAAGGAAAGATGGGTGTTGGGTTTTAATGAGGTGCGATGTTCCTTTTTGGAAATGCGACTCCAAAGAACAGGGTACCTTCAAAGTTATGTGCTCTGCAAAAGCACTGAGAGCTGTGACATAGACAGAAATGTGATCTCTGGAGATGTGGGTCAGTGTTTCCCAAAAATAAAGCTTAAAAACATGTTTTAAAAAGCCCTTAGAAATGCTCTGCTGATTACACTAATTAATTAATAAATACATTTTAGCATACATAAATCTTCAGGAGCTATCTGAGCTGTGTTTGAGTAATATGAACCAAGTCTGTTTAGTAAGACAGTTATTTTAGAAGTAATTAGAAGACTGTTTCTACCTTGGAAGAGACACACAGTTTGATCCTGAGCTGTGCAGCAGCAGGTTTTTGGTGACCAGACACCCTGGCTTCATCCTGTAACCCTAACAGCTCGGCTATATCTACACACGGGATGTCCTGTGAGTAGTTAAATGAACATTTCTGCATAAACATAAAGTCTAGTCAACTTTTTTATGCTTTGGAAAGATTTTTTTTGTTCTGGAGTAATGTATGCTACCGGTATGTTGCCTGATCCAGACTAGCAGGGGCGTCAAATATAAATCCCGGGGGGCAGAGGTAGCCCAGCAAAGGCATAAACTGGAAAATATAAAGGAGGGCATAAATTTTTGGACTTTTAAATTTATTTTTACAAGTTTTACAGCTTTTTCTTCTGATACTTAGCTTCCCCTCAGTCATTCACACTACATCGAAATAGTTAATCAACAGATAAACAATTAAATGACACAAAAGTTCCTTTTTTTCATTGTATACTAAATTTTGTTTAGAAAAAAGAAAAAAAAACATCAATCAACTAAAACTTTATGTTTTATAAACATGGAAGAGTCTGGCCATTGAGCGACCAGAATGTTTTCTGTGTTTCAAACATTTATCATGCGGAAAAACTGAGACATGCTGTTGAAATTATACTTCTTTATCTTATATTAGGACATCATAATTTATTGAATATGTAGTTAAATGTCTTTTCACTGACAGGAAGTGGAATTTCACTCATCCGGTCCACTTAAGTGTAAAGTGGTCTGTATGTGGGCCTCAATGTAAAATGAGTTCAGTTAACTTTATTTTTTTGCGTCATTTGTCCTCAAGGGGCAGTTTCCAGGTAACATTATAAGATCACTAGAGTCACATTTTACATGCTGAGGTCAGATGCCTCTAATGGTTTCTGTTTAGGTTTGGACACTGTGTGTAAGAACGTAAATAAAAACATAATGCAATGAAATCTCATAAAAACATTAGAAGTTTAAATGTTTAAGTGGGTAATTTTTAATTCGATGGTAATAACACGTCTCTAAAATGTTGTGACAGGACTGGGAAAATCGGCTGGAAAATTAAGTGGTGGTAAAAAAAAAATTCAGCAGTATGAGGAAGTTTGAGGATCATTAGGTTAAATTAGTGATTGGGTATAAAAAAGACCGTCTTAAGAGAGGCAGAGTTTCATTAAACTGCAAAAAAACCCTACGTCTACAAATTATGGAACCTTTTCAGAATAATGTGTCTCAATGTAAGATTACAATGACTGTGAATATGTCATCATCAGTACAGAGAATCTCTGCATTCTGTTTTTAATCACATTTTACACAATTTTCTTGCTTTTTAAAAAAAAAAATTGGGCTGTACTTTACATCAGTTAAATATAAGTAAATCTTTATTGCTCTCCACTTGTTTTAATTTGTCTGTTTAAGGCCATCATTTTCTTTTTTCTGATTGATCAAACAATTTAATAAATCACTGATAAAATCAACAAATTCACTGATTATAAGTGACTAATAGGGAACAAAGGAGGGAACAACTAAGCTGTAGTGCCTCTTCACCTCACTGTGCAATACCTTTTGTGCAATACTTTTGTAAATAGTCAACAGTGCAATAGACTCAATACTTGAAATGTGCAATTCACTTGTATTTTTATTTTTATTCCTATTTATTCTATTTATCCCCTTCGTATATTTTATTTATATTGTCTCTGTATTTATATATATGTGTGTGTGTATAACTCTGTAACTTCTGTCGGTGCTGTGCTTTTTTGGAAATCGAATTTCCCAGAGGAACCCACCCGAGGGATTAATAAAGTTCTATCTTATCTTATCTTATCTTATCTTAATAGTTTTAGTTCAGCTGTCATAACACAGCGAGACACAAAATAGATGATGTGTCGCTGTCACAAAAGGTAAGTCAGATAGACAAGGAGACACATAAGATCTAAGCAATATATAAGCAACAAATTATAGTAAGGTGTAAACACTGTGCTTTGGTGTACTGTTTAACAGATCATACAAGGAAACCATGTTTCCCTTTCCTCCTTTCATTACCAGAGTTTATGTTAAATGATATTACCCCATTCTAAACTGTTTTTCTTCCTTTTGCAGGGTAATTATGATTTTAAAGTCCCTTTTTCTTCCTGAAAGCGTAAGATTGTGTACATTGTGTGAAATCCAGTCAGTGTTATTTTGTTTGTAGGAAAAATCAAAACAAGCACAGAAACACTGACTTTAGTTAATGGTTGTTTAAAAAATAAGAAAACAGAGATCCACATTATTTTTGACCAACCTTGTTTTACTTGAAAGCTCATTTATTTGAAGTCATAAAGCAGCTGTTTCGAATAAATATGAAGGTAATAAAAGTACAGTAGCATCTCTTCTCTTTCAGGAATGTATTTCCTCTGCTGGAAGGGTAAATGTTGCGTTATGTGGCCTATAATGTCAAATACAAGTGATCCAATACGCTTATGTGAGCTGTGTTTCAATAAAAATACAGTTTGTCTTTAAGTTACAAAACCTCTGTGTAATGCACTGAATGCATGTGTAAAATGACCTGTGTTTGTTGCGCCCTCTAGTGTCCTGTTCTGATCATTCAACACACAAAAAGGTTATAATAAAACAGATTTCTGAAAAGCTCTGATGTCAGCTGGTCATCTTCTCTGGATCAGAATGACTCGAACAGCTTCATCCTTTCTTGGACAGAAAGGCCCTCTTTTAAACTCTGAGGAATGAAGAGATGCACAAAAATGATTTAAATAATAAATCTTATCTGTTAAATGTCTTTTGTCATGATAGAGGGCAAAAGTTGTAGTCATGTGATAGAGAAAGTGAACCCCTATAAAAAAACCCTGACTACACCTCTTCATTTAACTACTTGAACCATCTTTAGCGGCAATAACTTGAAGTAATCAGTCTCTGCATGACTTTATCAGTCTCTCACGTTGTTGTGGAGCAATTTTAGCCCACTCTTCTCTACAACATTGCCTCAGTTCATTGAGGTTTTTTTCACCTTAGAATAGTTCATGGTAGAATCAATGAGTGCAAGATGCCAAACTCCTCATCCCTCCTTCACCGTGCTGGCAGTTGGTATGAGGTGTTTACGATTATATGCTCTGTTTGGTTTTCTGGTGCTCTGCATTACGGCCAAACATCTCAATTTTGGTGTCCCAGAAGTCTTGTGGTTTGTTTAGATACATCTTTGCAAACCTAAACTGAGCTGCCAGGAGTCCACGCTGGACGCCCACTCCTGGGAAGATTGTGGCATTGTGCTATAACACACCTGAATCCTGCAGACCAGCAAATTGAGACAAATTCTGATTACATGGAGTTGCTCACTCTTGCTGATGATCAGGTAAGTAGCAGCCAGAAGCTTTGATTAGCAGCTTCTGACTGCTACTTACCTTCTTCATTTCTATGGAATTAATAAGAGGAATCTGTAAGTGCGCTTTTTTAAAGTGTTTGCAGACAAGATTGCAACAGTAGAATCTACTTTTTAAAGATTTTAAAACTGATACTTTTGCTTTCTGGTCAAACTGAAGACGCATCAGCTCTTACCTTCGATCTGACATCTCTTATTTGTCGCACGAGGGATGATTTCTTTGGAAAAGTAGCAGTGTTTGTCTTTCCCTCAGAGTCATCTGAGGGGGGGAAAGAGGAAAGACAAAACAGTCTATACTTGAGTTTAACTTTATTACCTATGTGCTGATAAATGATATCAGGCTTCACACTGAGGCAGCACACTTTGTATGAATGTCACACACTTCACACTTTCACATTGTGAAACGTGTCTCACCGTGGCTTGGCCCTGCAGTGACTCTTCTTGGAGACCAGGTGGAGAACTTAAAATCTTCACCAAGCCTATTGACATGTTGGTGGGGTTCACCTTGGCTGTTTGTATAGGGGGTCTTGAGCCTATTCTCAGCATATATTTTGTCCTGTGTGACACACACACACACACACACACACACACACACACACACACACACACACACACACACACACACACACACACACACACACACACACACACACACACTTTGGATTAGGTTATATATATTACTACATACAGGATATTAGGTTAAATTGTAAATTAAACATGGTTGATGTGGATCACTTGTTTTTTTGGGGGGGGTTTGTTTTTGTTTTTTTGCTGTTATATTTATCCACTAATTCCAGTAAATAAGTAAATATAAAGCACGACATAAAAGTTGACATATGACAAAAGTCTAGTCTAACAAAGTTAAAAAAGATAATAATAAATTAAAATTACTACCATCTGAGCAATCTTCAACTCTTCTCTGAGAGAATGAGATTCCTGTCTGAGAAACTGAATTTCTGCCTCCCTCGACCTCAGAATCACCTGTAACATAGATTAATCGTATCAACACACACACACAGCCTATAATTTCCGTCTAACTATATTAAATATAAATGAGATGAGCAGATAAGGAACTGGACTATTGCTGTTGCTGATGCCTGTTTGGAATAATTAAACATACAGGAGCTGTATTTTCTGGACTCTGTTGTATGGACAGCAGGGAGCACTCCCTCTCTGTGCGTCTCTCCTGAGATGCTGATATAAGCTCAGTGAAAAGAAGTCTGTCTACCTGTTTCTTTTTGAGTTCCTGGTTTTCTTTTTGGCACTGCATCATTGATTTTCTCTCATCTTGCAGTTCCTCTCTGAGCTGAGAGTTTTCCAGGCATTTCTCGGTGTGCTGAACCGACAGCATCTCCAGCTCCTTCTGCAATAACTGGATCTCCTTCCTTTGATGACAAAGCAAAGCACAGATGATGACGAACGGGAAAGCAAGCAGTTGTCTCTTCCTCCATGATCTGCGCTGGTTTATTAATTCATGAATCTTATTGCAAGTAAAGATTGTGTTTTAAAACAGCTATTATAAAAGAATGTGTATTTGTCATTTGCCGTCTGTGTTTAACAGATTTCCAATGATGACCACTCTCATTACAGTTTTTTACAGACGCTAGGACACATTTCTCAATACTTAGGTCACTTTTGCAAAACTCCTCACACGGTGAGCACAACAGAAGTCTATGTGGGCTAAACTGAGGATCAGTTATCATTGTTTTGGCACAAAATGCATTCAATGACTACATCTCTCAAATTTCATGAATTATTTTCTCACTCAGACACAACAACTGCCAAAAATCTTTGTACGTACAGGACATTTTGCATGTGCTTACATACTGTTTTCAAAACTGTTAAACTTATGGCCAAAACAATAACACAATGCAAAACTTAAAAAGACAGCAAAATTCAACAACAATATTTTATTGAAACATATTTTAAATCTAAAAATGCAGTTTACATCCCACAGATTTACAATCTTGTTACAGTTTTTTCTGATTGCTTAAGCACATTTTTTGTAACTATTGGCTAATTTTGCAAAACTCTTCACACAAATAAGAAAACCTGTCACCCAATAATCAAAACATTGTAGTTCTCTTGCAAAAGCAAACACAGCTAGATTAACTCTTCACACCTTCGTAAAAATGGTGTTTCCGTATCAAACACTACACACAAGCCATCATCTACTAAGCACACAATGCGCCAACTGCACACTGATGGTATGAATACAAAACACATCTGGCTTTTGCTTTCTCTGCGCACAAGGTAGGCTATGTCAGTTTGAGCTCATACTTCTGTCATAGATCCATAAGCATAGAGGGATCCAAACTTCAAGTACTGGTGTTTATTCAAACACATCAAAACAAACACAAGTGTTTATTTCCAAGTATAGGATTATTTGCAACCGCCATAATGACTATATGGGTTACTTGGTCTGCAGTGAACATGCTTCCTCTGCCCCCAGCATCTGGTCATCTAGCAATTCTGTAAAGTAACAATTTCAGTATTTTTACATCAGTGGTATTGGTGTGTTTCTCATTGGCATATGGCAGTGCTACAAATCTTTGTGCGAAGTGACTGTACTCACCGATTCTCATTTCAAGATGTCCTTATGGTACTTGCTACAGTGTAGCGGCTCGAGTTAGGCTGGACCCGTTGGCCAGCTACCCTCAGGGTCATTCCACGGTTGATTACATGGTCCACTATTGTAGCTCTGATGTCATCAGTAATTCTATTTCTTACTCTTCCTACCCTTCCTCTCCCCCCTCCTCATCTTCCTCTCCCCCCTCCTCGTCTTCCTCTTGCTCCTCCTTGTCCTTGTCGTCCTCTTCATCCTACTTCTTCACCTCCACGTCCTCTTCCTCGGCCTCCTCTACTTCTCACTCTTTCTGCTCCCTCCATTGTACTCCGCACACACAGCTTACCTGTATTATAGTGCTTAGGCTGATTGCAAAGTGAACTAATTATCTAAAAAAGTTTTCACATGTGAAAGTGTGCCAGACAGTTGGCAAATTAGTGTTAATGATAGCCATACATGTGTATACTTTTGCTAGGAGTGTGTTGGAAATTTGGTAATTGAGTGTTGTGCAGTGAATTGTGCCTACCGTTTTGCAAAGTGTGTGTTACAAAATTGCAAACTGAGTGCAAAGCAGTTTTTGTGCTTTTAGTTTTGCAAACTCAGTGAGTGGTTTTGCTATAAGTCTGAATAGTTTTAGAGATTGTGCTACAGGAATCACAGTTAGGGTTTAAGCATTCAGAAAAAACTGTAAATGAAAATGATGTTGCACACAGAGGGAAAAAATAGCACGAATTAACCTGCAGTTCTAGAAACATTTCATACCATTAACACTGTTACCTGCTCACGATATGAAGTACAGGTAACAAGTACAAATGCAGTACAACACCTCTACAGTAAATGCTGCAATAAAATACAAGCTGGTTTTTTTGGGGGGGGGGGGGTTGGCAAACATTTTGAAACCACACGTCACTCACTCGTATTCGCCGTGGAGCAGCGTGACATCATCGCTTTCCATGATGCGCTGGGACTGTCTGCTTTTCTCTAGCTCCAGTTTGTGAGCCCTCCTCATTGCCACAATAGCTGTCGAGAAGCAGAACTTACTTTCAGTACTGCCTTGGTGGAATTATTCCTATCAGGCATAACTCTAATATAGCATTCTTACAACTAATTAATCAAATGTATTATTAATTAGTATTAAACACAACTTAGCAATAAAAATGTTTTGACAACAGTGCATTTATGTTCCATGTTTTCTTGCTTGCCTGCCATTGTCGCGGCTGTCTCCTCCTGCAGGAGCTGCTCTTTCTCCTTCAGAAGTTCAGCCACCTCCTTCTGATGCTGCTGCTGCAAGTCTTCTATCAGATCCCTGTGCATTTCCTCCACAGCAGTCAACTCCTGTTCACAGGAAGCCTATAATGATATTTAAAGGTGGTTGTTGTGCGATATGAGTGGCTCTGTGGTGTGACGGTTTTCACATTTGCCTAATAGGTTTAATTTTAGGAGGATACCCAAATCCATCGGGTGGTGTGTCAGGAGGGGGAGGTAGCTGCTGCAACGACCTTTGTGAATAAGAGAGCAGCCAAAAATAACTTTTGTGCTTGATATAGTCTATATACACTCAAAACGGCTTTCTTAAACATAACAAAGAGTTAACTGTACTCAAATGGCCTCCACAATCGCCACATCTCAATCCAGCAGAGCACCTTTGTATCAAGTATTTATTTATTGTCATTGTCAAAGAACAATGAAATTGCGTTTGGAGCTTCTGTACAACCCGTTAAAATAAATAAATAAATAAAATTATAGTGTACTATAAATTATAGTAAAAAACAATTTTCCACAAACTGCAGACAATTTTTTTGTTTCCTTGCCAGCTTTAGTCAGGCATTGGAAAAATCTCATTAAATACATTTTTTTAAATCTACCAAGATACAAATTTTTATACCCTATAATTAGTTTGGGATTTGGTGAAGCAGGAGATTCGTGTCATGGATGTAAAGCCGACAAATCTGCAGGAAATGTGTGATGCTGTCACATCAATAGGGACTAAATTTACATCACTGTGAATCTGTGCCATGATATAAGGCAGGTCTGAAGGCAAAAGCATGCCCAACTCTGTACCAGCCTGGGGTACTAACAAAGTGGCTGATTATTATATATGTAAAGTGTAGAGAAATCTACACCAGGAGCCATAACACTGAAACCAGCAACAGGTAAAATCAGTATCATTTATTTTTTTAGAATTCAATGTTCTGCTGAGAAATCATGGATGCTGCGGTATATTCATTGACTAGCTGGGACCACATCCTCATTTAGATTTAACAGCATTTCTAATAGGTAATGGCAGATGGAGTAAGCATGAATTGAGGGGAAGGCAGAAGTCAGTGCTGATTTCCCAGGAGGAGAGAAACCAAAATCAAGCAGGTGGTTTTACAGTTGTGGCTGATTGAGTGATTGTATTTTTACTTTTAGGAATAGTGTTTGTTCCATAGTTACATTGTAGCCTTGCTAATTCTGATGTAACCCTAATTGATTTAAGGCTTCAACTAAGTAAAGTAATGAATAAAGTGATGAAAGTAGAATTTGAACTTGACAGAGAAAAATAAATCTGTAAAATGAATTTTAAAAATACATACTTTAAGACTAATTATCTCACGTGATGCAAAGTCTTGGTTACCTGAATGTTTTCCAAATCTTTCTTGTAATTCATTTGGATCCCAAAGTCCTCCTCTGTTTCCCGCTCCATCACACTCTGCTCTGGTAGACAAGATGTATTTGGGATGTAAAGAGGTGCCTCTGTGCGGGATTTGCTCTGTTTCTCTCTGGAAACACAGGACTTGGTGTAGTAGCCATGTAAGTGCTTCATCTCCTCTTCGTGGATCTGCTGCAGTTCCTTTATCTTCTCCTGAAACTCGCCTTCCAGTTTTTCCACTCGTTCTGCATGATAATCCTCAATCTTCTGTATGTCTTCTAGGAGTTTCTGGTTCCCGGTCTCTACTGATATTATCTTCTTTTCAGCCAGCTCCAGTTCTTTTCTCAGCGCGCCGTTGTCTTCTTGAAGCTGGCATATTGTGTCATTTAAGGCCTCCTGCTCCTCTATTCCATCGTTGCGCTGCTCTTCCAGTTTGTTCACGTCAATTTGAAACTCCTGCTTTAAATCCATGTACATCCGCTCTGACAAATAAATTAACTTTGCGTGGTCCAGCATACATTTTAAGTCAAAGGCAGCAGCTTCCTTCCCTCTATGCTCCATGTCATCACCACCGACAGGTCTGCTGTCACCAGAGTTTACCAGGCAGAGCTGGTGTAAAAATGTAGCCCTTCTCTGCAGCCGGGATATTAGCCTCTCTAACCAGTCTGGTTTTTTCTTTTCCTCCATTTTTTTGTTATCTGATTGGTCCTCTTCTTCTGGTTCTTCCAAGCCCCTGGCATCTTCCTGCAGTCTCTCCTCATAAGAAGCCAACTCCGAGGGACTGATATCTGCCAGACCCGTCATTCGGTCCTCAGCGTCTTTGCTGTTTACTGGAGTCACACCCTCGTACTGTTGATGAATTTTTAAGGCAGCATAAATTAGCTCCTCTTCAGCACAAACTGTACAGATTAAACTTTCTAAAAGTTCATCGCTGTCACACCCTGTTCTCTCAGATCGCATCCTTTCTTGTGCTTTTAACGCTATTCTTCGAGCGATTATGTTTTTGTACCTTTGTGCCACATCCCCCTCATCGTTTCTTGATATTGAGGTTATCTGACCATGTTGGCTCTGAAGGACAGACACGATTTTTTCTACTACGAATATTTCCCTCATTAAGCACCTCTCAACACTTCCACCCTCATCCAAAGAGGACCAAGTATTAGTCGGTTTACTCATGTTACTCTTAGCCCCGGCTGATTTCTCTTCATTGAGGATCTTGCCCTCTCCTTTGCTGACATTATATGATTCATGCTGGTGTTTCACTGCATCTTTCTCTCCTTGCTGAAGACAGGCAGCGACCGTAGCCAGCTGTTTCTCCAAGTCTGGAATATCGAGGGGACTAGCATGAAGTCTCTCTCTGCAGGCCTGTATGATGTTCTGAGCCACCTGAAACCTGCCGACTAGCATCCTGCAGCGATTCTCTGTCTCTTGGGCAAAGCGCTGGCTCTTCTTGGCCTGATTGTGAAGAAGTAGACTGAGGTGCTGGGTAGTCGCTCGACTCTGGGTCAGCTGGGAGCAAAGCTGGGGGTCCCGGCAGCTGATGTGACTCTGGTGTTCCTCCAGCCTTTGTGTGATGTCTCTTAGCTTCTCCTCCGTTACATAAAGCTTGGTTTCAAGCAGCTGGATTACAGACATAAAGCGCTCTGGGTCATCTCCTGCAGTGATGAGGTATTGATATGATTCATCCAGTGATTTTGGGCCATTTTCTGCAGGTTCTTTAGAATTCATCAGGCTGACATCTGCGATATTGGACCTGTTAGACAACTGGTAATTGTCTATATCCTTTTCCACATTGATATGCTGTGTTGCTTGCTGTTGCCTCTTGTTATGCTGAATAGTCTCCGCTGAGTTATCCTGCAGCTGAGAAGAGGCACAGGTGCATGCTTTCAGCACCTCATTCAGTTTCACTTCCGTCTCCTCCAAGCTGTTACCCAAGACTTCCATCTTTAGCAAAACTTCACTCAGCTCTTGCTCCTTCCTATCAAGTTGTCTCTCATATCCTTCTCTTATGTCCTGCGTATCAGACTCCCTTTGCTGCAGTTTTCCCAGTGCCACCTGCAGTTCCTCACAGACTCTCTCATACGTGTGCTCCAGGTTGTAGTAGTGCGTTTCTTCTGTTTTCAAGCGCTCCTGCAGCTTGCCCACCTCCCTGTCTGCCTCTGCTAACTGATCCTGCAGCTCAAGGCAGCGACGATCGAGTTGCTCCCTTTCCTCCTGGAGTCGCTGTATGGCAGATATTGTACGTGCCAGCTCTTCCTGAAGCTGCCGTTGTGCCACCTCGATTTCTCTCGTCCACGTCTGGGTCTTAGTGAGACTCTCCACCTGCTGCTCAGACCTGTCCAGTTTCTCCTGGAGATCTTGTGAATGCTGCTCAGCCTGCGCCAGGCTTGCCATCAAGCTCCGTCGCTCCCTCTCCTGACTTGCTTGAAGAAGCATGAGGTGCTTCTGTAGCCGAGCATCTTTTTGAGCCTGAGTCTCTTCATAGTTATGAAGCTTTGCTGACACCTCATCAAGATTTTGCCGCAGCTTCTCAGCCTCCAGCTGAAGGTTTTGGTAGCTATCTAATTCCTGCTGAAGCTGTGTCAAGCGAGACTCGGACTCCCTCCTCTGCTCCTCGCTGATGTTCAGCTGGGACTTCAGTGAGGTCACACAGCGCTCCCACTCCACCTGCCGCTCCTCAAACCTCTGGCGATCTTGCTCGATATGGGCTTGTGCGAGTGCAGTGGCGTCACCCGTAACCAGCAGCTGAGCTTGCTGGGCTAAGAGATCTACTCTTCGCCGTAGTTCTGCCTCTCTGGCTTCCTCCTGACTTCTCTTTTGTGCTTCCAGCTCAAAGCGAAGGTCCTGATTTATCTTCTGCAGTCGCTGTAGAGCCAAAGATTGCTGTGAAGATGAGTTGGTGTTATTCTACAAGACAAAAGGTTTTGATTAAGAGAAAACTTTATATTGTATTGTATTGTATTGTATTGTATTAGGGCTAGAAACTCTGACAGAAAAGAAAAGTTAACGTTTCATGGATGGAATCTGCTGCTTTAAAGCATTTTAACTTGGAAATTTGCTCAACATTTAAGGATGCACCGGAATATAAACTGAATATCACTACTAGCCAACAATGCCCTTGCTAATTGATACTATCATGGCATTTATCAGTGTCCATGGCTGATGGTTAACTGCTAAACTTCCCTGGTTTTGTTCCAACAAAGAGGGAAATCACTATTTATTTAGTTATTTATTATTTGTTTATTTATTTTAATTTAATCTTTACCTTTTATTTTTCAAAGGAGACCTGCCAAAGAATCCACACCAGTATGAAAGGAAGTCAACAAGTAAAAAGCTACTTTCGACTGTTGCATTATTCATGAACAGTCAGCACAGCACACAGCTCAGCACGTTTGGATTGACATATTTTACAGAACAAGCTGCCTGCATGTAAATTATTTAACTGTAATCAAGCGCATTTAAAAAAGCAGCTTGTACATGTGTTTTCTTAACAGATACATTAAGACAGGCCCTATTTCAAACTCAGCCTAACCTTCCCTTTTTTCAAGTGCTCAATATGCTCTCTGAAGGAAAGTCTGCCATCGGGCTAGATATATGTCACGGTCCCGGAGTCAGATTTTGACTTCTGGACTTGCGTTTTTGAAAGTGTAATATAACGATGTCTGTCTGAATATGTTGTTTTCTAAGTTATGATAAGTTTTGTGTTTGAGCTTCAGTCTGCTGTTTATGTTCTTTGTTCTATTTTCTGTGAGTTTAGTTTCATCTTTTGTGCCTCCTTTCAATATCCTGTAACCCAGTTGTGTCCCAGGTCATGTACCCATGTCTGTCTCCATTCTCCCTCTTTCTTTGTGTGTGTGTGTGTGTGTGTGTGTGTGTGTGTGTGTGTGTGTGTGTGTGTGTGTGTGTGTGTGTGTGTGTGTGTGTGTGTGTGTGTGTGTGTGTGCTGGCCTTTCCGCATTGCTCTGATGAGCTTCTTTGGGCAGCTTCATAAGGAAGCAACAGTGGGTTAGTCTTGCTGGGTTGTTGCCTTGAAAGCAGACAGTGAAGCTCTACTCTTGCTCTTGTTACAGTTTGGAATTATTGTTATATTCAACAGTCTGTCCCTGTGCACGGAGTCAGGTGTGGTGAGCTGACTCGTGTGGATTCTGGGAGAAAATTGATATAATCTAGATTTAAATAGAAGACTTAAGGAGTCTCATGCATTATACCTGTGCGCCAAAGCAATCCCTTGAATGGATCTCTTTCTCTCTTTGCAGCTCGTCCTGCAGATTCCTGTTTAACTGCTGGAGTCGAGACAGTTCCCTCTGAGTTTGTTCCAGCTGATAAAAAAGAGTAATAAACTGGATGTGTTCATTTATTCGACTGATTCATTCATTCATTTTTCTTTAGTAGATTAAAGATATCTGTATTGATGTTTCCTAAAAATGCAGACCAAAGATCAGACTTTTGTACCTATATAAGTTGGACTCTGCTTTTTGGTTTGATGCATAAGAAAATATATCACGTGTGTTCTTGTTATTGTGGTGGAAATGCAAATACAATCTCACCTCTTTGACAAGTTGCCCAGTTTGCTGCTCACATGCCAGAGTTTCCTCAACTTTTGTGCAATCACAGGTGCTGTTTACCTGCTGGTCTTCCCTCTGGAGACTCTGTTTAGTCTGATATTCACTTGCAGTCTGCATGTTCAAACTGTCATTCACCACGTCCTTTGGCAGCACCACTGAGCTGAGACTTTGGCATTCTTCCCACCCTTTGCACAGAAGACCACATGCTTGTTTGTTTTTTTTAAAAAAAGAAAAGTATATATATATAATATGTTAACATACATTCTGTTAGATTCATATTTATGGCATGTGTCAGTATAACTAGATATGATTTTAGATTTCACAGCAGATCATTGAATAAGTTACCTAAGTCTGAGTTCGTTTAATGGCTCACCAGTTTGTGTGGTTCCACTAAGAAATGAGCATTGGTGAGCAGCTGTGCCCTCCTCCTCCACCTGGGATGGAGAATCGGTAGGAGCTGGAGCACCAGGTGAGCCAGGGAGAAGAGACAATGAAGCGTTTCCATTGACTGAGCTCTGCACTCTTTCTACCTGCACTTTGGAGTCCTCTTTTTCCTGCTGCTGATGTGAAACTTCTCTCTGGTTGCTCATTCCATGTTCTTGCAGCTGCTGAGTCTCCGGCTCTGAAAGAGAGCTGTGAGTACAATTTAAGTAAATTCATCTACTAAGCTTGATTATAAGTATTTAGACTATCATAAACCTTCCAAAAATCATCCCATACCCACTAGAATATATATTAATATAATGCAGCACTCCAATGATGCAGCACTTATCTTTTAAAAAAGTCTACCTTGTGTTGTCATGTGTAAAACTGGGCCGCACGTTCTTGAACACTGCGTGGACCCAGTTCCGTTTCATCCCAGCAGTCATTGCACACAGCGTGTACACCCCGTCTGTGGTCTGTGAAAGTGGACACAGTTTTTATCACCGAACCTTTAAGGATTTTTTTGGCTTAAAACGGTTTCCCACTGCAGTGACACCAGTATCTTTACTTAAAATGTTGGATGACTTTGTTATTTTTCTAGAAAACTTACAGGGCTGTGATAAATTTGGGTTTTTGCATATTTGTCACACTTTAATGTTTAATATCAAACAAGTTTTCCTCGAAATAAACGATCATCACTTAAAAACTGCATTTAATATTTCCTCAACTTATCTTGGACTAATATTAAAATTTGTTTAATGATCTGAAACATTAAAGTATTACAAATGTATTAAAAAAATCAAGAAGGAAGCAAATAACAAGCTGGATTCTTGCTACCCAGCCCATGCACTAATGCACAGATGCTTGCCCTTTATTGTCAGTTTTGTTTTATGCAGTAACTGCTCATTTAAATGGTAAATGGCCCAAGGACACAACGACCGAGACTGTCGGCGCTCGAACCAGCAACCTTCCGATTACAAGACGAACTGCAAACTCTTGAGCCACAATCGCCCACATTTAAGGACAGTAATGGGAGTTGTAGTGTAATAAAGGTGTTGTCCTTTCTCAAAAATAGTGAATGGTGCAAAGCCAATGACAGATGCCTGTGGCACAGATTTAATAACCTGAATAACTCCAGCCAGGACCATTCCTACTGTCTAAATATATAAATATGGATATTTAAATTCTTGGGTTTGCCTTTATGTGGAGTGATTTTCAACCCACTATCATAAGATATTTACAGAATGGTCTGTAGCTCATCAGCATGAGCGTGTTAAGATTTAAACAGAAAACTGTCATATATACATAAATAAGATCTCAAAATTAACAGTACCAGTTTCTTTGCTTTGATGCAGTGATGGTGTTGTGCACTGGTGGAAACCAAAGAGGAGGAAGGCTCTGCTAGCTGAGGGGAGCTGCTTGTTTTCATTCTGTCAGCATTATTTCCATGGCATGGCTCTTTGCTACCTCTGATTAAAAACATAAAAGCAGATGGACAAAACAGGAAATACTGACTGCAGACCATATGTAACATTTATTTTTCATTAGAAAAACAGCAGCATTTCAGCGTTTTAAACGAATTTAACCAAACCTGATTTTCTCCAAAGAGGAAGACAACCGACTAGAGTTCAGGGTCTTCTTCCCAGAGGCTTGTCCTTTCTTAGCTTGTGACTTCCCTAATGCACCGTCTGACTCTGACATAAAGGCAGCAGTGAAGATAAAAAACAATCTGTGAGTCCTTTTCAGTGTATTTATCATTATTTTCTTTCTAAATCAGCAACTTCTTCATCTTTAGATTAAGAAAACTATTTAGGAAGTTAGCCTTAATGGATAGTCTGAATATTTATTTTAAAACTAGAAAACTAGACACAAAGATGAAACATGCGTGGCGTTACCTTCTCCGGCAGATTTCTGGTCGAGCCTGTTGAGAGAGCGGCTGCTTCTCATGAAGGGAACAGCAGAGAGGGAGGTGGTGTGGAGGGATGAAAAGCTTCGGCTGCTGCAGAGGCGGGGACCTGCTCTGGCTGTGTGGGATGCTTGTCTGGCAACCGGGTGACCAGCAGAGCCCGGGTGGCTGAGGCTGCCTCTTTTCAAACTCCCGCCAACTTTACTAACAGCTGCAGTTAAGTTGCTGCCTCTGCCCAGGCTGCTGCTCCGTCCGCTGCTGACACCGGCTTTAGACACACTGCTGCCGGCCTGCTTCCCTCCAGGTGCTGGTAGTGATGTGAGGTCCTACGTAAGTGATAGAGAGAGAAAACGGAGCCTCAGTGGTTGTGTGAGGAGAAATCAATCACAAAATGATGAAGTTCTGCATGTTTTTCACTTATATCTCATGTTCACCCTCCCATCCTAACTTCCCGTCTTTGACACACACAATGAAGAGCACAATTTAATCCTGATCGGAGCTCTTAATTTGCTTAAGAACCATCTGACGACACTGCAACCATGAACACGCACACACACACACACAAGCTGTAAACTTAATCACACTTGAGCGCTTGAGCGCACTCAGAGAGCCAGCAAATCTATTCCAGTCTCAGTAGATGCACCCTCACTAACTGCAGAGGTAATGAATCTGCGGCTGGATCTCACGACAGAGAAATCAATTAGAAGATGCTCGACTAAGTCCTGACTTGGCGATATGTGCAGGTTTTAACTGCACCATGTTGATCTTTAGCCATTAATGGCTACGTAAATCAAAATCAAATGCGTGAAAATCTCACAAAAAACAAAAAACATGCACTCAGTCTGAGGGAACTGTGCGTGGTTACACAGTCTGAGACTAAAGAAAGGGGTGCTGTTTCAACTGTAATGTGTATCTGCTGCAGATGATCAATACAAATCATAAAAGGAAATACTTGTTTTGTTTTGTTTGTGAGCATAACACAGCACATTCTTTCACTAAAAGCTTGGCAGTGCGGTTTAATGTCAAACTCATTTACATTGTGGCCCACATACAGCCCACACCTCCCAGTGAAACACCCCTTTCCATCAGTGTAAAGTAGTTAAACTGCACATTTAATCCCCGAGTTATCTAAATAGAACAAAAAAGAGGTGCACTTGCAACAGAACGGCTCGTTTTTTTTACATGATAAAGAAATGTTGCTGTAGTTAATGAAATACATCTGTTAGCACGACTCTTTAGGCTTAAATTGTAAGAAATAAATGTTAAAGCTAGCTTGTTGTCAAGACAACCCTGTAATTTTAAAACAAAACATTTTGGTAATTCACAGAAAATTTCTTATTAGATTTATTTATTTTACTGTGAACACATTTAAAAAAAAAATTCTATTGTAGATAGTGAAAAACAGGAACTTTTCTGCAATTTCATTCATTTATGTGCTCCTTTAAATTTTCCAAAAACATCCAGTGGACTGGATTCGAGTATTTTCCGGGATACTTCTAGCCTCCAGGCCTAAGGCTTGCTAC